>NC_081158.1:23318697-23979530 GCF_012432095.1 Onychostoma macrolepis | reverse complement strand
TTTTCATCCTGTACATACTAATTAGATTCATTGTCCACTGTTGCTCAGCAAATATAGATTTTATTTTACTGCAAATAAGAGGTTGACTCAGTATGATCACTATATATATATAACCTTATTAGTAAACTGGCATTACATAATGATAATGACAAACCCATTTTCTTACTTTAATACATTATAGTTTGTTATCTGAACAATATTTTTACAGTGAAAAGTGCTGTATGGTTAATTCAATTTTGCAAGGGTCAGATTAACTCTCCATGTGCATATTGTAGGAATTGTTTTTCAACAACGCCGCTAACCATTGAACAAATCCTCATCTTGCTGGACGACCCATTGCTGGCATCATCAGTGAACATTGTTGTTTTGATGAAAACATGAGAAAAACAACACAGCAATGTCTGTGCCGCAGTCTAACTCTTTTGCACAGTGAACACTGACCACACACAGCAGGAGGTTGTTGGGTGGTTTCTAAAAGCTTCCAGAACAAGTAATACTGGCCATGTCCCTTCACATTGACTACTGTGTCCCCTCTAACCACTTTTCTGTGAGCGTGTGAGAGAGACTGTACTATGTAAGCACTCCTATTGGCTCATCGTGCGAACTACGAGAAGGTATTAGTGGAGGGAAATCTTCTCCCAAGTCTCAGTGAATGCACTGTCTGTTCATCGAAGCAATGAGAGAGCTCATTCCTCTGAGGTCAGCCAGACCGTACTTTGACAAAACTTACCCAAGAAGCCAGGCTAAGCATCAATCATCTAGACAGGAATTATATCAAATAAATACTCGACAACCCCTTTTCCACGGATTATGTTATTGCAGTGTTTTACACATGTATGCGCTGATGAGTGTGGATAATGTGGTTCGGTTTCTAAATCAAATCAGATCATTTTATTGTCACGTCACCATATACAGCGATGATGGATGAAAGTCTTGGGTGAGTGTTCCAAAAACAATGCAGCGGTGTAGTGACAGATATCAGACCACAATATGCAACGTAATATGTGCACAGCAAAAATATATTGTACATATATTGTACACTATATGCACAATATACTCACAGTACACAGAATATAGACCGATAATCGGTTTGAAGTGATACATTGTTTTATCAGTATCTAATCTAAACTTGGCTACTTTATGGCATAATTTGCACACTCAACAGAAAACAACAGTTTATGTTAAAGCTCCTTATTTAATATACAAAACAAATTTGAAAATAAATTAATAAATTTGCAACTATTTGCACAATATGCAAAATTAATTGATTAAATATCGTTTTATTTTTGCTTCTAGACATCAATGTGTGTGTGTGTGTGTGTTTATTTATTAATTTATTTTCATGTTTGATTTGAGTATTAAATAAGGAGCTTTAATATAACTAAATAATAATATATTAATATAATATAAACTTGTTTTTGTTGAACATGCCAAATTATGCCATAAAGTGTATATATATATATATATATATATATATATATATATGTGTGTGTGTGTGTGTGTGTGTGTGTGTGTAGTCGACCAGCAAAAAATAAAACGACATTTAAAATATAAACATAGCCTATAGAGACACGCGAAAAGAAATCGCTTTGTCTGAAGAAGAAACCATAGCAACAGAGTAAACCGAGCTTGTAGGATTCAAACGGCACTCTGACGTAACAACTGCTGTCATTATTTATCATTTTGTATAAACTGACATATACATATGGCTACCACTACTCAGTGAAAAAATTAAAAATGTAAAAATTAAAAAAAAAAAAACCACTATCATTACATTTTTATAAATATAGAACAAGAACTTTCTGTTTTAAAATCTTTTAGTTGACACTCCTCGCAATTAATATCCTATAGAAATTCATTTAAAAAAGTTCCCTCATATAAAAGTATTGTCAAAGTCTTATGAGAATACAGAGATGAAAAAGACACCGTGCAAATTACGCATGGGAGTGTCTCTGAATTCAACTTCTGTCCCTTTCTAAAAACTCACCACTTTCTCTAACTCTCTTATTCGTTTTCATCCTGCAATGCAATCTTTTCTGTTCTGTTAGTAAGTCCTAGAAAGATCCAAATTCGAGCCTATTCTAAGAAGCAGATGACGTTATTTGACAGGGTGCCCAAAATCCTTAATGAGTAACTTAGCAAGAGGAGAAGGCAAATGCTGCCCCAGCTGTTTCCTGTTGAAAATGTCTCTGTAATGTAGATAAATGTGAGGGATTTTCTCTCCAAATCCGTCTCCTGTTCGCTAAATCTCACTTCTCCACAACGAGCCTGCGCAATGGAACAAAGTCGGAATATTGAGATGTGACATTGCCCGCATCTCATCCTCTTTCTCGCTTTTTAATGACTTCAAACAAGTTCATTTTTGCTGGGCTTTTGCTGGAGACCCAAGGGGATGTCTAGCAGTCATTTCTTCCAGGGGCATTGGTGTGATGTCTTTAAGGTAACTTAACCTATTTCCTTTCAAAGCAAATAGGCACCTTTTTTGATAAGGAACCATTATTGATTTCTGACTGAAGCAACAGACTATAATATAGATCTTATATAAGGACTGAATGATATTTTAAAGACAATTTGCACTCAATTTTAAAATCATTTTAATCAATGATCAATCTGCATCTTTGCGCAATTTGCATGACATTAGACTGTGCATGCAAAAGTATTTCACATTAAAGATCTGACAGCTGTAATATGGGAAACTTTTGAGACTTACGACAGATTGCATGATGTGCATGGTGAGTCATATCATGATGCACCAGGGAGTTCATTTGCGCAGTGCACAAGTCACCAACTTGTATATCACGACCCTTAAAAGTAAATGTTGCTGAGTCGACACGAATAAGGGCTCGGGCAGAAGGTTTTGCAGCATACTTGTGCGTTGTGTGGTTACGCATTATATTCTCTTTATTATGTAAAGTGCTTCCTCTTTGGGTTTGGCGGCTTTGCAGCTTTCCAGTTCCACCTCACGTATCTGTAGGTGAACCACAATGTTTTATCCAAGCAACCCCAAAAATGCACGGTTTACAAAAGCGCTCTTCTTTTACCGGACACTGGGTTCAAGCAGCAGTATCCTATTGGCACGGGGGAGTACTAGGCGCTTCAAAGCGCGCGCTGGAGACACTTCCGCGCGCATTTGTGGAGAAGTGCCTCGAAATAACGTGCTCTGGTTTAGCGAGATTGCGCGCGGATAGAGGTAGGACACTGACTTGTACGGCCACCACAGAAACGGAGTTATACATCTGAATGGGAGTAAATATTCAAGTAAATGCACGCGCGCAAAAGACAGGTGCATTGAAAGGTTCAACTTTTGATAGCATTTTATCGTTTTTTGCGTTTTAGAAGTATCCTCAATATCCAGGCACCTGTCTCTGCAGGCTGTTTGATATTCAAAAGATGTTAGAAACATGAATGATAAGTAGCATCTGTGCAGATAGATAGATAGATAGATAGATAGATAGATAGATAGATAGATAGATAGATAAGAAACACAAGCAAAGAAGGTAGAATACAAGAAAGAAATCAATAAATAAAGACAAAAAATAAATAAGGTAAATAAAGATGCACATTGTCCTTAGTTATATTTCAGTGCATAGATGTAATGTATTTCTGGTTTCCCTCTCTCTGGGATGCAGTGTACCATGCGCTGTCTCTCGTGCACCCACACCCTCTCACTGGTGCTGTGCGTCCTCGCGTTGACTCCCGCGACACTGGAGGCGGGGCCGGAGACGCTGTGCGGGGCGGAGCTTGTAGACACGCTGCAGTTTGTGTGTGGAGACAGGGGCTTTTATTTCAGTAAGTGCACATTTTATTTATTCATCAACTGCTGCTTTTTCTCTTCCTCTCTCTCTCTCTCTCTCTCTCTATCTCCCTCTCTCTCTTCCTCTCTCGCTCTCTCTTCCTCTCTTTCTCTTTCCCCATGCACTAATGCGCCACTCATAAATAAGAAAAGCATCAGTTTTCATGTCTTGCTGTCCAATTTTCCAAAATTTTCCCTCCGTTCTGCTTTTGCTTTATTTGTCTCAGTTATACTGGATAGAAAGTTTACAATCTAAGTAATCTACTGATGCCAAACACTACTTAGGCTACTTGTCAATGCATGTTTTTAGACATATTATGTGCATGATGTTTATATGCTTTTACAAAAAAAAAAATCTGTATATATGAACTTGCCTCAAAAATGACTTATTCACAAATCCCTCACTTTTCAAACCACAGGGGTCCTATTCTGGTACCGTATGTAATCCCCACTTTTCATGATCCAATCACTTTTCAAAGACCAAAAAAAAAAAAAAAAAAGCCTGAAAATATGTCATTATAGAAGTAAAATAGGTTGTGAATTCCACTTCACTTTAGATTATTGTAAGGTGAGCACTTGCAATGCTGAAGAGGCAGCTGAAAGAAATGCTGTGACTGATGCTCGTGTGTTACATTTAAAGAAGATCAGCCAGCTGCTTTGCTCCCAGAATGAGGTTGCTGGAATTTGGCGGACACGAGTAGGCAGGGTAAATAAATGTAGTGCACATCCAACTGAATACGGGGGACTTCCCAAAGAAAACCATTTTGAATCCTAGACTTAAATCTCTCTTTTTCCACAAGCCATGAGAACTGCTGAGTCTTGGGTTGTCCCAATCAGCAGTAGGAGAGATTCAGGAGTTCTAGACCTTGATGGGACTTGCTTTTTACACTTTGTTCATACACTTTGTGGACTCACTTTTCTTATCGAGCATGCAGTTAATTGAAATTTATTCTGTAATGTTTATTTTTCAATTAATCTGACAGGGTGATCTATTTGCGTACTAATAAAATAACAATATAAATCGTTTTTAATGACCTTTCTTTCCACATTTAATGTGAAATCAATCAATCAATTCATGAAACATTGGATTAAAGTGACTTTTCACCCAAAAATGAAGATTCTGTCATTATTTAATGACCCTCAGATCACTTTTTTCCATTTCACACAAAGTAAAATATTTAGCAGAATGTGCAAACTGCTCATCTCAAATGATGATTTGTACATTTAAAAGGTTTCATGCTGAATGGTTCTACCACTGACATTACTTCAGCCACATTTTAACAGCAGCATGTAGAATAGCATATGAGTTCCAAACAACATGGGACTGTATCTTTAAGGACAGGTAGTTTGAAAACTCAAACTGCATAACTATTTTGCAATGTCTACTAAGCAGTAACTAGATCAAAAAGTTTCTAATCTTAGACTATTTGTAACTTCCTGAAAAATCAATTGTCCTGTCTATGACATTCACTTTCAGTGTACCAAATGAGACTAGTTACATCACCATGTGCAGCTATGATGTTTTAAACTTTAGCACATATATATTGTTATCTGTATGAATTACCCGATGAGATATTTACGATGTGCAAATGGCTCAAGGAAGCATGAGAGTCTCGGGCCACTGATGATGACGTATGAAGTGATTATTTTGACAAGTGGACAGAACCCACTGATTCTGTGGAGACACATTTTATTCACTTACTTTAAGAGCGAAGCGAGATTGAACTTCAAGTTAGAGTTGACATTTTAAGTTTCCAGTCAACAACATTTGAGCTTTTAGTGGTCACAAAGGAGCTGGCTGGATCGCTCATGGCTGTCAATGGGCATGTGTTTGTTTTGTCAGTACAGAGCCCAAAATAAATATGTTTATGCTAATCTGAACTTTCCATGAAATTATTGCATCAGCATGACAGATTCGGTGAAGAGCAAATAGATGATTTTATATAGATCATTTGACTTTGACCTAGTATGTAGTACAAAAACGGGGTTCATTTCTTACAGTATGTACCCCGACAACCCCATCTTTTTAACTCTTATTATACTGTATATCATTATTGTATATCTAAACCTGTGTTTTTGTTTGTTTTGTTGAACAAAAACCTGTTTTTGTTGGGGGGTTTTCTAAACCTGTTTGTTTTGTTTTGTTTTGTTTTGTTTTGTTTTGTTTTGTTTTGTTTTGTTTTGTTTTGTTTTGTTTTGTTTTGTTTTGTTTTGTTTTGTTTTGTTTTGTTTTGTTTTGTTTTGTTTTGTTCTCCAAAGAATTATTGTCACTTCTATAAAGAAAACAACTTTGATGGGCTGGCCTCAAACACATGAATCCAATAATAAATAAACTGGATTTATATATGTGGCAATTAGCATTGTGTTCAGTGACAGCTGCAGTGCAGCCCATCTCGCCAGTGCCCTTACTGCCAGTGGAACTCCACTCACATTTCAAAACTTCAGATTTCATTATCTTGATAGAATGGCCTACGACTTGGAAAATACTACTCGGTGGAAATTTTTTATTGAAACAAAATGTGGCTTTTTGAAGACACAGTGAAGAGGACGACACAGAAGAAGAAGAAACTGACAGTGCAGTCATTTTTTTCCCCAATTGTTAGCCTGACCTAGAAATCCTCAGTTGTCTTTGAAATGCCTCAGTGTCAGCCTTATCCCACATTGTCTTGGGTTATTGGAAAGGAAAGGGGCTCCAAAACGATGGATGCAGATCTAGAGTACATCATTCTGTTTTTTTTTTTTTTTTTTTTTTACAAAGAACACCTCGTGGCCAGGACTGTTTGTGTTGACACAAAGCTGCCCTTTCCCTCCATGGCTGTGTAGTCTTTTCCAGCAAATCACCTCTGATGTCTGCCAACAGGCTGAACGTGCACATCATGATGCATTCCCCAGACACAAACATACTGGGAATGCGGAAAGTTTTGGCTCAGTATGCGCTGTAAAATCACAATTTGTCCAGAGGTGGGTGCAAGTCTCCTCTCACACATTTGGAAGGACCTCTAATGATCTGGCACTTCAGGATGACAGGTGAACTTCTGCTGAAGGTTGCCTCGTTCAGAATTATGTGAATCCTGGATGGAATTATGTTGCATTCGAGTCATGTCTGGACATGCTGTGCTTTCAAGTGATTTTGGTCAGAATAAAATGTACTTTATGGACTATTTCATATATCTTTTTCACTTCTTGACAAAACAGGAAGCTTTTTAGTGCAAATGCAAGACAATTAAGAGCAAATAATGCACATTAGGTATGTAATTGATGCTTTTAGCTATGTATTTTATCACTCCTGTGCTGCCATGGAGAATTATAGGAAACAGAATTTGGATGCACAAGCTTGTGGCCTTATAAACCAGCTGAATAAATAGCATTTCTGGCCAGCTTTATTGCTATTCTTCATCAACAGAGCACAAAATGCCTGTAAAGTAAATTGTACCACCAGCATTTATAATTACGACATGTATGATCAGTACCAAAGAATTTTTGTCCATAATTCTTTAATTGATATCAGCTCAACTTAGAAAGTCTGGCCAATTACAACTCTATCATGGTTTTCATATGCCATCAACTTGCAAATACTTCCAACATAAGTAGTATTATTAATCAATCGGTGATGAAAAGATTGCAGGTCATCTCCTCTCAGTAGCAAAGACCGCAAAACAGAATGGAAGTTCTGTCACAAACATCACTGATAGGACCACTTTTCAATTCCGTTTGTCTGGTTTCATTATGTTTGAAGCAGCTGGAGAGAAGAACACATCAACAGCACACAGTCAGGCTTGGCTCTTGTCCTAGAGCAGCACCGGATTATGGGGGATTACAGGATGATCAGGATGATCAGGATGCCCCTTGCCCCCTGCCCCCCTCCCCCCCGTTGTTCTACTGGACACAAACAAGTTGCAGAGGGCACTGGGTATTCTGGGTTCAACACTTTATAAGCATTGGCTGAGTCTGAGTTACAAGACACGCAGACAAAAAGAGTTCTCACTAAGACTGCATCTAGAAACACGTGCCTATTTGGATTTTTGAGCCAAGTGCAAAAATCAACTATTTTTTCCCATTCACAAATCTTTATTTAGTCAATCCAATTGAATTTTACCTGTAGATCATTTGCTCTAAAAGGAAACTTCTGTCATCATATTCCCACCCTCCTGTTGCTCGAACCTCACATGACCTTTGGAGAAAAATTGTTATTACTTTTAAAGGGGTCATGAACTGCCTGTTTTTATTTTTATTGTACTGTTCTCTGAGGTCCACTTATAACGTTATCAAGATTTTTACCTCACAAAACATAAATTAGAAGTAATAGGCTATTTTCTGTCCTGTTTTTAACTCCCTCATCAGAACGCTCTGTTACTCACACTTGTGTGAGTACTATCGGATCCAATATAGTCGGCATAGCATCTTCTTTCAGTTTCACTCTTTCTGAAAATCCCACGTCGAATTGTGTCTTGTTTGTAAACGAATCTGCGGTGAAATGAAGTGAACAAAGGACCTAGTTCTTACTGACGAGGTCTGGAACTTAATTAAAAATAAAGTTCATCCACTCTTTCCTAACATTAGGATCAGAAGGAAGGCAGTGCAAACACTGTTTTTCCACAACTTGTCACTGCACAGCATCTTGTTTTCTTCAGAGCCATCTTTATCATTTGGTTTCTGCATAGACCTGTGCATTCGCCTCTCTCATAAATACTGCATATTTGGGTGTCGGTGGGTGGGGCTAAACAGGCAGCGATGTAGAAGCAGGCATTGATCTTTTTCTGTGGAGGCGGTGCTTATCCACACTATTACATCATAGACTTGAAAACTCCAAAAGCTGCAGTTTTTGGCTTCAATATAAGTTGTTTTTAGACTATCAAGAAAGTTTTGAGCACTGAAACTTACAGGATGTTTTTATAGTACAGTGACCTCTTATATGTCAAAATATCAAGGCAATTTTGGTCTTTTTGGAATCTTATCTATCTATCAAACAGAAACAAAAATATTTAAAAATTAATTTCTATTAATGTATAACAGCAAAACACCGTGGTTAAAACATTTAAAATCATTTTGACAAACAGCAAACCATTACTTGGCTGCTGACAACCTTTAAACACCACAAACAGTTCCTATTCAGTTGTTAATGTCCTCAAGAGCCAACATCTCTGCATAATAAACAGTGGCAAAAAGAGCCAAGAGACAAAAAAAAAAAAAAAACATTTGGAAGGAAACTTCATCTTACTATAAACTCTTTGTGGTACCATTGATAAAGAGGTAGTTTCCAGGACTATAGCAGCTTTCATAGTCTCCAGTGAACAGTAAACTTCCTGACACTATGCAGGCAGCATATGGCAGCAGCTCCATGAACTCCCTGTTCTTTAATAACCTAAGCATGGCTATAAAACTCAGCTTCTTTCCAGCGGTGTTCCTCATTGGAATGTACATGTTCTGATGCATGATGATGTTTAGTTGGAAGCAAAGGTGTCTACCCAAAGGTGTTAGGACACATTTGTGCGTTAACATTTGTGCGTTTTCAACACTGAAGCAGGCGGCACATTATTCTTAATCACCGTGATAGAGATATGTGCTTTGCTCAGGTTTCACAGCTCTCTCACAATGTTGTGAATGGATTGATGGTTTTTCTGGGGGAGGGGATGGAAGACTGTCAGCTGAGCTGATAGATAATCTATCCCACAATGCAACAATCTTCAATAAATGCATGACCTAATCTGAGGACAATTTATATGGATAATTAAAAACACAAAAGATTGTTACTAATCTGCTTGTTTTACTGATAAAAAGAACAAAATATGAAAACAGGCCTGCAGAAGAGTGTTGGTTCATAGATGATCTAACAATAATACCTTATTTAAGGATTACAACTTTGACCTCTTAAAATTCAGCACTTCAAATCTCTGAAAAGCCATTTAAACCGATTATACTGCATTATAAGATGTGCTTTTGTTGTATATTGCATCTCTTGGGCCACCACTCAATGGATTTCCTGAAGGTCATAAGAGCTATTTTGACAAAAACAGCAGATGTTAATTTTGGGAGGTTTTTTTGTTTTTTTTTAGAAACAGATTAGAAAATCATCCAGAAAACAATTTGACCAGCTTGTAACAACCCGACTGATCGGTTTACTGCAAGATAAGTCTTGTTTTTTTGTGTGTGTGTCACTTGGACTGTGTTTTATATGGCGAATACAAATACAAATGGACACCTGATTCAGATAGGAACATTTGATATTTTTTGTTATTTTTAGCATATGCTATAGTTGGTTTAGACATGGTATAAATGCCACGAAACTCTAAATTATCTCTAACTAAGCTCAAATCTATAAGGTCACTGTTTCAATGAGGCAACTTGAAGGACATCAAAAGTGTCCAGTGTGTGAACACAATTCTACCATTACATTGTCCTACATAAAACTCTCAAAACGACCCAACTATATTGAAAGATAACAGCGCCCCCTAATCTCCCAGAAGTGTTCGGCACCCAAGTGTCTGCAGGGATGCATGTTTGTCAGAATTAGAGCACCTCTCTTTCCAAAACAACGCTGTCAGAGCGCAGCAAGTGGAAGGCAGAAGTTAATGCATTTTGTCAGCACTGGCAGCCCTGCGAGCCAAGAGCTATTAACTCTGAAAGGGAAAGGCATTTCCTCCTTGTAAATGCCATATTAAATTATTATTATTATTATTTCATTTGGTAACAGGGAAAAGCCTATCGGAGCTATATTGCTCTAGGTGAGTGGCGACTTGTAAATGGAGAGTGGGATATTTTTTTAAGGCCACCGGGAGATTGGCGACATGGAGAAAGAAACATTAACTTAGTCAGGTGTCTAAGCGCTACCTTTAACATAAATCCGTTCGGGATCAGACAACCCAAATCCTGAATTCTACACATGTACGTAATCGTTAAACGTTATGTCTAGGGCATAATAGTGCATTGACCTCATTGAGAGCACACAAAATTTGTAGCTTCATGTTCTTTCACATGGGTAATTATCACCTAGTTTAGCAGCGGCATTAACAACCACTCTGGGAAAAGCTCACAGTTCATCCTGGAACATCATTCTTCTCAACAGAGCAGGGAGTTTTTCTCCATAGGTTAATTTGACCCTCACAAGGGCCGGATTTTGCCTCCCAAACCAGCAGTCAAGTTGAAACTGCAAAACGTGATATTCTCAACATTTCGGTCAGTGTGACCTCCATTTAACTGGGGGGCTTGCCAAGAAGGGTCCGCTCTGTGCAAAGCAATACCCCGTAAATTTCACGCTGAAAAAATTCATGTCATTAACACGCCCATATATCTGAAGAATCACAGCTACGGTCTGGCTGCTGCCCTAAGCTATTATAGCACTCATGACCGGGCTTTTAGCCACAGGTTACTACCGAAAGTTTTAGAGATTTAGTGTTTCAGAGCATGACCTTGCAGGCTGTAATTGTTCTTCATGAGCTGGTGCCATGCCAAGAATAAAATGGATAAAGGGCTTGAACTCAATGTGATGACAGGCTTTATTGAACGTACCTACGGACAAAATTTGAGCATGCTATTAAGTCCTGGCCTTCCCCCACAGCAGAGATTTAGGAGTGCTTTCACTTTTCGTATGCGTATCTTGCCCTCCAAAAGGTTATTTATGAATGTTATTTCTATGCATCCAACAGGCAAACCGACAGGATATGGGCCTAGTTCGAGACGGTCGCACAATCGCGGCATCGTGGATGAATGCTGCTTTCAGAGCTGTGAGCTGAGGCGCCTCGAGATGTACTGTGCGCCTGTAAAGCCCGGCAAATCTCCACGATCCCTACGAGCGCAACGGCACACAGACAGTCCCAGGACAGCAAAGGTGTGCAGCAATGCTGATGATGACAGAACTAACCCTTCGCTAAGCTCGCTTAGCTTGGCTAATGTCATTTGCACCGCAAAAAAAAAAAAAAGTCTTTTTGTCTTGTTTTCCATTAAAAAAGTTGATATTATGAAGCAAAATAGAAGAAAATGTGTACTTCCGTCTCATCGAGATTTACGCAAAGATTAGCAAAATCCCTGTGCCAATATTGTAAGCTTTGCTACCATAACTTTTACCATATTTTTTTATTAAAATTCAAAACGCACAGGATTTCGTCCAACTTACATTAAAGAAAGGTCAAAAATAGATGGTGGACGGATGCTTAAGTATAATTGGTCAGTACCATTTTAAGGCAGGGCTTAGCAAAGGGTCAACAGAATGTTTGACACAATTGTTCATTTCTGTAAAGCCTTGTGATGGATAATAGTTTATGAATACATAACGGTGATTGCAGAATTACTGACTAATTTGGTTGACAAAATGTCATATGAACTTTATTGATTGTGTTCCCCTGCAGAAACCTATATCTGGACATAGCCACTCTTCCTGTAAGGTAAGTCTTCCCTCAGTCTGAAAATTAGCCATAATTAGCATGAAGCTGCTTGAATGCTCATGTAATTGCATTCAAGATTAGTGCATTTTCCGACATGGAACTTGTATTAAAGTAATAGTTCACCAACATAAAAATTCAGTCATTTACTCACTCTTATGTCATTTTTAAACCTGTTTGACTGACTTTCTGGTAAATTTCTGAGCTCAAAAAGGACCAAAAACATACCATAAAAGTGGTTTCCACAACTTGTACTCTATGTTAAAGGGCTTCTAAAGCTTTGTGTGAAAAACAGAGCAAAATCTAAGCCATTATTTATCCATCCTAACTCTTAATATGGATGTCCAAACAAAACATTCTTTTGAGTCACATCTTCAATCCACTGATACAATTCACAATACCAGAATGATTCATTCACAAAACAGCCTGATACAATTCTCATGTTTAAAACATTGACTCAGTGATCCAGTTGGAATGGGTGACAGCTCACTAATGGGAAAAATCAGTGAATAATGGCTTACATTTTCTGTTTATCGCACACAGAGTTGGAATATAGCACACAAGTTATACGGACCACTTTTAAGATACTTTCACATCCTTTTTGAAGCTTGAAAGCTCCAATCCTGCAATAGCATGGTAAAAACTGACAGGCACATTCTTCAAAATTTCTCCTTTTGTGTTCCACTCAAGAAAGAAAGTCATATGGGCTTGAAACAGATGAGTAAAATGACAGAATTGTCATCTTAGAGCTCAGCAAATAATGCTGGTACATTGTGCTGTGATACATACGTAAGGAAAAAACAGCTCTTCCCTCACCCCCGCTGCCCAAATGTGGGCCATCCTTTTAAGTGCTCTCAGTCGTCCTCTCTCGAAAAAGAAAACCATTAGCAAGTGAACTGCCTAAGTGGTTTTTGTGGTAGACCTGCATGTGCTCTCCACAGACATATTTCTGCACCCATACGTCATGCACTGGAAGCCGAATCTAAGGTCACCTTGGATGTCTGCATGCTGAGTTCAGAGCCTGGCCCTTCACACCGGCCTTTGCATGCGGTTTCATTCCCAGCTCGTGAATTACACTTATTAATCTTGCTGCGGTGAAACCTTTGATGTGTTGCTTTGACAGTAGATTTCCTCAGCATTATGAAATAACACTCCGTTCACCAAACAGCTGTGTTGTTATGGGCAGCAGCAGCCGTTCTGCTCTCATTGAGTCGGCTTTCTGCGTTACTTCTCATCATCTAAACTGAAGCTTACTGCCTTTCTCTTTCTTATTTTCAGGAGGTTCATCAGAAGAACTCGAGCCGAGGAAACACAGGGGGCAGAAACTATCGCATGTAGAGGACAGTAGGGCGAATGGCTGAGAGAGACAAGTGAAACCGTTGGACAGCGGAAAACGAGAGTAAAAAAAGACCGTGGTCTTCCAGGGACGTGCTCCACTGTAAAAAACATAACAAAACAAACAAAAAACCCCCCAAAATACTAAAAATACAATTTAAAAAACAACAAGATACTGGATACTGTTAAAGCCCCATGTTAAGACAAACAAAATCTGATGATTTCCATACACTGCACCATTCCATACTGGGGGAAAATACTAAATTAGCTGCTAAAAAAGTCAAATGATAACGGTTTATCCTCTTCGTGTGAACAGTTGCACCTAATGGATGCCGAAAGCTTTTTATAGTGGCAAAATATTAATGTTTGCGGGCACAGAAAGGAGTGAGATCACGGACCGTGATGACAAGAAAGGCTGTCAAGCCCGTTTGGAACCCTTGCAAACCCGAACTACGGCTGCACAGAGAGATGACGTATAAAATACAAATCAGTCTTTTCGTATTTGAATCGTTGTGCAAGACCAGATCAAGGGGGATTATACAAAAGCCTTATGCAGATGTGCTGAGGTGCTCTAGAGAACACATTTAGGATTGATGAAACATGACCTACATCCTGCAAAACACCTTGTGTGTGTTTTTGTTTTTTTATTGTGTGTGAGGGATCTTTGCTTCTTTTTTAAAATAATTTTAAATGCATGGTTTACCTTCTTTAGAAAATGGGAGGTGAAAGCCATTCACTCGAACAGTTATCCGCATGCATTTACACCAGTGTATCAGCACGCACAGGAAAGACAGAGGGATTACAACAGAAACCACAACAGATGCAAAAAATTACTAGCAATTGTAACATATACCATCAAGAAGAACTTAATCTGGTTTAGCAGCTACTGTTTATGAAATATTATCTTTACAGCGAAAGACTGGTGACATGACTGCAACTCACTAGCTGTATTAAAAGGATATTTCGCCCAAAAATTAAAATTGTGTCATTTACTCATTTTTACTTTACCCTCCCATGGGTTTACTTACACTATGACATTTTCAGTCCATTTCTGATGCTCATTTCTTCTGGGTAAAAGGCAGTTGTGATAATACAGCCTTATGGCTCATATGTGACCATTTTAAACCATCACATAATTACCTTTTTTATTTTATTTTTAGTTCACTGAAGCGGAAATGGGCTTATATAAAGGTGAAATTTATCACTGAATATTGATTTAAATTTCTGGATTGCAGCGCACCAGTCATTTGGAATTCTGTTTTATTTGCATTTACTGTCCTTTTTGAAGCTTTACAGACGTGGTCGCTATAAACTATGATTGTACAGCAAATATTAGAAAAAAAAAAAATTCTCATTCTGAAAAAGAAAAATACCAGAACACAGGTTCATAAAAATGACAGAATGTTCTGTTTTTGGGTGAATTATCCCTCTACACCCCAGTTTAGGCCGTTTTTACAGTCCCTCTGCATGGTGATTTCCTCTTTTCTGACCCCAATGGATCACGTCAACCCACACTGTTTACTCTGTATCTATACTCAACCTATATTAACCTTTGCATTCTCTAACCATAATCGTATGTGATGGCATCATATAGCGGAACCATATAAAAGATCAACCCACTGTATAATGGTGCTATTTTGTAGTTTGTTACTTGCAGGGGTTGACTGAAAACATGAAGCTCTATGTTGGAAGTCTTCCCTTTTGCACAGCCTTGTGGCCACCATTGTAATAATATTCTTTTATTTTTATTTTTAAGCTATTTCAATAAGGTTACAGTGTAAGCGAGCGAAAGTATTTTTGTGAGCTGTGAATGCATGGAAAGAGGAAAAAATGTGGTCCGAGATGGTTAATTGCTGTTTTTTTTTTCTCTACGGTTTTTTAATTATTATTTTTGAAACAATAACGTCCCTATGCCAAAAAACTTGACAGAGTACTGTGAACTGCAAATGTCCAACATTACCAAGATTTTGACCATCACAAAGTAGCTTTTCATGCGCACTACATTCATTTAGACATCCTGGCACTGATTCTACAAGTCAAGTATTTGTAACTGGCAAGGAAATGGCGCAGTTTTCAGTGTAATACAGACACAGTTACAGTACAATTCAACCAGTTAGTAACAGTGTAATTTGGCTAACACTGTACGACTCTATTCAGGACTATTGTTTTTCCTTTTCACTTGCCTATGTTTTTACTTATCAATATATCTGGGAAGGTTTAATAGGAAAATTGCACCAAAATGAAGTAAATTACACCATCATTGTTATGAAGAAAGGTTATGTTTTAACTAGCAGCACGTTAACCGTTCGAAGATAAATCATCTATAAACAAGATGATGCAGAAGGATAACATTTTCAGAAAGGTAACTATCCATTTCTGGACAACCTAAATTTGGGTCTTAAAGTGTTTGTACTCTTGAACTGGGCAGTATGCGTTTTATATAATCTCAATCTGAATTAAGAAACAATAGAATCATGTAGAATCATATGCAATAGCCACCCAGAATGTCTATATAATGTGCACAAGTTTGATGTAATAGACCTCCAGCAAAAGGTCCTCACATAATACCAAAGACTTTGAATATTTAAGGTTGGTTGGTTTTGGATTTGTGGCAAATATCATGTGCAGCACTAAAGATAAAAACATTGTGCTTATTTTGAAGTTGTTCTGTTTTCATTAAATTGAATGTAGGATTTAAGACTGCTGCGGAGATTTGCGGCACTTTGCTTGAGTTTGATAGTTGTCATCAGAACATAAATCCAGAGACAGAAACAGATACAAGAAAGAACAAATATTAGAGGATTCTGGGCATTGATCATTAAAGCATTCGTTTGATCGTGAGGCTTTACTGGTGCTCAATTGCTTTCTGTACAAAATATGAAAATACTGACAGATTGTTCACCGTTCCTGCTGAATAAACCACTTGTCAAAACCTAACGTCTCAAAGAGTGATTATTACCATAACAGGAGCTATACTTTTTAGTTGCACAACAGCCATGAACCAATATTTGTTGATTATTTGACAGTTTCAAGGGGGAGGGGCTTCTTGTTTATTGAGAGCATTTGATCAGGGACAAAAATCTGTTAGTGCAGGATGAGTCATCTATTCATCTGTTTACCCAGAAGAAAAATACTTTTTTGTCAACTCAAAGCTAACACACAGACTAAAAGTCAGTCTTTCAAGCAGAGAAGCAATGTTTCTGCCCTTTGCAAAGCACCTCGAATTATAAAAGATAATAAAGGTATAGCATTTGCCAAGCTGTACATTAATGCCCATTCACCGCATAACAAAGTGATACTTCCTAAAATATGACATGTTCCGCCAAGACAAACAAATCAGGCTGTGGCTGTACTGACAAAAAAAAGAAAAAGCTGCACATTCAGCTCTTTCTAGGAGGCACTCGGTGACGGGACAAAGCTCTTGCAATCTGTCAGCACTTTTTAATGGATATATAGTGGAACAATCAAGCCTTTTAATAGATAAATTGGCCACCTGGCTTAGGTTCAGGAGACATAATTTGAAATGTGGAGCAGGCGACTGGCAAGCGTTGTCTTTATGGTATTTTTAATATTTTTTCATCCATTTTTCTTGGTAATACCAAATCAATTATTATGCCCAATTAGATAAATTACAGTCTGCAAATTATTTTGGATTCTCAGCAAAACCTGAGAAACCATTGAATAACCTTTCTAAGAATTGTAATAGATTATTCAAACCTGAACTTTGTCTGAACAAAAAATACATTATAAATGTGAGATGAGAGTGAGTGAGATGAGAAATGTAAGTCATTATACACTGAAATAAAAATAAAATAAATAAAGCTAAACTAATAAAATTACAAAAGCACAGAATAACTTAAAATGAAAATACCAAAATAAAAGCTAATTCAAAATATAATTAATACTACAATAGCATACAGTATAAATAATACTAAAATAACTGAGCAAATTCTGGCATCACTAGCAAACACAAAACTATAGAAAACTATACAATGGCTTCAGACTTGAAATACAGTCATTTGAACCACTGTTATAATGCTTTTTGACATTTTAGGAGCTTTAGGTCACCGCTGTTCTCTATTTAGAAAACAATCTGCATGGATATTCTTCTAAACATCTCCTTTTGTGTTCCCTAAAGTACGTTTGGAAAAAAAAAGACAGTTTTTAAGTCACTTTTGTAAAGAAAACAAAAAAGGCCGCCAAAAACAAACAATCAGTAGATAATGCACTTCCAAACCACACTCCACAAAAACACTCAGTGTTCTTTGACTCCTATTAAATCTTGCAATGTTCCAACGACATTCTATTCTGTTATGACAACAGCAATGCACATTTCTTACACATATGACACGCCAATACCACCATTCCATATGCCATCCAGCAATGTAACCAAGGACAGCTGTTTGAAGGCAGCAGCTTCCCATCTGCTGGTCAGTTTTAGAGGGATTCTAGCTAAAAAGCAAGCTTGTGTATTTTCCCCAGACCGGGCCTACAGTAGCTCTCCGAGTGCCGAGTGCATCTAAGGACACGGTTCCTGGACCTAACCCTGAAACTGAAGCTCTGAGCCCATTCAACTTACGTTTGCTATTGTCTTCTCAATGACCTTGTGGTCTAATTCAGCTCTTTTTTACCATTTCCTAAACTTCCCCGCAGTAGTTTCAGAAGAAAAAGAATTAATGTAGGGCTAAAAAGCCATCTTTGCTCTGCTAATGAATACAAGGCATGAGTTAGCCTGCTGGAACGGATGGTGCATGAAGATTTGCAATAATAAATAATTAAATTAAGCATTCGTTAGGGAGCAGCAAGTATTTAAACGCCGTCTTGACAGTTTTTTTTTTTTTTTTTTGGACAGGTGCACTGCAACATCTGGCAGTTTTACAATATGGACTTGAACAACCATTGATGAAACGTATCACATTCATTTCAAACACCATGTGTTCAGAAATCATAATCAGATTCAGGTGTGTACTGGAACTTGACCGCTTTCTGTTGTTTGGTTTACTAGACAAATAAGTGACAGACTGTCAGTTCCACAATCAAACACAAGCTGTAACACTTTCTAACAAATGCAGCTGTGCTTTTGATGAAAGGACAATGAATATGTGGAAAACAGATGTTCTTGTGTGATTGAAAGTTATACAAGATGATTTGCACTGGTAAACAGACAGCTAGTAGGCTACAATGCATAAATGGTGACAGCCTATTGAAATCCTCAAACAACAACAATCCTCCCACATTCTTCCATGGTGTCTCTTACTATTCATTTAGCCTATATACAGTACATAATACACAGCCTGGCATTTAAAATGACAACATGAAATCAATCCAATTGCTGTTATTGTTAACTAAGACTAAAATAGTTTTTGTTCATTGAAATTAAGCTGAAATGAAATAAAACATCAGATGAACAACTTAAATTTAAAAACTACTATTAAAACAAATTGACAATGTAAAGTTCAAAATATTAATATTATAACACATAAATACTTAAATAACACTACCTAATACACATACCTGATCTTATTTGTGATTCACATATGCACCAAACAAACATAAAATAAAATATTCATCCATTTTTCTCTGCCTTTGAAATGACTTTTCTGCTAACCAAACAAGTGGAAGACCAAAAACAATCCATCCGTTCATCCAACCAACAAACAGTCCTACAGTAAAAACAGTTTGCAGTTGCATTTGGTGCCACTAGTGATGTAAAAATTAATTTACAATAAAATCAAATCCTGATGAATAAAATCAAGTGCTACATTATGTTGCATATCCTGTTGACCCTGACATTTGTTGCTTCATTCAGATTAAATGAATCGTGAAAACCATTTCATGCTTTTAAAAAGACATGGAGTATTATCAATTAAGAGAACAAAATACACAGATATCAAATATTAATAACCCAAACGCAACATACAGTCAACATACAACACTACACATGTACAAGAGGTAGCAGGCGACATCCACGCCCCAACACGCTCCCTTTCACCCTCTACCTCTAGATCACTCCCTCCCTCAGCAGTGGAAATTCACTGGGAGCTGATTGTGGCAAGAGTGTTGGCTCAGCTGCGAGCTTTAAGAACCCATGATGTCAGACCCATATTTTCCTTGGAGAGTTTCTCATCAGCTGCATTGTTCCTGGAAACCATGGTCTGTTCTCTGGGCAACAAAGAAGCCAACCCCATCTCGGTCCACCATGGTCCCGCTTGAGCCCCCATTGGCCCCTTTTGCCCTGAACCCATCATTTACTACACCATCAAACAACAGACGAGTAAAGAAAATAATCTGGTAACTTGATCAATGGGGAGAGCATCTTGGAATCGCGACCGAAAATTCTCCTGGTTTCCCAAAGGATGATCAAAAGCCGCGTTTTAACATCTTTGGAAAATGGAAACGTATGGTTTGTGATGACGTGTGTAACAAAATAGGACAGAGTAACATGCCCGGACTTTTTGGCATCGGTGGTGACGATGCTGGTGATGTCATCTAGCCAAGCGTCCCTGTTGACCACAAGACGCATTTGACCACTTTACAGCAGTGCCCCCTGATATGAGAAGCAAAGGAACTAAATGTTCCCGTGAGATGCTCCCTGACAAAGTGCTTGGTTCATCGGTCCCACAGCTTAAATCTTTCAGTCCATTTCCGCAGTCCTCTTTTTTGTTACATTATTTAAAACTCATCACACAGCTCTAGTTTTGTTGAAGAATTAATGCCTTTCCTCGAAAGAGAAGCATCCACATGTGATTTTCAGTTCAAACTGGCAATGAGTGGAATATCTTTGAGTCAGCGGCCATAATTGTACGTAACTATATCCCACATGAAAAAAACTGTCATTCCAACCCACTCTCTCTTTTCCATTACTGGGTATTTCTGTTGCCAATTCTGGAGTGGATACCTGATCCATCAATGGCAAAGACCGTGAGGTGAGAGATAGGGCGAGATGAGGCCGTGGCAGAATCCAGGGCCAAAAGCGTGATTCTCTGTAACGGGCAAAATAGCCAAAATTCTGATGTCATTACATATCTTGTGTCACCGTTGGTAATTCCCATGCATAGTATTCAGAGGACACAAATGGATTTCCATTAGAGTGCAATGCTTAAATTACAGGATGTTCATGTCTCCAGTTTTGCGGCAAAAGGACAGACTTGTGAAGGAGCAAATCAACTGTCCCAGTCAGTCTGTACTCCCAAAGCACATACTACAAATTGCAGAGCTTTTGCAATAGTTAGAAATCGGATAGCAGACATGAGATACTTTTGGAAAGCTGACAAATCCTGCAGTGTGGTGTGCTAAATGGCATCTAAAATTATTTTAAATTAGGAACTAGTGATGAGGGAACCAGTCACAGCACCTATAATATACACTTTCATCGATTGAAGAAAAAATGCAATAAACATTTGCTTTTAATTCACATGACTTTTGTTACCATGACTGAATCACTTTACATTAATAGAGCATTAATAAAGCAGTATCTCTCTAGTTAGCCGTCTAGCTAACATGTCAGCTACGCTGAGGTTGAAGCGTCCAAAACCTGGAGAAGAATGAAGTGTAGACCACAAATTCACTCCAAGTGTTTCATCATGGTGGCAATTGAGGCATGAAAGGGAATCTACGAATGTTAGTTTGAAATTGCACATCAGAACATTAGATTATTGTGGTGAGGGTAATCAAAGGTGCGAAGAGGTCACTATGGAGGGTGAGACACGTCAGAAAGCAGAGTGGCAACATAGAAAGAGAGGTTACAATAACAGAGCGTCAAACTCTGAAGTTCAGTTGTACTCTTGCTGGAACAGTCGTGTCTCCATAGACCAGTTGAGTCCTTCAGTAGAGGCTCTCTCACTCCAACACAAATACTCACTAAATAAAGGCTGAGTGTTCCAAGTAAAATCACTTCAGCTGAGTTCAATAACTATTATTCATGTCCCATTTCTTCTTGCCTGTGCAACAGGCACCATGATATTAAAAAGGAAAGCCTTTATGTTTTCATAAGAACTGAAGAGGAGCCTTGGAGAGCAATGCGAACCCACTTCTGATTTCTTATGAAGTACCCTACAGGACTAGAACAAAAAAGTGACAACTTAAAAACAGAAAAAAAAGCGTGCCTAATGCGGGTTTGTCAGATATCATCTAAGGTGCCAATAGTTACTTACATCTTGAGAGTGTGCACCAGTATTTCCTGTGAGCCCATATTATCTATCTGCAAGCAAATGACTCTTATGAATTGGATCATTTTAATGAACGAGTTAAAAAGATAACCAGACACATTTACCACTGCTCTGCAAAATTTAACAGGCGAAGTCCTGTCATTTCAATATATCAAAACATTTCCCCTCTGAGATTTCACAGTGACCTTCAGGAGCACTTGGTAATTACAGACAGGTGTGTTGGAGCAGGGTTAGAACTGGACTCTGCAGGTAGGTAGATCTTCAAGAACAAGACTGGGCACCCCTGGTCTATTGAAATGACTAATTATCCACCTCTGACCTACAAACAAAAAAAGAACAAGAAGATAATAGACAATACCGTGAGAAGACGGCACCAAGGGAATTGGAGTCATCTGATGGATGACGACATCTCACAACAGGTATACTTCCTTCTTTGAGGCTCATATTGTAAATGTTTGCACTGGATAATTACCACTGTTCAGACAAAATGTAACCTCAATGTACAACCTTTGACCTGTTGTATGAGCTCGACAAACTAAGTTATGGCAGGGGGTACAAACGCTGTACTGGAAGGGGATGCCCTTTCTCCAGATTCACAATGAAATGCTGACAAATGTTATTTGGCCTTTTACAAAACCACAGTGGGGTCTTTTAGAAAAATGAAAACCATTCAAAATATAATCCTCCTGGTTTAAAACATCTCCCAATATCCTCCCTGTGGATGGGCATCCACCTCTTGTAAAGGTGAACGACTTTTCACCAAAGGACAGCAACGGAAATCATCAACTCATCATCATCAGACACTATAAAAGCACATATCTGATTCTCAGTGGACATGCGAATGCAAAGCCAGGTTCCTGCAAGCAAGTCAACCATTATCGCCCAAGATCATGGCATCTTCCTACACGGTCTTCTTTGCACTTGTACTTTTAGTCGAGTTGACTACAGCTTTGCCCAAAGTTAAGATGGACGAAGAACGTACAGACCAAGATAGACTAGTGTCAATAATAGGAGAAGACGATGTAAGCGAAACTGGACCTGGGCAGGTCACCTTCAGAAGACACCCCATCATAGAGGGCAGACTGATGGACGAAGATGGGACAAAACGCATCTTCATACTTGCCGTAAGTGTTTTATTTATTTTATTTACACTCCTACTTCGGGTCGGAGATTCCAAGATTGTATTTGCCAACATCTACATGCACTTTAAATCAGGAAATCGTACCAGTCCGGTTTTGTTGGTGTGGTATGAATCAGATGACCTTTCTATGGGTATCAAACGGAGCTTTCTCAATTCAAGGCTGAATTGTCCTCACATTGCTACAATTATCAGTGTAGTAATGGAACAGAGGACTATGGGAAGGACACGGTCACAAGAGGGGAAATGGAATCTATGGATAAAAGGGCCCACAGTGATATTGTGAAAATTGGCTAAGCGAGACATGGGAAACTTTGGTCGCAATTTGACACATTTCTTCCATGTGGGGCTCCATGCGCCGGCTTTGCTCCAGTAGTTTGGGAGCAGTTATGGAGAGGGATCATGAGGCTGCCCTTGGGCGTGTGTTGTTCGAATTAACTTAAACATCTCCAGGTGTGGTTTCAGACAGCAGGAAAAATGCCTGTAGAGGGAGCAGTGTTTTGGGTTTAGCTTGGGCTCGTCTGCTCAAGCGGCTGTCCCACGTTCTGATGTGCTGACTAAAAATTCCTTTCCCTTTTCCACCAGGACACAGGAATAAAAGGGTCTGTTGGGAGGGAAACAAACCCTGCCTTTTCGAGAACCTTCCCTGTGTTGCCGCCGCCGCGTGGGACGGATCATGCTCTGGATGGATTCAACATGAGGGATGAGCGACATAGCATAGATGATGTCATTCCCGTGGGCAGGAGGGACATAGACAGTAAGCACTGCCAAGTTTCTTATCGTCTTTCTTCCTCCCGATCCTCTTTGTAGATCTTCTTACATAGCCATGAAAGTAACCTGATATGCTTGAGGACTACTTTATATATGTGAAATGATTCAAAATGTATGTATAGTTTCAAACAATTTACCCGGGGATGGACTGGCCAGGCCGTCTCCCTGCCTATGGACCGAGACGCTGGTCTTACCTGGTCTCCCTAATTGAAAAGTGTTCAAAACCCCTCTACAACTGGAAAAATCAGACCAGCAAACCATCTTAGGTTGTTTTAATCTTTGTTTCAGCAGGGAATACACCAGGGAGTAAACAACAAGTAGCCTTCCAGTTACATTTAATGCTAAATTTGTTTTTGCTCTTCCTGTTCTCTTCACAGTGCTGAGGTGCATGATAGGGAGAGTATACAGGCCCTGTTGGCAAGCTTGAAAACGGAACAGCTGACAAAGCACCTGCATGATTTTCCCAGCTCTCCCCTGATCCTGAAAGATACTTCAAATATAAAGATGACAAACACACACTTGTATGATTTAAAAAGAACTGAAATAAAAATTTATTAAAATCTGCAAAGTCGAGTACAAGGGGAACAAAAAATCATTCATTATGACTGTCACACAATCCTAAAATAAAATAAGGTTCCTTCTCAAACACGCACACACACAAATATATACACATCCCGTCAGTAATAATCTGGAGAAGAGTGACCCGACTTGTATTAAAACCATTTATATGGCTATTTCACCCAAAAACAAAAGGTTTAGAACAACATGAGGGCAAGTAAATTACAGGAGATCTGCCCATTTAAATGCATTTAGTCTACTAATAAATAAAAACTGACTTCACTGCCAAAACAGAGCATCATTGGGGGAGTAAATTACAGTCTGAAAAAGCCGGTGAGTTTGCCCTGACCAGCGATGAGCTTCTTGCCGGCAGCTTTAGCTTTCCTTTTCCCCGGGCCTCCGGCGGGAGCCTTGGCAGGGGGTCTTTTCTGAGGGGGCTGGTTCTCTTCTCTTCCTTGCTCAGCGCACTCTCTATTGGCGAGCTTTCTCTTTGAGGTCCCAGTTGCTCTTCTGAGCTGTTCTGGCTGGGTCCCCTTCCCACCTGCTCGGTTCCAGGCATTTCCACTATGTTCCCCCAGAGCGAATTGGCCAGGACCTTCACGCCTTAAGTTAGTGGCCTCTGGGTACATATCCACAGAAAAACAAGGGGGGACAAAAGAAAAACATTGGACTTTGAGAACAAGGTGAAACAATGAACAGGAATAAAAAAGGAGGGAGGGCTGAGGACGGAAGGGTAGAAAAGGTTATGATGAAATTGCTGACGTTAGTCTGCACTTTAACAGGCGGTGTGTTTATTTTACAGCGCTGAAACTGAACATTTGTCATGTAACCTGGTGGAGCGAAGCCCGCATTCCCACAAAAATTGAGCGAGGGGGGAAGAGGAACATGTGCTCTTAAGAGTTTTTACAACAGATGTGGGGGCAGCCAGGTTTTATGGGATGGGGAATCGTTTAAAGGTTGATCTTAAGTACCAGTCCCAAAGCAGGGACTGGGCAGGGATCGAGGCCTGGGCTGTGGAGGTGGACCTGGGCATCTTTCCGACCGTGTGGCGTCAGAAAAAGGGAGCTCTTCTGGGTGTGTGTGCGCAGCGAACAGACCAAGCATGAAGGTTATTCAGTACACTAAGAACTGAGCCCCCTCAAAAAAAAAAAAAAAAAAAAAAAAAAGAGGGAAGACAAAATTATTATTATTATTAATAATATAAATAATATAAATTACTTAATGAATGCACATTCCTTATCGATCGGTCGCAGTGGGTGGGACATTCTCAGACATTTCTAGAGAACACGTGATAGAACACGAACCTGTGGCATCATCACAAATTTTGTTCTTGTTTCTCAGAAGAGAAAGCCTACACATTTTAAAATCATTTTAGCAGCTAATGTTTCATTTTGTCACATTTTAAAAAGGACACAGCAGCATCTACACGGTCTCAAAACTAATACACAAAGACTAAGAGTGACAAAACTACTTTCGCATAGCATCTTTAAATGTGGCAGAGGCACTACCTTTGAGAGTGATGTCCATCCCAGTGGGGTCATGCTCTTCCTCCATAGTCACTGGTAAAGGGACAAGTTTTTTGGGTGCAGGGAGCACAAAAGTGGGAAGTTGGCTGGTGCTGGAAAATGCCAACACCCGGTTGAGGGGCAGCTCAGCATCGTTGTATGTGCATGCAAACTGAGAGCGGATAGTTGGCCGCACAACCTTTAAGGGAAAAAAAATAATAATAATTATATTATTAATATATATATATATATATATATATATATATATATATATATATAATTACGTTTTTTTATTATTATTTTAAACTGCAACAGCTGAAAAAAAAAAAAAAAATTACAGCTATAAAATTATACCACTTGTGCTTAAAAAAAATTATTTTTATTCCAAAAATAAATAAACATAATAATCCAAGACTAACTAAACCTTAACAAAACCTTATGCATATTACCAGCTTGATTACATGCCGTAGGTTTAAAGGGATAGTTCACCCAAAAATTTAAATTGTGACATGAATTACTCACCCACATGTTGGTCCAAACCTGCAAGACCCTCGTTCATCTTCAGAACACAAATTAAGATTTTTGATGAAATCCGAGAGCTCTCTGACCCTGCATAGACAGCAACGCAAATGACACGTTCAAGGCCCAGAAAGGTAGGACATCATTAAAATTGTCCATGTGACATCAGGGGTTCAACCGTAATGTTATGAAGCTACGAGAATACTTCTTGTGTGCAAAGAAAACAAAAATAGCGACTTTATTCAACAATTTTTTTCCTCTTCTGTGTCAGTTTTTAGCGTGTGAAGTGTGTTCACGAGAGTACCAGGCATGTATGTGATGTTGCATGTTTACGGCTCCTGCGTCAGCATCGAAGACTGACACGGATTGAACAGTGGAACCACTGATGTCACATGGACTATTTTAACAATGTTATGCAGGGTCAGAAAGCTCACGGATTTCAACAAAAATATATTGTGTTTCGAAGAGAAACTATGGTCTTTCGGGTTTGGAACAACATGAGGGTGAGTAATTCATGACAGAATTTTCATTTTTGGGTGAACCATCCCTTTGAGTTTGTAAAACATAAATATTATCAATGAATGATGTATGGCACAGTGGCACTGCAGCACTGGCACAACAGGACCAATGATGTTGTCCAGAAACACTCTGACACGGTCCTCAGGTCATCAGGCCGTCCTTATTTTTGAGCCCTGCTGATATAACTGGATGGACATGACACATCTAAAATCTTATTAGAATGAATACACAAAAAAAAAAAAAAAAAAGAAAAGATAAATATTGCGGTCCAGAGGCTAGCGTGAGGAGCATGAAAGAAGGAAATGGTAGCTCGCACAGGCGTAGTGAACCTCTAAGGTCTCAAGGGTCCCAGAGAAGCGCTGATCCACCTCTTTCAGGGCCTTTGATCCATCCCTGCTAAGGATTATCAGGATTCAAGGCTCTCTCCCTTCAGGCTAGCCGGCCACAGTAGGAGTGTGGAATTCAGAAAAGTAAAAAAATACTGCAGACATAGTTGGGTGGGACTACAAAAGCGTAGAGAGAAGGGGCGGTGGGTGTATGTAGGGGGGGATCAAAGTTTGAGTGCAGCTTTTTCAAAGCACTTTCTCAAAAGAGCACCTAAAACAACAGTATTGCTCAGACTGGGTGCTTTCATATGGGAGGCTTATATGGTACGTTGGGCAGCCCTGACTGCATGCCAATAGAAAACCCAGCTACTTCCTCTGATATGAACGTCATCATTAAGCCCTCAATAAGATGAGGGGTGTGTCTGTGTTTGTGAAGCACACAATGAAATGACACGTGGTTGAATAACACCTGTTTTGGGACAAACCCACCGAGCCAGCTGACACAGTGATATTAAGTGGTGAGCTGAGACACATGAGTGGTCAAGGTATTCACTTGGTAGTAATGTGTATCCAATGAGTCGAATCAGGGGAGGGTCTCTGATTATATATTACTGTCTATGTCAGCATTTTATTGAATGTTGAATAATAATTATAAAAATAGCCACTATCCATACATATCCAGGGTGTTTCCCTGCCTTTTCTGGCCCAAGACGCTGTTATGGCTTCAAGACTAAATGGTTTGGAGAATGGATGGATGATTATTTTTTAAACCATTAGGTTTAAATTAATATTAAACAACGTTACTTCTAATACTTTTATTACACCACAATTTTTAGAATAAACCATTTTTAATAATATTCTATTATTAATACTTACTAAAATCTTATTATCCCATTTACACCTGTATTTACGACCATCCATTTGAGATTGGGTGAGCAGATGCAGATCTTAATACCAGAGGCCTGCTTTGAGTGTGTTTTAATGAACATTCTTAGCAGGAAATATACTAACATTACATAAAAAAAAAATGTACTACCATCCTTTTATATGCATAATACTGGCCCTCTGTGTATTGACTGGGGTTCATTATGAGTTCATTAAACCTTACAACATAACTGTACTCAGAATAATCTGTCTCTGCAGTCTTGCTGCTGGAGGAACCTCTTGATCTCTCCCCTTGTGCCAATCGACGTCAGTTTGTGATGAAATTATTGGAGTACGGCTGGATAAAGTCATTCTGCAGACAACAGGAAACAATAACCTTTCAAGTTTCCCTTGCTAGCTGAGTAACGCCACTGATATGGCATGTTCAAAGTGAAATTGATGCAGAAAGCTTCCGCCCGTCCAGTTCAGGAAGCGGTGAGCTGCCCGGGGACCATTACCGCTCACTAACACAGGAAGGCGGCCAGAAAGTGGAGGTCTAAAGAGACATCTGCTAGTGCAATCAAATAAAGAAGCCTTTTAACAAAATGTGCCTAGCATACATGTTCACAGAGCACTCACCATTTCTAATTGGTGAAGATGCCCAGTACTAAAAAACAACAACAGCTTAACTGCCATTTATCACCACATTTAAAATGCGTTAGCAATTCAGAGACTAGTTCAAATTGGTTTCAAAAACAAGCTTCTTGACAGACATAATTTTGTTTCTTATTAAGAGATTTATATCTTTCAAGAATTTTATGACCAAACAGTAAAAAAAAAAAAAAAAAAAATCTTATGAGGCCAAGAGATAATACTAAATTTTTAGCACATACAAATGTAATCTTTCTTCTCACAGCCCAGCGGGGCATTTTAAAAGTTTTCTGGAAAAGATAGGCTTTAATTGTGCAAGCGTGCATCACTGCCAGAGGTTATTGGTTAAAGTCTGGAGTGTACTGTATGACACTAAATTTCACACTCCGTGGTTGTTTTTATATAACAGGAAACCTGCTGCACAAGCACCATGCATAAAAAACAGCTGTATAAATTTGCACATTACAAAACAGAGGAAGCAAAGATTTTTAAAAATCAAGTGTCACATTCAATTTCGGTTTGACCGCTATTTGAGACTGGGGTCTCTGCTTACAGCCCCCATGATTCTTTACCTTGGACTTGATGTGTTCTTGTTGGCTCAAGACGCGGTTCCGTAAAGGCTTTGGAGAAGATCCTGTGGGAGCTTCTGGAGATCTATAGGCACAAAGTGGAAAGCGAACGAGCTGAATATTCAAAGATTAAAACAAGGTGTTGAAATGCAAATATTTAATTAGTCAAATAACCATATACGCAAATTAACTGTCACACCTTAAGTAAACTGAGAAAACAGACAGGAAAATAGAATTTTTTGGCATTAATTTTATTATTATTCAAATATTTAATGAAATATAAAATATTTTTAGCATTTTAAATTCATTAAAAAAAAAAAAAAAAAAACATTTTTAGGATCGATTGTTGCCCTATGACAATAGTGTGCAATTTTATTTAAAAACAAATTAATATTATTATTAATAAAATGAATGAAATAATATTTTAAGCATCTAATTAAGCATTATTATAATAATTTACTCAAATTGAATGAAAAAAAATTAAATACATTTTTTGTCCTATGACCATATTTAACTTTTATATAAAAACTCTATTACAGCAAAGTGGTGTAACTCACTTGTAAAGGGTAAGAAGACAAGCTCCAGAGCTGCCATTAAGAACTGCATGATCTTCAGAGAGCAGTTCCGCCTTGTTCCTGCAGGGCGGTGCTAGTGCTTCTTCATCCAAAAGAGTCATCAGAACCTTAACAGTCTCTCGTCCCCCATAGGCAGTGGAATGGTTAATAGCATACGCTTTGGGCTAAAAAGGAAACATTTTGTGTCTTATTAATGAGGTTGGAAGAAATATTTGGAGAAGATAGAGTACATCCGTTCTTTTTTACCCTTGCCGGACTGATTCCCGTGCCAACCGCTGAATGCGTCTGCATGGTGTGTATTTGACCGATTCTTTCCTTGAGACTTTTGGCTGTATCCTCTGCTGCAAGGTACACTGGGTCTCCATTACTACGGCCTTTGACCAGAGCAGCTCTAATACTAGACACCAGCTTGGATCCAGCTTCTCTGTTGGAGGAAAACAGTGCAATGCAGACAATTAAAAACACACATTTTCATATGTATGCAGTCCTGAAGGTGCAGTCATGAACTTTAAAGGGGTAGTTCACCCAAAAATGAAAATTCTGTCATTACTCACACTCACATTGTTCTAAACCTGTAAGAATGTTCATTTTTGGGTGAACTATCCCTTTAAATAATCTTCCATTCACACACACGCAAACATAAGAGTATGTATACAAGTATGTACATCAAGTTTTATCTTAAGCTCATGTTTTGTGAACTTTGACCTGCAAATCCCTGTTTAAAAAAAAAAAAAAGCATCTAAATGTTACAAATCAATCTCTTAGTTGGAACAACACACACACAAAACCTCTAATGTAGGTGGTTTCGTTAGCAAATCAACAAGAAGCTTCATTTGCAGTGTTGTGGGAAATTGCTGTATATTTAACATTCTGAACGCATTATTCAGTGATCCCACACATCTTGACCAATGAATTTCCATGATTTTGTTCATAAACTTTCCACTTTGTGATTACTAGATTTTTACAGATTTGCTAATGAATCATTCAAACCAATTTTTGAACTGTTTTGGCTTTAAAAAAAAAAAAAACAATGATTCACACACAAATAGCTATGGCTTGCAAGCAAGTTTCCAGATCTCTGTGCATGTTTTAGATCCACATCTATAAATTGCCTATACTACTAATAGATTATTATTACTATTATTTACAACATTTTCATAATAATTGAACTAAATAAATATTTAAATCAATTCATTTGTATATAATTGATGTTATTAATTCCAACAATAATTAATCTTTATTATTAACAAAATCAACAACAGTTGACTAACTAAAAAAATTCCCAAGGCCTAGAAAACCTGATTTTAAAAATACAGTGTTTCCCGGTTTCCCCATGACTGTCGGACTCCTGATTATTAATTATTTGTTATATAAAGAGGTTTGCTGCATAGCAATGATTTTGCTTGATTAAAATCTAGTGTGACCACTCTATAAATCATGTAAAAATGCGGCCTAGGAGGGTCCAAGATGTTTTCGTGCCAGACTAGTGTTATTGGTGTACTCCACCTCACTTTGTGTGTGAATATATGAAGAGATTAATAAATGTAAACATTTGGGCTGCAGCGGGAAAGAGGCCGCCCTGAATCCCTGACCTTGCTTTTGTGAAAGGGAATTACAGTAACAGAATCATCTGGGAAAACAGATGTTAGCTGTTCGAGAGACCCCGATTCCCCCGTAAGGAGTGTTTGTGTGTGGTAATACAGTACTCCATAAGGTGCTGGGAGGTGGGGAACTGCACAGGCAGGGTAGCAGGCCGATGAAAGACCCCTTTTGGCTCACACTCTCTCATCAGAGAAAAGAGATGTGGTGGTGAACAGGACCACATGCAGCAGGTTCAAGGCACTTCCATCAAAAACTGAAGTTGATGCACATGATGCACTGCAGGAAATGACCTTGCGTCCTTTCTGAATAACTTAATCATCTATTCGATTCAGCTCCATGTGTTGTGCTGCCAAACATCTAGTGGAGATTTGCTTGGACGTTTTGAAGTGCGAGTTATCATGGCAAAATCTCACTGTTATGACGTTTAATCAGAGTTATCAAACTAAGGAGGGACAAAGCCTCCATTTGCTGTTCGGTACAACACACTTTGATGTTCCTCAGATAAACATGCTTGAACAATTCAGGCGATTTCATTAATACTGGTGCAGACGTCATTAAAGGTTGCTTTTGAGAAGAGGATCATGCATCGATGCATGGCAGCAGGTAAAAGACGAGAGAATCCGTTTTTTAAGATAGGACGAGACCAACAGATCCACAAATGCAGATAGCAAGTACATTTTCTTTGGGCAAAACAAGGTGATACAAAATCAAATGTTGTATAAATCAAAGGCTTTTCTACACTCATCTGGGGTTGTGTACTGATGAAAGGGAGACAGAAATGAAGTCAAGGCTAGGTCATGACGGTCCTGGCGGTCCTGGCTTTTAATTCAATGCATTGGCTATGTTCACAATAACATAATACTCATACTACTGCTTAGGTTAGTACACAATATGTGCAACATACAGTGTGCCAATCTTTTTGACCTGCACCGTCAGCCAAAAAGAGCAATATACAACAAACATGGTGCATGAAATGGAATAATGTATCTCATAATGCAATGTACTCTAGATGACCTTCCATTTCTAGTGTTACTGATTAGAAGCAAAGAATATCAGTGATTATTTTTTGGCTGATTTAGCTTAAATAAACTTGCTGCAAACACAGTGACTTTATGCATCGTGGTACATCGTGGTTATGCATTGTGAACGCGTGGCAACTTACAGGGAAGAGAAGTAATTGTTGAATAAAGTCATTATTTTTGTTTTCTTTGCGCACAAAAAGTATTCTCATAGCTTCATAAAATTATTGTTGAACCACTGATGACTTGGACTATTTTAATTATGTCCGTGCTACTTTTCTGGGCATTGAATGTGGTAGTTGTGTTGCTGTCAATGCAGAGTCAGAAAGCTCTAGGATGTCATCAAAAACATCTTAATTTGTGCTCCGAAGATGAACGAAGGTCTTACGGGTTTGGAACGACAGGAGTAATTTATTAAAGAATTTTCATTTTTGTGTGAACCAACCCTTTAATCATATTAATTAATAATATTATAAGAGTGCTTAAATAAGTGCTTAAAGGTATGGAAGCTTTTTTTGCAGGACCAAGTGGGCATAAATAAATAAATAAATGTAATAATAGGAAAATACATCAAAGAATAAATGACTCTCTAAAATGAATACAATTAATTTTTAATAAATTTAGTGCCGAATTAATTTTGTATTACTTTTTTGGCATGTATTGGAATTCTGAAGGCAAACATCTACAGCTGCTATGCAGACTTAAGACATTTGTTGTGTTCAGAACGGAATACTATGGATATGCATTTCCGATACAGGATATAAGAAAAAAAAAAAAAAGAAGAGCATGATACGTACCTGGGATTAGGGGTTTCTCCCAGAACTTCTTGACACTGGTCAACAAAATTGAGAAACTCCGATAAACCCTTTACGTGCTTCCTTAAGGGGTGAGACTCAGGTGGAGCGTACCCCTTTCCTCCCAACTGTATGGTCCTGACAAATGATGTTACTGTCTGAATATACAAAAACGGCAATTAATTAGCGTTCACATTATGGTTAAAAAGATAGTTGAACAAAAATGTGAGCAAATGTAAATTTATCTATCTAAAAGTATGTCACTGCAAATTCACCAGGAAGAGAGACGAGGCGCTGTCGCAGGCAGCATGTCTAAGGTCAGTAAAGGCGCTGTGACCCAGAGAGCGATTTGGGTTGTCCAGGGTGTATGCGAGGGCCAGGTCATTCTTAGAGTTCACCAGAAGGCCCAAATAAGAACAGAAAACTCTCCTCACAACTCTCTGTATCTGCAGGAAAGGTTGAACAACACCTTAGTGGAATAATTGGAAATGTACTAAAACAAATGTTAACTGACTCAGTTAGCTGACTTGGACTCATGTTGTATAGAGGACGGGCTTTTTCCACAGCCCCTTAAGCTTAAACAGGCCAGGCTCATAAACTTCATCACCCCCAGTATTACAGTGGCAAAACCCAGCGTCTTCTCACACATAAATCAGAGCCCAGCAGAGCAGCTGTGAACAGAACTGGGCAAGAGTAGCAGCAGTTTCAACACACTATACAAAGTGCTTTTAAGACATCCTGTTCTCATTTCGCGATTATGAATATGATATGATATTAACATTGTTCTGAATAAGAGGCACATGTAAGGGGGTGAAATATAACAGGAAAGAAAATGGAAAAAGACAGCCAGCAAAACAATACTAGAGTAAGATCTCAACATAAAAGTAATACAATCAGATCCTTTGCTAAATTCCACCCTCCTTAGTTACTGTCGCCAGGTGCAATAAGCTTTAAACTATCATACAGGATACCTTTACTTAATTTATTTATAATGATAAATTTTATAATTAAAGCATATTAATAACATTTTACTAATATATATATATATATATATATATATATATATATATATATATATATATATATATATATATATATATATATATATATAGTCATGGCCAAAAATATCAGCACCCTTGACAAATATGATCTAAGAAGGCTGTGAAAATTAATCTGCATTGTTAATCCTTTTGATCTTTTTTTTTTTTTGGTTCACAAAAATCTAACCTTTCATTGGATAAGAATTTAAAACGGGGAATATCATTATGAAATAAATGTTTTCTCTAATACACATTGGCCACAATTAACGGCACCCTTTTATTCAACACTTTTTGAAACCTCCATTTGCCAGTTTAACAGCTCTAAATGTTCTCCTATAATGCCTGATGAGGTTAGAGAACACCTGAAAAGAGATCAGAGACCATTCCTTCATCCAGAATCACTCCAGACCCTTTAGATTCCCAGCTCCATGTTGGTGCTTCTCCTCTTCAGTTCACCACTCATTTTCTATAGGGTTCAGGTCAGAGGACTGGAATGGGCAGCAGAAGTTTGGTTTTGTGGTCAGTGACCCGTTTTTGTGTTGTTTTTGAGGTTTGTGTTTGGATTATTGTACGGTTGGAAGATCCAAACATGGCCCATTATAAGATTTCCAACAGAGTCAGTCACTTATTGATTTTTTATCTGTTGGTATTTGATAGAATTCATGATGCCATGTGTCTAAACCAGATGTCCAGGATGTCCAGCAGAAACATCAAAAATACAGCAGTATATTTCATTGTACACATGGGGTACTTTTATCCCTGTGTTCACCAAACCCATCTTGAGTGTTTGCTGCTAAAAAGCTCATTTTTTGTAGTTTCATCTGACCATAGAAGCCAGTCCCATTTGAAGTTCCAGTCCAGTCATTTTTCTTGAAACCCTCCCAAACAACATGTGGTGATGTAGGTGCTGTTTGACAATTTTTTTTATAGGTTTTCTGACCCCGAGACTCAACTATTTGAGTTGTCGTAACATTTTCTGTTGATTGGAAATTCTTAATTATTGCCCTGATGGTGGAAATGGGAATTTTCTCATTGTGATGGAATTTGGGCTTTGTTTTCCCTCCCATTTATATTTATGTAAAACAGGAAGGCATGGCTGGATAATTTCATGTTCATAATCACCCTGTAGTGCTCAAAATTGTAAATGCGAATGGGAATATACTTCAGAAATATTTTACTCAGAAGAATTTCTAGGGGTGCCAATAATTGTGTCCAACATGTATTTGAGAAAAACATTTCATAATAATATTTCCCCCACCCCATTTTAAATTCTTATTATCCAATGAAAGGTTAGATTTTTGTGATTTTTTTAAAACAAAAAGGAATAACAATGCAGATAAATTTTTCACAGCCTTCTTTGATCATATTTACCAAGGGTGCCGATATTTTTGGCCATGACTACGTGTGTGTGTGTGTACACACTTGTTTATGCTACATTGTGACAGTAAAGAGAGTAACACCTGACATTTTTGAAATGGTGGATGCCTGTGAGGGGAAAATATTATTAAAAATAGTAAATGATGTTTATCTGAAAGTGTAACAATGCAAACAGGTTTTCTGTTGTTAGAGGATAAACAATATTGTTTGGTCAGTATAAAAGCAATAGAAGTCTATGGAAAGTCCCCACAATTCACAGAAACAAACGTGTGTGTGTGTGTGTGTGTGTAAAATTATGTAAAAATTAAAACAACCTAAAACTAAAATATTAAACTTAACTATTATATGAAATGTTATTAAATATATGCATTTACAATTTTAAAGTTTAAAGAATTAGGTGTTGTTCACAAAGTAAATTTCTTTCTTTTCTTTTACATGCAATTCAGTAAATAAAGTGTTAAGTGCTTTGTTGAAATATTTGTGTTCAACCCATTTGCTGTCATTGTAATGTTTTGTGAATAAGAGCCACACACACACACACACACGCTCTAAATCTAGTCCCATGCTAATGCATCACCATTTACCTGTGGACTACAGATTGCCTTGTTAGATGGAGTTGCGGGACACACAGGAAGAGGATCCATTTTCTCCGAACGCTCCTTCTCACCAATGAGAAACTGAAACAGTTGCATCTAGATATCGAGATAAGACCGAGAACATGCCACAGATTAAAGATCTTTGGGCCTCAGATTTGGTTGTTCTTTTAGTCATCTTCCTCACTGGCAGCACTCACCGCGGTTAGGGGCTCCTCAGGGTCCTCATTTATCCGAAGCTCCTTGAACATAATGAAGACGTCAATCAAGTCCACAGTATTGGTGCGTTTCAAAAAGCAGTCATACTCTTTTCGGATGAGGTCATAGTTTTGTGGAAGAGGGATATCGCTGTGGGATAGCTGGAGCTTATCCAGAAGGAAGTATTTCCAGGCAGCCAAGACTTCACTCAAAGCAACACCAAAGTCCCCATGTTCCTGTCAGGAGCAGAGCAAACACAGCGACAAGCATATTACGCAGAACCACTCCACAGAAAATGTACAGATATGGAACAAATTGTATGATTCAAACTTGTGTGACTCATTCTTTTTCCTACCGCAGCACGTATAGACTGCAAGCAAACATTTACATTGAAAGTGGAAATCCTATAAAATGATGTTCCAAAGTCCACCTATGAAAGTGTGTTTTTCACCCACTTTCTTAAACAAAATTATCAGCAGAAGAATTCCAGTAAAATTGTGGGGGGAAAATCTTCCATAGATCATTTGACCATCTGTACAAAGTTCACATAATCAGTGTCACATATTTAACTTTTAATTTGTGATATAAAACATATTTACGATGTCAAAGAATAAATAAATAATTTTTGATGTACCAGTATACACCATATACACATTTTAATAAAACAAATACAACATTACTACAAGTAAAAATAACGGTTTTCTGTTTTAATATATTTTAAAAATGAAATTTATTCCTGCGATGGAAAAACTGTATTTTCAGCAGCCATTACTCCAGTCTTCAGTGTCACATGATCCTTCAGAAATCATGCTGGTTTGGAAACTTTATGATGATTATAATTATTATGATTATTATAATCAGTGTTGAAAACAGTTGTTTCTTAATATTTTTGTGGAAACATATACATTATGTGTATATTATTATATATATATATATATATACACACAGAGTTAATCTCAGATTAGAATGTCCTGGAAAAGTTCATTTATTTCAGTAATTCAACTCGAATTGTGAAACTCGTGTATTAAATAAATTCAATGCACACAGACGGAAGTAGTTTAAGTCTTTGGTTCTTTTAATTGTGATGATTTTGGCTCACATTTAACAAAAACCCACCAATTCACTATCTCAACAACTTAGAATACTTCATAAGACCAACAAAAAAATTAAAAAAAACATTTTTAGTGAATTTTTGGCCTTAATTTACTGCATATTTACTCAATACTTGGTAGGGGCTCCTTTTGCTGCAATTACTGCCTCAATTCGGCGTGGCATGGAGGTGATCAGTTTGTGGCACTGTTGAGGTGGTATGGAAGCCCAGGTTTCTTTGATAGTGGCCTTCAGCTCATCTGCATTTTTTGGTCTCTTGTTTCTCATTTTCCTCTTGACAATACCCCATAGATTCTCTATGGTGTTCAGGTCTGGTGAGTTTGCTGGCCAGTCAAGCACACCAACACCATGGTCATTTAACCAACTTTTGGTGCTTTTGGCAGTGTGGGCAGGTGCCAAATCCTACTGGAAAATGAAATCGGCATCTTTAAAAAGCTGGTCGGCAGAAGCAAGCACAAAGTGCTCCAAAATTTCTTGGTAAACGGGTGCAGTGACTTTGGTTTTCAAAAAACACAATGGACCAACACCAGCAGATGACATTGCACCCCAAATCATCACAGACTGTGGAAACTTAACACTGGACTTCAAGCAACTTGGGCTATGAGCTTCACCCTTCCTCCAGACTCTAGTACCTTGGTTTCCAAATGAAATACAAAACTTGCTCTCATCTGAAAAGAGGACTTTGGACCACTGGGCAACAGTCCAGTTCTTCTTCTCCTTAGCCCAGGTAAGACACCTCTGACGTTGTCTGTGGTTCAGGAGTGGCTTAACAAGAGGAATACGACAACTGTAGCCAAATTCCTTGACACGTCTGTGTGTGGTGGCTCTTGATGCCTTGACCCCAACCTCAGTCCATTCCTTGTGAAGTTCACCCAAATTCATGAATCAATTTTGCTTGACAATCCTCATAAGGCTGCGGTTCTCTCGGTTGGTTGTGCATCTTTTTCTTCCACACTTTTTCCTTCCACTCAACTTTCTGTTAAAATGCTTGGATACAGCACTCTGTGAACAGCCAGCTTCTTTGGCAATGAATGTTTGTGGCTTACCCTCCTTGTGAAGGGTGTCAATGATTGTCTTCTGGACAACTGTCAGATCAGCAGTCTTCCCCCTGATTGTGTAGCCTAGTGAACCAAACTGAGAGACCATTTTGAAGGCTCAGGAAACCTTTGCAGGTGTTTTGAGGTGATTAGCTGATTGGCATGTCATCATATTCTAATTTGTTGAGTTTTTGTTAAATGTGAACCAAAATTATCACAACTTAAACTACTTCAGTCTGTGTGCATTGAATTTATTTAATACACGAGTTTCACAATTTGAGTTGAATTACTGAAATAAATGAACTTTTCTACGACATTCCAATTTATTGAGATGCACCTGTATGTATTATATATATATATATATATATATATATATATATATATATGAATGAATTGCATGTAAAAAAAAAAAAAGAAAGAAATTTACTTTGTGAACAACACCTTTGTGTTCTTTAAACTTTAACATTGTAAATGCATATATTTAATAACATTTCATATAATACTTGTTTAATATTTTAGCTTGTTTTTAGGTTGTTTTAAATTTTTACATAATTTTACACTCTCTCACTCACACACACACACACACACACACACGTTTGTTTCTGTGAATTGTGGGGACTTTCCATAGACTTCTATTACTTTTATACTGACCAAACAATATTGTTTATCCTCTAACAACAGAAAACCTGTTTGCATTGTTACACTTTCAGATAAACATAATTTACTAATATTAGTAATATTTTTTATTTTCTATTATATTATAATAATAAAACAAACTTTTTAATGAGAAGTCATATGTCTTTACAAATATACCTTATTACTTACCCCAAACATTTGAAAAGTAGTGTATATGCATTTACAGACCTGAAATCCAATAATGAATAGTAATATCCCCAGATACCAAAAATGTGGAACAAGTCTTCAAATCAAGTTCCTAAAAAAATGCAACATTACCTGCTTGTTGACCCCAGCCATAGCAAGTTGTAGGATCATCAGCATCCCATCAGCCCCTTGCATGGTGGTCCTCTCAGAGTCTAACATCCTGTGACATTCTCTCCTGAAGACCTTGGTCATTGTTCTCAGGCTTTCCTCCATAACCACTGTTATTCAACGTTTACAAAATGAACTGCAGGGCCAGAAAATTGAGTAGGTCAGCACTGAAATGATTATGAGCAGACAGCAGAACATACACGCAAGCCAGCCAGCATCACATATACCTTTCCAAATCTACCACTGAGCTAAAACAGAAACTCCGAAGACATCAAGCAAATCACAATAATAGTCAGGAACAAGAGGAGCCCCTTTGCACTTTATTAGGAACAGAACCTCTTAGGTCAACTTACCAACACTGATATTTAGATGCGTCCTAGATCTCTAATGCAAAACACATTGGAAAACAGACGCCAGCTAGATGCAAGTTATTATAAACTGGTCCGACGCCTGTAAATTTAAATCCACATGCCAGGACGCCTGGACCAATCACAGAGCGCAATGCGTTAACCACGCCCCCGCCAAACGGGAAGTCAATAACCCAAACAGAACGGTCCCGTTTTGTTTCAAACCTCAAGTGGCGATTGTTGACAAGAAAATAAATAAAATGCGGCGATGTAAAGAAATACGAAAGCTAAATCATCCACTTAAAAAAAAAATCAGTTCAGGGGCAGTACATTTCCAACGGATTATAAATTATTTCATTTCGTCTTAGACAAACTAGCAATAAACTAAACCATTAATTAGTGCGTTACAATTGTTTATAGCGTTTGCATTTTAAGTATATATCCCCCATAATAAAAAAATGTGAAAAAGTGCTCTGCATCTCCAAATGTGTGTCAAATATATTGCTCCAAGAGTAAAATTAAGATTTACAATAAATTAGAGAAGTGCATCAATGCGTATTTTTTCTTCGGCTTTGTTTCTTATTCCATTCAAAGCAGATTTTTACTCTTTTACTTTGTGCTAGCGTCATGATTACGTCACTAACCTGGAAGTAAACAAACGCGATCACGTGATCAGAAAGCGCGCTGAGAACAAGCACCGCATGGGTTTTAATGCAGCAGAGCTCACTTTCTCAGACAGACGATCAGCCGAGTATATAAAATTATTCCAGGTTTGTCATATAAAGCTTTAATACTTATTTTTTAGCAAGCATGACTAACGTTAGCTGGACTCGTTGCACATCAGCTTGCTGTCTCTGATCTAGAAGTGTAGTTATTTCATAACAGATAAAAGAACGTATGGAGACCGAAAAGACATATAAAGAGTTAAATATGTATTATTATCACAATATATGTGAGGTACAGTAGAAATTAAGTTCTAGGGTTTATTTTAAGCTATATTCGTTAAATGTAGGAAACTTTCTTCATATGACTAAAGCAATGTCTGGACAACACACATCCTATTACGTTACAACATATCAGATTATCCTTCTTCTTGCACTTTTTTGTTAACCATTATGGCATTTTCCCTCCAATAAAATGTGCTAATTTGTGTCTCTCCGTGTTATTTATAATTTAGAGTGGAATGTAACTCCATTTCATCCAAACAGCAAGGATTCATTTGATGGAAGATGCCAGATGAAACAGTTCGCTCTGCAAGCTACACAGTGTCCTGTGAGGACTATGTTCATGTGGTGGAGTTCAGTCCATTTGACTGTGGCTCACCTGCATCACTTTTGGCGTATGGAGGAAACCAATATGTGGTCGTGGGCACTTGTCGTTTTAAGGTGAGGACAGTCTGATCAGTCTGTGGTAAGAGTGCTAACCTTAGGTGTATCTTAGGTGCTAACCCTGAGGTGTATCTCACTGCAGTAGTACAGTCCTGTTCCAACACACCTGTCTGTGTTGTGAACATTGATGTACTGGTTCAGGTGAATTTGATTAGAGGTGAAACTAAACACTTCAGGAAGTGGATTCCCAGTGTCCTAATTTGCATACTATCCTCCTTAAGCCCGAAACACACTGCACAATTTTCGGCTGTCGCAGAAGAAAGACTGGCATCGTGAAGCAATCGTGGCGATTTTTGATTGGCCACGATTGTTTCACGATGCCAATCTTTCGTCTGGGATGGCCGAAAATCATGCAGTGTGTTTAGAGCAGCGGAAGTCGTCATAGTTGGGTGAACTTCAAGAGCAGTGAATGGGAGAGTACAACAAAATATATTTTTTGCATTCCCATTTGCTCAAAGTAGCGCAAGAAATCTCCATGATAGTGTTTTCATGACTTTCATTCAAAGGAAAGAAATTGAGAGAGACTGATTACGGCAGTCAGAAGAGAGACAATGTTAAATTTACTGTCCCTCCCATAGACTCTGTATTAAAAAACGCTCTCACATTAGCGTTAACTAGGTTTTTTTGTAATTTGATGCAAAGGTGATGTAATACAAAGTATTTATATTTACATTTAAAAAAAAAAAGTAGTCACACTTTTTACCAACAAAACATCCATGCTTACATCAAACTCGAGCTGTGTTCAGAAAGCATTACTATCGTACTGCGTTCTGGGGAGTATACACTTTAAATTCATTTTTAAAATGGTTTGTAAGACGAAGGGGTCAAGGTTTGACTGGTAATCATGGTACTGTTAGAAATACCAGAACACTTTCGGGTTCCTAGAAGTATTGTTTCCTATTGACCACCATTCAAAATTAGCTGTGTTTGAATATCAATTGTAAATTTAATTGTTTTATATTAGCCGTTTGAAATAAACTCTTAAAGTGAGCATTATGTTGCATTTTGTTTATTTGTCACACTATTTTATCAAATTAATAAATTAAAGATCAAGTCATTTTATGGGATTATGGGAATTATAGTATCGTATACAAGATATATCGTATACTGCAAGATATGGGAGATATAGTATCATATACTGCAAGTTTTGGCAAATGTAATAGGTTGTCTGGAAAATTCAGACATTCGGAAAATGTACACAATGGCTGTACCTGAATATAAATACTTTCTTAATATATAGCAGGGGAAAAGGAGGACTAACTACTTCTGAAGTGCACATCCAGTGGACATTTTACTATCCCATGAGGCCACAGGAGAGGATTTGTCAGTCAATGAAGTGATGCAGCTGATGCTGTAGTTCATAGACAATGACAACACGATGAATGATACATATTTTACAGTCGCATAAGTAAGTGATTATTCAGAAGAAATAAATACCTACTCAGAGAGTATGCGATTTCGGACTCTATGGACCCTATGTACGTAGTATGCATAGTACAGAAGTAGTACTGTTGTGAATATAACCATCCATATCTGTATGAAAAGAGAAAACACTGTTTACTAGGATGGTGCATGAGAACAGATCATTTCCTGTCTTCATGTCAGCATTTAAATGATGATGCACAGTCTAGTGATATGTATTTGTGCAGGAGGAAGACACAGAGGTCGAGGATGTAGAGTTCACTTCTTTGCAAGTGTTCTTGCATGGAGTACGTGTGGATGCTATCGCATGGAGCCCTGAAACGCATCTGGATAAGCTCCCTCGAGTCATCAGGTAGGGCTTTGAGCATGTGCCGCTTTTTTATGTTGGGGAGAAACCAAATCAAATTGATGGATTATAATGTGACTTTGTGTGTGTAATGTAAGATGTGGAATTATGATGATGTATGGAAGGAGCACAGATCTCAATGCCAGACACCATACAGTTCTTCATAGACAAACGGGTTCCTTCTCTTCATTAGAGGCTCAGACACAGTATATGATAATTGATTTATTTTACCGCACAAATTCTGATATTCTTTTAAATGTTAGATAAATATGCTTTTTCTGTATTGCACTATTGAATTTCCCGTCCTAATTGATGTCTGAGTCAATTGGGATATTTGAGAGTTGAGATATTTTACCACACACGCACAAACATACTCATTTTTGTTCAAACAAATGTGCTTTCTCAGAACATGTTTTTATCACTGAGAGACCCATTTTCCAGGGATCGATTCATTACCAAGATTTGTATGTTCATGTCAAGCAGTGGAAAGTGTCTGTCACAGCTGTAGTTTGATCTGGTTTGTATCAAGAGTCTAATAAGATGTTGTCAGTCTGACATGTTCTTCGTTAAGCTGTGAACTTGGGAGGGTTCTGCTCCCGGTAGGGAAGTTTCCTGTTGGTTTAGCAGCATGGGAAGGGCAGAGTTATTTCCTGGCCATGCTGTGGTCAGGGCGGAAGGTGTAGCGTGCTCAACTGTGTGTGCTGCCCTTTATTTGGGTTTATTTTCTTCTTCACTGTAGGTGTACCTCTTGGGAACGGAGTACTAGAGATCTTATTAAGGTTTCCTGGGCATGTGGGTTGAAATGGAGTCAGAGGTTATTGACAAGTTGACTCGTTGCCTGCTGGTACTGCTGGCATGTAAATGATTGGTACCGTTGTGATGTTACGCCATCCGCGCAACAATCTAGCCAAAGACAACTCGCAAATGAACATGTTGATAGAACGATGTGATGGTAATTGGACCTTTCGTGGCAAGAACTTGTGTGATTTTTGTTTGTTATAAGATGGAAGAAGATTTTGTGTCTGTGTGTGGTATGGTAACATAAAAATGTGCGTGCGACTCTCTAACTAAAAGTGTTTTTCTTGTCAGAGGTGAGTTAGTGTAATTGTGTGAATAATTGCTGCTGCTGATTAGTGGCAGAGCTGTTTTATTAGGTTTGGTTGGATTTTGAACAGACAAATGTGAAAATGGCGTGATGAAATTCTGACTTTGGTTGTTTGTCTTTAACATTTGTAATCTCTCCAGTGTTTTATCTTCTGACTGTGGTTTGTTACACACCCACGTACATGATGGTGACTAAATGCAGTGTATTATTTTATCCATTTTTCTTTCTTTCTCATTTCAGGTTTTGCACCGCAGCGGCTGACAGAAAAATCAGGCTGTGGACATCTGATCTTCAAAACAATTGTGATGTAAAGGTAGCTCTTTCTTCTCCTGTACACTCGCAGCTATGATTTTGCTGGTGATAGAAAATTAAAGGAGCAGTTCACCCAGAAATGAAAATTCAGTCATCAATTACTCGACCTCATGTCGTTCCAAACCCGTATGAGTTTCTTATGTTGAACATAAAAGAAGATATTTTGAAGACTCAAATAGTTGTTGGTCCCTATTGACTTCTATAGTAGGGACATAAATACTATGGAAGTTAATGGAAGACTATCAACTGTTTGATTACCAGCATCCTTCAGAATATCTTCCTTTATGTTCAACATGAGCAAGAAACTCATACAGGTTTGGAACGACATGAGGGTGAGTAAATGATGAATGAATTTTCATTTTGGGATGAACTATCCCTAGCAATGTGCTTTTAATTGGCAGTTTAAAAAATGGCCAAGGAGGAAAATTCTCTGAATCAATTCAAAAGAAAGGTTGATTGAACTATCCATGAGCATCATCACTTTGAAAAGGTTCACGAATATTGTCAAAAAGCGGAAAAATATCAGCTTTTAGATACCAGATATGATTGTACACCCCAATGTACAGTAATATTTCTTTCTGTCCTTGGCTGACTTATTCACTGTATGATCGTTGTATTCAACTTCTATGATTTCTTGTGTTGCCTAGGTGATGGAAGGCCACACCAGCTACATCAATCATCTAGTGTTTGAGCCTGCAGAAGGAAAGCAAATAGCCTCTGTCAGCGATGACCACACTTGCAGGTTAGTTGTACTGCAGTCCGAGTGTATGAGTGTGAGAAAGTGAAATGTGTGTGTGTGTGTGTGTGTGTGTGTGTGTGTGTGAGTGCGTTCTGTTCTCTGTTAATGATGCAGAAAGTCTTGACCAAATTTCCACACTGAAACCCGACACTAAACACAACACAGCTCGCTGTTGCTCTGCGTAAGCGTCAACCGCCACTTGCTTGCAGAGTTTTTTTAAGTAATCGGTTAAACGTGGAAATCCAATCAGCAGCCGTGGCTTTTCCTCTCCACGGCCACAGTTAACGAGCTCCTCAAACGTGGCCCCACCAATCAGCCACTGAGGTAAGTGCGGTTTCCTGGCAGTCAGAGGTAATGTAAGAGAGCACTCCTGGAGTCTCGGGTCTTCCCTTTTGCGTCAGAACCGTGTAACTGACACACCTGGATGTTGCAGCGCTGCGGCCTGCCACAACTCAATGGCCCGGCCTTTCTCTTCCCAGCTTGCAAACCCTAATGGCTTCAAGGTGGACGTGGACCAAGACGGTAGTTTTCCTTACAGACATCCAAAATTCAGCTATTGGATCCTTTATGCAGACATTGCCATGACAGTTTTATGATATGCATCTTAAAGTTTGGATGGTGCAACCAAGTTTTCTCAACATGATCAGGTGCTTTTGCCATTTCTGTGCCATTGCGTTATAGACATTACATCCCTTTCTTGATATTAACCATCATCTGTGCTGGGATGTTTGTGGATCTGCTTCAAGCCCAGTGCATTTCTTGGTGCACACACTGCCAGTGTCAGCATGTGACCTAATGTCAGCACTGACCCATTGCGCTGCGATAATGTTTTCATACACTCTTCATCTGGGTGGTGCGACATTGAGAATAGGAGTGCGCTGCTCTTCTCGCAGCTGTTTTATTGACGTTGGTTGAACTTCAGGCTGTGATTAAAGGAGGAATCACAGATCTTTATCATAGTCGGGGGTGAGACCGTTTCAGTTTGCAGCTTCGGCAGTAATGGGCTTCTTCTCTGCTGGAACCTGGATGTGCTGAAGCCCCTTTGTATCCCTAACACCCCTAAGATTGGCCCAGTTAGAAGCAGCCTATTATTTTGATTAAGTAATAACCATCTCTTATGAATAAATCATGGCCCACCCGACAGCGCAGTAAGGTGCAAACCACTGCAGTTACCATATATTACTAATCCTGAACTGCCAGCTCAAATGAGAGATTTGATATGATGATTTGAGATTTGGTGTCTCGCTGTGGTCGTGCTCATAAGGAAAACAGCCAAATGTTACCCAGAGTGCCCGCCAAAACCATAGTTTACACATGCCCATCAGAATTTAGATACAGATAGTTGATATATGTAGCTTTGGTCAGTGGATTTTGTGTCAGAGATAGTGTGTTTGGTGGGAGAGTAGAGGGGCCACTGAAGGGATTGAAGCAGGAAACATCCGCCATAAGCCTCAGTCTCCCTCTCCTGTGGAGCCAGAGAAAACAGTAGACTGCTCCATCTGCAGAAAGATTTAAATTCTGTCACGTTGAGAAAATATGGGACGCAGGAGGAACAGCGAGGTGGAACAAGAGAAAGATCAGGTTAATGTTAGAGAAAGAGAGTGAACCTTTTCCAGTCAGGCCACACAAACTGAGCTTTTGATACAAATATGGCTCTCAGCTGGAACGTTTATGCATGTGTTGACACACCTTCCCTGTTGAAAAGACCACCTGTTCTGGTCAGCAGCATATGTTAAGGATGCTGGTCTGCAGCATGGGATGCTAGTATGGTTATGTCCCTACTAGGTTTCTTAAAATTACAGTCTCTGTTAGCAGACCAGTAGTTCAGCAGGGTTGTTCTTCCACATAGGTATTTAAATTTTATCTTGCCTGCCTTTTAAGTTATCGCCACTGAGGGTTTGATCAACCACCTCAATGATAGTATCGCCTTGATTTCAAACAGTTTCAGATCTTCTCTAGCGTTACGTAATTCTGTGTGTGTGCTGGGGAAAGAGTGCAACCTGTTTCCTTTGAAGATCAGAGGAGATTTTTGCTATAATAGTGTTGCAGGCCTCAGTGCCACCTACAGATTACTTTAGGGAGTGCAGGTCACACACGGAAATGCTGAGTTGACAGAGTTCAAGCTAGGAGAATGAGGCATACCTTCAGTTCCAGAGGATGACAGGTGTTTTTTGCGTCAGCAGTTCTGTAGGACAGAAAAGGGGTTTGACCCAAAATAGAACATCATAAGTAACTTGTTTGAAACATAGGTAGCAACTCCAACTGATGCACAAATAGCACTCCTCATGTGATGGACAAAGGAGATTTGACTACAAATTGATTCCGATCCTCCTGGAGGGCCACTTTATAGATTAGTGTGTTGGAACAGGCTGGAGTTAAACTCCATAGGAAGATGATCTTCCAGGAGCAGGACTGGACACCCTGGCAGTAGAGTTTGGATTTAGCATGCTGCTAAACTGATGACACAAAATCTAAGATTATCAAAATACTTTCTAAGAAGGATACTTTCAATACTTTAATAACACAAGGTCCCTTGGAAGGGAAAGTGTTACTTCTAACTTTTTGGAACTGCCTTCCAAAGGCACATGTGATGCCTTGTTTACACAAAAAAAACAGCTTGTCACTGGGGCAGTACTCCCAAAGGGACACCTTAGTGCAGGGCTGGGCAACTTCTGTTCTGTGTTTGATTAGGGTTGGAACTAAACTCTGCAGGACAGTGCCCTCCAAGATCAAAGTTACCCAGCCCTGCCTTAGTGACTTCTTTATCCCTAAAGGGTATACTCTAAGGTATTAGTACATTAGAATATGTACCTCAAAGGTAGTAATATGTACTCTCATAGTACGATTATGAACCAGCTCACTAGGTTTTGAATAACCGAGCCATTATGTCCTATAAAGTGAGTCTGGTGATGATAGCTGTTTTCGGGTTGGTTTTGCCCACCTCACATCTGTTTCTTTGTGAGGTTTTAAACTTTTTATTCTCTTCATGATTGATAAATTATACTAGACCACAAAAGAGTGTTGTTTTGGCTGCTGAGAGCACTTGAATGTAAACAAAACCACTAACACTGTTGGTTTAAACAGGTCAGGTCAGAACTGTTATTCACACCATCTCAGTCAAAGAATTGGCCCCTGACCCGGTCGCCACCATAAATGTTTGTTTCAACAGTTCTTAACTCAATTTCAGCATTTCTCGCCCCTGTACCATCTGAAAAATCACAATGCATACTCAGGTCAGCTTCCCGGTTGTGCAGTGTGGGAAAACACAGACAAGCCAGACAGACCCTCCCCTTGTTTTCTCTCTTAGATCTTTCGTGACTTCAAACACTTCCCTCTCTTTCAACTCATATTGTACATGGCTGCCGCATGTTATTCCACAATGCTGCGTCAGTCATTGAAGAGCCTTACGCAATAGCTGTAGCACATTGTCTGTGATGCTTCCCACTGTGTTTGTGTGCTTAGTGTCTTAATCCTCATTTGGCTTTGTCAGGGTTGTAGAGAGCTAACTTTTCGCCCCTCTTGAATACCCTGGTGGTTGTCAAGGCTGGTGGTTTTGGTTTTGCGTGCAATTGAACTCTTGCTTGGCGAGGGGTTCTGAGTAAAGGGGTTTTAACCATGTTTGTGTGGTGTGGTCTGAAACCTCACTCATGCTCAGCAAAGGAGCTTGATCAGAGCAGAGATGCCCCAGACAAGAGGAGACAGTTCAGGAGTTCCTGGCAAATGCTGGGCAGAGCTTAGGTGCTTACAAAGACCCTCGTCTGGGAGCTGTTGAGCATGGGGCATGTCCTCCAAGTACCGCCCAGCTGCAGATATTAATCTACCCAACTGCACAGTTGACATTCAGGCAGGCTTTGGAGTGCTTTTGGCATTCATTTGATGAAGACTTCTCAATGACCTCATCAAACAAGCGGTTGTGCGTCTTTCCTATTAATGGAGGGCTTCTTCTCCCCCCCCTTCTCTTCCCCCACACTTTCCCAGAAAACCTCCACAGTTTCAACTCATTTGAGAGAACTTGTGGTTCTCTTCACTCGGGCCTCTGTGATGTGGTAAACCCAAGATCTGATCTCCAGTGAAACCATCCAGAATCTGATCTCCAGTCTTCTCCGTCCAAATGATTTATTGCATCTGCTTGCAGGCCTCTTGCTGTATCTGTACTTGCCCTAGCGTGCCTTCACAAACTTCCTCGAGGCCAAATTTGGAGTGAAAATCTTGTGTTCTTAGGAAGAAAAAGCTGGGAGGTATTGGCAATCCTGCTTCTCAGTGGAACTCCAGGTCAGCTGCAGGCAAGGGTTCCTGTAGTTCACCTGGTAGAGCACGGTGCTGGCAACTCCAAGGTCATAGCTTTGATTCCTAAGGAACACATACTAATGAAATGTATACCTTGATTGCAAAGTTTCATGAATGCTGGTGTATCTTCTCATCTATAGCTTGAAATCTGTATCTATTTAAGTTGTATTCAAAACTCTGTAGTCTTCAGTCATTCTGTTGTTTTATTTTAGGTTAGCGGTTTATGGTTTTTCATTGGCAAGAAATTATTTTTAGTAATCTGACTTCCTTCCGTGTGCCTAATTGAGTTCTTCTTAGGATTATGCCGCTTTTGATTAGTGTCCTGTTTCTGACAGTGTTTTTTTTTTTTTTTTTTTTTTAGTAACCAACTCATTTGATTGTTTTACTTTCAGACTTCCTCTGTTTGTGTGTATGTGCATGTTTTAAAAGGGTTAGAACACATGGGGATGGGGGTGATGTAATAACCCATTCATGGCCTCATTATTTTTTATCCTGTTGCTGAACCATTTGCTCTGTCACCGTGACCTCCAACTTTATTGCACCACTTAAAATTTGGATTAAATTTTGAGTTTCTTAACACTGGAAACTAATACGGGGAAAAGAACATCCACACAGTTAAAAGTGCACATCTTGATTTAATCCCTAGTACTTTCAGAGACTTTATCCCTGTTTATCATGTAAAATTAACCTACACAATGTTTTTAACAAGTTCTTTTGGCCGTCATGCGAGATAGATGTCATGGTGACCATTACAGCTGTCCTCATACTTAATGTCTGCAGTTTGTATTGTATTTACCTGAAGATTATATTGTTGCTTTCCTTCTTAAAGAGTGTGGGACCTTGATGGTAATGAAACCATTTCATTCAGACTGCGTTCCCCTGGTGTAAGTGTCTGTTGGCACCCTGAGGACATCTGCAAGGTCAGTAACAAGTCTGACAGAACTAATGGTTATATAGGATGTAGATTTCGATGTGAACTTTCGATGTGATATATTTCTTTAATACAGTTGATGGTGGCGGAGAAGAAAGGCACTATACGGTTCTATGACCTTGTTACACAACACGCAATTCTGTCTCTGGACAGCGGGCAGGTGCCACTCATGTCAGCTGACTGGTGTCTCACAAACACTATTAAGGTTGGAGCTGTGGTGGCCAACGATTGGGTGATCTGGGACATTACCCGCTCTAGGTAAATGCAACTTTGTTTCTGTGGCTAAAATGCATTATGTTTGTGCAGTGGGATGCTTTTAAAGCAGAACTATTGTGTGGTCAACATGACCTGTCTCCCCTGTTCCACTTAATTTAGTTAATCTTTCTGAGAATCAAGAATATGTCCATATTGTGCATCAAGCCTTAAAACCTTCTGAAGTCTTACATGAACTCCTCCACACTAAATCACAATTACGACATTCAACTGAGCAGTTTTGTTAAAGGTGGAGTGAATTAAACTGTCGGTAAATGATGCTGATGTGTTTTGCCTGTAGTTATCCACTCGAGAAGAGACCAGCTCATGTTGACAAGGCAAGACATTTCAGGTAATTTTTTGTTTTTTTGTCTAATGATCAGATCATTCATTGTTTTCTTTGTTCGACTGCATCCATGACTATAATCCTGGTGGCCTCTCTTCTACAGATGGTCAAGGGCAAATGAGAATCTTTTCGCTACCACAGGCTATCCGGGAAAAATCAACAGTCAGTTATTGGTGCATCATCTGGGCCATCCACAGGTTTGTAAAATTATGTACTTTGCTATTTGAATTTAAAATAGATTTGTATTACAATGGTATAGAATTGTCATTGCAGCCTGTGATGATTGGTTCTGCATCTGTGGGGGCTGGTCTAAGCTGGCATAGGACCCTGCCTCTATGTGTTATCGGTGGGGACCGAAAGCTGTTCTTCTGGATGACAGAGATGTAACCTGGACAGAAGTCAACTGGAGAGTGTTCTTTTTTTCCTTTTTCAATAAATAAAGTCATATTTTTCATGCACTGTCACTGTACGTAGTCCACTGTGTCTTGTTTTATAGGTCACTTGGGTTAGAACTCAGACTAACAATTGTGGGAAACAAGACTCTCTTTCTCTCTCCCCAGTTTTTTCCCTTTTTCTGCGAAGCATTGTATCAGTGTTTTTGGTGTGGTGTTCTGCCAAGCAGGCTTAAAGTTGAGCCAAAGGTCGCCGAACGGCAGGAGCTGGCAGTTTTCAATGCAGAACGCTTGAGCGTGAGACAAAAAGCTGTACAGGTGCTCATATAGACCGTCTCATTGACTCCACCAGGATAATAATCTGCAGTCCCATTCCTAACACTACAGGGGAACTTCCTCCGCTCGACCGTGACGCATGTGTGGTGGGGGAGACGGACGCAATGCTATTTGTGCTTCAACAGTTGAACCCTGAAGATGAAGACAAGCATGGGAAACTAAAGTGCAAGGAGAACACAAGAAGGCATTTTTTTTCCAAGAAAAGCACAGGAGACTCTCTAAAGGGGGAACAAGGGTCCTCTCAGGTCAATTGTGCTGTTTGGGCAGGAAGGTGTGAGGCCAAAAGGTAGAATAGTTGGATCAATGACAAAAAAAAAACATTCACAATCTTAAAAAAACCTTGTTTAAAACACGCTTTAAATTTGGAGTTTTTAAAATCATGATGCAAATAGTATTACTTACAAATATCACTAATTATGAATTCATTAATCATTACATTTTTGTTGGGGAGTAACTAGTTACATGTAACAGTTCCTTAATTTAATTACAAAATAAATGTAACTAATCTGTTACAGTTACTGAGAAAAAAATGTGTAAATTACGGTTACATATGAAAATGTTAATGATTACATTGGTGGTTACATCTGAATATTTACACACACACACAGATTTAATTGATTTCTTTCCAAATTGCATTGACTGCTCTAATATATATGAGACACCAATGCTTCAGGAGTTTAGGATGCATGCTTATTCGTTAACCGTTTTATTTTCTAATTGGGTTTATGTACATGCTTTATTTTTTAAGATTGACTGTTCTTTCCAAGGCATTGTTAGATGCCAGTGTTTTCTTGTCGTAGCAAGATTTGATTAAAAAAAAAAAATAGTATCATAGCTAAAAGAAAAAGTTGCTGAAGTCTGATTTTGTGGTGGCTGTGCTTTAAAATTTCATTTTTATAACCTGAATTCAAGTGATGAAGGATTTTGAAAGTCTGATAGTAATAAGTTCGTTTAGATGTTTGAAAATGTATAACAGTTGAAAACATTCTTTAGAAATTTAGAAAAGCAAACAAATGTAATCAGTGACATTACTTTGATAAAGCAATTGACAGTTACGCTACTTATTACTTTTTAAATAGGGTAACTTGTAATCTGTAATCTATTACATTTCCAAAGTATCCTTCCTAACACTGCAAGTGGACAAGTTGGAGAAATTAACTGGTCAGAAAGTGTAGCAAACCTGGATAAGTTTTTCTTGCAGTTCCCAAGACTTTTGCATGTGCTCCATGTGTAACAGTAGGGCATATTGTGCCTGGGTGTTAAGGTGAGACTGAAATGGGTGCACAGAGAAGGGGGGGAGAAATGAACCTACACTCTTTCAAGCCCGAAAGACAAGCCTGTATGATTCTTGGAGCCCAGGAGCACACCGCCATCCGCAATCATAACATGCTACTGCTCTCCTGGTCTGCTGGCTTTGTTTGAATAAGTTCAATGTGGTCTGAAACGAAGCTTTGGTAGAACTGAACGTGGCTGGTGCTGGACCAGCTGCATATAGCTTGGAGAAATCAATGTCAGTCTCTTCCACATACTCTCACACAAGGGCCACTATTCCAAAGGATACAATAACTTTCTGAGAGAGCATTGAGAAATTCCTGAAAGGACTTTTAGAGAATATGATCACCACTTTCCCAAAATCTACTTTCAATTTTCAATATTTGGTTAGGCACGATTTTAACCCAAGACTGCCATCTGGTGGCTGGATTACATTTAGTAGTGGTTGGTGTGCCAGAGTCCTGTGAATATGCCTTTTATTAAGAACCAGTTCATGATTAGAGTAGCCTATTCATCATATAGAAAGGATATGGTGGTTCTTATTTGGAATATTTTAGTCAGCTTGGTAGGAAAGATGGCAGTGTTGTGATAGAGAATGCTTATGCATTTCTTCCAGCAGATGCTCTCTGTCATGATGAAGAAAGACTATGCAAGCCTTTCTTCAAAGGCCTAATGCCTTAAGCCTCCAAAGTTGGCGAGTAGTTTTAATGACTAAAAAAAACATCATGATCAAAGCAGCTCCAACCAGGTTGAGAGCTTCCGCACAGCTTAGAGGCCTAATCCTATTCACTATTTAAGACAAAGTGAAAAGAACAAAAGGAAGGAGATAATGTATTTTCATGAGGGCTCTCCTGGATAAGTAGAAGTCTTTTGAGGACCAAGACTTGTGCTTGCACTTTCTTTCACAGTACGACCAGTGGCTGAAAAGTGGTAGTAAAGTGATGGAGACCTATGCCATTCTGGTTATGGTTCCTCCTTATGATTCCAGTTCTGTAGAAGTTTTAATAATGACTCTTTTCGTACTTCAGGAAATAAATACTTGGAAAAAAAGAAATGCTATATTTCATTGCAGTGAGTAAATTAAAGTCAACACAAAAAGAAAATGTATTATCTATTTTGTAAAAAACTCAAGAGACTCGTCTCTGGTGAAATATGATGGACTTCTTCAATCATTTAGTCCGCTGAAACGGTTGCAAGCTCACATCTTTGAGTGCCACAGAAGATGTTTACACAGGCTTTTTAATAACTTTAATGTCTTTAAATAAAAATACAAAAAAACTCACTCTACGTCATTCGCAGTGCTTCATAGGAAGTGGTGCTAAGATGTTCTTTTGTTGCGACAGGTTGAGATTTATCTGAACTATAGTTTTTTCACCAGGAATTCCAATGTTGAACACGAATATTTAAAAAATAAGTTGAAATAACATGGGCTGATGGCTATAAGTTATATAAAATCAATTCCCCTATGGAGAAAATGAATGTGATTTTCACTTCCGAAACCTGATTGTTGCTCTCCACAATTTCCACAATACCAAAGGGAAATGCTTATGTTCTGATGACGTGATAAGTGTTTGGGATTTGTGGGTAGAATTTCACAGGAACCGTCAGTGGTTATCATAATGTTATGGCAACACACATTTGTTTTGAACGTGATGGATTCGGATCCAAGTTATGGTTTTCAGAGGGATTTGTGGGTTGGGTTGAGCGCCATGTAAAATGAGATACGAGAGATGATTAAATTTGGTTTATGAAAGCAGATGTCCGCTCCTCTTCTCTCTCCCACATTTATTACATTAATTGCTTGACAAACTCCCTCTCTGATTCGTTTCTTAGACACGTTAAAGGCAAACAAAGGCCAGCCAGCTGATAGAACCTCATTTACCCCTGAACTCAGTGAATTCCAGCACAGAGTGACCTGGCTGCTCGCTTTGTGGTTTCGCCTAGAGGATTGTTTGGCCTGTGCTGGGGCCAATAGGGAGGAATATGCTGTGACCTGGTAGCCTAATCTTTTAGTATGAATGGAACAGTTGCGTAGTTGTTCCTACACCATCTGTAGTGCAACCACAAGCTGTCAATCTGTTAAAAGTAGGGCTAATCCACTAAACGGTCTCCTTTCCTGCTGGAGCCAAAGCAGGAATGATGATTCATTTGTGATGCATTTAAACAATATTATACTAGCAAGAATGCTGTATTCCCGAATATTAGCATGGCTGACATTGGGCCGTGGCCACGAGGTGACAGGTGATCGGTGCACTGTAAAAAAAAAAAAAAAGTTGAGCCAACTTCAAATTTGAAGGCAACCAGCTTCAGCAGATTTTTGAGTTTTCTCAACTTGTCGTTTTAAGTTTATACAACACAAATTTGAGAATCTCCCACAAAAATAAGTTGAGCAAACTCAAAAATCTGCTGAAGGTCACAGCAACAACAGCACAATTAAGAGCGAGTTATTTCTTTTGTACATACGTTCAGTAAAAAAAGGGAAAATAATCTTAAATAACAAACATGTTTGACACAACGAATAAAAGAGTTTCAAATGAAGCCTCGGATTAATTTAGCCTTTGCATCTCTGAATAAGCATGTAGGCGTTTTCTGTATGAATCAGTGTTTCCAAAGATTCGGATCTTTGTTAAAGTAAATGATTCAATGAATTAATCCAAAAAGACAGTCTCTTGAGGCCACCTGCTGGATGTAACCTGCAGAAAGAGTCAAAGTGTAAAATACCTCACGATAATGTATCAAATAATGAATATGTTGTGTATATGTAATAAATATAGCCTAAATATTGTAATTAGTTTTTCTTGTCGTTGCATGTGTAAAACAGACATCAGGATTGCTGACTGATGAATTTTGCTGAAATTTGTGAGTCTTTCCCCCAATGACATCTGCATTTGATCAATTTCTGCTGAACTGGAAAACTGCGGCATGAGGTTTGAGAGTTGGTCAAAGCATTTCTCTCTCACCTCTTTATATTTACCACAGTCTCTGTCTCGACCTCACCAGTGTCACAGTGCACATAGACCCATTCTTTCTTTGGCAGCTATGTCTGTGTCTGCCTTTTTCTATTGCCAGACTGTGATCGAACAGTGTAGAAAAATTTAGGCAGAATGTACTTTCTGTTTAGAGCCATTCTAGCTTATTTTGGTTTTTACATTCATTTTCCCACTGGTCCAAATATGAGTAACATTGTTCATTCTGATATGGTTTATTCCAATATGGCTCTTGGATTTTAAGAGCTACATGTTTTAGGGGAATTTGAATTATTGTGTTCATAATTTGAGGGATTACTCTTAAATATAAAGATTCTTTATTGACATCTATGGTTCATCCATGGAAACTTTCCATTCCACAAAAGGTTCTTTAGATTTTTAAAATGCTCTTCACACTAAGAAAAAATAATTCTTTTAAGAACTGTTCATTGAAAGGTTCTTTGGGGAACCAAAACAATTCTTCAATGGCATCGCTGTGAAAACCATGCAGCGGTAGTCAAAATAAAGATATTTATTATTTTGGTAAACAGAACTCTTCATTACATATAAAGGTGACACATATACACACATATACACATTTCAACACCGGACCTTATGCAATGTAATCTGCAACAGGCCTATTCATATACATACAGAAAGGCTTTCTGTAAATAAATAGTTGTTATTGATGATACTGTATCTGGTTTATTTCTGTCCCAGCCTCTCCAGAGCTTTATGTAAGATCTTCAGGTCATCTCTCATCTGCACTAAAGCATTCTGGATCTTAGAAGGCTCATCCAAAACCTCCATGCTGCAAGTGTAGGGATCATATCTAATGGAGAAGGGCTTCTGTATTGTGGATGAATATTGCCTGTGGAACAACAGCAAGTGCTTTCTGATCATTTGTACAACCTCAGTGAAAAAGTTTCTACAGATAGTCTGAGAAAACACCTACCTTAGCTTGTGTTTGGCATCCTCAAAGCTTTCAGATACAAAGTAAACCGGCTGATATGACTGGTCCTGGTACGGTTGGACTGCAGTCTCAGCTGGATTGAATGGTTTGTATTGGGGCTCATTAGAAAGGGCATACTGGAAAAAGAGATATATAAATGCTATCCATTCATCACAGAGTACCAAAAATCATGTGGTTTCCTCAAAAATATTAAGTATAGCACAGCTAGTTTCAACATCGATAATAAGAAGAAATGTTTCATGAGGCCAAATCAGCATATTGGCACTTTTTTTTTTTTTTGTCTTACCAAAAGTTCTCCATATGAGGACAGCAGTCCAGCCCCAAAGGCTTTCACTGTTCCATTTTGCTTACAGAGACCAAACTCCACTGTAAACCAGTACAGCTGTGTGTTAAATTTAGAGATGTTTTGTTAGGCTACACATACAGAATAACAGAATTGATCAATTTTATAGTCGTTTAACCATTTGTAATATGAATGAAACAACACAAGGGGGCACTAAAGACTTGCTTTAATACACTAAGCTTCAGTTAAGTATTCTCCAGCTGAATATTTCCATTAGGATGTACTCACTGTGGACAGTTTCTCAATATCTTCATCCGATGCTCCAAGCGAGGCGAGTCCAATCTCCTGCAGGGTAAAAGGTTCAGTGTCAAATGCAAAGTGTCTCAGTATTTCACTACATGGACAAACATTGATTTACAGATTGACCATTTAAATAAGATCTATCTGTATTAAAATAGCATGCATTTTGAACGGTAGTTTCCCACTTTAACTGTTAACTTCAAGCTGATTATGTGGCACAAAAACATACCTGTGAAAACTGAGCAAATTCTTTGTCTGCAAGCATGGGAATATGTCCAAGTAACTCATGGCAGCAATCACTTTTTAAAGTAAAATGCAGTCAAAATATTAATATTCTACAATAAAAAGTTACGAAATCCAAATAAAATGCAGGTTTGTGTCTTTGCACGTACGGTTCAGGGGAATGCATGGGAGCTGAAGGGTGACGAATGTACTGGGTACACTGGAACACCCGGAACGCTAGACTGGCTAGGAAGTCCCGAGCAGAAAGCAGCCCTGCCACTGGCCGTAACTGAAAACCTGTCCTCTCTGAACAAGAGCACACACAGGCACAGAACATAGTTAAAGTCAGTGTAAATTTCCAAATTTTGCACACACAGAAATACAATAAGTAGACCTGTTTACCTTTAAGAAATGCAGACACTTCTCCTAGCTGAGGGATCTTGTCCTCTCCATACAAACATTCACTCTCCAGCTGACCGAGGGCTTCTAGAAACTGTCTGCAGGCGTGAGTGGGGTACAGACTGCTCAGAGTCCTGTAGACCTCCCTCCTGCCTCATCACAAAAAGAGCTCTTAGAATCATGTGGTCGCACTAGTCTTCTCTAAACATTTGATATGCAAATAATGACATATAGTTGACAGCAATCTAACTCAATAAAATAACAGGGAAAACCTACCAAGTGGCAATCTCTTCTGGAGTGTATTCCACTACAGGTAAAGGATCACCACTGCAATGACAAAAGAAAGATCATTTTTTTCCTAAAATATAAAATCTCCGATTAGATAACATAATGCATATTTTATAACAACAACAATAATAATTGTTGTTGTTAGCATTTCAGATGAATTAATCTCATGTGACTTACTGCTTATAGTTGAAAGCCCGTTCAGAAATGATTCCTCTTCGTTTTCTGTATTCTGGATCACTGAATCCCTAAATAATACAAACGTTCATGTCACTGATATAACAATTGATCTGAATAATGCAAGTATGTTGAAGAATGTAAATAATGTCCTATTTTAAGAAAAGGATCACTGTTTTTCACTTACAGGGTGATCCTGGTCCAGATCAGGGTCATATTTTGTTATCAGATGATTGCATTTATCTAGGTCAGAAATCTTCTCTGGAAACCAAGGAACTGTATGTTAAAATAAAATGAAAGGAACATTATAAAATAGCTGAAAAGAAATGTCTGCTGATAGCATATGTAATATGGAATAGATAAATCACCTACTCTTTTCTTCTTGCACTATTCTCACATCATCTGCAACTCTTTTTAAGGAGTTGATGAAGATGTCAGTGTCGGAGCAGTGCACTTCACACCTCATGAAGAACTCCAGATCTTCTTCACTGCTTTTCTTAGACTTCCTGCTCGGTCGACTCTCCAAATGAAGGAGTTTGGCTTCAAAAGTCTAAGTAACAAAGCCAGACAAACATTTTTATTATGTTTTCATCACAAAACATTATTTATGGCACCTGCAATGAAAAAGACAACATAATGCATAGAGAACCAAATTTGACACAACTAAGAAAGCAGCACACTGTAAAAAGTGATAAGTTGACTTAACTTAAAAAAAATTAAATGATAATTAAAAAAACAAGTTAATTGAATTGTCAAGTTCACTTAACTTATTTTTTTTAATTATTATGTACTTAATAATTTTAAGGCAACGGGTTTCCTCAACTTTTTAAAGTTAAGTCAGCTTTCACTTTTTACAGTGACATGGTCTGTTATGTTTTAGTGTTGTTAGCCTGTTTTATGTGTTTGTTTCCAGATTTATTTGCACAAATATGTCGTTTTTGTTTGCTATTTTGAAATAAATTTAGGATGGGGTGGTAATAGGAGATCATTATTTTGTGCAAATAGGCTATATTTGATTACCACAATAAATTCATGCACAGATTTAAATTGCCCATTTTTCTGTTGGTGCCACATTTCTAACAACAGCTCTTTTTGTAGCTGACATTAATTAACAGTTTAGGTAATAAGATTGTGAATACCTTAATTTGCAGCAAAATAATTATAGTAAGGTACGCTGAAAAAAAAAAATGGTATAGAAATACGTTTCACTCAGTCAGAAATTGTTAGTAAATTTCCCAAACAATTACAAAGATAAAAGGCATAGGCTACACATTTAATTAAATTTTTTATTTTGAAGCAAAAATAATAAAACGGTAATTTCTTGTAAAAACGTAACGTAGGGCCTAGCAACTGTTTCCCTACACACACTATAAAGTAAGTATACGTTTAGGACAAATAAATAAATAAATAGCCTAAATAAAAAAGGGGAAAACACGATACAGGCTAATTTTAAGTAAAAAGCACGTACCTCAAAGACTTTGCCAGCCTTGAAGAAGCCTGCGTTCTTCTCATTTTTGAGAGCAAAGACGATGTTGAGAGTGACTTTTCCGCTCTTCCCCTCCTCGAACACGAAGCTGTCCCCGCAGCGCGAGGGCCCCGGAGACGAAGAGCCGCTCTCTCTGTCGCGCCGCGCGTCCTCGATCAGACTGCGCTTTCTGCCGCTCAGCGGAATAGTCTGCACTATACTGTCCGTCTTCATCGATTCTTAGGGATCTTAAAATAAATATATCCAATTAATATTTGTGTCGACACCAAATAAGGAGTCCAACTCTGTCTAAATGAGGAGAAAACTCTTTTGTTCACTGTGGGGCCAAAGCCCTGCAATTTATATACAGACGTGCTGGACTTTATGTAAATGTGTTGCGTAAATGCAAGTCTAATTTTAAGCTCAGATGCGTCATGAGTTTGTGTTTTTCTTTTCCAGGCACCAAATAAGAGCCGTGACACGTGACATTTCACAGGTGCTTCACAGCCAAAAGCGATAAATTGCATAAGCTAAATGCTAGTTTTTGTGAAAGGTCAGCACCAAATGAGCCTTTATTGGAAATATATAAATAAATAAGTGTCCTTTGTTTTTAGGGTCGTTGGCTAAATGATACAAAAAATACGGCTTTGAGATTGTGCTGCTCTCCATGGTACTGAAACCGACTTCTGCTACGCATGCTGTTCACTTGCAAATGCGATGAGTAATAATAATAATAATAATAATGATGATGATAATAATAATAATAATGTTAGTAGTACAAGTACTAGTAGCCTATTATAAAAATGGCAACAATAAAGGATGATAATAATAATAGTTAATGACAATCTTTATTGATTTTTTTTAGGTACATGTGACAATGCATGCATAAAATCTCAGTCTTTAATTCAGCCACAGATAAATGATATAGCCTATGCAAAACGCTGAATTGCATTCACAGTCAAGCGAAGCTTATAGCCTAACTAATTATCTTTCCTTACGTTTGTTTTAATTATTATGCTTAAGCATACGAACGCATGTTTTAAATAAAAGCAATTTAATTATTAAACTGATTCGTCCCCCAAATGCACTGGCTCAACACATGGTTTCAACAAGCCTTTGATCGCGTGATTCATTGATTGCGGCTTGTTTGGGAAAATTACAGCAACATTGTGCGACAACAAGTAGCAACAGCTGAAGCGAATGGTGCACGGTAGGCAATCTGTATTTTTGTGCGATTAAACTACAGAGAAAAATACAACATATAATATATAAAATAGCAAATAACGCGGGAGCGGGCCTTTATAATGCCCAAAGCGTTTTGGTATTTACATGCGATTTGTTTTGCATAGGTATTTTTTCCGTGTTATTTCGTTATATGTCATTTAAATACGTAGTGACTAAATATATTTGAACTAACAAAATTTGTCTATAAATATGTTCTACATGCAATAGCCTATATAAGGACTAATTTAATATTTAATATCATGCTCTCTCTATCACAGCTTGTTTAAAAAATAAAATAAAAATGTGTATGAGCCTAAAAAAGCAATGTAGACTATTATGCTTATTAAGCGTCTTTGATTATAGCATTTCTTCTTCATTTTCCGTGAAAATCTTCCACCATCGTTTCACTCCATTTTTCGCAGGGCAGTGCACAGGACTGAGATCTCACCTATAGGAAGAAAAAAGCAAACGGTGGACATAATGGTAAACATAAATTTGTGATCCATGTGGGATTCAATTAAAACGTGCACATATTAGGATAACAAAGAAGGCTACAGGAAATCGACTAAAACGGCTTGTTCAGTCACCCATCATAAGATACACTGATAATACACTGTATAAAAAAAAAAAAAATTAACAAAAAAAAGTTAGTTGCTATACATTTTCCAACCAAGCAAAATTAAAAACTAAAATGTAATTGCTGTAAAAAGTGAAACCACAACCACAATAATTATTCAATGTATTGAATAATGCTAAAAACAGTTTTACAGTGCTGATCTGACTTAAAAATTACTTGTGAGTGTGAATGAATGCATTCAGATTCACTTAAAGATAGTAAACAATATTATTTAACTTGTACCAATTCATTTATTTGCAACCACAAAAAGTACATTTTTAGGTTACCTGATAATAACTTTTTACAGTGTACTTTTCTCAAAATCCTTAATATAACCCTCAAATCATACATTTTGTTTGCTCATTCCAGTTGTTTTTACTTTCAGTAGAGAATTCTCCAGACTTTTGTTCTGAAAATCCTTATTTTTCATTATTAATTCTTGTATAATATAGGGAAGATTCGGTTTAAGTGCTACATTATACTGAAGACACACCACTGATGTTGTCAGCCAGGTTCTTCAGCTGCTGTGTGTTGTCCAGCATCTCAATTCTCTGTGTGTAGGCATTATAGCGCACAGAGAAAGGTCTGGGAATGGTGGAAGCAAATTTCCTGTAAAAACAAAACAAAAAAGCACATACAGTATAACTGGAAAAATGCTGATTGAAAGGCCGATTTAAGAGATGGTTTAATTGCAGTCACTTTACCTGACTTTTTCTTTGGCTTCCTCGAAACTTTCAGCCACAAAGTAAACTGGCTGGAACTCTGTAATGGGATACTGCTGCAGGCAGGTCTTCTCTGGCTCGAAGGGCAGAAGTTTGGGCTTGTCCGTCAAACAGTACTACAAGACATTAGAATAACATTTAATTTTCAGTCTGTTATCCACTTCAGCCATGCTTTTGTGCATCAGTGTCATGTTTCTGCTTTTCACTCTACTAATGACACAAACTCAACTGGGCTGCTACCTCCTTTTCTAAAAGCTCAAAGCAAATAGCCAGTTTACTTTGTTGGATTAGAGCACAGGGCATGAACCAGAAAGAAGCATTCTGAGAGGTACCACATACCTGCAGTTCGCCAAAAGATGAGAGCAGACCAGCACCGTAAGCCTTTACTTTATCCCCTTCCTTGCACAGACCATATTCCACAGTGAACCAGTAGACCTGCAAAAAATAAACATTATAATCATACAGCCCTTTTGAGAGAGACAAATGTATCTTGCAGTCTTATAACATGACTGGTCTCTGGTGACTGACTGGTTAAAATGTGGAAAATTATTCTTATTGTAACCAAAAGCAATACTCACTGTGGCCAGCTTCTCTATAAACTCATCAGGGGCACCCAAAGAAGCGAGTCCAATTTCCTGGTCAAACAGAAAATCAACATTTGGATATTACGTCGCTGATAAATGCACATTAGAGATATAAAGTCTGAAGCAGATATTCTCTACATACCCACATAAGAATACTATGGAAGCTTATTTTTTTTCTTGTAATTGCGAATATATATATATTAAAAAAACCATGTCATAACTGTGAGAATAAAAATAAAAGTCAGAATTACAGATGTATATCATAAATTTCACTTCTGTTCAGATTAGTATTATACATTGTTAATTATATTACATACATATACAGTCATGGCCAAAAATATCGGCACCCTTGCAATTCTGTCAGAAAATGCAACCCTTCTCTCAGAAAATTGTTGCAGTTGCAAATGTTTTGGTACTCACATGTTTATTTTTTTTGTTTGCATTGGAACAACACAAAAATACAGAAAAGAAGTCAAATGTGATACAATTCCACACAGAACCCAAAAAATTATTGGCACCCTTAACTTAATATTTGGTAGCACCCCCTTTGGAAAAAATAACTTCCTGTAACCATGAATGAGTTTTGTACACCTTTCTACTGGAATTTTGGACCACTCTTCTTTTGCAAACTGCTCCAGGTCATTCAGATTTGAAGGATGACTTCTCCCAACTGCTGTTTTGAGATCTCTCCACAGGTGTTCTATGGGATTCAGATCTGGACTCATTGCTGGCCATTTCAGAACTCTCCAGTGCTTTGTTTGTAACCATTTCTGAGTGCTTTTTGAAGTGTGTATCGGGTCATTGTCCTGCTGGAAGACCCATGACCTCTGGTGGAGACGCAGCTTTCTGACACTCGCCACTACGTTGCGCCCCAAAATTCTTTGGTAATCATCAGATTTCATGATACCGTTCACACAGTCAAGGCATCCCGTGCCAGAAGCAGCAAAGCAACCCCAAAACATCTTTGAACCTCCGCCATGTTTGACTGTAGGGACTGTGTTCTTTTCCTTGAAGGCTTCATTTCTTTTTCTGTAAACAGTGCCATGATGTCCTTTACCAAAAAGCTCTACTTTTGTCTCATCTGTCCACAGTACGTTCTCCCAGAAGGATTGTGGTTTTGTCACATAAGTTTTGGCAAACTCCAGTCTTGCTTTTTTATGCCTTTGTGTCAGCAGTGGTGTCCTCCTGGGTCTCCTACCATAGCGTTCCCTTAACTTTTCATTCAGATGGCGACGGATAGTGCGAGCTAGCACTGTTGTACCCTGTGTCTGCAGATCAGCTTGAATTTGTTTGGAAGTTAATTGAGGTTCTTTATCCACCATTACAAATCCTTTGTTGTAATTTTTCATTAATTTTGCTCTTCCGTCCTCGTCCAGGGAGGTTAGCTACAGTGCCATGGGCTGTAAACCTCTTGATGATATTGCACACACTGGATACAGGAACATTAAGATCTCTGGAGATGGACTTGTAGCCTTGAGATTGTCCATATTTTTCCACAATTTTTTTTTCTCTCAAATCCACAGACAACTCTTCACACTTCTTTCTTTTCTCCATGCTCAGTGTGACACACAACACAAAGGTTGAGTCAGCTTTTCTCAATTTTAACTGGTTGCAAGTGTGATTACTATATTGCCCACACCTGTTACTTGCCACACGTGTGTCTAAATACAAATTACAGGAGCATCACGTGCTTGAAAAGCAATTATTTCTTACAATTTTGACAAGGTGCCAATAATTTTGTCCAGTCCATTTCTGAGTTCTGTGTGAAATTTGATCAAGTTTGACTTCTCTTCTCTGTTTTTTTTTTTTTTTTTTGTGTGTGTGTTGTTACAGTGCAAACAAAAACAATAAGCACATGAATACCAAAACATTTGCAATTGGAAAAATTTTCTGAGAGAAGTGTTGCATTTTCTGACAGAATTGCAAGGGTGCCGATATTTTTGGCCTTGACTGTATATTATATTATATTATTATCAAACCTGTGAGAACTGGGCAAAACTTGGGTCAGCAAACAGTGGGACATGACCCAGCAGCTCATGACAGATGTCCCTGAGGAAACAAATCCACATTTATTTTTTCCTTTGATCACTTTTCACAGTTCTGAAATATATTTCTGACATTTATTTCAAACAAAGCTGTAACAACTTCTTGGTCTGTATACTCACGGTTCAGGTGTGTACATAGGTTTGGAGCTATGGCGAATGTACTGTGTCGAGTGAAACACTCGGAAGGCGAGACCAGCTAAGAAGTCACGTGAGGAGAGGAGACCGGCCACAGGACGCAGACGGAAACCTGTGCATGCTGAGAAAGTGTAGAAAATATTATTTTCTTTTCTTTCAGTTAATTACACACAACCTTCATTTTTACATCCCCTTCACTTGACTGTATCTGAGTTTAAAGCAGCTCTTACACTGCAGGTAGCGTGAGATGTCCTCTAGCTGCGGGATGTTGTCCTCACGGTACCCACAGTACTTCTCCAGCAGTGGAAATACACGGTTGTGTTCACGACAGGCATGTGTCGTGTACAGCGTCTTCAGCTCTCGAAAAACTGTTCCCCATGCGACCTTCTCTTCAGCCGTGTATTCAACACGTGGAATAATCTGTCCACTAACAGAGGAGAGGGATGCTTAGTTCATTTTTAGGACACAATGTATTCAAATACATTTGTCTGAACAGTATACAACAAACCTAACAAACTTTATTTTGAGATATACTTTGCTTGAAAAGCATACTTGTGCTATATTTCTTTAAAATAAATTCCACTATGATATTTTGTTTTATAATGCAAAGTCATTTACACTACCAAATAAGTTTTTTAAGTTTTTAAGTTTTTAAAAAATAATAATTTTATTATTTTATAATAATTTTATAATAATTAAAAAATAATAATAATAATTAAAAAAAAGCTTTTCTCTTTGTCTTTTACTCTCCAAAGCTGCATTTACTGTATTTGATCAAACATACAGTAAAACTGTAATATTGTGAAGCATTGTTACAATTTAAAAGAACTTAATTATTTTTAAAAGTAATTTATTCCTGTGATGGCAAAGCTGAATTTTCAGCAGTCATTACTGGAGTCTTCAGTGCCACATGGTCCTTCAGAAATAATTTTAATATGCTGATTTGCTGCTCAGGAAACATTGTTGTGCTGCATAATATTTTTGTGGAAACTATGATACACTACCATTAAAAAGTTTATGGCAAGTATATAAATATTAACATAAATATTAAGCAACAATATGTGTTTTCAAAATTGATAGTAATAAGAATTATAACAACTGTCAAACCAACAATTAGAACAAGACTGGAGTAAAGGCTGCTGAAAATTCAGCTTTGGCATCACAGGAATAAATTACATTCTAAAACAGTTTAGTTCTTTTAAATTGTTATAATATTTCACAATATTGCTGTTTTTACTGTATTTATATATCTTAAATATTCAACCTTTTGACCAGTAGTAAATACTATTTTATATGTGGCCTAAAGGGATATTTCACCCAAAAATTATTTTCTCACCTAAAATTGTCTTAGTATTTTGTTGTTCTGCTGTTTTGAACCTCACTGACTTTCATAGTATGAATAAAAATGGTTGAAACATTTTTCAAAATATCTTCTCTTGTGTTCCACAGGAGAAATAACATCATACAAGTTTGGTGCGACTTTGGGGCGAGTAAATAATGACAGAATTAAAAATTTTGTGTAAATTTCCCCTTTATGTATACAAACATTTTTTGGGTCCCATTATATTTTTATAACCAAACCATCCTAAAAAAGGATGTTTAAGCATAAACTCTTTAGCCTGCACGTCATATATATGTCATATAGTGATGAGTGGTGTTATTATTGATGGAGCATGTATGTAAATGTGTGCTTCCTCAGGGGGCGTAGCATTCAACGCTCCTGCCCTTTGTAGTGGCCGTGTGAATAATGCATCTCAATTATGATGACAAAGCTCCCGGCGCTCCAGACTGCGCTGGGACCCTGTAATTTAGCCCTTTTGTTAGGCAGCAGGAGTAATTTTCCATAGAAAGCATAACAAAACAACAGGGAAAGCACTAGACGATCCCTGTAGTCCATGGGAAAGTGTGTGGGGGAGAAAGAGAAAACAGTGAGGGCAATAGTTACTGTCTGTAGTTGTAGGCAATGTCAGCAAATTCCTTCCTTCTGGTGCGGTACACGGGGTCCGTAAAGCCCTGCGAATGACAGCAACGTTAAAGTGCGAACGAAAGTGGATCTACGGCTAGTTCGGATCTCTCAGTAGCCTTTAACAGTGTTAGTCTCATGGAGGAGACTCATTCAAATGAAGCCTTTGTAGAGTGTTTGCTGCTCATGATGAATGCATTTCAGTTTAATGACGGCTGGAAAGGGGCAATTATTTATAATTACAGGGGCTCAATTAAAGCGATGACATCAATTTGAGAGCCCCCGCCCGTTTCCATTAGAATAGAGAGTGATGCAGATTCTGACTGTGGGCCTTTAGTGTCTCATGGACCAACTACGCATCTTTCAAAATACACCCACACACACGCATGCGTTTGAAATAAAAATGAAGAAGTTTCCTCTCACGCTCATTTTCGGTCTTTTCTCTGATCATACAGACGGTCATTTAAAAAAACAGACACAACACACACACACATAGTGTCTTACAGGATGGTCTGAATCCAGCTCGGACCCGTAACTGAGAATCTGATTGGCAAAACGATCCAAGTCCTGGATGTCATTGGGGAACCATGGAACTTTGATGAGAGGGAAAGAAGGAGAAATGTTTATGGTCAAAGACTGAATAATTAATTACATAATCCATACAATTTAAGCTCTGTTGACAGCGTATTTGACATGGCGTGTCTATCCATGTTAAAAAAAATGTACATTTTAACATACTTTTAAGATAAATAATATCTAAACAGAAATAATATACAGAATGTAATGTTTTCAGACACATAATTGCATTTTAATGAAATGAAAATGTATTATAGTTTAAATTTATATTAAATGCAATTAGTATTTTTTGACCCATTTAAGTAGGACTAAAAATTGATAATGTATCTCTATATGTAATTTCATAATTACTTCTGCTATATTTAAAATATGGTTAAATGGTACTACTGAATGTATTGACAACCATTTATACTAAACTAAAATACACTTAATTTAAAATATACTTAATATATATTTAATGTATTTAAATATATTTGTATTTAAATATATTTGTAATTACAGGAGTAAATATGAAGATGCAATTTAGCACATTTAAAATATTTAAATATGAACTTTTAATGTAATAATATAATAACACAACTTTTCACAGTAATGCAATAACACACAACAGTTAAAATTATCATCACTTTACATGTGCTTTAGTATGCTAGTCAACACATTAAAATAAGTGTACTTTTTAAATACACAACAAAATATTTTAAAAAGTACTTTGAAGTGAAACTTTTAATTTGACATTATTACAGAATACACATTTCAAAAGAATACTTTCTGATGAAAGTATTCTCTCTTTATGTACAAATAGGTGGCCTTTTATTTCAATAATATTACATTATCTGCAAGTACGATTTTTTAAATATATACTTTTAAGATTTGAATACTTAATTGTTACAATTAAGTGCACTTTTTTCACAGTAATGCACTTACAGTGTAAATCTGTGGGGCAATGCATTTCATAAGAATAAATGCTAACAACTTAGACAACTTTACAACTCAAATAACACTTTTTTGAATATAAGAAATTATATAAGTGCTTTAACAACAAAAAAGGCTGCCTCTTTTAAACCTTCCAGAATTACTTGACCCTTAGATTTATATGGAAAGTATTTAGAGTTTCCTGATTTAAATTTCAATGAGATCTGTAGTGTTTCCCTTCTCTTTATGAAATTGAGATTAATGTACTAAGTTCTAAATATGTGAACTTGTTAATATCGAATGCTGTAGTCGCTAACGCTGGCATGCTAACAGAGATGGATGACATAGTAGTAAACAGAAAGCATTGTGTGGCGAATGAGCCAGAGGGTGACAACGCAGTCCAGGCTATGAGGCTAAATCTTGCTCTACAGCAGCTAGATTTATGACAGTTAAACTCTTTGGAGGTCCAGCCATCAGTACAGAGTTCAGCAACCAGCCTGAGGCGGTCTGAACAAAAGGCCAAGAACTGAAGACCTTTACTGGTTTTCCTCATCGGCCATAAATATCCATAAATGTCCCCTGCTCTGTGTTTTCTTATTGTATAAGGGGGAAATTGTAATTGGGTCTGTTGGTCTGTCAGTCTTTGTACTGAACTTTGACCCCCACCCTGCTGAACTGACTCTTGAATAGAAACAAGACATTTCAGTCTATCTCTATGAGTCTGTTTGTCCTCAAAAACTAAACTAATGTAATTCTGGAAACAACCATAAGAGAGGCCGAGTGCAAAGGCCTTTTTCATCCATCTCCACAATGACATTTATGAACGATTTCAGCATCTGTTCTATTTCTGTTCTTCATATTCTATTCTGTCTGACCTTGAAATGGTGTTGCAGCTTTTTATTTATTTTCTCATTAGGGAGTGATGAGTTATTCATCAGACTGTTGTCTCACCTGTGTCTTTCTGTTTGTTGCGAGACAGCTCATGAACTTGGCCACTGATCTGTGTGCGCAGACCATCAACAACTTCATCTAGAGCTTTAGAGGAGGCCTGATCCACACTGATGAAGAACTCGTATTCTTCTTTGTTGTCGCCTGATGGACGGGACTCAATGTGGGTCAGGTTAATGCCTTTGTCCTGCAAAGTACATACATGTAACATGTACACAATGCTGCATTATATTACATAACTTATAATTATTCAATACTATGTATTACAAGTTATTTATGTATTAGTGAGATATATAGTAAAAACTGTACTATCTATCTATCTATCGGATATTTGTGACCCTGGACCACAAAACCAGTCATGAGGGTCAGTTTATAGTTTCCATTGATGTATGGTTTGTTAGGATCGGACAATATTTGGCCGAGATACAACTATTTGAAAATCTGGAATCCGAGGGTGCAAAAAAATCTAAAAAATCTTTGAAGTTGTCCAAATGAAGTTCTTAGCAATGCATATTACTAATCAAAAATTAAGTTTTGATATATTTACAGTAGGAAATTTACTAAATATCTTCATGGAACATGATCTTTACTTAATATTCTAATGATTTTTGGCATAAAAGAAAAATCAATAATTTTGACCCATACAATGTATTTTTGGCTATTGCTACAAATAAACCTGTGCGACTTAAGACTGGTTTTGTGGTCCAGGGTCACATTTAGAGTGAATAAAACAAATATTTATTTACTATAACTTTATAAATTGTAAGACAGTTTTATATATATTGCTTTGAAAATCTGTCAATAACAGTTTAGTTTTCAACAAAAGTTTGATGTTTAGTTAGTCTATATGCATATAGTGAATAAACCACTAGGTGGCACTCCAGGCCAGTCCTTCTAACAAAAACTAAATAAATAAAAATAATATACTGCTCTGTGGAGAACACTTTAAGGTTGGTCCAGCTGCATTCTAGACTGAGTGATTCAATGATTTGTTTAATTACAGAGTTTCTTCACCCAGACTATTTTAATAAAAGGATTTTACCATTAATTAGAAGATGTGTAAGATGTATCATGAACATGACACGATTAAGAGCATTTAATAGGCTACTATGTGTGGTCCTCTCTTTTCTAATTAAAGTAGCATTTAACAAATTATTGTAGTGCATCAGTGACCACATTCACATTGGGGCAGCAACTGAGAATCACATGTGCAGCTTTTCTTCAGCCAATAGGAGAGTGGGTGTTTTTTGCATATTTATGATCAAATTGCACTGTTTCAGCCAAAGCATGCTTGTATTTATGTGTTTTTACACACAAAGAGGGAGGACACCCATTGCTGTTTGCTATAGGCCTGTAGAGGAGGCGGATGAGTTTTACAATGCCTTAGACCTTCTCTGGTCCTTTTTCAACATTTTCTCTCTCTGTCCATGTGGTTCTGATTGAGTCCATATGGATCCGCATCCCTTAACACTCAAAAAACAACACAGCAGAGAATTATTGAATTATTTTTCTGCATGCTTGGCATTTTTTGCAGCACTGGGTTAATATAATTGTGTTCAGAGTGTCAACGGGTTCAGTCAGAACAGTCAATGTTTCTGTCAAGTGTCTGCATATGTTTTTTTATATGTATAACGCTACAAAACCCCTGTTAATCTTTGGTCCAGTTGATAATACTTGCTTGTCTATTTGTTTATTTCTATTTGTTTGCGTTTTATACTGTCCTGACAAGGTATTAATCATATTAACTAATTGCATTATATTAATTATTAAATAATTAATGTTCTATAGTTGCTTTAGAGGAGAATATTTACTATTAGGGGAAAAGATGCTTTATGCTTTATGAAAGACGGAAAGCAACTATAATGGATATAATGGCTTTCAGTCTTTCATAAAGCATCTTTTCCCCTAATAGTAAATATTCAGTGTAGGCTGCAGGAAATTGCTGAGTTATGTTAAAATTAAGCTGGAAAGTGTGTGCGGGGTATCTGGAGTGAGGGGTGGAGCAGGGGGTGTTTTTAGGGGTGTTTTAAAGGGGGTGGAGTAGGATAGTATGGCAGAGCCAATCAGAATCCACAGGCTGAGCTTTTATCTTTATAGTGACATTAGGGGGTATTGGCACACATCCATTAATCACTTGCACGAAAACACCAGAGATTTTAGGCTCATTAGTTTGGTTGCTGAGTTTCAGGAAAGCATAGCATATATTGATATGCAACATGTTGTGCTTATGAAATAATTTCCATATAATCAGTAAATGAGACCTGTCATCTACTTGGGAGCATGTTTCATCGCACGTAGGCAGTAGAAAAGTCAACATCCTGAAACAAAATATACTGAACTTTGATACAAGAACTTTGGAGATGATTCAAGAAGTCTTGGCATTATTACAAGACATGTGCTTTGTGTGCATTTGTATAAAATCATCTCACAAAACACAATTCTGGTTGATATTATTGATTTTTCTATATGTCTCACAAGAACATGTCACAATGTTGTTTTTTCAATGGCCTTAAGCTTTGTCTCGCCCGTTTTAGTTTATTTACATTTACTGAATTCATACCAAACAGGAAATTATACAAAACAAAACTTCACGGTCAGTAAGATGCATTTCATGTATTTTTGCCAAGGCTGCATTTATTTATATATTGTGAACTAGTATTGTAATTTATTTATAATAACTATTTTCAATTGTAATATATTTTACAGTTGTATTATTTTCTATGATGACAAATCTGAATTTTCATCAAGCATGATCCCAGTCTTCAGTGTTACACAATCATTCAGAAATCAAATAATTTGCTAAATCACTGTTCAAGAAACCTTCTTATTATTATCACAGTTGAAAATACCTGAAAACTGTAATAAATTGTGGAATCCATAATACATTGTTTTGTTCCGGATTCTTTTATAATTGGAACAGCTTTATAAAATTACTTTAATTTTTTCAATAATTTAATGCATCCGTGCTGTATAAAAGTATACATTTCTTTGCATTATGTTTTCATGAAGCTCCCTCTCCTGAGGTATTATCTTACAGAATTCATACCTCAGCTTAAATTAACATGCCATGTTTTCATAGCTGACAGTAGCTTTAATGTGTTTTCTTGTTCTGGCACATAGTGGCACAAAAGCACCTTTAAAGACAAGTTCACTGATTTTTAACCAGCTTTGTGTTGCAACAATGCTGGTAGTATATGTATATGAAAACTGTTTCATACTCTTTCTCCATGTTACAAAATGTGTCATCCAGCTGAGTTCTGTATTTACATACACTGCATATTGTAACAATACAAAACTGATTGAAAATCTGTATATATATATATATATATATATACAGTATATCACGTTGCTGTGTGGTAAACATTTCTTTGCATGTTTTATCAACTGAGGCAGGTCAAAAATTTCATTAATTCTGCTGAAGTTGCATCATGTGCACAGCATTACCTAATCCCCCGCAAATACGTCCTGTTCAGTGTTTTGCATTTCTACAAATGTCCCACTATCATCCGCTGTCCTTGACCCTCATGTTTTGGCTTTAGATAAACGCAAGTGTATATTAGAGAGAGAGTAGGAGAAACAGCGAAAAATGCACAGACATACAACCATACAAAGAGACACAATTCTAATGTTTTGTGTCAAGACACTAACCTCAAACAGTCTTAGAGCTTTTACAAGAGCGCCAACTTCCTGCTTCAGAGAGAAGATGCAGGACACCACTCCTGTTTTGTTTAACGGTTCTTCCAGGTAGGATGAGGTCAGAGAGCCCTGTTAAACAAACAAATGTCGAGACACTCAAACAGTTGCACTCATCATCATAAACATGCATGAAATGAGTGCAGAACCATTTAAAATGGACTTTTGTTTTATTTAAGCAGTGTCCACATTTCTTTCTTTGGTCTTTGAAATGTACATTAGTTAATCTTTTCCCATATTGCCAAGGGCACCTGAATGACCCATCTCTGCTTGTGAATCCAATCACTGCGTGTATTTTTTTTTCAGGATGAAACAATCTCTGTTACACATTAGCAAACGCAAACCACCATTACTTCAGTAACTTTCAAGGCAAGTACGTAGTTGATATGAAATTAATTTAAATATAAATGCCCATAAATCACTAAAGGCTCATATATTGCATCAAACTGAATAATATCAGCAGGTTTGTGTAGGTTTAGAGTTCTAATAAATACCATTAACTTGGTATAAAAGCCATTGCGAGATCTTAATGTAGCTTCAAAAGTGTGTGTGACTGAGCAGAAAGACTTTGAAACTCATGACTAAAGTCACACTTGCATTCCTATGAACCTACATTCCTGTGAGTCAGGTGTTAGTATCATAATGTTCGCCCTATTTTGCCATAATACTTTTTATGGGAAAAAAAAAGCAATATAAAATGTACCTCAGGACATCCAGAATATAAAAGTAAAAAAAGTCAACAGTTATTGTATTATTGACCTCTTTGAAAGCTTCAGATCAATATTTCTGCTCGCATACAGTTATATCAGTTTTAACAAATTTGTAACTGTTCTCTGGAGTCTTTCAGCTGATGCTATACTGTGTTTTGTGGTCTGGAAAGAAATGTCCAGTTAGGTCTAACAATAATAAGAATGAGCTGGGTTGTCATTGAACAATTTTAGTTCCACACAGAATTTTCATTTGGACTTTTCTGCATTACATAGGCCTATCCAAGTCTAATTTGCATCCTAGTTTGCATGTTTTGTTCTTGTTATGTCTAATGTTGGGGAAATGCTATAAAATTACATGCTTTGAACATGTAATATGATAAAAATAAAAAGTATAAATTGTATAATTGTAAATTAAATACATTGCAATATAATGACAATAATTTTAGAGTAAAGTGTGTTCACCTTCCTCTCCAGATCCCCGTTCATCTGTCTGAGACCTGCGTCCATTCTTGCTTCAGTCCTCAGGTGATGTCGATTTGCTGGATGCTTCTGTGCAGTTTGTGCTACCCATCCAAAACTCCAGGCATTTAAAAGTAGCACGTGACACCACACCCCCTGGAACGTCCCGTGTGCATGTCACGTGACGAGATGCCCATAAACCCCTGGGATATTGGGAAGCTGCCACCACAGCGCATCTGGTTTGTGTTGTCCAGTAGGACAGAGTTTGCAGGGGGAGTTTTGGGTGAGAATAGAGTTCAAAGTCAGCCTTTCGTAACGATTACTTAGCCGTTTTGTTTTTCTTCTTACTTGATGTAATAGTTTTATTAGTAAATTAACTTATTTAATATTTTTTAAAGAAGAAGGGGTTGAGTGATGAAGATTGGAAAAACATACAGGATCCCGTCATAAATAATCATCGCTATCTATATGTTGATGTTCTGTTGATCACCACACGGTGGCGCTAAATATAAGTTAACATTGACTGGGACTGGGTCCATGTGTGCGAATGTGTCAGACAGTGTTAAAATTACACAGATACACTGATTTCTGAGAGGTATACTTTCAAGGTGTTTTTTATTGGTTTGTTTCCTGGCATAAATTTGTCTCGCGGGACGCAAAATGTAACCTGGCACCACTAACTAACACAGTTAGCTAACCGTAAATTAGGCCTAATGTCAAATGATTTCTAAAACAAACACTAACATTTTTATTATTTATTTGTGACTTGCTTGTCGTGTGTTGCACTGATGTGTCACAACAGAAACGTGAAAATAGTGTAGACCTACACGTTGCTATGTTTACATGCAGGTGACTGCAATGTCTGCAGGTTTTTCGTCAGGTAATGTTAAAAATACGGTTCTACTAATATAACTTTTATGGTTAACGAAATGTTTTTCAAATACCAGCGAAATATGTAAGCCTACTCGTATATACTTCCCTACTTTGCCTTTTATTTTGACGACTTTTGTGTGGTTCAAGTCTTAGGGGCACAAACACCTCTTAAAGTTTTATTAACTTAGACAGCGTATAGTCTGCATTTAGCTCATAGACTCTGTAAGAAAATGCGATCTTTAATCCATATTTTTATTTGTGTAAAGTTAAATCAATATATTGACGCCTGTCTGTACACACACCTTATGCTTACGCGTGTACAAACCATTCATGACTTGACCTCTAGATGGCAGTAGATGTCTATACAATTTATGAACCATCTATTCTGTTCAAAACACATTTTCTTTAATGTATTGTAGGCATACATAAGCTATTCATTTTAATTTCCAGAGACAAGTCGGGCAACAGGAAAAAGTACAACAATTCCATAAACTGAACAAAAACCCACCACTGAAATGGCTTTACCTTGACATTAGAAATTTTGTGATCACTGGATATGATAATATGAGAATATTGCAGTGGATGTCTGTTTACACAGGGAGTATAGGCCCATGACCAAACCTCTATGTGATCCATGAAGAACAGAAGTCCAAATGAAGTGCACAACAGCAAATACTCGTCTCAAATGAACATCTGCCCACAATTCCCCTTCAACACCTGCAGATGTTTTCAGGTTAGGATACAGTTAGGATACAGTAGACTCCCGCTATATAGAAATATTATCACAAAAACAGATCAAGTCATGGTGGCTAACACAGGTATTCAAGCTAAATGAAATGAATCAAGGACTGATATGACCAACACATCTGGCATTTGCCTTAAAGGGGAGTTTCTTGAAGTTTGTTTAAGCTACTTCAAGGGGTCTACAACAAAGTGGAAAATCTTTATTTATTTAGTGTTTTTTTTTTTTTTTTTTTTACAGAAATGTGTTAAAGTGGGACAGTTCCTGGTCATTTGCGTTGTTTTGCAGTGCGATAATGATTTAGCCCCTAAAACTCTTTAACATACTTTATTGGGATCGAGGGTTCCATCCATGGAACCTTTCCACTGCACAAACTGCTCTTTATAGTAGAGAAAGGGTTCGTCAGGTCATTAAACTGTTCTTCACAATAAGAAAATTAGGAAGCCACAATGGTTATCCACGGCATTGCTGCAAAAATCCCAACAGTTAACAAGGAACCAGCGGTGTTCAGTTCATTCACCAACGCGCTCACTTCCACTAATGTATAGAAATAGCAATGCATAAACGCCACGCACCTGCTTTCAAAAGCGCACCAATGAATAGTCATTGAAATGATCAAACAAAAAAAACAACAACTTCACAATGTAGTTTTAACAGCTAATAAATTGAAATATAATCCTGCATATCAAACCCGGGCTTATGGGAGAAAACAAACGGCTTTGTATGGATTTGTTTTGTTTTTATTATTTTACAGCAGCTCTCCGAGTTGTAAGACAGGCAGAGGTGTTTCAATAGAAGTTCAGACGCCCAGATGTCATATTAATTATTACACTCGGGAATGACTGGAACCTTCCCTCAGCCTAAAGTATCATGAAAGAAAGAGGGGCTTACAAAACGCTAATTGGACTCTGCAAATGCACTGACAGAGCATGGTGGATATGTTTCAGAGAGTCCCAGCCGGAGTGAATAGAACCCACGCTTCTTTTCTAAACGCCCTTGCTGCGCTAAAAAAGGAGAAGGGGAAAAAAGAGAGAGGGAGAGAAAGGAGAGTTGGAGGGGGCTGGGTGCTTGAATGCTGGCCTGATCTTGAATGCCTCAGCCAACTAAGAGAAATTACACAATTTATTGCCCCCCTCCACTCCACATGCATCGTGCGCACACACAAAACTGGCGCAGGCAAAGTCATTCAAACAAAGTTGGTTGAAAGCAATGTGCCATTATCGTGCGCTATGAAAGAGGCGAAATTAATCGAGAGATATACTGGAAGTAAATAGAGTGAATAAGGTGTCAGGAGCTTTTCTTGATGCGCGTCCACAGAATAACCCATCCGTTCCGCCTTTCCAGCTGTGATGATTTCTAATAATGACTGGCCAAATTCATCTTGGCCAGACAAAAGATTCCCTATATGGAACAATATTACATGGCTGTAACGCGTTAACATTATAACAATTACTGTGACGAGTGTGGATTCATAACCAAGCTACACCTGAGTCTAATGAAAGCAAAGTGCTTTGAATGAGTTTATTTACCTCTGAATGGATTCGTCTTAACCACAACAGCGGTTACAGGTTATTTGCTATATTTGCTTAAGATCTGGTTTATTTGATAAGTAGAAAGCTTACTATAGCAGGATTGGAATGTGATTAAATAATATGGTAAACTATGTTGATTTCAAACCCTTTGTACTCCAAACTACAAATCCTATTTTTTCATAAATACCAAGTCGGGGCAAGTTGCCACATGTTTTAAATGTTACATTAGTATCATTAATGATGTTTTTTGTTGGCGAACAATAGTTAGATATTTTATCTTACCTTTATTTATCTTAACTATATTTCTATGAATTGTTTTGTGTTTATCAACTTTGTTGTTGTTTTTTTCTGTTAATGCTGTTTAATGGCCGGTTTAATTGAGAAAACTAGTCTTCTTTTTTTTTTTTTTTTTTTTTTTTACAATTTCATGGTCTTTAGCAGCAAATACAGTCAACATGCATCGTTCTTATATTTTACTCAAGTTTTTCCGTGATTTAAAACGACTGATCTCAAGTTTAATTATTCGTTTCTCAAAGCGCCCTAAAGAAAAATCGAAGCGCGCCGTTGTTAAATTTTACAAGGTCACGGCATGCCTTTATTGCCGCTCGAAGTTGAGTGTGTGCGTGTGTTTGTTCTCCGACAAACACTTGTCATAACCGAAAAACACCTCTAGTCATTCTTTACAAGAAGTTGTTTACTCAGTGGCAGGAGCGGCACGCGCCCGGCGTACGCAAAGCAAGCGCATCTCGGGGGCGTGGTCAGGAGGAACGCGCGGCGGGCCGCCGGCGTATTGAAAAGGCCGCGCTGTTTCCATCTCACAACTCAGAGCAGGTCGAGAGTCCGGTGCACCCCTGCCCATTAAAGCCACACGTGAACGCCACGAGCAAGACGCACGGCCACTGGGCATCCCAAAGAAAACTTTTGTGCTTGTCCTCGCTCCTTTTTTTCCCTCCGCGAAATGGACATCACTGCCAAGATGGAAATAAGCGTAAACCAGCAGCAGTTCATGCCACCTGCCTGCTTTTTTGCATCTCAGAGCATCCAACTCAGTCCGACCGACAGCCAGTGCAGCAACAAGTCCGCGTCGAAGCAGGCGAAGAGACAGCGCTCATCCTCTCCGGAGCTGCTCCGGTGCAAAAGGAGGCTCAACTTCGCCGGCTTCGGGTACAGCTTGCCCCAGCAGCAGCCGCACGCGGTGGCCAGGCGGAACGAGAGAGAACGCAACCGGGTAAAGCTGGTGAACAACGGCTTTGCTACTCTCCGCGAACACGTTCCCAACGGAGCGGCGAACAAGAAGATGAGCAAAGTGGAGACGCTGCGCTCGGCTGTGGAGTACATCCGCGCGCTCCAGCAGCTTTTGGATGAGCATGACGCGGTGAGCGCGGCGTTCCAGTCCGGCGTCCTGTCACCCACCATCTCCCAAAACTACTCTAATGACATGAACTCTATGGCCGGTTCGCCTGTGTCCTCTTACTCCTCAGATGAGGGCTCCTACGACCCTCTGAGTCCAGAAGAACAAGAGCTCCTGGACTTCACTAATTGGTTTTGAACGTTCGCGAAAGGAAGGTTCGTATGAATTAAAATCATCTTTATCGCCGCTATAATTGTGTTTTCATGATTCTGTTGTTCATGCAAGATACTCACCATGTCCCGTTCTCTTTCTAGGAAATACCTAAAAATCGCAGCACTCGCTTGGGAGGAACTCGGATGTCCTCCAAGAACACAAAGCACTGCGTTTGCGCTGCAGTCCGGTTCGGATAGACTCGAATCCACACCCAGAGATGGCCCATACAAACCGGCAAACCACGGGTCCCGAGTGTCAAAGAGCCAAAGGACTAAAAGGGAAGAGCGGGAGTCCAATCCTTCCAGCGCATTCGCCCAAGAAATCTATTTTTAAAATGACTTTCCACGACACTGTGGCATATATACAAAAAAAACAAAAAAACAAAAAAACAACAACAATAAGCAAACATTGTTCTTTTACCTATGCTAATGTAATCAAAGAAGGTTTGCCCTGATTGACCCCTCTCACAACTCTAATATGCTTCCAACTTGGCGAATTTTATTATATGAAGTTCTATTTGTATAAAACATGTTGTTTTTTGAAATATATTAAGCTATTTTTGTATGTAAGAGATTTATAGATGTTTTTGTACACATTCATTTTAATATGTATCTATTTTTGACCTATAGCCTGCCGTAAATTGCTCATTACCTCTCGCTTATTCAGACTTCTAGTCTCAAATGCATTCGCAGCTGGCAGTTCCCTTTACGGTCGTGGAGGTTTTAGAAGAGTTTAAGAGTTTAAATTTCAACACCAACGTGTCTTATTTAATAGGAATAATAATTGCAATGGTAATATGACTCGGAGTGATCAAAGGTTATGCAGCTATTGTCCAAACGGAGGTGTTTTGTGTCTCCACACTGCCTGTTCCACTTTGCCTTTACAATGCTGGGTTTTGCATCTCAGAAAATAAGAATATGCCTTATCTCCATATTTTCTACAGTTTAGTCTCATAATAAAAGTTTCTAAAAGAAATATATTTTCTTGAGTTTGTTTTGTGTGTTGCAACCTTCAAGCAATTCTAGAAAAACACAGTCAAGTGTAATTTTTCGTTGCACATATTATTTTTTTTATTTTTTATTATTATTATTTTTTTTTTATGGGCAACAAAAGTGATAAGCCTGCTAACCCTCGGCAGTCTGCCTGTTGTCAGGCAGGAGGAGACGTGACCAGCATACTGGACCGTTTCACAGACTGCGCTCATAATGAATGCCAATTTGGAGAAGACAGCACTTTTGGAAAATAAGCATATTGTTTGCTCACCCTACTCACACTTTTGAGGGTGAGCATGGCAGAGAGAGAGAAAGAGAGCGTGCAGGACCAAGTAATCAAAGAGTTTAAAAACGTAACATATTTGCTTCTATTAATGTTAACAATTAAAATAAGATTGTTTAAATACTAAGAAATATATGTGGAACGCACAGGGCACGATAGTTCTTAATATTATTTTTAAAAACAAAGCACGCTATTTGTTAAGAAAAGTGATTACACAGATATGACGGTTTCCTTCATGTTCCTGCCTGCCACACTGACATCGGTTTGTGGTGACCTCGAAAAATCTTGCATTTTGAAAAAACAAGATTATGTTAACTGCATTTTATCAACATATTATATTTAACTTTTTTAACAGGGCTTTTTTTATTTCGTTTTTAAAACCTCTGGACAGTTAAACCACCAACACATTTTCTACTTTACGCCTCGCAAAAAATATCAAAATAACTTTTAAATCAGAAATTTCAAACATGTTCATCATATAAATGGTGTATTTACAGTTTCGTGCGTTTTAAAGAAACACGTAAAACGATTTGAAAATACAAACGTGGCGTCACTGTCCCAATATTCAAACTTATTCAGTAAAAAGACACTTTTTGTTGAGTTAAGCATAAATAAGTCAGAGTCGCGGAGTTTAAATAACAGTCGTGGAGTTTGACAGGTAAAGTGTGTGTGCGCGGGGCGGGCGCGTGCCTGCTGTAATGAATTGAAAGGATCTGTGTGCGTGTGGCGCTCGAGTGGAGTCGGCTGAAGGCGCGTGTGCCTTTCTGACAGCAACTCGCGACACGCACTCAACAACTGCCCCTTTAAAAACACAGCGTCTGGAAGCGAAGGCTGCACACAAGAGGCAGGTGTTGCAGAAGAAGAAAAAAACATGTTCCTGACGAAAGTAGGCGAGCTTTGTTAAGGGTAAGACGAAGTACCCCAGCTTATCAATTAGCCAAAGTTTTACGCTTATCTTAGATTCAAAACGATGTTTTTATTTTAAACTAGCGCGACCAGGCAGGGTCTAGCAAGTGTGGTTAAAGATAAGGTCCAGATGAGCAAAAATAGTACCTAAATTTATTTTTTTTAAAGATACACTGCTAAAAATAAAGGTTCTCTTTGGCATCCATGGTTCAATGAAGAACCTTTAACATCCATCCATGAAACTTTTCCATAGTTCTTTAGTGGAAAAGGTATTTTTTGGAACTTTTCACTGAAAGTGAACTGAACCCAAAACGGTTCTTCAGTGGAATTATGTGGAAACCCCCAATATACAGTCAGGTGTCCCAGAATTCCCTGCGACTGTGTGATTCACTGTGACCCAACGTCTATGACATGTTAAACCACCATCCAAATTGGAAGGGTCTGAACTGTCGACTAGCTCAGGAAATCAATTTTTGCGCTTATCCATCAGACGCTTGACCAAGCACCGTCTTATTGTAAGGAACTGGACCCATTTGTCAGTTACATTTCAATAGCTAGAGCTTCATATTTATCTGCTGTGAAATTAATTTGGGGAAGAGAGGCAGTGATTTTTTTGTTGCTCTAAATCCTGAAAAAAATCAATAAATCAGGATCTCTCAGACAGATAAAGCACATTTTCCACTTGATTTTCTGGCCTCTTGTGTCTGTCGGTGAATGATTAGGCTATAGAAAATGTAATATCACGTTCAGATCTGTGGCTTCCCTCCAATAAGCTTGTTCAAGGAACTTGTTTAATCAAGAGACATTGCAGAAATCTGAACAAAAATGGGTGAGTAAACAATTTTCACTCAGAAATTGCTAGAAACAGTTACAAAGAAACAGCAAGTAACACATTAAATTTTGAAGTAGAAAAACTAAAATAGTATTTTTTTTAATTGTAAAATGTACTTCAACAGCCTAATCTTTGTACAACTTCTTTTTTTCTCTGTTTTTGAACACAGTCTTCATAGAAAGCAATGTGAATTTCATGCTGAAACTTTTCCATTGACCTATTGTGAATGCACTACGTGGTTAACCTGAAAATACAAGCCACCAATTCCCTTTACAAACCATTCACTCTCAATCTGAACTGTGTCCAAGGGAACGGTAGCGAGCAATGCCGTGTGTGTAGTTGTGCGCACAGCCCATTCGAGCCCGTCCGCGTGTCCATCCCATTGTGGCAGAATGTTGCCTCCTCATTATGCCACGCCTGAATAGAACAGGAGCGGCAGCATGTAACCCACACTGATTAGTGATCCGGGCCCCTCTGATGTTCTCCCTGTTGAAATTCATGGGGACTTCTTGTTATCACTCCTCTCCAGCCTCCTTTCATTCTCTTTGAAAGTGCTGCCATCCCTGCCTCTCAACTTCTTCTACAGACTTTGTAAATCTAAAGACGCAGACTGTTAGACAGCACTCACTTCCTCATGAGTGCCCAGAAAGCTTTTCACGACTGTCCAATGTCTGTGGCCATTTCTTTAGGCTAAATGAGACCGGTCGTTCTCTGTTTTTCTCACTACCTCGATCCTTTTCATTTTTTCCCCCCTCTCCTCTTTCTTATACAAATCCTCACTTTTGTTACTTCTGAATGTGACGGTGCTCTCTATGCTTGTCAAAGCTCTTCTCTTCCCTTTCCCCTACTGAGTCTTGCAGGTTTGGTGAGTGATTATCAGTGATGATTGGATGTTTGACGACCACACTGAGCAAACTTTTCACTCTCTGTATGCCGAATTGGAAATGGCATTAATAAAGGCTCTAGCCTGCATGAAATATGAGCTGCTTGACTTTGGCCCTGAAGAGTGCAATGCAAACAGTGTTTCAGTACCACAGACAGCACTCCTCTCCACTCTACTAATGTTCAGCAGCGATGGCTCAGTCTTGTGCAGTAACTGAAATATATGCCCTATTTTTTGGTGAAATAGAGTAAGGTTTTGTTATTTTGATTGACATTCAGTGTTTACCCCTTTTTTTAACGAGTTATTGACATGGATGCTAAAAGAATAATTAACAAGGCATTGTTGTAGTTCATTTTTATTGAGGTTTGATCACTTTCAGCAGAGTTCAGCAGGATGAATACATAAATGGGACACTTAAACAATCATTTGTATCAGTATTTGTATAGTCTTACTTAGTGATGATTTTTTCCGCATTGAAACAGTATACAAAATATAAAAAATATGATATGAGGCTGAAGTGTCTCTACTTCATTAATTGGCCGACTCGTATTCACTCCAATAATATAATATAATATAATATAATATAATATAATATAATATAATATAATATAATATAATATAATATAATATAATATAATATAATATAATATAATATATAATATAATATAATATAATATATGAAATGTATAACATATATATTTCCTATAATATACATAAAATATAATTTATATGATTATAATAATTTTAGTTATGTAATATTCTAATATACACTACTGTTAAAAAGTTTGGGGTCAATTAAAAAAAAAGAAATTAAAATCAAATTAAAATAAATTAAAAATCAAAGCAATAATAAAACATGTCATTAAAGTTTTTTTTTCAAAGAAATGCTGTTTGATCTTCCTATTAATCAAACCAACTTTGTGGGGGGGAAAAAAGTCCCACAAAAATATTAAGCAGCACAACTGTTTTCAACATAATACTGAAGTATTTTTGAAGGATCATGTGACACTGATGACTGGAGTAATGGCTGCTGAAAATTTTTGTAGCTGTATTTTTGATCAAATAAATGCAGCCTTGGTGAGCAAAAGAGCTTCTTTCAAAAACATTAAAAATCCTTCAGGCCCCAAACTTTTGTCATACATATGTATCTAATATATGTAATAATTTTGATGTTAATATGGCCTAACAATTGGTGCAAACAGTTGTTGTTGATACCATCACAGGTTACTGGAGTCATCGAAGGGGTTGGCGATAACTGAGTTATGAATGAGGATGAAGAGAGGCAGGTGAGCAAGGAAGTCGAGAAGATCGAGGGAGCGCAAATTGTGAAGTTCCCGCCTCACAGACGCCTCATGCTCAGGTCTGATGCCCCCTGCCTTGAGCTCCACTAGGAGTTGCTCTGCTCCAATGCAGCCCTCTGGCACCACAGCGCCCCCTGTTTGGGCCTCCAGCAAGAACAAGAACAACCGCTGTAGAACAAGCACAAATACTCAGGTTAGTATCAGTGAATGTAATATTTATTCCATGTATATACATAATAAATATACACGGTACACACACATATATTACATAAACAAAAACGTTTATTTTCGCGATTAATCATTTGACAGCACTAATATATATATATATATATATATAGTTGAGTTTAGTTTTTTCCCCCAGGTTTTAACTTGTGGTACACAGCAGCATCAGTCCATACATATAACCCTCCATCCACATGTGCAAATCCCTTGTGAATACATTCATTTGGCCCCAGTAATCACCTATTGCACACTTCTAGATAGTCAGGGCACTGATGTCGGTATAACCTGTGTGTTTGTGTGTGCGCGTGAAAGCGTGTGCTCGGTTCACACGTGTGCCTGAGGAGGCTCAAGTTACAGCGGCCTTTTCCTACTCTTCTATGAGTGCACCTGTTTGCACAGTTAAATGCATCCGAGGTAATGACTAAAAGTGAGTGTGTATGTGTGTGTGTCCTGTAATCCCCTGGCAAAGCGCCCACTCCTCTCTCCTCTTGCTCGATAACAATTCAAGCCCAGCTCACTCTGTAATTAGCCTCCCCTCTCCACCTAACCCCAAGACCGGGCAGGGGCTCAGTTTCCCCAACCTCCTCCATCAACTTTTAAGTCTCCACGCTTTTCAGCAGCCGGCCTTCTCTGTTCAATGGGCCTGGTCGGGTCTTGCTACTGAATGGCCACCTTATACCTCTGCTTTATCCGAGATGAGCAGTATGTCTTTGCCTGATTACAGAGCACGCTGCACTGGATGTACACTGCCGGCCACTTTAATGAGATTACAGCCTGTAATCCATGAATACAAGGGAGGGGGAAGGCTGAAGGAAAAATGAGAGAAAACCCCATTTCTCTTTTTTTTACTTCGGCTCTCAATGCCATGCAAGGTGCTTGACGGAAACAGCTAGTTTTACTAAGCCTGCGTTTGAGTTGGCCTTTAAAGTGTTTTATGGTCTCTATTTCACTGTAATTAGTTCCTACTGAGAGAGGGAGAGGGAGAAAGAGGGACAGAATTGCCAAATGATCAGGAACAGTTTGCTAGCGAGTATGACAGATGTTCATTTTTACACTAGATGCCATTAGCATTGATAGAAAACAAACCTTGGCTTTATAAAGCTTCATCTCCAGAGATTTGAAATCCATCTTGCTGATGAGGGAGCGCATGAAATCACTGTGAATTAAAAGAGAAGTCTCTCAGATTTCTATACACTAATATTTTATCAAATAATAATAATAATTAACAAAATATATTTTAGTAATTTTATATAAAATTATTCTAAAACATATTTATTACTATTATTAGGTAATTATTTTATCACACATGTATAACTGCTATTATCACTGTACAATTGTAATATCATTTATTAAAATACTATTTTACCATTTTATGACATCAATATCAATTGTTATATATTATATATATAATTATTCTAATATATATAATTATTATTATATAATTATAATGAATTTGTAAGTTATTTATTTATTTATTTATTTCACACACACACACACACACACATACATTTTTTTTTTTTTTCACCAAATGACAGAAGATGATGGGGTTATGCAAGGGTAGCTGGTAAATGTTGCTGTATTTTGGCGGGTATTTTTCCAGCGGGGCCTAATCGTGTGGCGCATTGTTTTGGGTTTTGGTGGGGGCAATGATGCTAAAGTGTTCTGAGCCCATTGTGGTTGCTCATTATGGCCTGTCCCCTAAAACAATGATCCCAACCCGCCAGTATAACGGATAAAAAAAAAACTGCCCCAGTGTGAGGAGGGTGTTTAGGGGACATGCTCTGGAGCAATGTGACCAACACACACCTACGCAAAAATACACTTGCACGCGCACACTGGGATAATTGCTCGGAAGCGGTGGCTATTCAGTCGGGACAGAGCGCCACTGTCCAGCGTGTGGCACAGCGATGGTCATCCCCCGTGCTAACGAGCCCCTCCTTTCAGTAAGCATGCTGGGAGGAGAATAGCTGCTGGTACGCCACCTTCAGACTAACTGCTATTGGCCCGTTCGCCCGGGGTTGTGGTGAGGCAGGGGGGTTTGATGGGAATGAGGGGAGACAGGCCAGCTAATGATCATTAATTGCACTTGGTTTGCAGAAAAAGAGCCCAAACTGCAGCATGGATAATAGCCGGGGCAACGGAGAGCGCGCCAGAGACAGAGAGCAGGATAATAGCAGCTCTAACCCATTTCTATTGTTGCGCCCCATCACCGCGGACCTCATGCTTACGTAATTGCCAAAGTTTTGGCGGTTCTGGCAGGGGGCTTGCAAGATATGGTTGGATATTTGGAGGGGGAGGGGGGGGGGGTAGATGGGTGACCCACTTAAAGTTTGGGTGGACGGAGTTGTTTTGACAAGCTGGTTTTGGCGGTAAGTGTGTTTATGTTTTGGACCGGGTCAGAGAGTGCGAAAGAGAGATAGAGGCGGGATGCTAAAGGAGGTCGTTTCAGGTTTCCCTCCGTTTTTTTCCGTTTTGTGTTGGTGCAGTGAGTCACGCAGTGATTCGTAGTTGAATCAGTCCAATTAAGCCATAGATTTACTGTTCTTGTCATTGGAACTGAACCCGCAGACAGCTCAGGCCACACGCAGCCCACCCAGGATGTTTCTACCTATGCTTCAAACCCACAAAAACACACACAGGTAGAGGAATACACTATGTTTTGAGGGAGCACTGCTCATATCAACCTCTGTATGGAAATGTAGTGGTTAATCACATGACCAGCTCTGGGAGAAAGTGCCAAAGCACAGACAGATGGCGAAAGCAAAAGGTGGCAGGAGAGACTTTGGACAGGCAGTCAAGGCACTGGATTTTGTCGTTCTATGAGGGTTATGTCCACTGTAATGAGTGAACATGGGGGTATATCAGCTAATGAATGGGGTCAAATCCATATCAGGGTTCAGAAGAGGTTGATGGAAAAAGGTTAAAGCACATAAATGTCCCTATTGTGTCCATTCCAAACACCCTTGTTCCTTTTCATTTGTTTCATTTGTCCACTAGTGCAGGGAAAAGAGCAATGCCGTAAATCAGCGAAGAGGCGTGACCCCAAATCCCCTCGCACACATAACCCAGGAAACCCAGAATGGGCCCCTGCGTTGAGTGGAAGCTGTTAAAGATCCTAAAAAAAGTGAGCGGGAATGAAAGAGCCTGTGTGTGGGAATTTCTGGCATATGGGCTGTAATGTAGCATCACAGCCAAATGCCCCCAAACCCTCATCACAGTAATGGACTTCAAGACGACACACGACCGCCCAGGCTGTCATGGGTCACCCTCCAATCGCATGTCACATGCTCTTGTATTTTTGTACAATCGAATGGTACAGACGCTACAAACGGATATACACATTTTCGGTCCTACACACACAAACACTTATGAACTGGCCGTGAATATTTATGGAAGGTCAGTGACTCCTCTTCTAACGCTATTGTGTATGTTGAATGCTTGGCCTGCTGACTCACTCAAGTGTGGCTATTTTCTGGGCCAAACTGGCCACTACAGCAAACAGGCGCAGATCCGTAAGGCCTTCTGTCACTCTGAAATCAACCAGCTCCAGAATCTGAGAATAGATCATGTACATATTTAAATACAAGCAAATACATGTTTAAATTTAAACAATATATATATATATATATATATATATATATATATATATATTTTTTTTTTTTTTTAACACAAGTACAAGGGTTTTTTAAACTAAAATTAAAACCATAAAACATTTTTCATTACTTGAAATAAATGTTAACTGAAATAAAATATACAAAAAAAAAAAAAATTTTCATTACAGCAAAGGCAATATTTCTTATTTTTATTTAGTTTAACTTGTTGTTTATCTTGATGAAAATAACTAAAACTACAACCGAAATAAAAATGAATGAAAACTATGTAGATATATAAAAAAACAAAAACAACTACTTAAAATGACTAAACACACAACAAAATTACTCAAATTTTAACTAAAATTAAAAATGTAAAAATAAAAACTTCAAAATATGAATAAAACCGATTATAGTGACTCAATTACTAAAATTGTATTATATTTGTATTTATATTTGATAAAACATAATAATAAAAAACAACAAATAATAAATGCAATAATTAATAATCAGTTATTTAATAATTAATTAAATAAATTGCAATTTCTGTTGATTTTCTAGCAATCAGTAGTAATTCATTAAATCAAAATGATCAAATGATGCAGAAAAATCCTAAAACCAGTTTTATATGCAGACATATGGTGCAGACCAGTATTTTCACAGTTTTACTCGGCCCTGCAATTCCACGGGGAAAATTGTGTTCAACACAGATTTTTTGGGTGTGTTTGCGCTGTTACCTAATTTGCATGATTCCTTTAGTGAATCGGGTGCTAAAACAACACAGACAGTATATGCAAATATACGTCGCTATCAGCCGGCACAAATTATTCTTAGTGAATTGCCTCCAGACATTGTGATAAAAAAGAGAGACGGGCAGATCATATATTTTTTTGTGAAGGCGGCGTTTACCCTGTACACATATATTTCCTCTTCTTCAGTCAGAAGTTCTGGGGGAATGATCTCTTTCAGTGCCAGCAGCACTTGGAGACAGCTCAGATAACCATCTCCATCACTATCAGCCTGCAGGCACAGAGTATTACAGTCAGAGTTAGTGGCAGTTAAGTGATTACTGTCATTACCAGCATATGAAAATGAACCCGTTCTTTTTGATGTGGAAATTGTGGAATTTTCTTTTACTCACAGCCTCAAAAGCCCTTTTGTACATGGACAGCTTGTCCTGACTGAGGATGCAGTACTTTGCCAGAAAATCAACTGCAAAAAAGCACACAAAGGTATTAAAAAGTGGGTTACACTTCACAATAAGGCTGTATACATTAACAATAATTAACACAGTTAACATGAACTTTGACACATCTACAGCATTTATAGAGCTTAATTGATTATATTATATTATTTACAATTAATTAACGGCAACATTTTAATTTTATGAATAGAAAAAAAGAGAGAGAGAGTCACATATATATTTTGTGATTTAAATACTGTATGTCAGAACTTAACTATTACAATCAACTATAGATGTACACTACTGTTCAAAAGTTTGGGGTCGATAAGAATTTTGTCATTTATACTCACCAAGGCTGCATTTATTTAATCAAAAATACAGTAAAAACAGTAATATTCTGAAATATTGTTACAAATTAAAAAAAGTGTTTTCTATTTTAATATATTTTAAAATGTAATTTATTCCTGTGATGCCAAAGCTGAATTTTCAGCAGCCATTACTCCAGTCTTCAGTGTCACATGATCCTTCAGAAATCATCATTATAATATACTGATTTGCTGCTCTAGAAATATTTCTTATCATCAATGTTGAAAACAGCTTTGCTAGTTAATATTTTATACACGATACCTTTATTTTCAGGATTCTTTGCTGAAAAACAAAAACAGAATTGAATTGAAAAACAAATCTTTTGTAACACTATAAATGTCTTTACTATCACTTTTGATCAGTTGAATGTGTCTTCACTGCATAAAAGGATTCATTTCCTCAGACTTTTGAACGCTAGTGTATTTGGCCTAAAGAACAACGCCAAAGAAGCTAAAGCCATGTATTTTACTATTTATCATGAATGAATTACAATGAAACCAGTCACATATAATGAAGCCTTAAGAACAGGGAAAGGCAGAAAATCAACCATTTGGCCACAGAGGAACAGACAGATGGGAATGAAGACTAAGATGAGTTAGGAAAAGAGGATCAGAACCGAAAAGTTAAAAAGAAAAAGGAGGGAAAGAGAGGAAAGGAAGCTGTGGAGACCTCATTTAAGCTGCTGCCACTCCAATACATGAAACGAACAAGAATGATAGACAGAATCCACTGAATAATGGATCTATTCATCAGCGAGGCAGAAGAATAGGGAGGAAAGAGTTGATATCAGTGTGGATTTAAAGCACTGGGCCCAATGAGCTGCGGCCTGCTCACAGGGGGCCGATTCAATCTGCCATTTATCAGCTTACCCCTAATCAAACCCGGGCCTTGCATGGCCTCTCCCATTCACATGCAAAGTGTTACATTCGCATGTAGTCAACTTGACTTGTTAAGGCCTGATTGATCAAAACCTCTCGGTCCAGGGACGCACATCTGTTTGCAAATAACTGCGGCTAGCGGGAGCTCTGGTGTCACCCTGGTCCCTCAGCAGCGCTTGGATTTAGCTTCAAATCTGAAACAGTGATCTGTTCGGATCATTGAGCTGATCTGTATTCACTGACTCTCTCTTTATCTGCACTCATCTGTCTCAGATGCTCCCAAGACACTGAATTTGCCGTCCCGGTCCTGCTGCCACTGTCTGGATCTGATCTGACTGGGCTGCACAGGTGTATTCATCTGGTTTCTCACTATATGAGATGTGCAGCCAGGACACTCACACTTGAAAATTGTATTCTGTGTCTAGTAATGCCATGTCTGGCTCATGAAAATTGCATAGTGGATGCAGCCAGAGTCGTGACATGCTCAAAACATGCACACGTAGTTCAGCAGGTTTGAATAACCCATCACTTTTTCCCCTCTTTGCCCTAGTTTTAATTTAGTCTTGTTTTCCAGAAAAAAATATATAAGCACATTTAGAACAAAAAAACTTGTTATCAGATAATATTTATTTATTATTCATTTATGTTAATCTTAAACTTAATTTATCTATTTATTTGCTTATTTTTGAAATGTAAACTTTATATAAAATATGAAATAAACCATATTTATGTATTTATTGATTTATTTATTTTTGCTTATTTGGCATTTTATGTATGCATTTATGTATTTATTGATTTATTTATTTTTGCTTATTTGGCATTTTATTTATTGATTTATTTGCTTATAACATATTGTTTTCTTTGAGTATAAGCCTAATTTATTTATTCATGCATTTATTTATTTATTTACTTACTTACTTTGCAAGTTCACATTTTTTGTTAAGCTTAAACTCTGTTTATTTATTTTCTTATTTTAGAAATGTAAACCTTATATAAAATATAAAATATACCATATTTATTTAGTTTTACTTATTTGGCATTTTGTTAAGCTAAAACATTATTTGTGTATTTACTTATTTATTTGATTTAAAAAACCTTCAAGCATAAACTTACATTCATTTATTTGCTTCTTTTTTCTTTAAGCAAAAACTTCATTCATTCATTCATTCATAATGTCTTTTTTGGAATAAACTTCACAAAATTGTTGTCAGATTCATGCTTATAACAAGTTAAAAAAACTTTTTTCAATGATGCAAAAAAAACTTAATACATGATATTCTTTATAAGTAAGTCTTAATATAGTCTAAAATATATTTTTTAAAGTCTAAAAGTATGATTTTATTTAAATAAAATATATGGATTATCTAAAGATTTATAGCTTTTCTTTTCTTTTTTTTACTGGAAAACAAGACAACGAGAGTTAAAGAGTTAAAAAGTCAAGAATTTTTTTTTGTAATCAACTTATTGATGAAGTTACCTTATAGTCTGGTTGATTTTTAGTTTGGCGTATCAGTTATCATCTTTCTAACTTTCTTAAATATTAAACCTGTATTTGGGTTTATTTACACTTGCCCAAATTTCTGCCTCTCTGTATCTTCACCAAATCACTTATTTTACCTCCTCCTGAGGCCTTTGAACTTCACTATAGTCCTCTGTTAAACTCCACCATAGATGTCTTTTAGACCCCACCGGAGTACTGCGTCCCATCTCAGGCCACCGGTCCACTCAGGGATTTGTGGCTCGTGTGTGTGTGTGTGTGTGTGTATATGCATATGTTTTTTGGGGGGGCTCTGTGCCGTGGAATCAAGGGAACAAAAGGTGCAGTGGAGTGAGAGATTGAGGGAGGAAGCACAGGCAAACGTGCGGGAAGGGGGATGGAGGGGGCACAAAGCTCCTGGGCTAACGCCTCCCGCCTGATAGCCTTATCTGATTCTGCTTCAGCGGCTGATGGCTTTTTTTCCACTGTGGGCTTTGCTGCACACAGGTTGGGCCCTTTGGTGTGAAGCCTAGCAGAAAATGTTAATCAAGAGAAGAAGTCTTAAAAAAAGAGGTGGAGAGAGAGAGACAGAAATCGAGATTGCAAGAACAGAACTTCTCTCGTAATCTGTAATGGGAGTGACGGCAATTCAGTAGCAAATGGAAGTCCGAGAAAAAGGGAAGTGTGACGGGGTGACAAGAGCCGGGCGACGTGCACCCCGTCAACCACATTTGCGCGTTTGTGCTTTGTTGCTCTCTTTTTTTGACAGAGTCACTCCTCTATGAGGTCTGATGGCCTCAAGCCGGTATCATTCTATCCAAAAGGTTGAAGACGCCATAGAAAACTGCAGTCACATCCCATTTAACACTCACTCTTCAAGGCAGAACTTCACAGCTGTTTCACTGCAATGCACTGATTGCATGTCCTTTCACGTCTGTAGCCAATGAATAATGGATGTTCATTTTTGCTATTCTGTATATGGTTTATTTCTTACTGTCTTAGAAAGTATAGTTCATTTTTATTTTTTGCTTTTCAGTTTAAATACGTTTGTTGTGAAAACGGATGATGCAACTTTCTGCCACACATACAAACACACACTCCCGCTAAAAAGTAACACTATTATTAATACACAGAGACTTATTGTGCATTATTGAGGCCGTTTTGTACCCGTGTTTGTTTGTGTTCCATATTTAATCCTGTAGCTTTGTTTATGTTCATCATCATTCAGATAGACTCCCTTACATAGTTTGCTAACAAGGTCAAATTGGGTCAAAATATGACCTCTTTTCTCAGATTGGGGTTGCTCTACATATAGTATATGTCAAAGCATGACAGTAGCTATCAAAAGCACATGTGTTGAGCGCAGTAACGGTCAAACCAAGAAAATTTTGTTTTTCTTCAACTATGGGTGTTTTTTACTCTTTGGATTTCCAGAAAATAAACTAAAGGCTAACATTGGACATACGTGCAGCATTTGTCATTTTATTTCATGAACATTTCCACTGTCATTCCCACCATATTTCTAATTATTGTTTAATAGCATTCTAGTGGAAATGGAATTTTTTGGAAAAAAGGAAACAATTTGCAATGGATAATTTCATAGCATTTTCTTCATCTTAAATGCATACAATTAAATAATATTTTCATACTTTTTGCATCATTGCAATTTTATATTTGACAAAATTAGAGCTTGATTAAAAAATGACACAATAAAAGTGACACAATCTGCTGACACATTTTCCAATTCACAAAATTTTATAGGGACATAAATATTGGACATGATAGAAATGATGCCAAAATTTCTTTGTGTAAAAATTGGTAGTATAAGTAATAATTAATATTTTTAAGATGGATTTTTATAATCTAATACCTGGGTCCAACACAAGGATAAAACAAATCTATACAAAAAAAGGCAATTTTTTTCTAATAGCAAAAAGAAAAAAAGAAAAAAAGTTTTAATAATAATCAACCTCTAGAACAGTAAAGTGCCCTTAGTTGAAGAAAAACCCAAATGTTTTGCTGCATCTTTGACACTTAATGGTTTCCAAACATAAGCTAGCTTTTTGTCCTTATAGAGTAAAAATGGGAAAAATAAGATGAATGTATGAATGTAATTTCATTGGTTAAAGTATTAAACTAAAATGAAATTCACAGTATTTAAAAGAAATAATCTTTCAAAAAAAAGATTCATACAAATACATTTGTTAGGTTTACAAATGACACACACACACACACACACACATGTCTGGTTTGCTATCCTTGTGGGGACTCTCCATAGGCGTAATGCTTTTTCTACTGTACAGACTGTATATTCTATTGCCCTACACCAACCCTACACCTAAACCTACCCCTTACAGGAAACTTTCTGCATTTTTAGATTTTCAAAAAACTTCATTCTGTGTGATTTATTAGCTTGTTTACCCCTGGGGACCTCAATTTAGGTCCCCACCATTACATGAGTCCCCATGAGTCTGTGTGTATTCAGGTTTAAGTCCCCACCTGAATAGAAAAACAGGTACACACACACACACACAGCAGGCCGGTCCCCATAATGTGAAAAATTTCAGATTTTACTATCCTTGTGGGGACATTTGGTGCCCACAATGTAGCATAAACAAGTACACACACACACACACACACACACACACGTCTTGTTTTCATTGGGGACAATATGTATTAGGACACTTTTTGTTTGTAAGATGTTACTGAAACATGTTACTTGGTACCTGTGTGAATCTAAGAGGAGCTGATATCATACAAAAGTAAATATATTTGATATATATACTTGATTTTGTTATATAATACAAGACATATATTTTATTCAGAAATCTGTACTTCTTACTAAATACTTTTTGTGCCCACTCTAGCTGCTTTCCTGGCCTGCACCACACACACACTTTGCATGCACTCTGCCACGTGCTGGTCGCTGTGGTGCCGACCCAACTGACAAATAACTTACGCAGGCCGTCCAACTCTCTGCTGTGCTCCTTGATTATTCGAAATTTGGCACTGTACTTTGGTCCCTTTGAACAAGTGCAGGGGGCAAATTTTGGCAGACCTCTCGAAGTGAGCTTTGTTGTTGGCCGCCGGACACGTGGCTCCGCCCCTTCACTGCCCTTGAAAAGGAGGGGGAAAAAAACAAACAAAGACACACGCAGGCACCACACTCCTCCTGCTGGCTGCATGCCATGCACTCTCAAACACACACAGACCACAATCCCTTACAAACCACTACACCCTGATCTCCACTGATAACTCCACAAAGGGCAAATCATCTGTTATAACTTATCTACAGCGATAACCCCACAATGGCCAAATCATCTGCCATTATTGCTGCCGCTCTCCTTGACATTGTCCCTTTATTAAGGGCATTGTGGAAAGGCCCACTCTGTTTGGACGCGGCATAATAGAGTCTTTGACAGATTCACTTCTCTCCCTCTCGCTGTGAGCTTTGAAAACAGCGAGCATATTCCATGCTTCGTGCTTGTCAATAGCCGGACTGTTTGTTTGCCTAGTCACTCTGAGCTAATGGTAAACACACACAGCTATTCCATCCTTTAGCGCTGTGCAAATAGCGCTTATATAAAGGCACTGTACCCCTACACACACACATATACACACACTTTCTGGTCTTTCAGGATGCTGAGCTTTTGAAGAAGCCATTCAACAAGGGAGCCACATAGTTAGCCTCCTACACAGTCTGAACGCTAACCGCTAGCAAACTAGCAAACAAGTAGGGTGGGGCAGTCTCAGGTATACCAGGTGTTCTCTGTCAATGCTAACATTTATCAGAGATATCCACTTTCTCCAAGTGACCAGAAGAAACATAGATAAGGGCAACTGGAAAGATTGTATGAACGTCACCACAAAGTTTCTTTGTTGAAATTATTTTTGGACTCATTTATATTAAGTGTCCTTAACTGTACTTAAAATTAAATTAATCATTTGATAAAATGCACTCATTGTGTACATACATATTTTTACATTGTAAAACCTTCCAAAATACTTCCAGTAATTAATTTCTGTACTAATGCTATAATTATACTGTTGACTCTGCCCCTTAAACCTTACCAAACCACCAAACCAGACCCTATCTTAACCATATCCCACCTCAATAGCAGCAAAAGTGTTTTGCAATTCAACATGAACACAATACACGTGCACGTGCCCCCTCAAATCTTTGAGCCAAGTGGATTTTGAATGCAGCTTCCAAATTCCAAATTATATTTAATATAATCACACCAGCGTGATTAGATGGTTCAGTGCGTCATATCATCAGCTGCTAAATTCGAATCTGCGTTTGCTGGCTGGCGCTGAGTGCACTGCGCATTATAACCAATCACACACGATGCTGTTGAGCTTATGAATGCAATGACCAATCAGAGGCGTTCAGATGAGTCATCGCTAAAATTCCAGTGTTTTCTTCACTCGCCTGCTGACTGAATACCTCTTTCTGGCGAATTCTCTCGTCAGAAACAGTAAAGTGCAAATATGTGTACGAATCGGTAAGATATTAATTTCATAGTGTAAACAGCTTCAGTGGGAGTTTTTGTAAGTGCTTGGACTCTAGACAGTCAGTGAAAATGTTCTTTGATAATGTAAATGTTCTTTTGCTCGCTTTCCGTACAATGAAACTGTTATGATTAGTAGCCTAACTTACGATGTTTTTATTCACATTCATTTTCAATTAATTAAAGTCAGTCATATTAAAAATATGTTATGGCATGACACCCATATCTGCTAATTAAGTAAACAGACAGGTTTTTGTTCATAGTTAATAGATTACATTATTAGGTTACTTTGACCATCACCCACTAGATCAACTAACATAATCTATAAAGGTGAGAATCAAGATATTTCATGATATAGTGAATGCGTTTGGGAATGTTTCGAATAAAAAGGAAAAAATAAAATAAAATAAAACATAAGTGCTGTTGTGGCTGTTATGTGTCACATGACAACCATATACAAGTAGTTTAAATAAAACTGGCCACAAACATCTCATTATTGACACATTATTTTTTATATTTTTACACAAAATGTGATTAAAAAAAGATATTGTGGCTACGAATGAAAAATTTGTTTCCATGCCTTATCAGTTTGTTCCCTCATTTTAGGTAAAATCATGGCCACGTTGTACTAAATTGTTCCCTCGTTTTAGTAAAATTGTGTTCATGATTCAACTAAATGAAAAGGAGCAAACAAATTACTATTTGATTAAAATTAATAAAAGTGGCCACATATTAACAAGGCGTGCAGGGGAACAAATAATTAATTCATAGCCACAACATATCTTTTTCCTTCTTTATGTCATGTGAGGGGCTCTGTATAAAACATAATATTTATTCTTTATTTACTGAACTGGAAACCACGCACTGATTTAAATGTGCAACTTATTGAAGTCAGGTGACAACTATCAAGCCTACTATTTGAATTTCACATACTTTTCTGGAAAAAAAGTAAGCAACACCCAGTATATACTGTACTCTACTGTCTAGTATGTAGTATGCTAGTATTCCATTCTAAACACAGCCAAACACACGCGCCAGTGCTACATACACAGCAAACACTGAATACCTACTGCAGGTAGGGGCCACAGAAAGGGAAAGCACAACGAAAGAGTGGAAAGATGAGAAAAATGAAAGAACAGGGAAGGCCAGACCTATTTTGTGACACTTGTCATTTGTGCATTGATTTTTTGGTCAGTATGGAGAGAGTGGGTACAAATTATGTCCAATTAGGGCTTTTGAGTTCCTAATGAGGAGCCACACTCACAAGTGTCTGAGAGGCCTCACACATATTCATACACACAATTTATGGTGAATGCTGTCTCGTTCCGAGGGAATCCTATCGTTACAGGAGAACGAGAGGACTAAAAACAGTGACAAATGTGAGTCAGTTTGAACCAGATTCAAATCTTCAACATTAAACAACCTTCTTTCTCTTTTCTTTCTCCCTTTCAAACTCCTCTCACTTTCATCCGCATACACACAAAGAGCAACACTCATCTCTGATGTGAGCGACAGCTGCGTGCTTCCTCCTCTTGTGCTTGATTAGGAGCTGAAGGGACCTGTCCAATCAGGCCTATTCACACAATGCCCCTGCATTCACACAATCCCCGTGACCTCCCATGACCCCTCTGGAGCTCCGCCCCTTCACCTTGACCTTCAGTACACACCCTCACTCTCCTCAGCACTCCAAACCGCATATCCAATCATGAAAAGGACCGGCAAATTGGGACCATCGGCATAGACCGGCAGAACGGCACTCGAAAGCATAGCTAATTAAAAAATCAAGTGCAAAGCTCCGAGCTCAAAACTAAACAAGAGATGGTGGGGCGACTGGAGTGTGTACACAGTGTCAAATTACAGCGCTGGGGTTCTGTGTTTGAATGGCGTGAGTTTTTTTATTGTCCTTAAAATGAAAATGGTGGCCTACTGAAAGGACCTTATCAATCAACAGCTGAAATTGCCAGTTCATACTGGCAGACTGGTAAATAAGTGACTTGGAAATGATGTCAGAGCACATTCACCTTATTAGTCTACAAATTCAGATTGGTTTTCACATGCATTTGTGTACTTACAGTCCTCAAACTTAGAGCAAGGTCTTTGATGAGCGGGCTCTGTCGGGTCTTTTCCATCCTGAAGTTTGGAGTAAATCTGCAGGGCTTTATTCTTCCTCTCCTCAGTCTTCTTGATCTCTCTCTTCCTCTTCCTCTTCTCTCGAAGTCTCTCGGACTTGTTTCTGTGCTTTTCAGCATGGTCACTGGTTCTGCATTGCGGGACCAGTATGGTCCCCCCGTTTGTTGGGCTTTCTTTAATTTAGCAGACATAAAACCATATAACATGCATATTAGATTGTTACTTGTGATTAGTGACCTAATAAAAAATTTATATAATATATTCAATTTAAATAAATGTAAGAATAAATATAAATTGTTCACAAAATACATTTACATTTTTTAATATAATATAACATAATATTAGTGCTGTCAAAGGATTAATCGCGATCAATCGCATCCAAAATAAAAGTTTTTGTTTACATAATATATATGTGTGTACTGTGTATATTTATTATGTATATATAAATACACACACATGTATGTATATTGTGATGCGTGTCCCGAGGCCTCATCAGCGTCGCCCTGGCAACGAAGGAGAAACACCTGCACGCCATCCGCACGGGCTGGCTGGCCACACCTGAAACCAATCATCAGCCACCTACAAAAGCTGCCAACCCGCACAGACTGGTGAGAGACCTCTCATCTGATGAGATCGCTAACCTTCCTCTCATTTCCCCACAGAAAGCAGCGTATGACCGGCCAGCCCCGAGGCACTATCCCCACACCGGCACACAACGCGCACTCACGGAGGAAGAGGAATACACGCGGATCCTGGAGCACGAGGCTATCTCACCGGAGCACTTTGGCACGACCTTCACTTTCAATAAACGCAGCCTTCGGGGCACTCATTGACTCACTCTGTCGTGTGATTCTTCCTCCCACCACACTGGTGGAGAATGCGGGCATAATCACGGAAGAATCACCGACAAACACCGTTTTTTTTGTTGAAATTTTCCATGGAGAGGTCCCGACCCCCAGACGCTCACTAACCCACGTCAATTTTTTTTTTTTTTTTTTTTTTCTTTCAGGTGGCGCCTCCTCCCCAGCCATGGAGGAACTGCTCAAACATCTCACCGAAGTCAGTATACGGCAGCAACAGATCGTGGAGCATATGGCTGCGCGGCAAGGAGAGGTAGAACGAGAGGTTGCCGCCCTCCGGACCGCCTCCGCCCAGCGGGTTCCGCTGCCTGATCCCCTCTTCCGAGCCACCGCCTTGCTGCCGAAGATGACAGCCCATGACGACATCGAAAGCTACTTGATGATGTTCGAGTCGACGGCGAATCAAGAGGGCAGGCCACGAGACAAGTGGGCGCGCGTGCTGGCACCGTTACTAATGGGGGAACCCCAGCGGGCGTACTTCTCCATGCCATCGGAGCTAAGAGAGTCCTACGAGGAACTAAAAAAAGAAATCCTGTCCAGAGTAGGCCTGTCACCCATCGTGGCCTCCCAGCTGTTCCACGGATGGGAATATTCTAGCCGGTTGCCAGCCCACGCCCAAGCCGCCGATCTCTCCCGCCTCGCACGCCATTGGCTCCTCGCAGGAGATCCCAGCACCGGCCAAGTGGCCGAAAGAGTCGTCGTGGATCGTCTTCTACGCGCGCTTCCTCGGCCGATTCGGCAGGCAGCCGGCATGCGGAACCCGCTCACCGTAGTAGATCTGGTAGAGGCCATCGAGCTGGCGGAGGCGGCTCAACGCCGCGAGGCTGGGGAGCGAGCGCCACCATTTCCCCGAAGGGTGCCCCAGGAGCAACGCTCGCCGGAGGGCACCATCCGACCAGTGAGCAGGCCGGCAGCTCCCGACCCTCAGGATGAACCCATGCCAACGGATCCTCCCACTTCACCACGCCGGGCCTGGCTGGCAGGTTGTATAGTACACCGCGAGCCCCCATCAGCCGCACCGAAGGTGGAAGTGGATGTCAACGGGCGCCCGTACCAGGCATTACTTGACTCGGGCAGCGCATTCAGCCTGGTCCAGTTAACGGTGGTTTCCCCACGGGAGGGGTCTCAAGGCCGGTTCCCCATCACCTGTGTCCATGGTGTCAGGTCCCGTCTCGTCGGGTCATGATCGCGGCCGCACCGGGCGCTTGGCCCGTAGAAGTTGGAGTCATGAAAGACCTCCCCGTCCCGGTACTCCTTGGGAGGAACTGGCCAGGCTTCGACCGCCTGCTTGCCCTCGCCACCCAACCTGCCAGCCCTGTCGGGAGCCGCCGAACCCGAGGCCAAAACCGACGTCCCCGACGGCGCACCGCCCTGCTGGCCTCGGACAGCCCCCGAGACGGTGAGTCCCCCTCCTCTAACCTCTTCTATGATGTCTTTCAGCAGGTCAAGGGAGGTGGGGCGTTCGCCAAGGAGCAGCTCGGGGACGATCGGCTGAAGCACTGTTGGTCGCAAGTGAGGGTGATCGACGGGAAAGAAGAACAGCCTCCTCCACACCCAATCCCCCACTTCATCATGCAAGGTGGCCTGCTTTACTGTGTCGCATCACGGAGGGGAGAGGAAAAACAACTTTTGGTGGTGCCGCGGTCGAAGACAGAAACGGTAATGGAGCTGGCCCATTCCCATCCGATGGCGGGCCACCTGGGGGCCCACAATACCATCCAACGGATCAGGGACTGTTTCCACTGGCCCGGCCTGGACGCTGACGTGAAACGGTTTTGCCAAGCCTGTCCCACCTGCCAGCAAACCGCGCCGCGCACCCCTCTCCCCAGTCCGTTAATTCCATTGCCCATTATCGAGGTGCCCTTCAAGCGTATAGGAATGGATCTGGTTGGGCCGCTGCCGAAGTCCGCCCGGGGCCACGAGCACATCATGGTGATAGTGGATTACGCCACTCGCTACCCTGAAGCCATCCCCTTGCGAAAAGCCATGTCCAAGGCCATCGCCCAGGAGCTCTTTCTCTTGTGTAGTCGAGTCGGCATTCCATCGGAGATATTGACTGACCAAGGCACCCCGTTCATGTCCCGGACCATGGCGGACCTCTGTCGCCTCCTTCAAGTGAAGCAGATCCGCACCTCTGTGTACCATCCTCAGACCGATGGGCTGGTCGAGCGCTTCAACCAGACCCTTAAGCAGATGCTCCGTCGGGTGGCCGCGGAGGATAAGAGAAATTGGGACCGGATGTTGCCATATGTCCTCTTTGGCATCAGGGAAGTGCCGCAGGCCTCCACCGGATTCACGCCATTCGAGCTCCTGTTTGGACGCCAACCTCGCGGTCTACCGCCCATCGGTCCACCATCGAGCATGTCCGCGAGATGAGGGAGCGGATCGACAGGGTCATGCCCATGATTCGGGAGCACCTCTGGAAAGCCCAGCAGGCCCAACAACGCCACTACGACAGGGCAGCCCAACCACGGGAATTCCAACCAGGAGACCTCGTCTTGGTCCTAGTCCCCACTGCTGCCTGCAAGTTCTTGGTTGAAATGGCAGGGAATGTATACGGTGACCGAGAAAGTGGGGCCCGTCACCTACAGAGTGTGACAGCCAGGAAGAAGAAAAGAGGAGCAATTATATCACATCAACCTGTTAAAACGTCCGCACACCACCCGGAACCATCGTCCGGCAGCGGCCCTACCGACACGCCATCGAAGAGGAGGTGCAGGAGATGCTGAGGATAGGGGTAATAGAGCCCTCGCGCAGCCCATGGTCCAGCCCCATCGTCATGGTCCCGAAACCCGACGGCACCCTCCGCTTTTGTAACGACTTCCGCCGCCTAAACAAGGTCTCCGAGTTCGACAGCTACCCCATGCCGCGGGTAGATGAACTGCTGGATCGGCTGGGGAGAGCCCGTTACATTTCGACGCTGGACCTCACAAAAGGCTACTGGCAAGTGCCACTGACCGAGGAAGCCAAGCCCAAGACTGCATTCTCCACCCCCAGTGGCCACTGGCAATATCGGGTTCTACCCTTCGGCCTGCATGGGGCTCCCTTCACCTTCCAGCGGATGATGGACATCCTGCTGAGGCCCCACCAGTCCTATGCCGTTGCCTACCTGGACGATGTCGTCGTCCACTCGGAGACCTGGGAGGACCACCTGGAGCGGCTGCGGAGGGTGCTCTTGGAGCTGCGCAGGGCGGGGCTGACCGCCAATCCCCGGAAATGTCACCTGGCCCTCGATGAAGCGAAGTACCTTCCAGGTGGGCCGAGGTCTCATTTGGCCCTAAGAGAAGGTGGCAGCAATCCTCTCGGCCCCACGGCACACCTCCAAAACCCAGGTGCGTGCCTTTTTGGGATTGGCGGGGTACTATCGATGTTTTATCCCTAACTTCTCCTCCTTAGCAGCACCCCTGACAGACCTGACCAGGAAGGGGCAGCCGGAGAAGATTGTGTGGGGACCCACCGAAGCCGAGGCGTTCAGGAAGGTGAAGGAGGCCCTCACCGCAGAACCGGTACTGCGGGCCCCGGACTTTAGCTGCCCCTTCCTGCTACAAACGGACGCATCCAACACCGGGTTGGGAGCCGTCCTTTCCCAGGTACAGGACGGTGAGGAACACCCGGTGATTTATATCAGTCGGAAGCTGACCCCAACGGAGCAACGATACGCCGCAGTCGAGAGGGAGGCGTTGGCCGTCAAGTGGGCAGTCCTGGTGCTCAGGTACTACCTTCTTGGCAGGAAATTCACCCTCTACACCGACCATGCCCCATTGCAGTGGATGGCCCGGGCCAAAGACACCAACGCTAGGGTCACCCGCTGGTTTTTGGCGCTCCAGGACTTCCACTTCGTCGTACGACACCGGGCGGGGACGGCCAACGCCAACGCCGATGGACTCTCGAGGATCTGGTCAGCTTTCGCAGGTCTGTCAGGTTTGTCTTCCCTCCCACCCCCAATCTCCCCTTTGGCTCGCAGGACCAGGACGACGCTTAGGGGAGTGTGACGCGTGTCCCGAGGCCTCATCAGCGTCGCCCTGGCAACGAAGGAGAAACACCTGCACGCCATCCGCACGGGCTGGCCGGCCACACCTGAAACCAATCATCAGCCACCTACAAAAGCTGCCAACCCGCACAGACTGGTGAGAGACCTCTCGTCTGATGAGATCGCTACCCTTCCTCTCATTTCCCCGCAGAAAGCAGCGTATGACCGGCCAGCCCCGAGGCACTATCCCCACACCGGCACACAACGCGCACTCACGGAGGAAGAGGAATACACGCGGATTCTGGAGCACGAGGCTATCTCACCGGAGCACTTTACAATACAATACATAATTTTTTAAGAACCCCCCCCCCCCCAAAAAAAAATATATATGCAGATTTGTTTGAATGTATCGCTATTAAAATAATGGCTGCCAATAGAATAAAATAATCATGATTTCCAACCAGTCTTTAAACAGCATATAATTATGGAAAAATCATTAAATGTCATTAAATTTCCTTTGCATGTCTTTTATCATTATTTTCAGACCCCCCATAGCACTCTCTTGTCCTGGATCCCAGTTTGAAAACCCCTGCATTATGGGCTACTCACTGGTCCCAGGAAAGATGAGGACCACCCATAAAAAATGTTCTGCTACAGTGACTTTTAATATTCTATATTTCCTTCTAATTGATCCTAATCTCTAACTCATTTAGTGTATTTTGAAATAGAAAATTTCAAAATAGAATAAAATAAGATGTACCCCTTTGATATATCACTATGTGAGACTACAAACAATGCCTTATTTCTTTTTTGTACCTATACTTGGCTTTTTCTGTGAATCAGATACCAATGGGCCGTCTGTGGCAGAATTCTCAAATGTTCCCCTTAACTCTTCCATTCAAAATGTACTTATTCTGTTTCCTTCCTTCTTTACCCTTCATAATCACATTTTCTGTCCTTCCTCAAAGACACCATTTAAAAGCAAAATGCTCTCTTGAGAGACCTGGAGGTCTGTTAATTTGCCAGTGCTCCCAAATTAGCAGCTTTCATTAGAACTCATTGAGAAGTCCTCACAAAGCACTTCCTGCGTTTAGAGACACAAAGAGTGAGATCGATTAGCACTGAACCTGTGGGGGTTTCTGGATTGTGTGTTCTTCAGCATTTAAATTTAAAACACTGGACTGTGATGTGGCTTTGTGCTGAAGTGTGAGAGAGAGGAGAGCTGGAAAATCAGCTCTTATTCTCATTAACAAAAACACACATGAATTCCTGGGGTCAGTTTGTTAATTATTGTCCCACAAAGACACATCAAGTTCAGTCTTATGTTTCTACATTTGCAATTACAGGATGGCTCAAAGATACAACAGTAGCCTAAATGTATTTTTTTCCAACACTAAGACAGTGGTTCTCAACTGGTGTGGCTGCAAGTCTGTTCAGTTATATAAACAGCGGGGGGAAAGAATGCTAAATGCACATAATAAAATGTAACTAATCGTTAATTGTGCAAAATTAGTTCACTGCAAGAATTTGGTTTGTGCCAATTTTTAAATACTATTTGTGATTATTAGATAAGATACATGCAATATTTTTGTTTACTTTTGTACCATAATCAGATATTTCTATATACAGCATGGAGGAAGTTAAATGTCTCATGACTGGACACATAATTTCTTCCTCGTAATGGTTGTGTTCCCATCAAAAGACTATACTATGTATACCTTGATCATTTATCTGTATTATACACAGTTACACAGTTCACATATCTACAGATATTGCAGATAAGAGCAGGTATCTCTGCTTCTATCTGAATTCTGATCATATAGGCTAATACTGCTATGGATCGCTCACCTTGGCAGATGCCGATACATCACACTCAAGATTTAATGGTGTGAAAACACTAGCCATATTTTATGGTTTTGCAAAACGGGCAAATGAGACGTGAGTAAGGACAGTTAAGCACTTGCTCAGCTCTGAAAATGGGCCATAATGGATCTGTGATCAGCTCTGTGCAACGTGAGAGCACTGACAACGAGGCACCTTTGCATAAATCCTGCAAGGGCAAACGGGTTTACATAGTTTATGATTCATAGTTTATGATCCACAGACTGTTGGTCCTTGTAATCTGAGTCCGCAGCCCAAACTTGATGATGGAAAGTTTTCTGTTCATGCAAATTTTATCAGCCAGTCAAGGAAAGCCATTTGTTTGTAAAAAAAAATAAAAATTCTGCCAAGACTTCACACGTGAGATCAGAGAAAGTCAGGGTGTACTTTCCACTGGGAAAAAAACACATTTTACTGACTATTGTTCTAAAATAAAATACAGAAACCACATTTGAATTGTTAATTAATCATATTAGTGACTTTTCTGGCCAATGACAGTGATTTAAATTAGATTTTAGAAAAAGCCTGTTAAAATGCGAGTATAAAATATGTCTCTCAGTCATCATTGTATTGCATTGCACTCTTTTTTGCTCCACACAATAAAAACTACAGATTTTTCTATCTATTATTTCATATGTCAGGCTGTACAGAATGATCTACTAAAGTAATAATCAACATACATTTCAGATTTAGTGTGTTTCTAAAATCTAGGTGTATTTTTTAAAGGATTAAACATCTCCGGACCCTGACCGCTGTGTGAAATCAAGTTTCACAGGGTAATTTGCCAAACCCAACTAATTCCATTCAGCGTGGCCTATCTCTCCCTGTAAAACCTCCTTTTCTTACACTGCCTAATCCTCCAATGCAGAACAGTGATTACTGAACGGTCAAAGCTGGAAACAAGGCACTGACCTGCTTAGAAACCATCTTAAACCCACACACGCCAGGTTACCATACCAACTGGCCGGCCTGAAAGAGACAGATAGCTGGATTTGGCTGAGAGTGGCAGAGTCAAATCCTTCATCTAGCCCTCCCCTGGTGCTCACAAGGCCGTGGAAGACAAAACACAAACCTCCCCTGGTCCGCCTTGGTTAACACACACCCTGCCCACCCTCCCATGTGGAAATCCGAGCATCCAGCGCACCAGAAAGAAGCAAGAAGGTCGACCGTGTATCTCTTTCTTTGTGTGTTTGAGAAAGGGATGAGCGTCAACAACACAATCGGGCGGCAAGAGGCTTTCAGCGGTGCCACCCAGAGCCATTCTCCCCCAACTTTCGGCAGAAAAGAGGGAGGGCTGGAAGAAAAAGGGAAAATCCCTCCTTGATTATTATTCATGGTACCGATTGTCCTTTCTGGATCTTCAGTTTCCCAACTCGTCATTCCATTCTAGCAGCGCTGACAAGTGCCAATCAAAGAGTCGGTATCCGGGTCTCAGCGCTGTCCAAACGATTGAGGATTTGGCAAACAATGGCTTCCAAGCCCTCAGTGACAGTGGGAGAAAGACAATAGTGGCAAAATGACTGTGTCAGTGTGTGGTCCTGTTTTAGGGCGAAACGATCCTGCTTCGAACATGGCTAATCTCTCCTTCCCCATCTCTTTCATTCACGCCCTTAATCTGTTCGCCAGTGCCTGGTGTCTTCCAGAACAATCCGCCTGGGTCAGTCCGGCTTAGGCCCTTGTTTTTGTCCGGGATGATGGCACATTCATGTCCCTCTGTGACATCTTCAGTTTCAGCTGAATGCTAAAGACTATAATAAACACTTGCAGGGGTCGCCTGAGTGACCAGGAGAAAAGCAACAGTAGCCATTCCGTCACAAAAAGGGATTAGGACACCTATGAATTCATTATTAGCCGGGAGCACAAAAGAGTGGTCAGGGAGCCGACACTGGTGGGAATCGGGACTGTGTCATGTGTCATTTTGAACAGTGACCGAAACACCTTTATTAGTGGGTGCGAATCAATAGTTTCTTTGAGCTGATGAATAATTGATGGTGTCTTGCAAAATCAAGACACATTACATTATTTTTATAAAGAAAAAATCTAAATCAATTCAAATCAGACACAAAGTCACACACAAATAAGCAGACTATTGATCACTTTATCCTTATGAAGCCTGACATATTAATAGTCAGATTATTATTATTTTTTTAATGTGACAGTTTATTGAACCTTTAGACAAAATCTAAAGGTTTGCATATATGTTTTTTGTTGAGAATACATCAGCCTTTTTTTGGGCAGTTTGAGGCCCAAACTGAACAAAATTATACAAATTGGTGCAGCTGCTGGCCTATAAAGTAAGAGAAACATTCTGATAACTTCTAAATCAATGTGATCTTTATAACATATAGCAGACTACTTAAATAAAATGCATCAGTTGTCCTGCAATCATTCTCTCTATGTCGATAATATGTGTAAGATGATATTTAAATGCTTAGTTTCATGATCAAGCTCTGTAGTTTTTACTGTGGGGACTAAACATATACTGATGGCCTGATGTAAGGCCTAATGTATCATATTTTATACTCTCATTTTAACATGATTTTTCTAAATAATAAAAAAAAGAAAATAAAAAAAAAGTATGGATAATGTTATTCTTATATTGTAAAAATCAGTAAAGATTTCACAACAGAAAGACACATGTACCACAACCTGAACAGGGATGTTTTTAGAATTATAATAAAAAGTCTTTTTATTTTAACTTTTTATTAAAACTTTTGCTTGCTAAAAAGTCTAAACTATCAATTAGATGACAGAAGGCATGCAGTAGATTGTGTACTACTGTTTTTGTTTCTTTGAACATGTTGATAAATAAATATGATACAGTAGGCTTTATATGATTAAAGAGTCCAAAAATAATAATTCTGCCATCATATATTTACCCTCATATCGTTCCAAACCTGCATGACTTTCTTTCTTCTGTGGAACAGTTTTGAAGAACAGTCCATATAATGAAAGTATCTGGCGGTCTGAAACAACCATCATTATATAAGATTTTATTTTATTTTTATTCTTTTGTGATTCACAAAGAAAAGTCATACAGATTTGAAATGACCTGAGAGTGAGTAAATGATGACAATATTTTAATTTTTGGTGAACTATCCCTTTAACATTAGTGGTTTTGATTGTAAGTGGTGTGCTTTCTTCTCTTAATTCTCCTACTTTAAGAGTTTTTTTTGCTTATTTTCGATTATCACAAGAGTCCCAATCAGTGATAATCCACATGCTCTTCTCAGCGGGAGGCGTTAATCTCATGTCCACTGTTTTAGTCACATTGAGGTCTCTTCAATACCTACTGGCCCTGGAATGACCTCGCACTGACCCCACATTGACCCTCTCCCCAGGAGTGACCATGTCTTTGGACTTTGAGGAGGGTCGTTGCATTCAGACACTCCCACCATCTCCTAGGTTACATGAGTAACATCTCTTTTGAGGTGAATTACTTTTATTTGCCCCTCTTAGTGAAATAACTGAACCTAAGGTCCCTTATTCATTTTGTTCTGGTTAGTTACTGAAAGTCTTTTGGTGTTGGGACTATGACTTGGTGTGTAAAATGTGATATATATATATATATATATATATATATATATGTGTGTATATAAACAGTATTGTCAATACCACATTGGTGTTATAGCAAAACCACTCACCTGTCAGCAAAGCACTGGGAGAGAGAGTTGACAAATAGAGCGGGACATTCTCATCTGGGGATTCACAACCTTGTGATAAAACAGCAAAAAATATTTAGATTTAGTTATCTTTTATGTTTTTTCTTTTGGGAAACACTAAATGAGAACGATGTTCTTTTCCATACAGTGACAATGAAGGGTGAGCAATATTTTGAACAATAATTTACAGTGCAGGAGTCACAAGGACTACGCTTATGATGCTTAAATGGTGCGTTTTGTGCTTGAGGCCTGGTCACCATCCACTTTCATTGTATAGAAAAGAGCAGTGTTATTATCCTCCTAAATTCCTCCTTTTGTCTTCCATGGAAGTAAAAGTCTATGAGTTTGCGACAACATGACAATAGTTGATTAAAAGATTAAATTTTTGCCTAAACTATCTCTTTAAGCACCTAAAAGGATTAAATAAATTCTTGTAAATGTCCTTGAGCCTTAGAATGGGTTGTTTTGGGGGCAACTTTGTGCCCTGCAGATATGCCAGTCTGAGCCACTAATGGAGGTGGGTGACTGATCAAGTAACATGGAACATTACTCTCTCAACACATTGACGGATGCTGGTGATTAACGTTATTCTTCAAAGGTATGACAGATGCAATATAGCTCAGTCATAGCGGGACAGGCTTGAGCAGGATATTTCCAGTCTGGTCGTGGTTGCATCTTGAGAAGTAGGATGAGAGTACATTAAAGAAGCAGACTCTTAATTTTCTTTCTGGGCCCTTATTTCATTTATGTACATAAGATGGCCACACAGTGAAGACAAGCCTGGCACCAGGCAGCTGCCTCTCAGAGGGATTATGTGGCTTAACTGTACCGGAGACACAAGGATACCAAACACTGGCCTGGCAGTGATGAGAGCTCCATGGAGTGGCACCTTAACTCTGTACGCTCCAAGCAACATGCAGGTATTCATCCCTCAGGTGGACATTATGATAGAGCTTTCAGCTTGGGACTGGAAAGGTGTGTTTTACGCTGCTCACATGCAGGAAATCTTTATTGATGTAGGGGTATTGAACTGAAAGTTGTTAAATGTGATCACATCAAGGATATGTATTTTGCATTTTGCACATTTATGGTCAAAATGGTTTCTTTTTTTTCTTTTTTTTTCCGGTTTAGGTTTAAAGGAATATTCTTGGATCGATTCAATTTAAGCTCAGTAACAGTGTTTGTGGAATAATGTTGCATACCACAAAACTATTATTTCAACTTGCCACTTGTTTTCTGAAAAAAATTAAAATAAATAAAAATTGAGGTTATAGTGTCTCACCTAATGGATGTAAATAGGGACAATTTTTTGGAGGATTTAAAAGCAAATGCAAAGCTTATAAATTTATTTAATAACTTGCTCTACTGTTCAAAATCTTGGGTTCAGTAAGAATTTAATTATAAATTCATAATTTTATTCAGTAAGGATTTATTAAATTGATAAAAAATGAATAAATGTTTCTCTTTTAAACTTTCAAGGAAAAAAATGTATCACAGTTTCACAAAAATATTAAGCAGCACAACTGTTTTCAACACTGATAATAACAAGAAATGTTTTTTTAAATTTTTTTATCAGAAATGCCAAATCATCATATTAGAATGATTTCTGAAGGATCACGTGACACTAAAGACCGGAATAATGATTGCTTCAGCTTTGTCATCACATGAATAAATATTTTAATTACAATTTTAAACTAATAATGTTTCACAGTATTAGTTTTTACTGTATTTTATCAAATAATTGTAGCGTTGGTGAGACTATTTGGTCTGTGAAGCTGTTTAAATCATATTTTTTTACAATCGTTTTAGGGTTTATGACGTTATGTTGTAACGTTGTAAAATTGGACATAACTTGGACAAAAATGTTTTTTTTTTTCACATGTGAATCATGTGAACATGCATATTGTTCAGGTCTTGTGGCTTTACATTTGAAACAGCGAGTATTTGAATGTTTCTGGCCCTAATCATTTTCTTTTTTTAAAGAGAAGGAAGGATGAGTTAAAATAATTTTTTTGTGGTAATCAATATAATGCCACAAATTGAGATTAACCTGGAATATTTCTTTAAGCAAACCATACATAATAGCCTCCAGAACTCTCGTACACGACTGTGTTCCCAAACAGCGGGCATCCACCTCCGAAAGCAATGACCGCATTTATTGTGCTTTGTCTGCTCACTCTGAGGTGCAAGTAAATTATTATATATTATATATTATATATAAATTATTATATTCAGCGGTTTCTCCCACTTTTCTTAGTGATATTTAGTGCCAGTTTATCAGGAAGCAACGATATTGTTCTCTTTGTCATGCTGGATGTTTTATGTGACATTCCAAAGTTAAATTCTCAACATTGGTTTGAGCATTGTTATGATTTCCATCTGTCAGGTGTCATTTCTCAACTGAAATCAAATCCTTTATAACAGTTATGTGTTTTGTGGTGTGAGTGGTGGCACACCTTGGTCCTCACAGGTGGTTTTCTCTCGGTTCCCGGAGCTGCTCTCAGACACACTCGAGCTGAGAGAACAACATGATGATGTCCTTGATACACTCCCCACACTGATGAGCTAAAAGCACAACAATTAACACACAAACAGGACAGAAGTGCATAACCACCAAATATGAATGTGTGTGTTTGCAGCCATGGCCCTGCTGTGCTGCAAAGAAGCAGTGGCCTCCCTAGCGTCGACAGTAATCTGTCCTTATTGTACTGAAACTTAATTGACGGCAGCTTACAACACATTCATGTTTAGGCCACCATACCCCTCCCCTGGCTTTCCTCCTTCCTTCATAAAAGAAAGATTAATGCCTCCATCCTTTTGCACCTGCATCCAATGCTTTGAGTCCTCATACCCCTCGCTGACACTGTTTACCCCCTAAACCTTGCCCTTTGGCCCCGCTGTGGCACATCCATGCCCTAAAATTCAGCCCTCTTATCAGCAGGGTAAGTCAGAGAAGCCCAACTTCCTTTTCTATAAGCAACTGCACCTTTTTCTCATCCGTAGTGACTTATTAGCCCCACACCTGCCGCCCAGCAGCAAGCAGAAATCCCCCAGTCACCTCCATACAGCAACGACAGCCATAAAGTGGCTCATAGATTCCTCTATGTGTGTGTTGAAATGGTTTTATGAGCGACGTACTCACCCCGGGGCACTTTCTGCGTCCCTTGAAAGTTGCCAAAGAATCTTGGCCACTGTTTCTGCCACTTAATGGTTTGCGGTTGTCGGGGACTGCAAATAGACACACATGGCTTGAAAACAAGTGCAGACCAAATATATACAAAAGCAAAAGAAATGCAAGAAGAGGGACGACAGTGAGTGATTAATGCCTTGTATTTGAGATGACTGAAGGTCTATAATCCCTCTGCAAATACTGATAGAAATGGTGCCTCACAAACGCGCGACAGCACCTGTCTACTCGCAGCATGCCAGGTGCAGACACACCTAGCGAGGAGCCTGGCCTCCACGCGCTGCCGTGCGTGTTTGTGCCAGACTTTAGAAACACATTAACACTATTTCAAAACACATTCGATCAAGATTGCTCCCAGATCTGATCCACCGCACGTGGCTTTCCTTTGTAGTGCCTTTATCTGTGAATTGCGCCTGAACAATGCACAATAGCTGCATCGCAGGATTACGTCCTGATAGGGGGGCCATTGCGACCAGACGTGTGGATGAACGGAGGTTTTGGGTTAATGATAAACTTTTTATCTTGATTAATATGACTTTTTCATAACTCCATAAAGCGTTTTTTTTTCTGGAGGAGCAACAAACCGCTACATCTTTATGGCTTCAGTTAAGGACTTGTAGACGCGCGCCCTGGAACAGATGAGAGGCATGCCGGCTTTGGTTCAAAGGTAACAGCAATGGGGTCACACACACATACGCATACACAAATACTAAAAACATTACTCTCAAGGACGGCCAACAATCGGCACACCCGTAACGTTATTCCCCGACGCCCTCTCACAATTGCCAAATTTCCCCAACTCAAATCAACCGTTCCTCTTGGGATTTTTCCCCCCCCACTCCTAACTGCTATTTTTCAGAGTTATTTAAAGGCAATCAAGGCGCTGTTGCTCGTGAATGTAAACATTGCAATCTGATGTGAGGTGACGGGGAGAGATAGCAGGGCCCAGTGCGTCTGCTACGGTCTTTTTACGCACAAATACGCGCACAGAAAGGCAAGCTTATACGTGCACACACCCACACACAAACGGATGCAGACATTCACCGCTACACTGGACAGGTGCTTGGCAGCTTGCTATATGATATGTAATGTACCTGTGGACTGATAATATTGGGAAATGCCCGAGCTCCAGACTCTAAGGCCAGTTTCATACTCCTCCCCGTCCGGAGTCCGGCACCATTCGGGGCTTGGGATGGAACCTGGACTCTCGGATCCTCTTCGCTCCAATAGCAGGAGCTGCACACGGGACAAAGATCCCAGATCACCCGAATCACATCCCACAGTCAGTGCTGCAAGTCCAGGACTCAGATCTGTGAAATAATAGGAAGAGCATGCACATCAGTCAGAGCTAATTTGATGTGGATGTGAAATAAAAACACTTTTTTTGGAATTGATAAAAGATAAATCAAAGAAAATGAAATAAAAGATTTTTTGTCAAATCTGCGATAAATGTCGAAGAGTGAACTGAATTAGCGATAACGAGAAATATATGTATTTGTGGTGTTTCTTGTGAGCTCTATTGTACAAAATAATATAAATAATATTCTAATATTTCACTAATATTTATCAAATGTATTTATATAAAAATAAAAATTAATTATCTTGAATAAATAGTTTAATAAATGTAATAATTATTTTTAATTGTCAGATGCATGTATAGTATCCAACATAATCGTAAAGATCACATTTGTATCACATTTTTAAAAGACAATCTCTCCCTTTGGGCTCTAACATGTGCCTGCTTTTTGAGGAAACTTATTGATGTAAATATTATAAAATCATAATTTGTACCATATCTTTTTGGTGACAGTAATTGCTAATACCTGTAAAACAAATGAAATATAATATAATATAATATAATATAATATAATATAATATAATATAATATAATATAATATAATATAATATAATATAATATAATATAATATAATATAATATAATATAATATAATATATGAATATTATATTATATTTATATGAATATATAATATTTAGGACTTCAAGAAATGAACAAATGTCTTCCATATAAATTTTAAACAGACAGATGTTATGTCAAATGTGCCCATGTCTGAAATCTAAATACCAGACATGCCTTTCTTGTTTTTTTAATGTTTTATTTATTTATGTATTTATTAAAGGAGGATTAAGGAGCTCACTTTCATCATGTGTCATAAGGGTCATGTGTTTGCGGTCACACCCAAGTAATGTGATCGCTATGGGCCACATATGCAAATCTCCAACCCACACTACTGAGGTGTGGTAACTGGTGGAATTCACTCTACTGTCTCACTCTAACCATGAATCTCAGCACTTCACACGTTATTTTTACAGACACACAGACAAAATTTTTACTGTTAACCAATGCCTTTCAGAGATATGGCTCCATAAACAGGCCCATAAGATTCTATTTGTGTCTATAGATTCTATAGATGTCTGTTTTTGAACACAGACAAAGTGGAAGAAAAACAAAGACAGAAAAAAATGTCATGAAGATTTTTGCAAAAGTGCCCCCCCCCCCACCTTTTAATGTTCTCATTTGTCTAATTCGAATATCAGTTTTTGTCTTTTTTCCCCTACAACTCCTAGAACAAAATAGGACTGTTTTGCAAGAGTAAAGAGCTATGTATATAGCAACGTTTATGTATATAAAATGCATGGATTACATTGCTCATATTAAACCCTGTTAAAAAAAGATCAGCTTATACCAGCTAGTTTATGTTGGTTTGGTGCTGGTCAAGTTGGTCGACCATCAGTACACCAACATCCAAAACACAACATATATGCTGGTTTTAAGAGACACATGTGAGATTACTCGCTTTTTCATAGGATAAAAATCTGAGAAATGGTAGTATTAAACAAAATTATCCATGAGAGAGATCTCATTTGAGATTTTACATTACTATAGCCTGTGGTAAAGTTTCTTTGAAAAGACTCACTAACTCTTTAACACCACTAAGCCTGGTTTTGAATCTTGGTCTAACACTGCCACCCAGATAGAAACTCTCCTCATGTCATCTTAATTAAATCCTTGAGCTGTTCAATTTGCTGTATCCACACCAAAAGCATTTCTAAGGAAGAAAAAAACTACTCAGTGACAGAGGCTGACAGTTATTCCATATGGATTTGAACATACAGTGCGTGCATAATTATTAGGCACGTTGATATTCTGGTCATATTTATTTTCCATGCACATTTTACCAATTCCAAACCACATCAATCTTTATAACTACTATTAATTTTGTATTTAATCATTTATAAGTGATATATAATCATCCATGAAGGCTGGAAGTGAAAAGCTTGTTATATTCAGGTGTGCATAATTATTAGGCATGTTTTCTTTCACAAATAAAATGAGGCAAAAAAGAGTTCAAAATTATTAAAGCCTAAAAAAATTTGCAAATTCTAGTATTGCATTAGTATTGCATCCTTCTCATAGGCATTTAATAATTTTGGACTTCTGTCTGAGTTAAATCTCTTTTTTGGCTCATTTTATCTGTAAAATAAATCATGCCTAATTATGCACACCTGAATATAACAAGTTTTTCACTTCCAGTCTTCATGGATGATTATATATCACTTATAAATGATTAATTACAAAATTAACAGTAGTTATTAAGATTGATGTGGTTTGGAATTGGTAAAATGTTCTTGGAAAAAAATATGACCAGTATAGCAATGTGCCTAATAATTACATGCATTACAGTGCAGCTAAACACTGTGCATTACAAACACATGTTAGCCATCCAGAGGAGTTAGAAAGATGAGAGAGTCAGGTCAGGAGGTCAGGTCACACAGGCACGCGGAAATACTTAACACCTTGTCAAGATTCAGGAGGAAATCCTAAGGGAAAAATTCACTTAGGTAATGTTTCTGTCCCCCTCTCTTTCTTATAATAATCCTCGGGGCAGGGTGAAGACAGGGACTGTGTCCAATTGAAGGATTAGGTTTTTCACAACAACAAACAGATTCATAATAATGTCTGCGGGGCAACGGTGTCGTGAGACAATGCCGTTAATACACCGGTAAACAAAGTTATTTTCTATCAGTAAACACAGCGGTCTTTTTCCACGCCTGACAGCATAACTTATTTACCAGTGAACATTCCTGTTGAAACAGAGAGTAAATAATTATGGCATGTTGAACCAGTATGCAAGTTTTAAAACAAACAGGCTTATCGCCGTTCACAAGATTAGCATAGACAATAAACTGATTACTTGGAAAACATTTAATATGGAGCAACTTATGTTTGTCACAGGCAAGTCAATGGATCAAAATTGACATTATGGAGAACTGTTATTATCAAAATTAAACAACAAAAGTGTTAATTGCTGTTATATATAAAAGTTTGGGGCCAGTAAGATTTTTTTTAATTTAATTCAGCAAAGGTGCATTAAAGTGACCAAAGGCGAATATAATGTCAAAAGATTTATATTTCAAATAAAGGTTGTTCTCTTGAACATTCAATTGCTCAAAGAAACATGAAAAAGAAATGTATCACCATTTCCACAAAAAATATTAATCATCACACCTTTTTTAACAATAATAAGAAGAAATGTTTCTTGATTGCCAAATCAGCATATTAGAATGATTTCTGAAGGATCGTGTGACACTGAAAACATGAGATATGAATGCAAAATATTCATATATCCCATCACAGGAATAAATGGTACAGAAAAATACATTGTTGACTCAACACAATCTTCCCAGTAATGTTTAATCACTTCTTTTTGTTTAGTACAGTGACAATATAAAAAGCCTCTGTTTGAATTGTGTCCATGGCTTTGGCAGAATTACCTGTGGTAGGTGAGGATCGGTCAGTTTGACTCCCGGCTGGGTGGTCTGGAGACACACAGGAACTTGAGCGAGGGGCCAGATCATCCAGCTCAGCAAAGATATCAGACTGTGACCTGTCGGACAGGGAATCAGGGGTCCCTCCCAGTAAACTCTCGTCTGAAACGGTCCAAAACATGATAAGTAAATACAAACTCAATATACTGTGTAAACATCTCTTTATGCGCTCATTTGAGGAATTTGCATTTTAGTGCAATGGACGTTTTAACCTATTACCTCAGCTGTCATACCAGAATGTTTGATTATTGCTCCAGGCTGACTGAATATTGTAATACCTCCATGAGCAAAACAATCACCATCATTACACCCTCCCCTGCAGGGCCATCTCAGTTCCTGAGAATGACTTTTGGCCAGATGCTTCTGTGTGTAGATTAGTGTAGATTAACAGATATACACATAACACTAGCGGTTAGGAACCTCGTAATTTGTTTGTGTGCACAACTATAGGTTATTTCTTATTCAGTTCTCATTTTAAACCCTAACAGACAAACACAAATATGCACAAGTTACACACACACACACATATACAGGTGCTGGTCATATAATTAGAATATCATCAAAAAGTTGATTTATTTCACTAATTCCATTCAAAAAGTGAAACTTGTATATTATATTCATTCATTACACACAGACTGATATATTTCAAATGTTTATTTCTTTTAATTTTGATGATTAGAGCTTACAGCTCATGAAAGTCAAAAATCAGTATCTCAAAATATTAGAATATTACTTAAGACCAATACAAAGAAAGGATTTTTAGAAATCTTGCTCATAAATGAAAAGTATGAGCATGTACAGCACTCAATACTTAGTTGGGGCTCGTTTTGCCTGAATTACTGCAGCAATGCGGCGTGGCATGGAGTCGATCAGTCTGTGGCACTGCTCAGGTGTTATGAGAGCCCAGGTTGCTCTGATAGTGGCCTTCAGCTCATCTGCATTGTTGGGTCTGGTGTCTCTCATCTTCCTCTTGACAATACCCCATAGATTCTCTATGGGGTTCAGGTCAGGCGAGTTTGCTGGCCAATCAAGCACAGTAACACTATGGTCATTGAAACAGCTTTTGGTACCTTTGGCAGTGTGGGCAGGTGCCAAGTCCTGCTGGAAAATGAAATCAGCATCTCCATAAAGCTTGTCAACAGAAGGAAGCATGAAGTGCTCTAAAATTTCCTGGTAGATGGCTGCGTTGACTATGGACATCAGAAAACACAGTGGACCAACACCAGCAGATGACATGGCAGCCCAAATCATCACAGACTGTGGAAACTTCACACTGGACTTCAAGCAACATGGATTCTGTGCCTCTCCACTCTTCCTTCAGACTCTGGGACCTTGATTTCCAAATGAATTGTAAAATGTACTTTCATCTGAAAAGAGGACTTTGGACCACTGAGCAACAGTCCAGTTCTTTTTCTCCACAGCCCAGTTAAGATGCTTCTGACGTTGTCTCTGGTTCAGAAGTGGCTTGGCAGCCCAATTCCTGAAGACGTCTGAGCGTGGTGACTCTTGATGCACTGACTCCAGCTTCAGTTCTCTCCTTGTGAAGCTCTCACAAGTGTTTGAATCGGCTTTGCTTGACTGTATTCTCAAGCTTGCGGTCATCCCTGTTGCTTGTGCACCTTTTCCTACCCAAATTCTTCCTTCCAGTCAACTTTGCATTTAATATGCTTTGATACAGCACTCTGTAAACAGCCACACCTTTCAGTAATGACCTTCTGTGACTTACCCTCTTTGTGGAGGGTGTCAATGTTCGTCTTCTGGATCATTGCCAAGTCAGCAGTCTTCCCCATTATTGTGGTTTCAAAGAACAAGAGATACCCAGAATTTATACTGTAGGGATGGTCATTTATTCAAACTCAAATGTAAATATTCTTATATTTTGAGATACTGATTTTTGACTTTCATGAGCTGTAAGCGCTAATCATCAAAATTAAAAGAAATAAACATTTGAAATATATCGGTCTGTGTGTAATGAATGAATATAATATACAAGTTTCACTTTTTGAATGGAATTAGCAAAATAAATAAACTTTTTGATGATATTCTAATTATATGACCAGCACCTGTATATTCAAATAAGGCTTCGTTGTTTGCCTGCACGAAGACACACACACAGCTATTGTATGGGAGCAGCCCTCGGCTTACCACTCACACACACAATAGAGAGACTTGACTTGACACTTCAAAACATATTGGTGCTGTCAAGCTCGTCGTCATCTTCAGCCAAGTGCTTCTCGAGACAGTCTATGTGTCCGTGAGTGAGTGCATGTGGGGTTTGTGTACATCAGCCTATAGGCAGGGTCAGAAATTAATTGAGGCTTGGGGTAAAATGACACTAAAAGGTGATATTCAAAATGTGTGGACAAAAATGACAGGATTTAAAAATAAAATCTATTAATCACATAAAATATTTAAAAATGTTCCATATCAACTCTTTTAGTGGCTTAGTAGCTGTCAAATATCAGCATTGCCGTGTAAAGAGTGTTGCTGCGTGTGTAGTTAATATGTATGGAAGCCCCCTTTAAAAACATAAAAGGCATTTGTAAGAAAGTTTAAAGTAACTTTATACTTTGTGAAATAAAAAATAAAAAGTCACACAAAAGTTCAAGCATTTGGAGTCAATAAGGTTTTTTGAATGTTTCTCCATACCAAGGAATTTATAAAAAATACAGTAAAACAGTAGTATTGTGAAATAGTATTACACTTTGCTTTCTATTTTAATATATTTTTAAATGCATTTGTCAAATTATCCTTCAGAAATCATTCTAGTGCTGATTTGGTGCTCAAGAAACATTTCATGACATTCTCAAAGTTGAAAACAGTTGTCCTGCGTAATATTTTTGAGGAAACTGTAAGTCTTCTTTTTTCAGGATTCTTTGATGAATAGAAAGGAAATTATTTATTTGAAATTTGTATTATTATAATTTACTGCCACTTTTGATCAATTCCTTGCTGAATCCTGGCTGAATAAAAGCATTAATTTAAAAATAAAAATAACTTACTGACCCCAAATGTTTGAATATATACAGTAGCCCAAATTACTATATACAGTGTGTAAATATATAATTACTTCATATGACCCCAAGCCTTTGTGTGGCACTTTTTGTTAACCAACCAGTAACCAGTAGCATTTCTTTTGAGTGAAATTTGACCCTTATTCCAATTATTCTGTTGGTGCTCAAAATTTGAAAGTAAACAATTATTTCAAACATTTTCCAGCAGAAAATGATCATTTGTATTTGCTTGATCACAAATATCAGGTTGTGTGTGCATGTTATAGTCAGAATATTTGTCATGTGTGTGCCATATGTGTCTCTTTTTACTTTTCCTGTCTCTGCTCTCCTCTCGTTGGCCACACAATATGGAGATTTTGAGGGCCAAGCAGTGTGTGTGTGTGTGTGTGTGTGTGTGTGTGTGGTACGGGTGTCTCAGTGAGGCCTGGGGGTCCCGCTCATTGTCAAGGACAGTTACATTCTTGAGATGGGGCTGAAAGAGGTCGCTGTGGGGTCGGCCACTGACTGCTGGACCATAGCATGGGGGGTGACAGAAAGCTGGTCAGTTTTACAAAAAAGACCCCCAGACTGGCCTATAGTGCTGTATACACACAACTGCACACAGACAGACTTGAAGAAAGTTAGCAAAAGGTCACTGACGTCCCCCCATGTGTCATTTTCTGTCCCCCATTGCAATAAAGTAAATTACTAAACCGCAGCTCTACTATCGAATCAATGATATATTATCTGTCTGGCCCCATAAGTGAGCAAACAAGACGCTGATAGTCACTTTATCACTCCTCTGACAAAAAAAAGAGAAAAGACGAAGAAATCTCTCTGCAATTTCTGAATTGTTTGCTCTCTCTTTCATGAACTCTCAGTTTGAGTCAGATGTCAGTGCCCCTGCTCTTTATCCTTACAGGGGACGGTAAATTAGTGCACGGAGGGCATCTAAAAGATACGCATTGTAGCTGAGGCTCGCTCACTGTTCACCCGTCAGCGAGGCGGCGGTCAGCTCGGATTTATGACCGCCGCTCCACACGTCTGCCTTTCAGGGAGTGGAGAGAATAGAGAGAGAAAAGAGGAAGAAAGAAGGGAACGCAGGAGGCTGAGGCTCAGAGGGGAGAACACGACGCAGCCGGCATCACCGCCACCCCCCTCGTCCCCCACAACGTCCCCCATTGTAAAGGCCTTGGCCGCTTTGAACTGGGGAATCAAACGGTACCAGCCTGATTCCCCATCAAAAGAACCCCCTCGCTTTCCCTCTGCTTTCAGTGAAGAGCAGAAGAGAAAAGCTCCTTGCCATATTTATGACTTAGTCGCTGTGTCAAGAAAGCCGAAGCTCATGGTCGTGGTGTAGGACTTTGATTTTCTTTTGTTCTCTTTCATGTCTGAGGTACGGTGAATGTTCAGTTCTGTTTGGCCCAACTGACCCCAGCGTGTGTGGATGATTATGCGAGACTCAATCTAATAAAGCGTACAGTGTGTGTAGGTGTGTGTGTATGAGATCAGATTTAGCCATTCTTTCAGGGATGGAATTTCTAAAAATGTCTTCAGAAGAATAGTAAACCTTGAGCCAAGTTCATAAGTAGACTAAATAATGTCTTAATTCATTTATTAAAATATGAATTATACTGCAAACACAAAACAAGTTTTTTTTAAATTAGTACTTTTGTCTTGTTTTACAGTAAAAATACATAAACATATTTAAAACAAATTTACTTGCAAAGCAAAATATTAAATGTTACACTACATACAATATTATGATTGATTTTCAGAGAATATAAATAGTTCAAAATAAATAAAAAATAAGAGTTTAAACAATTTCTTAACCTGGTAAATTTTTATCTCTTGATTTAAGCACAATTTCTAATAAAATTCTTTAAAAAAAAAGGGGGTCAAAAAATTATACGTATGTGTCGTGGTACTCTCGTGAATGGTGGTGGAGAATGACACGGAAGAAAATAAATTGTTAAATAAAGTCGTTATTTTTGTTTTTTTGTGCACAAAAAGTATTCTCATAGCTTTATAAAATTACGGTTAAACCACTGATGTCACATGGACTATTTTAACAATGTCCTTACTAACTTTCTGGGCCATTGCTGTCTATGCAGGGTCAGAAAGCTCTCGGATTTCAGCAAAAAATATCTTAATTTATATTCTGAAGATGAACGAAGGTCTTACAGGTTTGGAACAAGTAATTATTGACAGAATTTTCATTATTGGGTATATATAGTCATTAAAATTACATAATCTTTGGAACAACAGATGTTTATATCCCATTAAACTCACCTTGCAGTTCATCTCGCTGTGGCATGATGGGAGGAAGCACAGGCCAAAGGTTCCATTCTGATCGACTATCCGCTGTTGAGCATTTTTGTGACTGAATGCTCAGGCCAAACCGGCTGGATCCAGGGCGTCTGTGCAGGATTTCATATGTGGACTTTTGGGCAGCTGGGGTTTGCTGAGATTGAGGGGTTTTGGAGGTGTAAATTGGAGTGTCTGGCAAGCAAGTGGAAGGTGTTTCTTGTTTGCAGGAGGTGAGAGATCTAGAGAGACGTGCTTGAAGGACATCCATTCGTGAGCTGGCCTGACTGTGACTTCCTGCAGAGCTAAAGTGAAGTTCGGGGAGAGAAGTAGAGCAGCCCTCTTGATAACAATTATTCTGGTCAAGGTCAGAAGCATGGTTATCCTCGTCATCGGTATTATTGTCTTCACAATGGTCAACGCTGAAGTTCACTAGTAATGCAAAGAGAATGCAGAGATAAATCAATTAAGGATCTCTTAACTGCATCATCTACATTTTCATTTTAATATGGATGATAACCAAGTGTTCAAGGAGAACTATGTACCTGACAGGGCATCTGAGAAACTACTGTTCAGGTCAGTGCTACGGCTGAACTGGCTTGATGAAGGCCGGCTAAAATCAGAAAGAGAATCTGGGGTCACAGATGAACTTGGTGTGCCTGGAGTGACTGGGCTACTTGGAGTACTTTGGGTGCCAGGAGTAGTTGGGGTGTCTGGGATGCTTGGGGTTGTTGGGGTGGATAGAGTTGTTGGGGTCATTGACTCCTCTTCAGCCAGTTCATGGTGCCCTTGATTCAGGTCTTGTGAAGCAGAGCATGCATCTTCTTCCTTATCTGTCAGTTGCAAGTGTGTATTGGGGGTTTGGGATTTCTGAGGGTGATCAACAAACTTCAGAGTCAGAGAAGGACTTGTCGGGAGTTCTGGAGAAGCTCTGCTTGGATTAGGGCATCCAGATACATGCGGTAATAGCACACTGAATTGACTCCTACTGGAATTATCCACATTTTGGTTCCTCCTGACATCTGGGGAAAAAAGTGGTTGAGATCTTTTCAAATTAATGTGGATATGAGGACAACCCATTTCTGAGGGGTTGCAGGGGTTCAGGTACAATTACTAGAGGTGTCCAATTCTGCTCCTGTTGGGTCACCTTCCTGCAGAGTTCAGCTTTAACCTGCTTCAACACACCTAACTGGAAGTTTCTAGATTAGTTGGGTGTAGATCTGGAGCTGAACTTTGCAAGAAGGTGGTCCTCTACGAGCAGGATTGGAAACCCCTGGCCAAGGGGGAGATTACATCTGGGTCAAGGTTAGGGTCGCACCGCAGTATGAGGTTTGGGGAATCTTTAGTCAAAAATGCAAATGAGAAAGGGCATTGCAAATGCACAAGAGCAGAAATCCTTCACTAAACAAACCATACCGCAACAGAGCACCCAGTCTGCAGCTGTCTCATGTAGAGATGAACAGGACACACTCACGTACATCCACACACACACACACACACACACACACAGGCTTAATGACAGACATTGTTCAGGGCGCACACAAAAAGAGGTCCTGAATAATTAACATGGGGGTCCTGCATGAGGGTCAGGCGGAAAGCGTATTCATCATCATTTACAGCTAAAAAAGAAGAGGAGAGAGGCAAAGGCCACCCAGCCCAATAGCTGACGCTACCCTACTCCACTGAGCCTCAGAGCAAACAGTCTTTTGCCTGTTGCGGGCCCCTGGTTCCTAACAAGGGCCCTGGACACCCCCCTTCCCCTCGAAAACTCTGCCCCTCTGCAGGAGCAGCTGTCCAGTTCCCAGCTCAGTATGCAGAGTGACTCTAAGATATGATAATTACCACTTGCAACCACTATATGAAGGAACTCATTCTCATAATTGGGATTAGAAACCCCATATAGCTAATTATGGATGCAATGACAGCAAAGCAAACAAATGAGCCAAGCCTGACTCTTTCTTCAATGGCTCTTGATGCTGATGCCTGCTGGGAGAGAATTACAGAGACTTTCCTCTCGCATGATGTGTAGTGTTCCTTGCTGGTCTTTTTCTCGCTAAAGAAACCGAAATGGCATATGATGTTTTGGTGTAGTTGCCTATGACAAAGGGTTCAAAGGTTTCAAAAAGTTTCTAAGGGCCACAATTCAAAGGTTCTGGGACCATGTTTTTGGGTGGGCCCCATAACCACTGGGCTAATTGAGTAGATTGTAGAGGACTCTAGTAGGCCTCCCTGAGATTGGGATATCTCTATCTATCTATCTATCTATCTATCTATCTATCTATCTATCTATCTATCTATCTATCTATCTATCTATCTATCTATCTATCTATCTATCTATCTGTCTATCTGTCTATCTGTCTGTCTGTCTGTCTGTCTGTCTGTCTGTCTGTCTATCTATCAATCTGTCTATCTGTCTGTCTGTCTATTTATTTATCTCGGTTGACAGCTTCATGCTATAGATATTCGTTGTATTTGGTCATCGAATTAATGCAAAAAAATTTACACCAATAGACTAACCGTCTCTGGCTCTCGTCCCTTATCGTTTGTTGTCCCCCAGGCCAGTATGTTGTGAGTCCCCCAGCAGGGGCCTGTGTTGAAGCAGACCAGAGGCCCCTACACAATACACTCTTGTTCCACTCAGTCTGTGTCACTGAGGAAGTCAGAGGACAGAACAGCGAGAGAAAAGGATTGAGTGAGGGGAAAGAGAAAAAGAGTGAGAGAGAGGCTGGAAAGCACATAGCTGCACTGCTGTTCTTACAATACCATTGCCTAGTCCATCTGTCACAGTCTCACACACACACACACACACACACACACAAAATGTATGTGTGTGAACGACATGTGTCATATCGCACTGTTGCGGCCTCGCCCCCCTACTCTCCTTGGGGAGCTAAAGGCAGGTCCGGGTTGATTGTTAGAGTCTCCGAGCACCATATGGCTGTATAATTAGTTTTGGCCTGTGATGTAGAGTAATGCTCCCATCTCTGTTGACTCCCAAGCTCGCTTTGAAAGACATGGTCCTGATGCACGTTAATGACCGATCTTATCCGAATACCTTCACACCAGCACTGAGGCCTAATTGAAGTAGCAGGCCACCAGGAGGGCGGCGCCACAGTAAACATGCATATATGAGCTTAAATGGATGCATTTAGATTCATACTTGTTTCCTTAACACAGTAGCTTAGATCATTTCTTTAATTTGAGGACAACATGGTACACTGTCGAGCTATAAAAATAAAAAGTTTTGGTGAGGAAGATAATTTCAAAACTGAATGATAAGTGTTGTTATTCTGTTATAATATAAATAAGCGATACACTGATGTGAAAATTATAATATTGATCAATTATTTTCAAGTAATTTTAAATTTATATAGTTTTATATACTCATATATACTTTTACATTTATATATTTAGTCTAAATAAAAAATGAAACATTAAAAAATAAATGAATTATTTAAATATTACATTTAGGCAACACAACATTATATTGTATAGAATGAAAAATGGATGTTCATTTTGAGATTTGCTAAATTATTATTATTTAGTTTTACCATTTAAGGATTACCATTAAATAAGCAAAGTTGGTGTCAATGGTAATGTAAATGGGAAAATGAGCATTCACAATTATATTAATAAATAATAAAATATTTATTATTAAATGAAAGATATTTTATATTGGCCGATAATGGTCAATTTAAACAACAACAACAACAAACTAATAACGACTGATTTAATTAAGAAGCTCAAATAATGACTGATATATGATGCTGTTCTTCCTTTTCGTTTTCATTGAGAGTTTTGGCAGTTTGTTAAATTTACCCCTGTGCCTGCTGTGCCCTGTAAAAGGCCTGTATATCAGTACTAACCTGGACATTTTTGAGGTTGTGGAGCACTCTGCTGTCGTTGTTTTTGCCCCAGATGATTAGGCCCTGGTCTGGGATGCATGTTTAGGAAATGTGGGTTTCTGAAATGGACAGGCCAGACCTCCATATGAGCATGAAAACGAGAACACAAGGGTGGAGGGCATTTCTCACGTCTGATTACCTGAAGAGATAAAAATAAAAACATCTTTGTACTAATTTACGAAATAACATTTGGAAAGCCACTGGACTGGTTCAGCCTTGCTTGAATAAGTACCTTTCTGCAGTGCCCCCTAGTGTTGACTTATTGAACAGCTTATTCAATATTGCCTTTCACTGTGACACACATACATTTAGCATTCTTGCTGCAGGGCTAGCATTGTGTATATTGTTTATATTTGGGACCACAAGAAAGCAAGGAGCAGCAGTTGGTTGATATTAATATTTAGAAAGGTTAACTTGTTTGCCCTTTGCCTGTTGGCTGGCAACAACCAGCTAGCAAACATAGCTGCATCCTCGGGCTAATAAACAACCTGTGTTTTTTACAAACGCATAACATGTAAATTTTTATGAGAATTTGAACAGAGTTCTTGGTGGTTCTCTGTGTTTGTTCGTGTTGTTCGTTTTGTGCAGCCAGATGGGTGCCACACTGCTTATAACTTGTCAGGGAGCAAGTTTTAACCTGTCCAGTGCTACAGGGCAATGTTAACAAGCACAAATACACACACGTCTTGATGTCTTTATCCCTTTTGAATTGACTGACAGTAAATTGCTGAGTAAACATGGCTATGTCTGAGCTGTCTGAGCTGACAATGTTATCAAAGGGGACATGTGCTCCCTGTTCCCTGCGTTATTGGAGCTCAGAGCGGTGACCTGAAACCATTTTACACTCTCTCTCTGACACTAATGAAGCCTCTCCTCTGATACAAACAGATCTTTCGCACCTTTTATCTCCCTTCAGTCATTCTTTCATTCATTCGATCTCTCTTTCTGTCCTCCTGTCCCAACACATCTGTCTTAAACGCCCGAAAGGGATCCCTACGTCCATTACCCTTTTTTCATGTTGTTAAGGTTAGTGAAACATGCAATCTTAATGTTTAGGATCACTTAAAGCCCATAATTGCAGTCACACCACCACACGATTTGGGGAAATAATCAAATTGTGCTTGTTTCTCTGATCAAAATTGGGATTTAATAAACTACTTTAAAAGAAAAAAGCTCCCAGTTTGCTTTGCTTGTTTGTAGGGTTGCACAATTTGGCCTAACATGTTTGAGATTATTTGTATCAATATGACTATACTACTATTACTTCTACTACTAAATAATACATTTATTTTATTGCTAAAAAATATTAAAATAAGAAATATTTAAGACTATAATAAAATAATAAATAACAAAAACAAGTAGTAAAAAATAAAATTTTCTTATTAATAATAATATTTTTTATTATTATTATTACTAAATAGAAATATTAAACAAAATAAGAAGTATTACCATTGTAATATTCCACTCTAGAATAAACTATAAACTAAGTAAACTATTTATGTATATTATAATATAATATTTATTATATAAAATTATTATTATTTTAAAATTACAGGGAGCCCTTAAAACTTTTCATTTTATATTTATTGATTGATTGATTGATTGATTGATTGACAACAACTGGATTATAAGTGCTTCTCATTGCAAGTTTGGGAAGATGGTTATGCACATTATAAGCAACCCAAACAAAAACTCCCAAGGGTATACACAGAATTTGGTAAAATCGCTTTTTCTTTTCATGCTCCTTTGGTTTGAAATGAATTGCAAAATGTACTCAGATTAGATTTACTTCCACCTTTGAACACTTTTAAATGTCTTATATGAGTATTTGTAGTACTGTTATTTTGTGATTTGTTTTGTGTGCCATCTTGACCAGGACTCTGAAAGAAGCTATTGTAATATCTCAATGGGATTTTTCTGGCAAAATATAGGAAATAAAGCAGATGCATGAGTGAGTTTGTGTGGAGCAGCATTTACTGCAAATTGAGTCACTGAAAACACTGAGCTGCTCGTGTGTAAAAGAACACAGTGCCAAACATCACTCTGAAACATGCAGTGCATACCGTTATGGTATTTGATGAAGCCTTCATGATTTTAGTTTTACTCCAATTAATCATGGAACCCATACTTTTTTCAAAGTAACAAGTTTGTGCTATGGACAGTATGCCAGTTCCAGTGAGTTTCACTCAGGCAGACACTTCAGAAAATGTAAAAATTAGGCCCTAATTTAGACACACATCTCTCAAAATACCCAAAACCAACTGTCAGGCATCATCTCCGACCCCAACCTGAAAGCAATGAAAGCGAAGCATTTACTTGCAGAAGCTGTTTGGAGTCATCTGAGAGTGGCATTGTATATTAAACGCCGAGTGTCTTTGACCTTGTAATGGTGATTGTAGCCCCATGTCGGGCCTGAGGGTCCTCTGCCCCAGTGTGTGGGCTCTTCAGAGGCCTACAGGAAATGACATGACCCCCTGGCGTCAGGCAGGCCGCACTGCGGCACACACACGCACACCGCCTGTACTAATGTCATTAACCTCGAGTGTTCGTGCCGGACGGCCTTCTGACGGAGATGGGCCAGCGTACGCTCGTGAATGTAGGGAGTCTGTAAACCAGAGTCCCAGATGGCCTGTCCCGGGAAGAGGCCTGCATACACTCCTCAGCCTCTTCACAAACACACGTACACATACACACGCACGCATAATAGCACTGCCTCTGTGTGAACCCTCCGTCGGGGGGAGACGAAGCCATCGGGGCCCAAACAGAAGTGTGTCTCTGTGCCTCTGTCTGCAGGGGAACAGAGGATTCCTCTCAAAAAGGCCTGACGTCTAAGAAAGCCAGGCTTAGCGCTAACAAGGTTAAACCCTGCTGAAAAAGAGTGACTTTTTCAATCAGCCAGATTTGTGTTTCTGCCTGCGCCGTAATTAGCTTTGCTCCGGGACGGGGGGATGAGGAAGAGAGGAGTGGAGGAGAGGAGGGGAAGAGATGACAGTGGGGAGCATTGTGGAGTCTCTAGGATTGGGAGGACCAAATCTGATTAGCCGCTCGTGTCAGAAGCCAGGCTCAGATGCAGCTTAGCATTCTGAGCAACTTTCTACTTTCTGTCCCGGCAGACAATGAGGCTACTTTTTCGATCTCCTCTATCTCTCTTCACCCCTTCACCTTCTCTTTTAAACTTTATGCCCTGTGCAAAACAGCTCATCCCATCCTGCAGAATACAGAGCAGGCAACCTTGAACGCTCATAAAGTATATAGGCCGAAGCTGTACTTAATTTAGTTTAGTTATGTTGTAAAAAAAATTGCATACTCACACAAAACAAAATCATAATTTACATGACTAAATGTTGTCTGTCCAGTTAATGCCACCTTCAGCATTTACTTGTAAAAATGATTTTTTTCTGTCATCATTTACTCATGTCAACAACTCAGCTTGTACTTTTATGGCTATGTATGTGTAAAATAACTCAACTTATGATCAAAATATCACTGGCTGTCAGCAATTTAACAAACACTACTGCCCACAAGTTTGGGGTCAGTAAGATTTTTTTTTTTTTGTTGAAAGAAGTGAATACTTGTATTCAACAAGGACACATTAAATCGATCAAAAGTGACAATAAAGACAATAATAATGTTACAAAAGATTTCTATTTCAAATAAATTATGTTTTTAAACGTTCTATTCATCAAAGAAACCTGAAAAATGTCACAGTTTCCACAAAAAAATATAGTTATTTCTGTTATTAAGTAATTTTTTTTAAAGCAGTGTATTTGATCAGTGTATTTGAATGATTTCTTAAGGGTCTTCAAAAAATACATTAAAATATACTAAAATAGAAAATAGTTATTTTAAATTTTAATAATATCTGACTGTATTTTTGATCAAATAAAACCAGCCTTGGAAAACGTAAGTTAATTAAAAAATACATATATACTGTATATATATATATATATAATGTTTGATTTTTTAATGTTTAACAACCCTAAGATTTAGCATTATACTGTCTTGTACTTAAATAAATAATTATTTGTTTATTTTTTTATGTAAATATGTGTGTGTGTGTGTGTGTGTGTGTGTGTGTATTCATTTATTTGTTTTGGTCCTATCTCACTAAGGCTATCAGTTTAGGCATGCACCTCTATTAAAATGTTTACATAATTATTTATAATATATATATATATATATATATATATTATTATTATTATTATTATTATTATTTATTTAGGCATTATTTTTGATCATTAATCTGGAGTAGTAAAGGTATTTTAACATTTAAAAAAAATCACAAAAATCACCTTTCAACTCCAAACAATATGTTTCACTGTTCCAGACTCCAGAATTGTATCCTCTTACTGAGTGCTAACACAGTCAAGTCATTGTGTCCCAATTGGATGCCTGTGTAGTTTGAATGCGTCTTGCCTTCTTGTGGCCACCCTCTTTTCTATGCACACAAAAATGGAAGTATAGCTCCACTCGCCGTTAAGACAGGATGTCATACCGAAAAGAATGCATCCCAAACCAAACCATAAATCACAGTGTAAACACCAGTGTTTGTCTGCGGAGCGAGGCGGGCCCACGAGTGTGTTTGCCCACCTGTGCATGTGTCATCGTTTGGACGTACAGTATTCAGGGCCCTGACGGCACTCGTGATGTCCATGGAGACTGTGAGGTATGAAGCCAGTGGGTGGGTTAATCGTCTCTTGTTCTCAATAGATGTTTGAACTGGGACGGCCCCGTAAAGTTCACAGTGATGCACCCAGTGTTTTATAGCATCCCGAGGTGATCCAGAGGGCAGAGAATGTGTGTGTGCCAGCTTGGGTGTGTGTTTTCAAGTTTAGCGATGCATAAATGTGTGTTTATTCATACTCGTGCGCCCCTGGCTGATTGTGTACTGGTACGTTTCGAAGATGTAAATTAGTCAGTAAGAGGCTGGTGGATCTTTGTGCCCTTTTTTTTCTTGTTTGTTTAACCAGAGGCCAAGACAGGAAGCCAGCCCACACAACTCGCTGTCCCCATGGTAACCTCTCTGTTGCCTGTGGCACATTCACAATCTCTGGCTTCTTGAAGACGGAGACAGTGAGGTGGATGGGCACAAGCCATCAGTGCATATGTGTTTCCAAGCGATAGTGTTTGTTTACAGGAGTCATATTTGAATATCAGTCTCATTTTATTCGATTATGTCAAAGTACGGCATGCTAAATCAATTTTTAATTGTGCTTTGATGAAGCATAATTATGTGTGGCAGTCTTGCGTTTTCGTAATTGTGTTCTTACACAAGTACTCACCATGTGATGCTGTCCTCTGTTCCACAGGACAGCTTGTTTCACAAAACAGAAGTAATATGATGGTGCCTGGGGGACAGAAAACAGGTTTAGAGTAGGACTAATGTTTACACTAATTTGTCTTGTTTGCTAAGATAAGCATGTCTGTTTTTATTGTTTATATACTTTGGGTCAGTGTGTTTTCTGAACGTCACTGCATGCTTTATTGTGCACTATTTGTACTATGGAAATGTCATTATTACTTTTCTAAGTCAGGTGTTTTCAAGACCCCCAAATGATGAACGAAAAGCCTCTTCCTAAAATATTAATGTAGTTGCATATGTTCATATAAAGAAGAGAAAAATAATAAACAGGATATTATGAATACAACCAAGAAAATGTAATATTTTTATTTATACTACTGTTCAAGAATGTCATGCATGTAAGATTTTTTCTTTTATGCTCACAAATACACCATTCACATTATTTCATATACATTGTGAAATATTATTACAACTTAAAATAACGTTAACTTCAAAAAGTAATTTATTTCCAGTGATGGCAAAGCTGAATTTTTAGCATTCATTACTCTGGTCCTTCAGAAATTATTTTTAATATGCAGATTTGGTGCTCAAAGAATAGTTTTATTAATAATAATAATATCAGTAACAGTTTTGCTACATAATATTTTTGTGGAAACTTTGATACTTTTTTTCAGGATGATGAATAGAAAGTTAAAACTAACAGAATTTATTTAAAATGTTTTACTATCACTTTTGTTCAGTTTAATGTATCCTTAATAATCCTGAATAAAAATAATAATAATAATAATAAAAAAAAACCTTACTGACCCCAAACTTTTGAATACAGTTTGAATAACATTTGAATAACAACCTGTTGTTAAATAAATAATTAAATAATTTGCTTTTATATTGTCACTGTTATAAAACAAATTATTAAAATATCTGCAAAATATTGAATTTGTTTTAACTTGATAAATCTATTATTATTTGTATAAACCTGAAGCAGACAAGCAAGCAGAATCATTCTCAATTAAACAAATTTGCCCATGTTATTTAAAAAAAATATATATAATAAAATAATTACATAGGTTCATAGGTTTCATTTTGTCAGGTCTAAAAATACATATTGTAAATAATTTTTCTTTTACATTTTCTGTGGACCCTTTAACACCCCACTGCAGTTCCAGATGCCAATTTGAAAACCTGTGTTCTAAGGACTTTTGATTTCCACCTGTCCGACAGTGAAATGAGAGGGAAAATGTTCTTTCTGGCCAGAAAGCAGTCACTCAACAATCAGAACATCCTAGCAACCTCATAGCATCATGCAAAAACTCCTCCAAACACCTCAGAAACTGCTGAGCAACACTTTGACAATCATATACAACCCCCTAGCATTGTGGCGAACAGTTTTGCACAGGAAAGCATCAAAAAAAAAAAAAAAATAAATGTTTATTAGTCTCCTCAGTTTGTGCACAAACACTGGCTACACTAACATGACCACACACACACACACACACACACACACAACTGTGATTCATAGACCTCCTTCTCAGAATCTCAATTGACCCTCTGTCTTTGCCCGAGAGCTGTGTTGCATCTCAATAGTGAATACGGACCACTGCACAGCCTTTCTGAGGAAGTTCATCAAGCTCTCATCAGCTATCTTTGCCTTTAGCTGCAATACAGCCGGCCTGTGGGGGAATCAACTGCATCTCTCAGATCCCTTTTTCTTTTCACTCGCTCTCGGACACTCTCATCTATCTGACCTGTGGCCCAGGGCTCCAGCAGAGACTCATCCATCACCACAGACATCTCGCGATTCCTCTGTCTATCCCTGTCCCTGTTCACTGAGGTCACGTATTTCGCTCCTCTAAGGTCATCAGTCTCACTGTGGCAGATGCCAGAGCTTCTGAGTCAGCTTCAGCCTGGCAGCCTTGTGCTTTTTCCTCTCTTTCACAGTGGTCACACACTGGGGCAGGGAATTGTGTGATCTGAAGCCACGGGCCCACCTGTGGGCAATGAGTGGGACCTGTAGAGTGGGACCAAAGGAAGAATATTGAACGCCTGCTTGAACCTGTCCGTTGAGAAGAATTAGGAAAATCACTATTGACAGTTTTTTTTTTTTTTTTTTGTACAAAACAGTTTGATTTAGCCGCATTTGAAGCCATTGTTAAATGCTGATAAATGTGCATGTGACCACCATCACAGATTTGAACTGGGCCTGGTTCTGTAGAAGCTTTAGGACACACATTATTAGTAGAGATGAACATATTTATTCAACAACAGTTTGATTATTATTATTAAATTATCATTTATTATTGATTCAATAAAATATAATAAAATAGTAAATGAAATGTTGAGTTTTAATTGTTAGTATAATAATATATGTCAAAATGTGACAAAAAATTTACTTAACCAATAATTAAACATAATGTCTTGTACAGTGGAAAAAGTAGCACACTAAAGCAGGGTCAAAAAATTTAAAATGATTTATTATTGGGATAAACAAATAATCATCATGAATCAAGGTGCAGTAAAGTGCAAATTTATATATATATATATATATATATATATATATGTTCCAAATATTCCAGAAAACACATAACTCACTTTGCTCAAATGATGCACATAATTATGAATAACAAAGAAATCTGTGCATTTATTTCTTCCCATATACAAATATAATATATATTTGCCTAAATTTTCATATATGAAATATATAGCTTAAAACATTTATGAAACCAAATCAGAAAATGGAACAATTTCGTATATTAACATACTGTATATATCACATATTTATGTATGTGATACTTTTTGGAGCATATATATCATATACACGTTTATCCATCTTTAAAAAAAGTTTATATTATATACCGTAAGTGGTAGCACTTTATAATAACTGCATGCTATGAATCATTAGTTAAGCATTAGTAAATTGTCAATTCATCCTTTATAAAGCATTGTCCCAACATTAATAGGCATTAGTAAGCAGGTTATAAATACAGCTATAACTGTTTTGTTCTTGAGCATATCTATAATGTTTAATAATTGTATTTTCATACTTTATTAACAATCAATTTATCATTTCTAAATTATTACGTTATTTACAAACCAGTTATTTAGCAGTTGTCAGTGGTTCATAAGATCATTTAGAAAGTGTAAGTAAATGATTAATAAACTATTTAAATGTACATTTATAAATAGTATTATTTAGACACATAATAGTTGCACAGTGTGTTAATAAATACTTTATTAACACATATTCCTGCTGTAATTCATGATTAGGTCAGGTACTTATAAAACATTTAGTAGTTGTCAGTCATCTATTTTTGTGAGCTCATCTGAAGTGAGGACTATTTATGCCTTGTAAAGCATTTATAGGCTCAGTTATCTTCTAAACAGAAAAATTGAACAACACAGAGTAATACAGAACACAGAAATATTTTTTTCGAGATGCAAAAAATGAAACTGTAAAATTGCAATGTCAGTTCAAGTGTACAGTTGTACAGTTTCATTTTTGCATCTTGAAAGAAATATTTCTGAGTTCTGTATCCCTCTGTGTTGTGTTTGTTCAATTTTTTTCTGTTTGGAAGATAACTGAGACTTTAAATTACTTTGTAATAAATATGCTTATAAATCAAGAACAAGGTATTTATAGCTGTATTTATAAACTGCTTTCTAATGACTATTAATGTTGGGACTATGCTTTGTAAAGGATGAACTGACTATATTTACTAATGCTTAACTAATAATTTATAGTGTGCAGTTATTATAAAGTGTTACCATATAAGTAAATATATATATATTTATTGTTTACATGGTTGCTCCATAATACCATTTAAAAAATCATCATGTAGATAATAACACATGTACATAAAGTATTCACATTTTACTGTGAGGATTTTATATACAGTATATTATAAACTTCATCTAACCACAGAATGTATATGAAAATTATTTAGTGCCTTATATATAACATATATGACTATATCACTCTCGATATAGGGCAGTATCAATATTACATTTCAGTTTCACATGATTAGTGTCTGTTGCATGCAATTTGTGACAGCTTCTTTAACCCACTGGGTAAATCAAATTACTGAATTTGTAGATATATTTTTACACTTCTATTTATTGGTTTTACCATCTTTAAAGCATTTTGAATGGCTAATTTAACCTAAGGGAACAGAGCTGGGAATCACCGGTGCCATAGAGTTAAAAATGACTTCTCTACCTGCCTCTGAATGTAACTGCAGACAATATTCTAAACTAACGACTCTTACAGATAAAATGCCCTGCAATTTCTGCTTGTCTTATTATGCTCTTCACCTAAACGACTTCTGGACTATGCACAATGACCAAATTCTGTAGCTGAATTGGGCCTCTTAGTACACAATAACCTGTCTTCACCCTAATTACTACTTGAACGTGAATTCAAGTATGTTTGGATTCATATGGGTGATCCTGAGGCAGCAGAACACAGAGATTAGACACTAGAGACTAGAAGAAAATAGTGCTTGTGTTTTTGTGAATGAGGACAGTAATATTCAGTCTTCACAGATTGGCAAAGGGACGGACAAGACCAGCAGACCTCATGAGACCCTAAGACTCATTAAAAGTCACAACACCACAGGCTGCGTTTAAACATCAGGAGGGCAGCTTGGGTGAACAGCGGCCTTGATTAGATGTCATATTCATGTCGTAATCCAACACCCTGCCTTAGAGGTCACAGGGTTGACGGTCTTATTTCAATCGGGGCTCTCGAGCAAACATAAGCGGGTCTGTACTGAGTCTAGTCAGCCCACAGAGTCTGCTCTCCTCTCTGAAATTCTCATCATTGAGATCTGTAATGAAATTGGACAGGCGTGATTGGTGTTTTCTGTATTCCATCGTCCAATTCACCAGATGAGATTAGGCCAATTCCAGGCAGATGGGCTTTCCATTGCCTCAGTGTCTCAGGGGCGCAGCAGAGCCCCTGTCCTTTGGGCTTTTCCTGTCAGGGAGACTGTTTACTATTGCATCACACAGACTGAGGCCAGACAGGAAATGCTCCTCGACTGGTTTAGAGACACAGGAAATGTGAAGCTTGTCAAAAACAAGTAGGTGGAAGAAGGAAGATCAAATTACTTGATGTACTAATAAGCAAAGTGGTCCTTTCTTCTCCTCCCTCACCGTCTCTTTCTCTCTTGCCTCGTGGGCCATCTGTCCATTTCTTAAGGAAACTTCTTGCATATTTTCAAATTATCGCAAACTGTCTTATATAAGACCTACATAAGATTTAATCAATGTTTATGGACGATCATTGAAGCGATGAGTCAGGGACCAGATGATCACTCTTTATTGGTCATATTTCATGGGCTGATATGTACAAACACACAAGCACACTTTTATCTTTTTAACAAATCTCAATTGTCCTCCTCTGGACACAATAAATGCTAAGAGACACAAAATGTTAAGTGAATTAGCAGTGACGCGCAGGATGGGAAATGCTGTATAAGTACACAGTCACGCGGCCACTGAAAATAAAATAAAAGGTTGATCTTGAGATTTTAAGAATCGTTATCAGGAATGTTAAAGTGAAGATTGTGATTAATCATAATTCAATATTTTTAGCCGGCCCTAAAAAGGAAAAGTGGGTAGCACTTTAGTATAGGGACCAATTCTCACTATTAACTAGTTGCTTGTTAGCATGTATATTGCTAGCATATTAGCTCTTTATTAGTACTTATTAAGTATAAATTCTGCATGACCATATTCTACATCCCTAATCCTACTGAATACCTATAAACTTAACAACTACCTTACTAGTTAATAGTTAGTTAATAGTGAGAATTGAACCTTAAAATAAAGTGTGACAAAAAAAGAGTTGTGTAGCTTTTGCTACTGAGCTTTCCACATTTCACCGTAAAATTTAATTTCTGTCATTAATTATTCACCTTTATGTCGTTCCAAACCTATAAGACTTCAAAACACAAATAGATTACTTTTACAGTCTTTATGAATTTTTTGAAGCGTCAACTTGTTGTTGTGGGACTTTCACATTTGACAGAAAACTCTCAGGTTTAATTAAAAAATATCTTCATTTTGTGTGCTTCAAAGAAGAACAGGGGTTTGCAACCCATCTTATGGGTTTTGAACAACATGAGGGTGACCAATTAATGACAGAATTTTCGTTTTTGTTTGAACTAAGCCTTTAAGAACTCATCACTCTGTTCCCGATTGATGACTGATAGTCATTCAGCATAGACGGATAAACTTTTCAGTCTCAATTGAGTTGATATAAGCAGATCACTGTCTAGGCTTATAGAGCAATCTCTGACAAACCACATTACACAGACATCCGCAACAAGAGACTTACCAAGCTAATACACAACAAACACACACCCTAACATCATCCACACACAACCTTACAACACAGAACATCAATCAAACCACAAAAGCACCACGAACACATGAGGAAATCCTTTTTCCCCCAAAACAATGAGGTCTCCAAACTGCAACCCTATTAATAGTCTACAAAAGAGACAGGCCTTGATCCCCAGCATGGAGGAGACCGGTGTAAAACACATGCACAAAACCAACGGCCCACTGCAGCTCGCCGGGTCAGCTATGATGAGCCATGAATGTAACCGTCCAACCAATCTGGCTTAATAGTGTCCATCCTCGCCACCTTTGCAGAGCCAATGGTGTGTGTACGTGTTGACTCGGAGGGTCAGAGGGGCTCCACAGATTCTGTGACCCCGAAAGGAGACCGGAGAATCAGAAGAGGACCCCCACTGCTTGGACAGAGCCTTCTTTATGCCCTAATCTGCTAGCATCAGAGATCAATATGGTTAGTGGTACCACCACAATAGGAGGAGCAGGAGTTAGCACCTTGCCCGATTTCGAAGGCTCTCCAGGGGGGGGGCATAAAGCTGAAGTTTGCCTTGCCCGTCACTGACCTCTGGCACAGCCGCACCCCAGCAGCTAACCTGCTTAACATTCATTACGAAAACCTGGGCAGATGCTCTGATTTCAGGCCTGCTGTCGCCTTGTCTCTTGTCCCTGCTTCCTCATCCTCTCAATATGGGGTCGATTTGAAGTGCTTTTTCATTTCTAAAGCAGAGATCAGAGATCCACTGACAGGCCGAGCTTAATGTTATCCATGCTAAAGGGTTTTGAAGAACCCTGGTGTGGCGGAGACTCACCGTATTTCTCCAGCGCTGGGGTCTGGAGCTCAGATGCCAGGCCTTGCTGTTGATACATCTCCCAGGGTGACCGAAACGAGGTTGGGTGCCTCCGACAGAATGAGGTTTCCAGCTGTAAATGTGCCTTTTAGGTTCATCCTCAGTAGTCAACATGCTAGGTTTTCTGTAACACAACGTTTTTACTCTGAAACTTCAAGTTTTTGGTGGTTATTTGGACGGAGTTGTCTAGGCTTCTGTTGTTCTTGTAATCCACCCGATTTGGTCTTGCTCTCTGGAATAAAACGCTCGAGAGCTCTTTGCTTCTGTTAATGATTATACTAAACCAGTAAGGTGAGTCATCTTTATCGAAAATTAAGAAATGTACACACACAAGCCCAAAACAGTGGATGGAACGGTAGACAAAGGGCTTTTCAGAGCGTGGAGAGAATAGGCAAGGATCAGGTTCTGTCATGCTACATGCATAAATCTGCCATCGTGCTTAATTACATTACTGAGGATTTACAGAGTCGTTTTAAGGAAACCACACACACTATCAGTACCACAAATCAAAGCTCATTAGTGGGAATGTGTGCAAGTGTGTGTTTCCCTTCGTGCATTTCAGTGGGACTGCTGTCTATCTGCCGTTTTAATCATATCTCATTAGTGTGAGAGGATTTCAAGGATTGAAGTTGTTTTATGCTCGTTCGCTCTTCAGCTGGGGCCAAATATTCAGGAAAAATATTAACCAAACGACTAATGTGAGCTTGTTCCCCTGGTGACTACTAGAAACATCAACAGACATGCAGACTTTTCTGGTTTCTGGTTGGGTACAAGAAATAGAGAATATCAACAGGAAAACAATCAGAATGATCATCAATGATATGTCCATGATAAATAAATAGAAAAATCTTTACATTTTTTTTTTTTAAATCTAGTTTAAAGCCAAGTTCTTAGAAATGTACTGTTTGGATTCATGTTGATTTCTTTGGTCACACTTTATTTTAAGGTCCAATTCTCGCTATTAACAAACAATTAACTACGACTTTTGCCTCAATAAACTCCCAATTTACTGTTTATTAATAGTTAGTAAGGTAGTTGGGTTACACTTTATTTTAAGGTGTCCTTGTTACAGTGTAATTATACATTTAAGTACTAAGTAATATTAATTAAGTACGTGTACTTACTATATGGTTAGGGTTAGGGTTTGGCTTAGGGTTACTTGCATGTAATTATGCATAATTAGTAAGTATATGTAACATGTGTAACAAGGTTACCTTAAAATAAAGTGCTACTGGTAGTTGTTAAGTTAAGGTATTGGGTAGGATTAGGGATGAACATGGTCATGCAGAATATGTGTTTTATAAGTACTAATAGACGGCCAATGTATTATTAATAGGCATACTAATAAGCAACTAGATAATAGTGAGAATTGGTCCCTATACTAAAGTGTTACCATTCCTTTTATACCCTTAAGAAATTTACATTATATTTACTGACTCTCAAAAGTCATGTGGCATAACAATCAAGTAAAAAGAAATATATATTCCTTGAACCACTAAATTATTTCAAAATTCTTCATCATGGTATTTTTTATCCCCCCGAAATCATAATTGTTTTCAGATATTAAAAACATTCTAAACATTTGAAGAGGTGTATTTATTTGACTGAATGTATGGATTGTATTGTTAATGTATTTTTGAATAAATTAAGATTTATATTTATATATATATATATATATATATATATATATATATATATCTTAGAGTGTATGATCCTGTTTTAAGATCTTTCTATTATGCACAACAGAGATTGTTGTAAGGCATTCTGGGTAATCCAGATGCAACAAAGCCAGTTGCTAAGGCACGCACAGAAAAATGCTTTGTCAGAGAAATGTTTCCTAGAGAGAAAAGCCATGTTTAGCTATTTAATGGTTCAGAGTGATATAGTTGTTGCCCTTCGTTTGCAGATACATAACCAGACTTAATATAAGCAAAAAGAATCAGGGCTAAATGTTATCAAGCATTGAACCAAAATTTACTAGTCCTGGAATGTGCATGTAAGACTTTGAAATACATGTCTTAGAATCATATGAAACCTTAAGAAAATGTCTTTAGTGAATAAGATCTAGCCATTCTACCAGGTATTGTTAGCTTAAAAGCAACGGGACAAAAGCTGGTGGTTCTGGGCTTATCCCATCTCAGCAGGACACCTGAACCCCCTGTGGGACTGACTCACTCTATTCCTAAACTTCATCTCGGCCTGAGAGCCCACACTGGGCCGTTATACACCCATTCCATCAATCTGTCAAACCAGAACAGACACATGCACTACAATAAGGCCTCCCTGCATCTCTGCTTTAATGTTACCTCTTCACAATATGGTCTTTGCGACACTATATCAGTGAAGCTACTTCTACCCCACTGGGTGATGTTGCTTGGGAAAAATAACTGTGACATATATCTCGACCTCTGGTCTCTGAGCCCATAATGTGGCATTATTGGAATATTCAAGGGTCAATAACATCTTGATTATGGGAGGGAAAAAAAAAAAGATTCATCACTTGTTTTCTTTTTAAAAAAAGAAAAAAGAAAAGAAAAAAGTCTTTACGATAAACGACAGTGTTTGCACACGAAGGTACTTACTGAAACTGATTTTCTTCTTACTGAGGCAGTATTCTTCTCAGGTAGCATTACAATCTAATGATCTACAACTAAACGGAGAAAGCTATGGTGATAATCAGGCTAATATTAAATAACTGAAATACTAATTTCTCACTAGAAATTAAATCTAAAGTGGGGGGAAAAAATTAGGCAAAAACCTAAATTTACACTCAAACTGCAACTTTGAACTAGCCTGAACTAGAAATATTCAATTAAAATAACAGTTCACCAAAAGTTAAAATTCTAGTTAATCTTTTACTCACCCTCATGTCATTCCAAACCAGTATGACTTCATTCTGAAGAACACAAAAGAATGTGTTTCTTGTAAAAATGTTGGTAACCAAACCATTTTGGTTCTATCTTATGTATAAAAAACACTGAGACATTTCTCAAAATGTATTCTTTCATGTTCCACAGGAGAAAACAAAACTCATATGAGGTTGGAACGACATGAGGATGAGTGAATCATGACAGAATTTAAATTATCCCTTTAACAATTTAGAATACTGAATGAAAACAACTGGAATGTCACTATCTTTAAGAATGCAAATGAAGTCTTGATGCTTGAGTCGCTATTGGTGCATGGTACGTGAAAAAACAAATCTTGTCATGATGACTAAAGATACTAAAATGTATGCATTTAACACCTAAAAAAAGACATTTGCAGTGCTGAGTGTTTACACATATGTGAGCACATGTATGACTGAGAGGCGCAGCTAATTGAGGGAGCGCGCAGAAGCGACAAACTGCGAACATCCAAACAATATCTGGACTCGGCCCTGTGCTCACTCCTGGACAGGCTATTCACCCCATCTACAAGTAAAGAAGAAAAGAGAACTCCAAACTCTCTATAAAGCCCTTTCAGTAGTGATTTGTTATTCTCCTCTTTTTTCCCCCTTACTCTCCTAAACAGTCAAAAGAAGAAGAAAAAATGTGGGATGGGGCTTTTGTGGGTGGAGGCCTGAATAAATTTTACATACTCAAGGCAGCATACACAGTGATTGCCGCTTCCCCTAAAACTTTCTTTTCTCTCTCGCTCCCCTTCTTTTTTTTTTTTTTTCCAGAAAACACTTTCCTTGCTGAATGGGCACCTATTAGTGACTCCATTATGGAGGCAGAGCACTTCAATGGCTCCTGGCTGTGAGGCTGTATGGCAAAGCCTCAGGCTCAGCGTAGCCCACCCCGAACAGCCTCCCGCGGTCCACACTCACTGTATTGATAGGTAGATGCAGTGTGGAGTTGGTTGATGTGTGCGAATTGGGAGGGGTTGGGAAGGGGGGCCTCATCCTTCTTTTTGTGATCTCCAGGTGCTTTGGGAGAAAGTGTGGCTTTGAAAGAGGAGAGAGAAAGTAGAAAAAAGTTAGAGGTTGTGTATTGTGCTGTGCTTTCCACACTAGTCATTTAAATCCAGAATGCAGTGTTCAACATGCATTAGCTGATCTCCATAATAATCCCTCCCAACCCTGCTGTACACAGCCACATACACATATACAACACTTCCCAGCCCCCCCGACCAAATGCATGATTGGTGATGCACATTATGCACTGCACTAAAAGAAGGTAACTCCTAGATTACTAGTAGATAACTAGAGTTGTTTGTCTTCAACACAAGAAAAGAACTGTTATTATATCTTGTTAATTAGGGCTGAGAGTCGTTCCCAAGAAGAATTGATTCTTCATGGCAGGGCCTAACATGCCCAGACATGTTTTATTAACTCAATTTCAATTTTAATATTTAGATTTCTTTTTATTTGAGTTTTAGCATTTTGTCAAATATTTATATTTCAGCTTAATATATATATATTTAGCTTTAGTTAACAATAACAACTGTAGAAATGCCTTAAGGGCTGGTAGAGATGATTAAAGTTATGAAAGGCTCAAATCTGTTGAATCAGTTCACCAAAATACTTGTTCACTTATTTATTTGCCATTTTCTGTAGGTTACATCATTATACCAGCAGGTGGCAAAAAGTGAGTATTATGAGTGATTCCTTTAATCATTCAACTCAAGATTAATTTAAAAACATCACCTCTGAATATAAAGTTTCATTTAAAAAAGACAGCAGCCATACTATAAATAATCATAATAGGATAACATATTTGTTATTGCTTTGCCTTCCTTCTTTCCTTAAGAAATAAGAACATTAGTCTGAAATTGACTTCTGGAAATGAATCAAACATTAACTAAATGAATCAAATATTAATGAAAATTTTAATATTTGTATCATTCTATTTTATTTCAGTATATTTAGTCTATTTTAAAAGTATGTATAATATTAAAAATATAATAATATTATATATATTTTAATTATACATATTTATTTATATTAATTGAATTAAAATTAAACTATATTATTATCTTGTTATGTGTTATTTTTATTACAGTTCATTTATCAACATTACTGAATCTTATTACAATTTTTCTTGATTGCTAACACACAATTCACCATTTTTTAACAACTATAAACACAATCTCAAAACTACACACCAATTTGTGCAAACTTCAGACTTTCAGGTCAAAGTCAAACATTTTAGTTAAAAACATATTATCTTTTGTCAGAATCTAATCTTTGGCCTCAGATGACACACAAAGCTGTCAAATACACAGACTATTTTCCTGACTAGAGAACACTAGTGAGATCAATTCAAAACACTGTTACAAAAACCTCCTTTTGGGAAACAGGAGACATCTTGCAAGTCAATGTCTGTTACAGTATGCAGCATAAATAGAGTTGTGCAGATACAGTAAAATTCACCAATAAACTTTAAGAAAACTTTACTTTCATTACACTACTGTAAAGTGATCCTACAGTAGATGAAAATCACTAGAAGAAAAAAGTTCAAAGACCAAACAACTGAATATACAGTAAACACACTAAATAAATTCAGCATCCTCTGCCAAGTTGCATTACAGTATTGGTAATATCCTTATTTGTTATACTATAACAGTTTTTTAGTCTTCTGAGAAAAGACTTTCTCTGCCTCCCCTAGACAGTTGACTCTCAGTTCTGCACAAATACGTAAGTAAGAAGTACTTGGCTACAAATCAATTCAACAGTTACGAGTTTGAGGGTATGTGCTACAGTATTTACAGTACAAAGAATAGTGAAAGTTCTCTCATCTGAAGTACTGCTACTATGTACTGTAATTGTAATGTGTAAGTAGATGATCCTGCAGGCAGCTTTCCTTATGCTCATTCCATGCACAAGAACATGCTCAACTATAGTGCTTTATATTTCATCAGCAACAAATGACCTTTCACCTCGTCCCCTTCATTTTTCTTTTCTCCTCCTATTCCTCTTTGTCTCCCACTACCAGGATTCATTTTCCAAAACACATAATCACCTGAGCTCTTGTTCATATCATCCTGAGATTCTGACCTGTGTGTCATCAGTTTTGCTACTGAAAGTTCACACATGGATAAATGTGTGCTATCTGTGTTCATTTTGTGATTCTTGAGGTAGTTATATTGTGTATTTGTGTTTTCTAAATGAGAACATGGTTAAACCTGTGCAAAATTATGCTGTTCTTGTGTAGAGTTTTGCATGTGTGAAAACAGGTGAAATGTGTTAAATGTTTTGAGAAACGTGTCTTTGTTTCAAGAACTGTATGAATGGTTTGGAAAATTGTGCCAAATGAATCAGTTACAGTGTGTTAGCAATCGCGAAAAACTGTATTATTATTATTATTATTATTATTATTATTATGGAACAGTAATTCCTACTGAAAAAAAAAGAAAAGAAAGAAAAAAAGAGTAAGACCCACAGAGAACCATTAAGAGAGAATATAATGAAGGGAGAGACAAAAATGAAGGAGAGTTTTGGCAAAATGAATATCCTCTTTGTGTTTCCTTGTCTTTTTTTTACCCAACTCTACCAAATTCCTCCATTACACCTGCCAAACTCCATGTTCTCCATATTTCTTTACCCAGAACCAAAATCAGTATCTCTGCTAAATAATAATCCATCTATATGGCATCCGTGTTCTACATCCCACGTCATATGCATGTGCCACAAGGAAAGCAGGCCAGCATTTCTTCAGTGTGCATGTGATGAAAGGGCAGCGTATTAGTGTTGTGTGTGAGTATGATCATGCTTTTGTGATTAGGGTAGTGTGATGGTGTGTGTGTGTGTGTGTGTGTGTGTGTGTGTGTGTGTGTGTTTGCTATAAAGGAATGGAGAGGGCTTCAGCTGGGTGAATATGGAGGAGGGGGCTATGTGTATGTTTTGGGGAAGTCTGTGAGAGTTCAAATGGGCTTGTGTGTGTTTATGTGTGTGTGTGTGTGTGTGTGTGTGTGTGTGTGTGTGTGTGTGGTTTAGGAGAGGGACTAGAGTTTAGAAAGAAGGGCTCTATGTTGAGTATGGAGTTATTGTTTAGCCATGCTTACCTCCACGGGGAACCATCTGCTCCCTGTCAATGCGTCACCTGCTCGTCTGAGCCGTCGCCACGGAAACTGGGGGAGGAGGATTAGGAGAGGTTAGGCCTCTGAGGGGAGGGCCCATCCAGGAATATGGAGGAGGTTGCCCCGGGAAACATCTAAAAGGAACTTGAAAAATGTCACCCTCTGCTGGTTAAACTACATGTAGAGGCTATCAGCGGGCCCATGCTGACCGGTATGCGCAAGGGGGCATTGCTTGTTGAAATATTGAGGTTGTATCTATGCATGTGAGAGCAAATCTGTGACATAATTTGTAGGTGGTGAATGACAAATGCATCTGTCTGTGATCGGAGTTTCCTAATGGTGATATATAGGTGAAGACAAGCTAGGATAGAGCACTAGACAGTACAAACAAATGTTGTGCATTACAGGAGGTGTGTCACTGGAAACAGCCTATCATATCACAGAGTTCTAATAAACAGACACGGCTCCTGTGCATTCAGTCAAGAGTCAAAGCAAACAGTCTGAAGCTGCACTGAAAGAGCCTTGCGTGGGAGTGACCCATTACAGTTCCATTACAAACACACACCAGAGCCATTTTAACTCTATATGTCAAAATTTTTTGTTTTACCCTTCTATTTAATGTCTGTCTATTATTTCACATCCTACTTGTCTGTTGTTTTGTCTGTCTGTCTGTCTGTCTGTCTGTCTGTCTATCTATCTATCTATCTATCTATCTATCTATCTATCTATCTATCTATCTATCTATCTATCTATCTGTCTGTCTGTCTGTCTGTCTGTCTATCTTCCTCTCCATCTGAATCTATCCACCATCTATAAATTGTTAAGTCTATCTCTCGGGTTATTATATTTATCATTATTTAGCCTATCCATCATCTTTCTGTCGACCAACCTGTCTGTCTGTCATTTGTATCATTCTATGTCCTCCTGTTTATCTATATTACTACATGTATCATTTGATCTACAGTGCTTGTCTATCTGGCTAACTCTCTGTCTATATTACTGTCTACCTGTATATATTCATCCATTATTGTTTCTCTCTTCCTTCGTCTATTGACATGGCACTGTGAACTATCTATAAATTTAAATGTTACAAGATAAATACAAATTAGGCTCTATTACCACAGAAAATATTTTAACTCATCCATCAGTGTGAAAAAAGAAACAATTTACAGGTGGTATTAAAAAACTTTAGACATAATTAGACATATACAACCTCATTGCCCCTTAGACATTCATTGTAAGTGGATTTCTGACAACACAGTTTTTTTTGTATGTCTTGTCAAGTCAAGTCACAATTATTTATATTTTATTTTTTACAATACAGATCGTCTCAAAGCAGCTTTACAGTATTAAACAGTAAAATAGTGTTTTGAAGGAACCAAATCTCCATCGTTCTACTCTGGCCAGATGAAACCAGCAGTTTAATTCCATGCTGCAACAAAGTCAGATTATGCAGAGGACTCATCTGGTTCTTGTGGTCTTGTCCTGATGGCCGTCTAGGTGATGAGGTCTTCGGAGGGGATCTGTCTCTTATCATGGTCTCCGCTGACATTCAGGGCTGTCGAGGTCGTCTCTATGTGCTGATCCACCATCTGATCTGTATACAGACTAGATCAGGCTACGGTGACCTAGGAATAAGAATGAAACAGACTAATATTAGCGTAAATGCCATTCTCCTTAAGATGTAACAAGTACATCGGGTGTTATGAGAAGTGTTCTTGGTTCCGGTTGACCTAATTAATGCAGCCTAAGAAATCCTTTGAGACAAACACTGAGAGCACAGAGTAGGTCGTAATTTAGATATATTTTTGAGATGGAAAAATTTAGTTTAACAAATGCTTTCGAAGGAAAGACTGCTATCAAATAGCACACCTAGGTTCCTAACTGATGGCGATGAATTGACAGAGCAGCCATCAAGTGTTGGACAGTGTTTTAGGTTATTACATGCAGATGTTTTTGTTCTGATAATTAACACCTTTGTTTTTATCAGAAATTAGCAGTAAGAAATTACTAGTCATCCAGTTTTTTATATCAACGATGCATTGTTAATTTTGATTAATTGTTAATTGATATGCTTCATTGGGCCACAAAGAATTATAGAGCTGAGTATCATAACAGCGAAAGCTAACACCATGTTTCCTGATGATATCTCCCATGGGTAACTTGTAAAGTGCGAAAATCAACGCTCCTTGTACTGAGCCTTGAGGTACTCCATACTGCACTTGTGATTGGTATGATTCCTCATCATTCACTGCTATGTTTTTTAAATTGTTTTTACAAACTGAAATTATTAACAACAAATCAAAATTAATTCTGTGGTAACTGACCGCATGCTACAAATACTGCCCATAAAGTTCAAGTTTTAGTTACCCAGAGCATCCCTTTCAAATCTAATATCAACACATAAATGTTATTGCTCTGATCCTGCTTAGATTTGGTTTAAAGGGAAGGGTGTGAAACCACCACTGCACAGTCACACACAAACACTCACCTGCAGACAATCAGGGATCGGAGGAGATGATTTGAAAGGAGAAAGTGACAGCAGTTTGCTGAGAAAACACACCTTTGTGTTTGCTCAAGAGAGGATGGAGGGACGTCCCCAGTCACCAAGCCACGGTCAGCAGCCCACGTCCCTTTACCACTGGGCTCGTCAGGTAGCCATTGCGCTAAGTGCACTCTAATACCCAGGGGAGTGTTTCGTCACTCATTCTACATGCTGATTATTACTCGTACTGACCACAGAAGTGCTGCTGTTTCCTGTCAACATTCATGCCCTGAGGCTAGTAAACCTTGTATCTTATCTATCCTGCTGTCTCATGCCTGCACCAATGTTGTTACTTTCAAACTGCCAGATGGATCACAACTGAATAGAAAAGGGTCTGGGGATTTGAGATTTTTGACTCAACGTGATTTGTTAAAAATGCAAGACTTTTGCCGACTTTGGTTAAACTAGCCGCAGACTGAAAGCCAAACTAAAACATGTATTATGTATCTTACTATGATATTGAATTTATACAACAGTTCAGTCAACAAGTTGTTCATATTAAGTACTTTTAGACACAATATTGTCAGTTACTAATGAAAATAGTTCTTAACCAAACAAAAGCAGAAAATAGTTTATGTCTCTGAGTGGCAGTAGTGTTTAATTCAATCAGTTTTTAGTGACTGAATCAATGACTGTGGCTGAATTCAGAATAACATACAAGCATACTCTTGGCATTTCTTCCATATCTTTATAGTAAAAATAGTATGCTTGTATGCGCTTCCGAATTCAGCCAGTCACGTTAGTGTTTTAAAACAAATAATTTGATTGGATCAATGGCTCTCTTAAAAAGAGTGTGACTGAATTCATAATGGCATACTAGCATACTTCTCTTGTTATTGGTTATAGAAAGATAAGCATGCTATTTAGAATTCTCCAAGTCACTTGTTTTGCTGCTGAATGGATTATTGTTTTAAAATGAATCAGTTGATTGAATTAGAAGACTGGCTGAGTTCTGAGTAACATACTAACACACTACTTTTATTTCTTATAGTAAAATTAGTATGCTATTCCAAATTTAGCAAGTTACTTGTTTCATTGAATGAATTAGCATTTTTAAATGAACCAGCCGAGTTAATCAACGACTCACTTAAAAAGACTATAGGTGTGTCCCAATTTGCATACTTATGCACTATTCTATTTCATTTTTACAACCTGAATTTGGAAATGATGGGACGTTTTTTAAATTTGAATAAAATGAAAACTAAAAGAATTTTAAATCACATGAGCCAATATTTTATTCACAATAGAACATAGATAACATAACAAATGTTTAAACTGAGAAATTTTACAATTTTATGAACAAAATGAGTTCCTTTCAAATTTGATGCCTGCTACACTTCATTTCCAGCAATATCGTCGACTTGATTGCACAGATACTATTTAAACTGAACTGAGCTGGACAATGACATCACTGAATTCAATAATGAAATGCCTTTAACTGAAAATTGAGTGTTTAATCTTATCATTTTACATTATTGACACACTATTTTCCTATTTTTATATTGTAAAGTTGCTTTGACACAATCTGTATTGTTAAAAGCGCTATATAAATAAAGGTGACTTGACTACAGGTCTCAAAATAGTTTACCGGGCATGTTTACCATAGTGTAGTATCTCCTCTTCTTTTCAAAACAGTTTGAAGACATCTGGGCATCGAGGTTATGAGTTTCTAGAGTTTTTTTGTTGGAATTTGGTCCCATTCTTGCCTGATATAGGTTTCCAGCTGCTGAAGAGTCTGTGGTCATCCTTGACGTATTGTTTGTTTAATGATGTGCGAAATGTTCTCTATAGATGAAAGATCTAGACTGCAGGCAGGCCAATTCAGCACCCGGACTCTTCTACTATGAAGCCATGCTGTTGTAATAGCTGCAGTATGTGGTTTTGCATTGTCCTGCCGAAATACACAAGGCCTTCCCTGAAATAGACGTCGTCTGGAGGGGAGCATGATGTGTTGCTCTAAAACCTTTATGTACCTTTTAGTAGTGCCTTCCAAAACATGCAAGCTGCCCATACCATATGCACTTATGCACCTCCATACCATCAGAGATGCTGGCTTTTGAACTGAACACTGATAACACGCTGGAAGGTCTCCCTCCTCTTTAGCCCGGAGGACACGACGTCCGTGATTTCCAACAAGAATGTCAAATTTGGATTCGTCTGACCATAGAACACTTTTCCACTTTGAAACAGTCCATTTTAAATTAGCCTTGGCCCACAGGACACGATGGCACTTCTGGACCATGTTCACATATGGCTTCCTTTTTGCATGATAGAGCTTTAGTTGGCATCTGCAGACGGCACGGCAGATTGTGTTTACTGACAGTGGTTTCTGGAAGTATTCCTGGGCCCATTTAGTAATGTCAATGACAGAATCATGCCAGTGAGTGATGCAGCGTCGTCTGAGGGCCCGAAGACCACAGACATCAACAAAGGTCTTCGGCCTTGTCCCTTACGCACAGAGATTTCTCCAGTTTCTCTGAATCTTTTGATGATGTTATGCACTGTAGATGATGAGATTAGCAAAGCCTTTGCAATTTGATGTTGAGGAACGTTGTTTTTAAAGTATTCCACAATGTTTTTACGCATTCTTTCACAGATTGGAGAGCTTCTGCCCATCTTTACTTCTGAGAGACTCTGCCTCTTTAAGACATCCCTTTTATAGCTAATCATGTTACAGACCTGATGTCAATTAACTTAATTAGTTGCTAGATGTTCTCCCAGCTGAATCTTTTCTAAATTTCTTGCTTTTTCAGCCCTTTGTTTCCCCTGTGCCAACTTTTTTGAGACCTGTAGCAGGCATCAAATTTGAAATGACCTCATTTAGTGGATAAAAGTGGATAATTTCTCCATTTAAACATTCGTTATGTTCTCTATGCTCTATTGTGAATAAAATATTGGCTCATGTGATTTGAAAGTCTTTTAGTTTTCATTTTATTCAAATTTAAAAAACGTCCCAATATTTCCGGAATTCGGGTTGTACTATAAACAGTGATTAGTGTTATTTACATTGAAAATTCCAAAAAGAAAAGTACTTTCTTTGCACTTCAAATGCCTGGATGGTGCATTTAAATAATTGAAAAATGAAGTGTGGAATGTTGGACACTTTATGCACTGACTCAACAGACTCCATTGTTGGATGACAACATAGTACATAGGGCATAACAGAAGTGTATAGTGTGTAATTTTTAGGTCACAGCTTATGGCAGAATTCTGACTTACTAACACACTACTCTTGCTTTGTCATAGTAAGATTAGTATGCTATTCCGCAAGTCACTTTTTGTTGAATAATTAATTGCTGATTTTTATTTTTTGCAAAAATTGGTGTGAATGAATAATTAAATGACTCTCCTATGATAACACACTTGTTTCATTCCTGAATGAATCAGTGTTTTGAACAAATCAGTTGAGTGAATGTTGAAATGACTCACTCATAAAGACACTTATTTCATTCCTGAATGAATGAATTCATTTGCCTGTACTGATGTAACCTGCAGAAAGAGTCAATGAAAAACTCAATGAATGCACCGCCAACAGCCTGTCTGAAATAAATACAGATAAGCGGAGTGACACAAACAGTGAAAAGGACTGTATATCAGTAAAAATTTGAGAAGTGGAACTGTTGCAGCACTGTGTTTACATAGTAAAGCTTCACTGGGTGCTATAGTTGCTGCAGACATCTAAATACAGCTCTGGAAATAAAAGAAAATATTCTATTACTATTTACTGGTATTATTTGTGAAAAATAGCTTTAGATAAATATATTCTGAGCATTTTTGGGCCATTTTCCATTGATTTCCCCTGTTCGATATTAGCTTTATCCAACAACATGTCACTCTGTGTCATGCTATTGCAGAAAACCACTTGTGTCTACAGAAAATGTGCTGGATTTTTTTCCTCGTGAAAGTTTTGTTCATCTTCATTAGCATTCCCTCTCTTCCTCTCTTCTGCATGGCCTCTGGGTGAGCGTGATCCTGGGAGAGAGGCTGTCAGGGCCACGTGTAATGGGGGGGCACCGCGCTGGGTGTAAAATTTGATTAAGCGGTGGGCGAGCGTGTCCGAGCGTGGCTGTTGTGTGGACCAGCTCGCGCGGCTGTGGGTTCCCAGCGTGCCGTTTGGAGGTTAAGTGCCGCAGAAAAGACTCTCATTATCCCGAGTGAGAACTGCCCATGTGGCTGCCCGCTCGACCCCCCGCTCTCTCTCTCTTTCCTTCTCTCCATGTCCCTCTCTGTCACTCCCTCACTCATTCATCCTTCCTTCTCGAGCTACGCCGCTGAAAGCCTCCAAAACGTTTCATTCACTCTCCCTTGACCCCCTTTTGGCCCCCCTCTCCTCCGCTGTCTCTCTCTAGTCTTTATGTGTAAGAAAAGAGCTCGTACAATAGCAGAGGAAGGGCCAGTGCAGATTCTTCAGCACCCCGTGGACTCTGAGCCGAAGGCTGTGAGACAATCCACATGTGGAGCATGTGCAGAGGAGTTGTTCCTCATCCATCAGTCAAAACAGAGTTCACTTTAATTCTCTCAGTCCTTCTCTGAGAGTCTTCCTCTCATTAAAGTGAGTTATGAATGCACAGATCTATTGTGTCCCTTATTAAGACACTATTACTGTTATGAATGCATAGATTTACTGTCCCTTATTAAGACGATCTCACTGTTACTGTTGATTTTACTTGGAGTTTGTTAGGTTTGTTCAAATCCCTAACCTTAAAGGGGAAGTTCACCCAAAAAACATAAAAATCTGTCATCATTTACTCAAGTTGTTCCAAACCTAAACTAGTTTTTTCACCTCTTTTAGGCACAAGAGAATATATTTTCAAAAATGTTAGTAACCAAACAGTTGACAGTATTGACTTCCATAGTTTTTTTTTTTTTTGGTCTACTATGCAAGTCAATGGCTACCGTCAACTGTTTAGTTACCAGCTTTCTTCAAAATATCTTCTTTGTGTTCAACACAAGAAATAAATGCATACAGGTTTGGAACAACTTGAGGGTGAGTAAATGATGACAGATTTTTCATTTTTGGGTGAACTATCCCTTCAAGTATTACACTTTTGCGCACTTAATAATACAGGCGCATCTCAATAAATTAAAATGTTGTGGAAAAGTTCATTTATTTCAGTAATTCAATTAAAATTGTGAAACTTGTGTATTAAATAAATTCAATGCACACAGACTGAAGTAGTTTAAGTCTTTGGTTCTTTTAATTGTGATGATTTTGGCTCACATTTAACAAAAACCCACCAATCTCAACAAATTAGAATACTTCATAAGACCAATAAAAAAAAACATTTTTAGTGAATTGTTGGCCTTCTGGAAAGTATGTTCATTTACTGTATATGTACTCAATACTTGGTAGGAACTCCTTTTGCTTTAATTACTGCCTCAATTCGGCGTGGCATGGAGGTGATCAGTTTGTGGTACTGTTGAGGTGGTATGGAAGCCCAGGTTTCTTTGATAGTGGCCTTCAGCTCATCTGCATTTTTTGGTCTCTTGTTTCTCATTTTCCTCTTGACAATACCCCATAGATTCTCTATGGGGTTCAGGTCTGGTGAGTTTGCTGGCCAGTCAAGCACACCAACACCATGGTCATTTAACCAACTTTTGGTGCGTTTGGCAGTGTGGGCAGGTGCCAAATCCTGCTAGAAAATGAAATCAGCATCTTTAAAAAGCTGGTCAGCAGAAGGAAGCATGAAGTGCTCCAAAATTTCTTGGTAAACGGGTGCAGTGACTTTGGTTTTCAAAAAACACAATGGACCAACACCAGCAGATGACATTGCACCCCAAATCATCACAGACTGTGGAAACTTAACACTGGACTTCAAGCGACTTGGGCTATGAGCTTCACCCTTCCTCCAGACTCTAGGACCTTGGTTTCCAAATGAAATACAAAACTTGCTCTCATCTCAAAAGAGGACTTTGGACCACTGGGCAACAGTCCAGTTCTTCTTCTCCTTAGCCCAGGTAAGACGCCTCTGACGTTGTCTGTGGTTCAGGAGTGGCTTAACAAGAGGAATACGACAACTGTAGCCAAATTCCTTGACACGTCTGTGTGTGGTGGCTCTTGATGCCTTGACCCCAGCCTCAGTCCATTCCAAGTTAATCTAAATTCTTGAATCGATTTTGCTTGACAATCCTCATAAGGCTGCGGTTCTCTCGGTTGGTTGTGCATCTTTTTCTTCCACACTTTTTCCTTCCACTCAACTTTCTGTTAACATGCTTGGATACAGCACTCTGTGAACAGCCAGCTTCTTTGGCAATGAATGTTTGTGGCTTACCCTCCTTGTGAAGGGTGTCAATGATTGTCTTCTGGACAACTGTCAGATCAGCAGTCTTCCCCATGATTGTGTAGCCTAGTGAACCAAACTGAGAGACCATTTTGAAGGCTCAGGAAACCTTTGCAGGTGTTTTGAGTTGATTAGCTGATTGGCATGTCACCATATTCTAATTTGTTGAGACAGTGAATTGGTGGGTTAAATGTGAGCCAAAATCATCACAATTAAAAGAACCAAAGACTTAAACTACTTCAGTCTGTGTGCATTGAATTTATTTAATATACGAGTTTCACAATTTGAGTTGAATTACTGAAATAAATGAACTTTTCCACGATATTCTAATTTATTGAGATGCACCTGTATATCAAATAGTCAAACCTTTATCTATTACAACTGTTTGGGCTAAGGATCTTAATGAGGATGTGCATGTTTTATTTTCGGATCAGGTATGGGATATGTTTAAATTGTCTTCTAAAAACCCTAATCACCAAATGATTAATTGGAAATTGCTGTATAGGGTCAACTTGACTCCAATGAAACATTTTTATATGAATCTGTCATCTTCTCCTAAGTGTAATCTCTATTCCCAAGGAGTTTTAGGCACATTTTTGAATTTTTTTTGGGAGTGCCCCTCTCTCTCACCTTTTTGGACACAGCTCTCACAGGACCTATCATATTTGTTGGGTACTGAGATATGTTTGACTCTGCGCCATTTTTTCATGAATGACTTTTGGGACTTTACCTTGTCCGTCCAACAAAGATGTTTAATGTTAGCTGCTCTCAGCTCGTTGGAATCCTCCTCACACAATAGACAGACAAACCTGGACTGTGTATTTGTTGGACATCATCTCGATGGAACTCTCAACTTCTCGTATACATGGATCTAATGTGAAAACTGTAAATTCATGGCATTCAGCTTTTAATGTTGTGTCATCTTTTCTAAAATCTTTGTAAAAATTATTTTATTGTTATTTATTTATCTATTAATATAAATTAATTTATTTTTATTATTATTATTTTAACTTATTTATTTATTTTATGTTATATATATATATATATATATATATAATTATTATTATTATTTTATTTATTTATATATATATTTTTAAGTCTACCAGGGGGTGGGTTCTAAATTTGTACAGCTGCTTTTTGTTTTATATTACTGTTCCCTGAGAAAAAAAAAAAACAATAAACAGTTGTTAACAAAAAATAAATAATATATCAAATGGCAGAAAGTTATGCTATAACCTTTAATGCTTTTCTGAGTGATTAGAGATACAGTTAGAATTCTTTGATTAACAGAAAGTTCACAGTAATTATTTCAAACTGACATTTTTGGAACTTTTGATCAATTTAATACACCCTTGCTGAATGCAAATAAAAAGCAAAAAAAAAAAACAACAAACTTTTGAACAGTAGTGTATTTGTCATGATGTAACATGACCTTTACCTTTGTCATGCATATCAGTTTATCTTTTCAGTTTATGTTACAGTTTATGGGTTTCTTTTGCCTCAGATAACAGTCAATGACAGTGCACTAATTTTCCATTGAAATACACATACTGAGCTATAAATAAATTAATGAAATAGTAAATTTAAATATGTAAACGCTGAATGTTCTGGAACTGTATCTAAGCTTATAGTCACTAGCAATAAATAAATGTATGAATGTAAGCATTTGATATACTAGGCCAATTTATTTAGGCTTTTCTAGAAAAAGAAAAAAAAAGAAGCTGCATACACTGACTCGGGGGTTTGATTTTCATTTCAGGTGTATTTAAAGCCTGTAAAACTGGTTTTATCTTCCAATGTACTACACTGTCATTGAGAGTAAAGTTTCAGTTCAGTGCACCAATGACAATTCATTTCATTTTTCATTTAACGTTGCGGTTCAGATCATTAGAAGGGGGATTTTTTCTAAAGAAATGCTTAAATGTCACAGAGCACATCTGCTAGGGCCAAGAACTTGTGAGAACAGATCCTCTGTGTTGGACCTTCTTTGCTGTTCTCAATGCTGTTGTACATTCAGACGCCTCAACTATAGACACGCGATTGTCTGTCATTAATGACTTTTGATTACACTGAACCCGAAAGTATACAGTATTTAATGGAAAAATAAGTGTCGCATTGACTGCATGTAACAGCTGGGCCTTGAGCTGAAAACACTGAAGTGGCCAGATCGGGATTCAGGGAACTTAGTCTCTCAAAGAAAAGCATATTGCTGGAGTTTTATTAAAGGGCTTCCCTTTAAAGCCAGTTTGAAGCAGGGAAGTTGCTTTGTTCAGTTTCTGGCTTGTGAAAATGTCTTTAAGGCATTTGTGTGATGCATATGGGGCACAGCTTCTCTGAATCTTCAGTGCTTCCGAAAGCAGGTAATCTGGTCCAGAGTGCTTCTACAGGAAAGTACAAAAGACAGGCATTACTGTAACGCTTGCTGAAACATGGAAACATTAAACAAGCAATAATGAAATCACATCTTATACCTTCTGCTTGATATAAATGTATAAAAAATGCAAGCCAGTTCCCACATGGAACGAAAGGAATAGTTCACCCAAAAATAATAGTCTACTTTTACTCAGGTCTATGGATCAGGTTAGGCATATGAAATGATTTCTTGGTTTATAGTAGCCTCTTGTGGAGATTGATATCATTGCAGCTAAATACATTTTCATCAACATATACTTGAGAGAATTAAGTGTTTAAAACTATTATACTGTAGTCCACACAAGTGAAGAAAATTATTTATAATATAATTAGAAAATATGGCTCCAGCAGTCGTGCAGCACTATAACATAGATGGAATGGAAGATCAACAGATGAATTAATTGTGTTGTTAGTAAACCACATTGGGATGACTTAATTACAGTTTCTTGTTCACCACAGATTTGAATTTGTTATTCATTTGTTATTCATTTGTTAAACATTTATGTTTTAGCACATGCATATAAAACAGTAACTACAATTTGCACAGTAACTAAATGCACATGGTTTGCTGATCAAAACGGATTAAATTGTCATACTCTTCATTACTTTTAAGCATTGCATCACATGCAAAATCATTCATTCAGTTATCAAAATCTGTCAGATATATATGCAAATGTTAATTTCTATTTACAGTATATGTAACAAATTGCTAAAAAAAAATAAAAGTTCTGTATACATTACAAATGTGCATAATATATCACATTAAACTTTTAACCTACTGTTGAAATCTGTATCAAAAAGCTTAGTGCAATACACAATAGTATCCAGCTAGACAAAACTGTCTTCTATAGAATAGTAAGCAGTCAGTGTCAAGAAAAAAAGTAAAACAAAAATGAAATGTGTGTAATGCACAATGGCAAAGAAAAATGCATGAATGATGAAGCATGGATTAAATGTTTTGGGGGAATTAATGCATTTTGTAGACATGTAAAGTGTCCCATAAAGCAATTTGGATAATGCTAAAACTGTTTGAAAAATGAGCTAAAGCAATTGACAAAAACTAATTGTTTAGAGATCTGAAGCTATTGTTTAAATAATCATTAAAAAAAAGCTATTGAGAAAAACGTATATTCACCGATTTACCTTAACTGCATGCAGGTACAGGGTGTGTTTTTGGTTCAGAAACAACTAAATGGAGCAAGTTAATATTTTTAACTTGACATTTAAAAATTAGCATGACTTTCATGTAAAAAGGCAGTATTTTCATAAGTAATTCTCATGTGTGCACACTGTTGGACACTGTTGGTAAACCAAATAAATAAACTAGTATATAATAAATGTTTTCAAGAAATTATTGTCTTCTGTTCACGTCATTCACAACGCAAAATACTGACTTTTATTTTGAAAAATAAAAATTCACTTCCTGGTTTCTTGTGTTTAACAGTGCGACGGTGTGTATAATTTCTAATATGCATCACTTAAAACCAATGTACTAACGTTAACCGCAGTAAATATTCCTTGAAACGCATAAATGATTACATGTAGTCGTAGTTAATCAATATTTGTGATAGGACTACATGAGGATTATTTTTCTATTGCTCAAGACTCTTGTCTCGTCTGAACTCTTGTATTTCCAGTCCCGTTATTGGTCAGTTTCCCGGTTAATGGTCGCGTGGGGCAACTAGGGCTTCATCTGGTGCAAACAAGGGAAAGTGAAAAGAAGCAGACTTATGATCAATCAGGGGTGAGTTACCAGGGATGTGTTTCCATACAAATGTTGTGTTATTCATAAAAGTGACTCATGACGCGCTTTTGATGCTTGAGTCGTTCAGAAACATGGCATATGTTTATTCCATTGCTTTTGTCTTATTATTGAATGCAATTCTTACATCAAGCAAAATCGTCGTAATAAAGATTGTCTATGCATGAAATTGGCTGGCAGGTCTCATTGCATTCAGTCTTAATGGCTAACGTATTGATAAAAGATACTATACTGTTGAAATAATGCATCTCCAATGACAAAATAATTTTAATAATTAGTTTTAGTCGTGTTTTCCAGTAAAAAAAATATATCTTAACGTCTATAAAACAAGCTAATTTTATTTGAAAAGCTAAACTGCACAAAGCAAAACTCCCAAAACTGTTGGTTTATGCTTTTAAACTAGAATGACACTTTGCCTGTGAAGAAAAATAAACTTGATTCAATACAAAGTCTCTCCAATCTTCTTTATTTATATATTTTTAATTCCAAAGAAAGCAAAAATACTGATTTACTGTCTCCAACAGTCATCCTCATCTGTGATCTTGAAGAACCGCATAAAATGGCAAATAATCTTGGTGAGTGTCTCTTTGTTTTTGACATTCATTACATACACAAATGGTTATTTGTGATGTAAATACAAACATGATTATGTTATATAATATATTTTGAAAGTGAAAAGTATGAGGGGATGAATTAGACTGTCAGGAGGTTTCCCAATGCTCCCTTGAGGAGCAAGGCAGGTAAACATACTGCTGTGACTTTCATCATTACATCTCTCTGTGAAGCTCAGCTCATTAGAGATGCAGAGGTGAGAGACACAGGGAATTATACAGCAGTGGAACCTGGAATCTCAAGGGAATACTGTTAAGGGCTTGTGTGTTTTGTAGAAAATGAGTGCATGGAAAGGCTACATGCTCTCTAATAAATGCGCCCAGGCTTTTAGTTAGAGAATGAGACTCAAGAAAGTCCTGTTCTTTGCAGATGATACTCAAGCAGAACTTGATTCGGTGGAGGCAGAGTTGGAGATGGTGGAACTGCAGATCTCTGAGTTGCTGGAGAAACAGACAAAGCTGAACTCCAGGAAAAACAAACTCCTGCAGATCCTGGAGGGAGCCTGCAGCTCGGCCCAGCCCTCTGGATCCAGCAAACCTCCCAAACCATCATTCAGCAAACAGGAACTGCAGCACTATGAGGAGTCAGGTATCACTCATTCACAGTTATCACAGTTAAAATAGCTAGTATAGTACTGTTCGCAATGCATTTTGTTTCAAAGCAGCTTTAAACCAAAGGTGATTGTGGCAAAGAAGAAACTTTTGAGGTGAATGAGTGTAAAAACCTCAGGATTTAATTCAGCAACGACACATTAATATGATCAGACAGTAAAGACATTTATAATGTCACAAAAGATTTTTGTTTCAAATAAATGCTGTTCTTTTGAACCTTCTTTTTATTAAAGAACACAAGAAAAAATGTCTCAGTTTCCACAAGAAAACTCTTGTTTTCAACACTGATAATAATAAGAAATGTTTCTTGAGCAGTAAAGCAGTATATTGTAATGATTTCTGAAGGATCATTTGACACTGAAGACTGAAGTAATGGCTGCTGAAAATTTAGAATAAAGTACATTTTAAAATATTTAAATTGTTGTAATATTTCACAATGTTATGGTTTTTGTTGTATTTTTGAACAAATAAAACCATGGTGAGCATACAACAAGAGACTTCTTTCAAAAACATAAAAAAAAAAATCTTCAACTCAGTCTAGCCACCATAGTATTTATTGTTAAACGTAAGTAATTGTGTAATTTTTATTTTTGTTGCTTTGTCACCAGATTTCTCATGGTCTAAAGAAGCTCAGGCGAAGCTGTGTAGCGTGTTCCAGCTCTCCAAATTTCGTCCTCTGCAACGGGCGGCCATAAATCTCAGCATGTCAGGGAAAGACCTTTTCCTGGTAATGCCCACCGGACGAGGAAAAAGCCTGTGTTACCAACTGCCAGCCCTCTGCTCTAAGGGTACATGCTCGCACACACATATTTTAATGAAGAATGAATTTCGAGTACTCTAATATGAATTCTTGCGCATGTCTTTTGTATGGTTGCATTTATCAGGTTTTACATTAGTTATCGCCCCATTGGTGTCTCTAATGGAGGATCAGCTGATGTATCTGAAGTCCGTTAATGTCCCGGCAGTAACTCTCAATGCCTCCAGTACAAAGGTACAGTATGACGGATGTACTTTACAGATTTGAGTCACATATGAAGCTGATGTTCATGTTTATCTGCAGGAGGACTCTAAGCGGGTCTTGGCAGGGATGATGGATAAAAACAGCCCCTTCAAGTTGCTCTATGTAACCCCGGAGAAAATCGCCAAGAGCAAACTACTGATGTCCAAACTCGAAAAGGCCTACAACATGGGTCTGCTGGCACGCATCGCCGTTGATGAAGTTCACTGCTGCAGTCAGTGGGGGCATGACTTCAGGCCAGGTGAGATTCTGTTTCACCCAAACGTAAAAAGTAAAAGTTGTATCCCTTGATTGAATTTGTCACTTATTCCTTTTTTTAGATTACAAGCTCCTGGGTATCCTAAAGCGCCAGTTCTCCAAAGTCCCATTGGTCGGACTGACTGCCACAGCAACCAGCAACGTTCTTAAAGATTGCCAGAAGATTCTGTGTGTTCAAGAACCCGTCACTCTAACAGCACCGTTCAACAGACCAAACCTTTACTATGAGGTATGCTTATCAATTATTTAGCTCATACCGCTGCTAGAAAAGTGCAGAATAAGCCAATCAGATCAGAATAATTTGTCATCTCACTTCTACAGGTTCGTTTTAAAGATAACGAAGAGGTTATCGACCAAATTGCACAACTGATTAGAGAAAGATACAAAAACCAATCAGGTAAATCATTTTAATTGCTAAAGGAGGAAATTTCCCTTCACACCAAGAGCGATAACTATAAAGTTTTAATAATTGTTCTATTCCTGTGAGAATAGGGATGTCCACTTCACAGATATATTGATAAACACAGAGGAACAGTATTATTGGAATCACTTTCTGACTGACGTTTTCTAGCAACAATGAAAATCATTGACTGTCAATCAGAATGAAATCGACTTTAAAGAGCTTGAGTATTTAAAGTGGCAGACAACAAATCAGCAGCATGTGGCCATAATAAACAAAGTTATCATGTATTAGTATTGATGCTCATATAGTTATTGTTCTTGGAGTGAATGGGCCTTTATGTTCTCCAAATGTCACAATTTAAAAACCTCTTAACCAAAATGCACAATATATGTTATATTTGTAGGAATCGTGTATGTGTTCTCCCAGAAGGATGCAGAAGTTGTGGCTAAAGACCTGCAGAAGAGAAACATTCTTGCTCAGCCATACCACGGCAACATGTCGCCTTCAGACAAGTCTCTGGTGCATCAGCGGTGGTCCTCCAAGAAGATCCAGGTTGCACCTACAGAGCTACTGTTGTTGTTGCCTGTTTTTGTAATTGCCCTCGTGTAATGTAATGTTTGTGTTTGTGTAGGTGGTTGTTGCCACGGTGGCTTTTGGGATGGGCATTGACAAGGCAGATGTGCGATTTGTTATCCATCACACCATCAGCAAATCTATCGAAAATTACTATCAGGAGAGTGGACGTGCAGGTAGGCAACAATTTATCCACGCATGATTTATTTATTTTTATTTTTGTAATTGTTTTGAGATCTGCCAGACTTCTCCATTCATTTTGTCCTTTTAAACCCTGTAACTTTCTTGCATTCAGATCAGCCTCCATCCAGTCAACAACTGATGGATAGAACAAGCCCTAGATTTTAAAACAAAATTCAATAATCTTTTTTTTACAATATGCTGATATAATCTGTTTTGCTCTGATATATGCTGCAATGCGGAAGGAAATATATCTGTACTTTAACGACAAATTAAAAAAATTCCAGTGACATGAAATCCAAAAGTAATGTCTGCACTTTATTCATTAATTAATCATTAATTTTATTTTTATTCCAGGACGGGATGATGGCTCAGCAGACTGCATTGTATTCTTTGGGTTTGCAGACATCTTCAGAATAAGCACAATGGTTGTAATGGAGAACACTGGGCAGCAGAAGCTACAGAATATGGTGGCATATTGTCAAAATGTGGACCGGTGAGTCAAAATACACAGAATATGCAGGATACCACTGTTGTGTTGGTTTCTCAAGCAAGGGCCTTCTCTGCCTCATATACTAAGCAATTTTACATGCAATCTGTCATCAGAATGGCTAGACTGCAAATCAGTGCAAAACTCCAGGCTTTAAACATCACTTCAACTTCATGTGGCTTATTGGTTATATGACTGTTTATTTTAGGGTTGTATATTTATAAGATATGACTCTCGTGTATAATATAGGTGTCGTCGTGCTATGATGGCCATTCATTTTGATGAAGTTTGGAATGATGACGAGTGCAACCAAATGTGTGATGTTTGTCGGCATGGCAATGGTAAGAGTCTCTCACACATGTTTTTACCAACCTAACTCTACCAGTTTTTGTCAATCAGGTGAATTATTAATTTTTTTCAGACTACATCACAATGGACATCACCAAACATGCTCGAGATGTTGTTACAATAGTAGAAATGGCCAGCTCTATGGATGAAAAGTTGACCCCTCTGAAAGTCTGTGATGCTTGGTTGGGAAAAGGGCCTGCTAAGCATCGCAAAACGATAAAGGTCACGTCACTGTCACGCTTGGAAATGGAGTCCATTATCATCCATCTTTTGTTGCATGGCTACTTCAGGTATTTTCAGACTGGTGTGATGGCTTAAGTAGAACTATATAAGTTACTTAGCCTTTGTAGTTTTGCTCTTTAACTCTTTTGTTCTCTTTCATTCACAAGTGAGGACTTTAGCTTCACTCCCTACACAACCCACTTCTACTTGAAGCTGGGCCGTAAGGCAGCTCTCCTGAAGAATGGCAATCACTCCATCACTATGAAGATGAGGAGGAGAGTGATGTCGCATGCTACTGTAAGACAGTCAATAAATTCAGCAGAAGTTCACATATTTCATGTGCTAGCAGTCCTGTTTTTTCATAGATTCTAGCAAATTTCCAGATTTACATTTTTCCTAATGGTTGTATGAGTGCCAATACTTTCCTGAACTTCTTTCAATAGTGACAATTGGCCAGATTCAATAATAATTTTTTTTACAGTTATGCTACTTGATAATACAAATATTTATTGTGTTTGCTCAATTTTAACATTTCTTTAATTCAGTGTTGTGTATCAAATTTGTGAGTGTATGTATTGAATCTGGCCTTTTGTCTCTGTTCTGTAGTATTTGCTGATCTTTTGTGTTCATCTGTTTTATTATCTTTATCTTCCAGTCTTATTGTGTTTCAGGTAGATGCCATCAGATGAGTGTTTGAGGGCTGCATCACAGTTCACTTAGTTAAATTGCTTTTTAGTAACTAACACATTCATAAAGTGTGCAATTTTAACTCCAAACTACTCTTAAAAAAAACAGTTTGTGCAGTTAAATCAAGGAAATATTTTCCACACAAGGAGGTACTGTTTTTACACTATTAATTACAATTTATTTATTTTAGACTTATACTTCTATTCTAAGCTTCTATGATTAGAAAAGTTGATGAAACACTCCAAAAGAATATTGTCTCAAAAAAGTGAGGGATTTCAGTGTGGCCCAGTTGATGCAAAACCAAACTGGACTTCCTTTAATTTTAAATGGCTTACAGATGTATCACCCTCTAAACAACCCTGTCCCAGCAGTCAAGGCGGAATTGGATCAGCTACAAACAGCAGCCTTCTATGCACAACATGCAATACATGTCTTTTCCCATCATGTGTAAAACCTTTTCTGTTGGAGGTGTCACTGCAGCTACATGATCCCTCATTGAACGTGCAGTAACCCCTTGTATCTCTTGTGTTCCTACAGTTTCTAGTGCCAGCCTATTCAAAAAAGTTTTTCCTATTCAAAACTTTTTTTTATAGTGCCCACTGACAGGTAAAGAGCTGTTGTGCTGCCCCACAGGTAAAGAAAGTGTCAGAAAGTGCTGGGGAGAAAAGTAGTGCCAAAGTAGAAGGAAAGAGACCGGCTGACAGTGACGACAAAAAATCAGTGGCCAAGAAAGTCAAGACCCTTCTCTAGTTCGTAAGGAGAAAATCAAAAAGTACACTTGATTTATGCCGTATTCACAAAACAAAAGCATGTAGACATTGCCTAAGAAACTTTCAAGAATTTCATGAGGGAAACATCTACCACTTTTGTCTTTTTTTCTTGCTTGTGCTCATGTTTATGATAGTCACCTATTATGATGTTTATTGCATCCACATCCAACCTCACATTATTTCTTGGCTATGAAATATGCATAGTCTCTATTCCATGGTGTTTTGATTTGCATGTTGTGTTGTAGACAAAATGAACATTACAATTGAAACTAACCATCTTTAAGGGATAATTCACTCAAAAATTAAAATTGTCATCATTTACTCACCCTTAAGTTGTTCCAAACCTGTATGACTTTCTTCTGCTGAACACAAATAAAGATATTTTGAAGTCAGTATGAATGGTAACCATTGACTTCCATACTGGGGGAAAAAAATAAAAATACTATGGAAGTCGATGGCTACTGCCACTGTTTGATTACCAGCATTCTTCAAAATATCTTTGTTTATGTTCAGCAGAAGAAAGTGAGTCATACAGTTTTGGGACAAGTGGAGGGTGAGTATATAATGACAGAATTTTCATTTTTGGGTGAACCGTCTCTTTAACGCTTTGCATGTGTCATTAATCCCCTCTCTAGTTCTGCATTTCTCTTAAAGACAGCTCTGCTAGTAATAAAAACTAGTCATTTCTTCTCTTTTCTTAGGATGAGACACAAGAGCAAGTTGAGACAGCCTTGATTGATGTGTCCAAGATGGCCATTCAGAGGCATAACAAAACTAAAATCCATAAGAATCACCAAAACATGGAGAAGAGACTTGCTCAAAACCACATTGAAAGTCTTGCTTCGGAAGCAAGCGAGTATATGAAGCCAACCTCAGTATTTGAGGTTGATGTTGAGGTCAATCTTGTAGAACAGAATTGTGAAAGTGAAGAAGAGAAAGGTCTTAAAAACTCCCCTGAACAGCAATCTTCTTCACCGAAAAGGAGGCAAAAACAACCTTTAACTCAGAACTGCGCTGCTAATGCTGACCAGGCGAAGGCGGATCTGGTTAGCGCTCCTTCTGAGCTCTCTATCATCTCTGCAGCTGCTGTGGAGGAGCTACACCATCTGCGCAGTTACTATAGTGAACAGTTAAAACGGATCAACTACATTTCCCATGAGCACTTGCAAAGCTCTGACCCTGGGATGCTAACTTGTATGAGAGAGCCCTTCAAAAGCCTCCGTTTGCCATCGAGGACAACCATAGCCAGAGGTGCCAGAAATTTATGGACTCGTGTTAGTATGAGGAGGAAGCTCATACAGTGAATTATGTGCTTTCTGATTTCTGTTGTGTAAGCCTTTTGTAGTTTGAAGATGTAAATACTCTTTTTGGGAAATAAACTTTAGTTGATTTTGACAAACACACTTTTAGTCATTGTAGATGAAAAAACAGCCAATTGTAACTGCTGTGGTGATAATTACAAAGACTAAACTTACTCTAAAAGGTGATCAGTACAATTCTACCCTCATAATTCACATATTTCAAAGAACCATGATTGGTTGCTGGATTTAATTTCATTAAATTTGTTGCAGTAATGAAATAAAATAATCTGAAAGTACAGGTACCTTTTTGTAAAATATTAATATATATTTTAATAGTCTATATTTTTATTAGTTTTTTTGTTTTGTTTTGTTTTGTTTTGTTTAGTCAGTAATCACTTTGGTAATGTTGGGAACATGACAAAATAGTACATTTATATTGCAAACCTTCCTTAAATATCACTCATTGTCTATTATTTTTTGACATAGTATATTCAGTTACACATGTACAACTGACCAAAAGAAAATCAATGACAGGAAAATATTTTAAATATTACATATTTAAATATTTTTTATTACTTGTGTTTTTGTTACTTAGTTGTTGCTTATTTTTGTCAGCAATGCATTAATAGCAATAATGAGATCCTCAATGGCAGTTATGCCACTTGAGGTCTAATACAGTGAAAGCGTTTTTTTGAAGTGCCATTTACTGCAATTATTGGGAGTACATGTTAATGAAATTGCACATTTATGAACATGCACTATTGTTCAAGTTTGGGATTGGTCAAATTTCCAGTGTTTCTGAAAGAAGTCCAAAGCTTAGCATAAGTTATTTAATTAATCAAAAATGCAATAAAACCAGTAATAATGTGAAATATTACAATTTAAAATAACCATTTTTGTTTTAATTTATGAACTATTTTTTTCAGCAGCCATTATTACACCAGTCTTCAGTGCCACATGATCCTTCAGAAGTTATTAAAATATGCTGATTTTAGTGCTTATTATAATTTTCAATGTTGAAAACAGCTGTGCTGCTTAATATTTTTATCATTATTGTTATTTTTATTTTTCAGGAAAACATGATAGATTTTTTCAGGATTCTTTAGTAAAGAGAAAGTTCAAAAGGACAACATTTATTTGAAATAGAAATAATTTATAAGATTATAGACCGTCACACTTTTATGTCACAATTATTTAATGCATCCTTGTTGAATAAAAATATGTATTTATTTACTTATTTTATTTTACTGACTCAAACATTTGAATGGTACGTTTGCTGACTCAGGGTCAGGTCACAAACGCGGACTTTTATTTTGAAATGAAGCCCGGTCACGTGCATTTGTTTGTACTGGATGGGAAGTGCAGCTGAAAAATGATTCGTCTTAACTGCAGTTTAATATATTTTAATCGTTAGTCTACAGTGTGTGGAGCTGAGAGGCCATGCGCTCGGTCAGTTATGTGCAGCGCGTGAGTTTGGACTTCACAGGCACAATCTTTCCTCACGCTATCTGTCTTGGAGATGCAGATAACGACTCAGTAAGTTCCTAGTGTGTGTGTGTGCGTGCGTGTGTGTATGTGTGACAGATGTGAGTTAAAATGGCTCAGTTTATCATCATACTGTAATTACCAGGTGTCTGTCAACTAACTACTAGTGTATGTTACAGTAGCCTAAATTTTTGTGCATGAGGTTACTCATATGTTTGTTTGTTTTTTGCAGTTGAATGAGCTGGTGGTGGGAGACAGTAGTGGGAAGCTGTACATTTATAAAAATGATGACTGTAAGCCCTGGATCACGCGGACATGTGTGGGCATGGTGAGGAGCACGACCTTACAGTTGGGAATTTATAAATAATGAATGATGTCTTGATTTGATTGTAAAAATGAATGATGCTGTTTTTATTCCTAGTTAACATGTGTAGGAGTGGGAGATGTTTGCAACAAAGGAAGGGTAAGATTCTCTTACTCTCTCTTTTTACCTTTACAAAAAAAAAACGTGCTGGTACCATGGTATAATGATGGTTTTAGATGATAAAACCATGGTATTACTCTATGAATACTGTATTAATACTGGGAGATAGTCCAAGATCGACTGAAACCTTTGCTTTTTTTGTGCACAGTTACAGTTTTGTTAGTACACTTTGATGTTTTCTTTATTGCTTTATTGTGAATCTTCAGTTGAATAATTTAAAATTTGGTATAATTTTTTGGTGTGCACACTGCCTTTTCCCTTAAGGTTTTATGACTGAATCACCCAATAAATATTATACAATATTAATAATCATCCTCATTAATCTGTATTATTTATATGTATATATAATAATGCTGTCAAATGATTAATCGCGATTAATCACATCAAAAATCAAAGTTTTTATTTACATAATATATGTATGTGTGCTGTGTTTATTACGTATATATAAATACACACACATACAGTATATATTGGAAAATATTTATATGTATATACATTTATATTATATAACGTTATATATATCTATATAAATGTTTAATATATAAACATAACATGTTTTTCTTAAATATATACATGCATGTGTTTGTATTTATATATACATAATAAATATACAGAATATACACAGTACACACATATTATGTAAACAAACTTTTATTTTGGATGCAATTAATCGCTATTAATCGTTTGACAGCAATAATATATAAGTAATATTTTATAAATATAATTATGTTTTTATTGTTATTATTTATTTATTTAATTGATTAAGGCTTTTCTTCATTGACTGAGTCATCAGATCTCAGTAAGGGAATGAGACCCATAGATACTAATACTATTACTGTTAATATCTTATATATCTTATTACAGTATCCTAATATCTTAAATCTGTGGTATGATTAATTGTATATAATTCACACCAAAAAATAAATCTATATATATATTTAATATTTCCAAGATTTTTAAAAATATTTTAATATGGTCAATTAATTTATATAATTGATGAATATAATTTATAATTAATGATCAATATTTATTTATTTATTAATTTCCATTTTTGCCATGACCCTCTAGATTCACCATTCATAATGCCACTAAATTCAGAAAATGCCATGGTGCATTGGGGAGGAGTCACACTTTTACATTTGTAACCTGCCTTTCTGCTTGGCAGAACTTTGTTGTGGCGGTGGGTGCGGAGGGCTGGTTTCACCTGTTTGATATCAGTGCTGCTGCAGCCAAGTCAGACTCCTCGAGTCAGCACGACGGTTCGATCGGGGACGAGCAGAAGCCCAGTTACACCCAGCACATCCCCGCCAATACCAAAGTGATGCTCATCAGTGATATCGGTGAGGATTTGCATATGACGTACTCAACAATTTCTAAACCTTTTTAATTCATGCAAATAGTGAAGTGTTTGTACACTTATAAGACGGAGACGGGCGCTGTGAGCTTGTTGTTGGCTACACGGACCGGGTGGTGCGGGCGTTCAGGTGGGAGGACCCCTCTGATGCTTCGGATTTGAGCTCTGGTCAGCTGGTCTTACTGAAGAAATGGCTTCTGGAGGGTCAGGTACTGATCTAGATGCATCAAACATAATGTCAACATGAAGTCAAATGATTACAGCCTTTTTATGCGCTTCGACCAGGTTGACAGTCTCTCGGTAAACCCAAGTCCAGAAGGTCTACCTGAACTAATGGTGTCTCAGCCCGGCTGTGGCTATGCGATTCTGATGTGCTCTTGGACACAAGAGGGCGCTGCAGGACCTGGGGATGAAAACACAGCAACTCCTTGCAGGTGAGAATATCACAATGAGTATTAGCAGTGCTAAAGAGCAGAACTGGCTTTTGGAATACCTCAGCTTGTGTATGTGTAAACAGGGAGGCTCCTTCCAGAGATGTCGTCCTTCATCTTACCACTGGACGCATCCATAACAAGAACGTGTCCACTCATTTGATAGGCAGCATTCGCAGAGGTACTGAGAAAGCATGCTGTCACACATTTAGTTTGCATACTACACATGCAGCACGCATATCCTTAAAAACTTTGCAGCTGGTAGAATAAAGTATGCAGATTAAATAATAAGACTCAGTCAGTAGTAGTTCAGATTTTTGCTTACTTTGCCAACATTTTCACTGGCTCACCACAAAAATAAACATTTCAACACTGTCATGAATAGGGATTCACAGCATATTGGTACCATGTTGGTTATTGAAATAATTTCATTTTTTGAATCAGTTTCATTTTATTAGTCATAATTTGATGTGTGATTGTTCAGGCTAATTAACTCTTTTTGGATTTGCTGTCATTTAACAGTTAACATTTAATTTTATCTTGAAAAAGCTTTAGCAAATCTCAAAATGAATATCCATTTTTCATTCTGTATATAATGTTGTGATACCTAAATTCACTTGTAGCATTAAAAACCATTGATTTTTGCTTTTAATATGTTATTTTTAATTTACTGAAATATGAAATAATTTGAACTTAATTAATGGCCACATTTATCGCTTATTGGCATGAAAATAATAATAAAATAATAAAAAAACCGGTATATATACATTTTAAATTATTTATGTGTTTTAATAAAAAACATTGTGTTTATATAATACATTTATATTATTTTATTCATATTCAATTTAGTCAAATTGATTAATCGTGATTAATCACTTCGAAAATAAAAGTTTGTGTGTACACAATGTGTGTCTACTGTGTGTGTGTGTATATATTGTATATTTTAAGAAATATATGTAATTTATAATTGTATGTGTATATATAATACAGTATAAACCATAATATATAAACACAATATACATATCATGTAAACAGACTTTTGTTTTGGATGCGATTAATCATGATTAATTGATTTGACAGCCCTATTTAATTATATTAAATCGTTTTATATATAATTATTTAATATTTTTACAATTTTATATCAAACTAAATAAATAATATAAATCAAATTATGCCATTTTAGTTTATATTTTAATAAAATGTAAAAATGAAATTGTGTATGTAATGTATTTAAATTAAGATGTTTTTTATTTTAATATTGGTCCATCACTAATCACAAATCATTTTCACAGTTTCAGCAAACCTTATAAAGGATCTTGTTTTTGTTTTCTGTAGGTTCTAAGGATGATTCGTCTAAAGGTGGCTTGTTTGCTCTTTGCACTCTAGACGGTGAGTCCAGAAATTAGTCCAGCACCTCATGTCAAGGATTATTTGGTGTGGGGAGAACATGAGCCCAGTGTGACAGACCAAAGCACACGCTGTGTTTTTCCACAGGAGAGATTTTGGTCACTCTGGGCTCAGGTGTGTATGAAGATTGGCTTTTTCACTCTAAAAGTGTAGGCTTGTTCTTCACGTCTTTCTCCATGGCCACTCAGTTACAAAGCACAAATTCAGCCATAGTATTTTTTTGTTTGGACAGCAGTGGATTGATGTTATCGATTGGTTAGCTGTTGTTGTTTTTCATTGAACGGTGGTGTTTCAGGAACGCTGAAGCTTATGGACAGCTCTGAGAAGCTCTTGTGGTCTGTGCAAGTGGATCACCAGCTTTTTGCCCTCCAGAAGCTGGATGTCACTGTAAGTGTGATGATAGCACCAAAAACTATTTAAGTCAATGTTTAATGACACTTAAAATATCTTTATATATTATTGCATTACATACAAAATATCAAACCAAGTTTCATCAGCAAAGGAATGATGCTAGAGCTTTTCTATGAACATGTTTCAAAAAGCTGCTCTACCTGATGTGTTTTATAGTTTTTGTGCATTTATTCAGGGTGATGGGAGAGAGGAAGTGGTGGCCTGTGCTTGGGACGGCCAAACGTACATCATCGATCATGCACGTGTGGTGGTCCGCTTCCAGTTTGATGAAAATGTGAACGCATTCTGTGCTGGTGAGCTTCTCTTATGGTCTTTATCAGGTTGAATCTTACCATATCCATCAGCATTTTGTGATCGTACTCCCCTTTAAACTGAATAATAAGATAATAACTGAGCACCAAATCAGCATAGAATGATTTCTAAATGATCATGTGACACTGAAGACTGGAGAAATGGCTGCTGAAAATTACACGAGAGTAAATTACACTTCAAAATAAATAGTATTCATTTTAAACTTAACAATCGTAAACTAAGTGTATTTATATGAACGTGAGCACTTAAATGTAATGAATATATTTCTATAAAACTTTTTTTTCCTTTAAAAGTTTCTTTAAAAACTGCGTAATGTGAGTAATGCTTAAAACTAAGAACAGAAAGACTATTTTTCTCTTAATATAAATATATGTTAATAAAGAACCAGCAGGGTGGGAAATATCAGTTTGTTATTTCTGTAGCTCTCTCTTTCACTTCTGCTTGCACCTTCCTGTTCTTTTTCTCACCTTTTTCCCCGCTCTCTTTTTCTCATTGTGGTGCACATCGGTGATGTATTGAAATTGTTGCATTAAGAGGATTAAATTGATGGGGAGATGTGTTGCACACAAAAGCATCATGACTTGCATTCAGGCACTGACTCGTGTACAACAAAGCCTCACACAGTACGTATAGTGTTTATCAGCTCATACACCTGTGTCTTCATTGTCGTCTTGTGAAAATGCAGAAAGCAAATGTGGAGACAGTGTGCGCTCATTAAAATTCAGCCCCAGTCTCTGTGAGTCTGCTGTATGATGGGAATGTCGAGGAGAGGTGCTGTGCTTTCACGCAAGGTCTCTCCAGAGAAAAACATATTCTAATGCTAAACAGATCAGACACCGTGTGAAACGTTACGTGGCCTTGTCCATGCAACCCTAGTGAATTCCTGATTGGTAATTTCCATTTAGAAGTGTAAACAAAAATGCAGAGGTGTAGTTTGATTGAATAAGCATTCATTCAAGCTTATCAGCTTGAAACGTGTTGATCGATGTTTTTATATTAGCAAGTATAGTAAACAGAGCTTTTGCATAAATTTGCATATTTGATACTATGGTTTTTGTCCAATTTAAACATTAAGCAACAGGTGTTGCTAACTCAAATAGCTATCAGTGTCTACCACACGACCATGTTCATGTTATATTGGTGGTGGTAAGCAACAGTAACCTTTACATTTATTTCCTTACATTTACATGTAGGCAGTACAGAACAAGGATAAATTTTTGTTAAATTTAGTGTTTATACAATAAAAATATTATGTTAAATTAAATAATTAATTAAATTTTATATTTATAAAATGTAAGTTATTTAAACACTATTATTTTATATTTTTTGACATAGTAATATAGGGCCGTATTTACTAACAGCTTGCATCAGAGTAAACCCTGGAATTAAAAAAAAAACTTTCTTTACTAGTATTACATGCAGTAAAAAAAAATAGCAATGAAAAGACATGGACATGGTTATTTTTGTGACTCACGTTATATTTCATATGCATTTGTAGGAGTTTCCTTTTCAGACACAATATTTTTGGGAAGAGAGCATTTAAATAAATCAGTGTGATATGCTGAGATTTGTAGTAGTCAATTTACTAATATTTGCGCCATTATTTAATACCCAAAAAAGCTTGTCTTAACTGATTTTTCGCTCAACAACATGAATGCGATAGTTGCTAATTTGTGACCCTGGACCACAAAACCAGTCTTAAGTCGGTGGGGTATATTTGTAGCAATAGCCAACAATACATTGTATGGGCCAAAATTATCGATTTTTCTTTTATGCCAAAAATCATTAGGATATTAAGTAAAGATCATGTTCCATGAAGATATTTTGTAAATTTCCTACCGTAAATATATCAAAACTTAATTTCTGATTAGTAATATGCATTGCTAAGAACTTAATTTGGACAACTTTAAAGGTGATTTTCTCAATATTTTAATTTTTTTGCACCCTCAGATTCCAGATTTTCAAATAGTTGCATCTCGGCCAAATATTGTCCGATCCTAACAAACCATACTTATGTATTCAGCTTTCAGATGATGTATAAATCTCAATTTTAAAAAAAATGACCCTTATGACTGGTTTTGTGGTCCAGGGTCACATTTGGTCTTGGTAGATTGTGTTGGTCATTATGGAAACGATCTGGCTGCGTCTGCATCTGCATCCTTTAATATGCGAATTGTCAGTAGATCACCTGTAGAAATTTCCACTCCCGTTGCTGCTTTTATGGGATTTTTACTCCCATTTATTCGCATGGTTTAATCTGGCCCATAGTCTTTAATGTAATATGTTGTCTTTATCATGCTTTTATTTTCTCCATTAGGCCAGTATGCGTGTAAAGATGGGACAAACAGCCCCTGCCTGGTCTACGTGAGCTTTAACCATAAGATCTATGTGTATTGGAGGGTGGAGCTGGAGAGGATGGAGCCCACCAACCTGCTGAGTGTGCTGGAAGAGAGACCCGAGTATCCAGACCTGCTTCACAGACTGGGAGTGGGTGAGTGGACGTCTGTCTGTGTGTGATTGTTCGTAGAGCTTGACATTGCTCACAATCACCATCTGGAGGAGCCGGGGAAAGAATAGGATGTATAAGCGAAGACAAATTTCTGAACACATTTATAACTGTACAAAATCAAAATTGTGAGTAGTAAACACACATCTACAAAGCGAATGCCATTATATAGTTATGAAACGCATGCATTTTAGTGTTGAAACTATGACTGGTTAAGAGAGATGATATTATGAATCAATACTAATTTTGCTTTGAACTCTAGTCTAGAATTTTACTGTGTAAAATGGCAAACTGTCATACAAAAAAGATCTCTGGTGTAAAAATAACCCGGCACAGATGTCGTTCTTCTGAAAGTGTTTAAGTGCGAATTCCACCGCAGAGGCTTAAGAGACTCTTGAACTCGTGTTCTTGTGCCACATCATTTCAATTTCTTGAGACACGGCACAATTTGTCTTCTTATTTGAAAGCGTTTGACTGGGCCGAAGGGGGTCAGGTCATTCTGCTCACTCAGACTCCTGCCACATGCACAGTTGTTAATGAAAAGCCAGCTTGACTTCCTGGGGCCACTGTTAATTATTCATCTTCTGAGTCTGATGTGCTCCCACAACGTGATTTTCAAAGCGTGATTAGCTTACCGTGCCACGGGACGCAGCCGCTCTGAACGCCTGGAGGTGAGAGGTATAGTTGGTTACACGATTTGTGATGATTGTAGGATAAACTTGTAGGTGGAGACTCATGCCAAACGAGGCACATAAGGTCAATGTTTTTAGCAATAAATGAGTACTAAGTATTTATTTGTTTCTATCCTTTTTTTCTATTACATTACATTACATTACATATACTTGTAGTCAATTTTGGAATGTTTAACAGATTTATTTATTTCTAGGTTAATTACTTAGTTTTTAATTCCCAGAGAGTACATTTAAAAATTATGGGCTTATCAAATATTAAGTAGTAGTAAATTGGAGAGTTTGTTTTAGTTTAATTTTACTGAATCTGTAAAAGAACTATTTTATGCAAATGTATTCAGAGGGATATTTTAAAAAGCATTAGGAGGCATGAATTAGTATTAAGGCTTTTTGGAGCTCTGATGAATGTTCCTCGTGTCGTGGCATTTCCAAAATATCTTAGATGAGTCTAAAATGGATTCTGACAACAAAAAGGGCTAAGTTCGTGCTCATTTTTTGAATTTATAAGTAATTTACGCAGTGCTTTCGGCACATTTCTATTCATAACACACCCACGTACGCACACATGCTGGCTTGAAATATGCTTTGGTTTGTTTCTACACCATCTTCAGTGTTTTGCATCCTGCAGGAAAGCTGAGAATCATCACCAAATGGGCATAAAAACTCTTGGTGTGTGTGTTTGTGCACCTTACAGATATCAGTGATACAGTGGCAGTTCGGAAACTCATTGGAGATGTGCTCTACGGGAACATAGCGAAAGACGACACAGAATGAATCACAACTCATGAACACGACTCTTCATTTCTGTAAATAGACTTTTAATAAAATCAGGATATTTCCTCTGTGTCTTTGTCTGTCATTTGCTAATATTGCTTTTCAGTTCATTCATTTGTCACTGTTTCCTCGCAGACGGTTTGGAGCCACTTTGATCAGGAGGTTGTATTGAAATTGGTGGAATACATGCAGTTTTACCTTTTTTCATAATTCCTCACAAAATAATTATATTGTTATACAGTATGTTACATTACATAAATGGTAAGCTGATTTATTTAAAAATCCCATTATACATATATATATATATATATATATTGATTTAAATTCAGAAAGTTATATAATTAAGTGGTATAGTACTATATAACTTTTTTAAATTAATAACTTAATTCCGTATAATAATACATAAATTATAAGTATGATTATATATATTTACCTTTTTATTTTTACCATATCTTTAACATAATTTCCTTATACATTTTGTTATTCTTTTGTAATGTGCCTTATTAACATTTTTTGTGACAAGGAAGTGGCATCATTATGATGGTAAAACAACAGCACAAACATCTGTATTAGCAATAGATTGAATCTTTGTTGTTTTGTTAATTGGGTTTACTTCATTTTAAAACATTCTGTACATTTAATAAGATTACAGAAAGCAATTTTAAATAATTAAAATAATAAAAATAAAAAAAGACGTAAGCTAGTTTTCAATCCCTCACTGCCCGATGTCTAACTTTAGCTCTTTATTTTTAGGTTCCACCCTGTTAAATTTCTTGTCATTTTGTAAATAATTAATCAAGTTGGAATGTCTGAGCTTAACCAGACACTTTCTGAAAGTCTTTTAAAGAAATACTTCTCAACACAGAGAAGTGTTTACATAGTTCAAAAGGTACTGTGTAATAGAAAGATTCATGTAGTTTCAGTTTTAGAGGTATTGATTATTACTGAGCGATGTATAACTCCAGGTGATGAGTAATAGCCAGGAATCCAGGGAAAGAGTGGAAACCTTGTGTCTGTAATGTAGGAGAAGCCCAGGGGGAGGATTCAGTGTCCCACCACCTGCTCTGAGCCTGTGGAGCTTCATGCATTATCGATGCATTATGAAGATACTTTGCTTTAGGGAGTAGAGGAAGACACATTGATTTCAGCTTTTTGTGTTTGTGTGTGTTTACTTCAGGGCAGGAGCAATGTTGGGTTCAGGTGTCATCATGCATTATGGCGTTTCTTGCTGCTGAGGAGGGAGGACAGGCTGAAGCGTATGTCTGTGTCTGCAAATTCAGTTGTACTGAAACATTGTCAGTCCCATGTGTGTCTGCCCTTGAGGCGTATCTGCAGTTCACCGCACAACACTGAGGATTTATGAGTTCTCCAGACACAGCTTATGTACTTCACTGAACACAAAGACGGCTTTACCCTTTCAAGAGTTCACACACTGGCGGTCAACAACTGAGAATTTTGTGAAAGTGAATTAAACTGATTATTATTGAACACCGGAAAGTATAAACTTAATGTGTTTATTTGGCTTTTACCATTAGGATTTCTCCATCAAAAGTTATTGACAAAAACATCACAAACAATTATCAGTATACCCTAACAATCTCTCAAAACGAAAAGAAAAAAAAAAGAATTTATTTTATCATTATAATTGATTATATTTAATAATAATAATAATAATAAACAAAATTAGTACCAAAAAACAAAACAAACTAAATAAATAAAGTGATTTTTTTTATTTTATTAAATAGTATTTATTAGTATTATTTAATATTAATATTTTGTTAAATTAGCTTTATTTTTTTATAAGCTATATTTTTCATAAGCTATATTTTCTTTTAAGCTTAAGTAAATTTGTTATATGTTTTTGTCATTTTTATTCATTTTTAATATTACTAGTTAGGTAAAAATGTATTTACTTTTTTCAGTTTTAGTAATTTTAGTCTTTCAACCTTAAAATCACTTATTTCAGTTAGTTGCCAAGCCATCGTCTAATTTTCATTCAAGATTTAAGTTTAAAGTATTTATATTTTATTTTATTTCAACTTTATTTCAATTACTGAAAACAAATTTTAATAGTTTTCATTTTAGTCAACAATAACAACATTGGTCTTGTGATTTCAAAATGGAAGCCCCCGTGAGGCGACCCACTCCATGTAAAATAAAACATGATGTTTATGATTTCAAACAATATTTTTTCGAAAAGTACTATTCATTTTCTATATAAAACTATTAGTAAGGAAGAAATTTATGTGTGCATCATCTAATGGTGTGTGTATTTAAGCTACTATTAATCTATTGTAAGAAATATGACAACAGAGAATGGAATTTAATTTGATCCCTCGGCCACCTAAAAAAGCCATGCACAAAATGGTTTTCCCTTAAAAGTGCAGAGTAGGAAAAAGACGTGAATGGTCAGCACTCGTAGGTCTTGTCAAAGCTACTTCCTGTTTTACCATATATGGGCACAGTGGCCATCAGCGAAACCTACTCCTCAGGGTCACACTGTGAATTTAGTGGCATTATTTGACATGTGAAGTCCGTGGTGGCTTTGGCTTGTGTTATTGATAGTTTTTAGTTTTTAGCATGGAAACTATCATCATGACTTCTAAATGGGAGGCGTATTTGATTAATTCTGTGTGAACTGAACTCGCTGCCCAGCTGTAAGAAAACATTGGACAAAACACTAGCTGATGTGGAGCCAGCAGATTGCTGACCCTGGGAACAGACCACCCATGGGAGTCTCCTCGGCCAAAATATGAAAGTTTGAGAGTTTGTTTGTGCTGCAGGCTTCAGCAGGGTGTCTGTGTGTGTGTGTGTGTGTCTGAGTTTGTTAGAGGTTTCAGGTGTTAGTGATTGTGTATTTGCGCAAAGAAAAGCAAACAACTCCTGTCATTTACACTGAGAATCCTTTATAACGTCTATGGGTGTCTCAATCCAAAGTGCACTTCCCAGGGAGTTGACCTTTTCTAGAACTGTACCGTTGTCAAAATCATTCCAGTGCAGTAAAACATTCCTCATAAATTCCCAGAATGCACCATTCCAACCAGCGATCATCTGATGAATGCTATATTTACGGATAAGTGCCAGGAAAAATGTTGTCAGCCATTGGCTGAAACAACTGTCAATGGGTGCTCTATTCAATGTCTGAAAAAATGTCTGATGTAGGCTTACATTTTAGATTTACAAAGAACAGCAAAGAACCAACACAATAGTGAAATTAAAATAAATAAATAGAACATTATTAAATACGTTTACAAACTTTCTCATTCTTTATTGTTTGTTTTTTTCAGTTAGCATTGGTTTTCCTGGGGCCTGTACCATGAAGCCGGTTTAGCTGGCTAGCCAGGTAAGTTTCAGTTTAGTTTGCACCAACTCTGGGTATTAGGTACCATGAAACTGGTTTGGCTTTTAGCAGTGTTCATCGCCATAGTAACTTACACTCCACAGCTAACCTGCTCCGGGGCAGGTTATGTTCTGGTTTAGAGATCTCAAACCGAAATTTGTCCAATCAGCTTCAAGCAAAGTGACATCTCTGAGGTAATAAAGCCACTCCTCCAGTTTCTCTTACTCCAAATTGAATGACGCTACATAGCAAAACATTTTCAAATATAAAATCATCTGATTTTTAGAGATGATTATTTTTTATAATTATTTTATATTATTTATATAATTATTATACCCTTAATCCATTACACAAGCCAGTTTAGTTTAATAGTAATTATTAAGCTTTTATTTAAAATCAATGTAAACATGTAGATAATATGCAATATAAATAGGTTTTAGAATCAATAGCTTTAAACATGACTACATTTGAGCTTAGATTAAGTGTTTTTATACCTATAAATATTATCAACTCTTTAAACTAACTTTACAACATTTACTTGCACTTATATGGTAAGATGTTTTATTTATGTTTTCCTCTTTCATGGACAGATCGTTTCATGATCGTGCTGTGTAAATGTGTTTAAATTATTCATATTGTTCAATCTTTTAATCTTAGCACTGACTTTCTCTCAAGAAGTGAATCATAGTTTCAAGGCATGTGATTGGCTGCTCATTACTGATGTCACACTTTCATGTGCACGTGCTCCATTAACTCAGGATCAAGCCTGAGTTGACAGAGAAAGTTGATGATCAGCTTCATGGTACCAACAAAGCCGGATTGGACTGGTTTGGTTTTGTCAACTCAAAACTAATCCTGTAACCCTTGAGTTTGTTCAGCCACCATCATGGTACAGGCCCCTGGTTAACCACATGTTAGCTAAGCCTATAACATATGCAAATGTTTAAATTAGCCTGTTAGCTTAGCCTATACTTTCCACAAATGTTTTAGCTTAGCTAGACCCCTCACAAACATTCAAATTAACATTTTAGCTTAGCCTACACCTTACGTAATTGGTCAAATTAGCCTGTCAGCTTAGTGCACTTTGCAGATATTGAATTTAGACACTTAGCTTAGCTGTACCCCCACACTATTGCTCAAATTAGCATTTTAGCTTAGACAATACCCTACGCAAATAGATAAATGAGTCTGTTAGCTTGGCCTATTAATGTTCAAATTAGCCTGTTGGCATATAATGTATGTTCAAATTAGCATGTTAGCTTAGCCTATATCCTACACAAATGTTCAATTATTATTTTGATGTGTATTAGGCTACATGTTTTTGTTTGATTAGGTCTAACAAAATTCCGGCAATTATGTTGCAGTGTTCAAATGTTGCTATGTATTCTCATGTAGTTTGACTAATTCACAACATACTAAAAAAACAGATTTATATGTAGTGTCTGTATGTGACGAAGTATAATAATATTGGCCAATACTGCTAAGCTCAACGTCATATTCACTTTCAAAAAAAAAGGTACAAAAGCTGTGCTGTACCTTTTTAAAAGTTAAACTTATGTACCTTATTTACCCCTAAAGGGTGCATACTGATACCTTAAAGGTACATATTGGTACCTAAAGTGTAAATATTAATACCTAAATGTAGCATATTAGTACCTTTTGAAAGGTGCTGCCCTAATAACATCTTTTGTACAATTTTTTTTTTCTGAAAAGGTAGTAAAAACCCCTCAGACTATGCCAGATGCTGCTCTTTTGAAAGTGTTTTTGTGTGAATTCCACCACAGAGGCTCAAGAGACTCTTGTGCCACGTAGCTACACATCATTTCAATTTTTCGGGGCACAGCACAATTTGCTTTCATTTCAAAACCGTTTGAGTGGGCCAAAAGGGGTCAGAGAAGATTACTTTGTGAAGATGAATTGAATGCTCCTGGGGAAGCTACTGGAAAAGAGTAAAAAAAAAAAACAGGTCTGCTGTCTTTGCACTGGTCTCCAGAATGGTGTGCCAGATTTGGTTAAAGCTAGAGGGAGTAGTCCTGGGTTGTCAGACTATGGCAACTGACAGCCAAGAGCTGAGCTCTCCAGAGGCCCTTTGGCCTATTTGCACATAATACAAGGACTTGTATTGGTGCGAGTGTGTCTTCATGTGTTTGTGTTCATGCTGATGCCGTTTGTAATACATCAAGGTTAATTGCATCAATGAACGTCTCCTGTCTGTGGTGCTTGAATGTGACTCATGTAATTGATTGTACATAATTTAAATTTTGCTGGGTCTTATGACTCAGCGGCATATACTTGCTCATTTATTACGGTTTAGTCTTGTTGAAATGTAATGAGGAATGCAAATGGGTCTTTAATTTTTAGGTTTATATTGCCAATGTAGAATTAACAGAAAATGTGTACACTACTGTTTGAAAATACTTTTGTTCAGCAAGGGCATTTGAATTGATCAAAAATGACAAATACATTTATAATGTTACAAAAGATTATTATTTTAAATTCTATTCATCAATCTCAAATTCTATTCTAGTCATCATGGTTTCCACAAAAATATTGGTAACACTTTAGTGTAGGGACCAATTCTCACTATTAACTAGTTGCTTATTAGCATGCCTATTATTAACATATTGGCTGTTTATTAGTATTATAAAGCAGATCCATAATCCCTACCCAATGCCTAAAATTAACAACTACCTTACTAACTATTAATAAGCAGCAAATAAGGTGTTTACTGAGGCAAAAGTTGTAGTTAATGGTTTGTTAATAGCAAGAATTAGACCTTAAAATAAAGCGTGACCAAAATATTAAGCAGCACAGCTGTTTTAAACATTGATAATAATAAGACATTTTCTTGAGGACCAAATCAGCATATTGGACTGATTTATGAAGGATCATGTAAAGTCTGGAGTAAAAAGACTGGCATTATCAAAAATTATGTACTCTGAATTAGACAAATAGTAACCCATTATCTTAAAACTATTCTACTTATAATTGTGAGGTAACAGGGTTTGCTCTACACTCAAAGAAATGATTGGGTCTAAATTGACATTTTATGTAATTCAATTGCATAACAATTTTACATCCATTTAGATTACATAGTTTTAACATAAACAAATCAATAAACTTAATGTGATTAATATGCATCAGTCAAACGTGAATGAAACAGGTACGATTTATGTAATAGTTCACAGCAAATTCCCCACACTGCTCAGTGTTCATGTGTTTCCACACTACAGAGTGTTAAAGTAGAATTGAAGCAGTGTTGGATTTAAGGAGATAATTATGTGATGATTGATCATTAATGATGAACAGCTGCTGTTAACAAGCAGAATCACCGAAGCAAAGACAAACACAAGAACTACAACTGACTTCAGCCACAGACGAAGAAATCAACTGAAATAAAAGAAGACATTAAATCTCTCAAGATCTGATTAAACAGCTTCACAAACAGCATCAGATTGACTTTATTTTATTTTTTTTTTTTTTGGCTTAGCCACCAAAGCCAAGTGAAAAAGAGTTGTGGGAAAATTATCCACCGACCTCATTTCAAGTCCAATATCTGATTATATGGATGTTGTATTGCTTTAGCATTTATTTATTGTTTCAGATCTAGTAGTATTGTAAATATCTGATAATTTGAATAATTTACAAATCACTTTGTGCACAAAAAGTTTTCATCTGAAGAAACACAAAGACCACAGACATCAGTGTATTAATCTCAACAACGGTGACAGTCAACAAAATATTCAGATAAAACTCTAAACATCACAAAACAAGCTACTAAAAAAATCACAACTAAAATAGCAAACGTAAAATAAAATAGTAAGAATAAAAGAAAATAATCAGACAATTCAGCTTCATTGTTTATTCATGCTGCAATGCATGCTGGGATACCTGGGAGAGTCTTGTACTATGCTGGTACCCAGCATGCATTGCAGCATGAAGCATTTTGTTGACTGTCACCATTGTTGAGATTCATACACTGATTCTTGATGTCTGTGGTCTTTGTATTGCTGCAGATGAAAACTTTCTGTGCACAAAGTGATTTGTAAATTATTCAAATTATCTGATTTTTACAATACTGCTAGATCTGAAGCTGTAAAAAAAATATCTAAAGCAATACAACATCTATATAATCAGATACTGGACTTGAAATGAGGTCAGTGGAATATCTGCCCACAACTCTTTTTTTTCTTGACTTTGTTGGCTAAGCTAAGTGTGTTTTATATGAACACACAATTAAAACAACCAGTGCAATATTAACACCAAAATGTCAAGGGTCAAGAGCCCAACAAAAGGCAACACTGGTCTCTTTGATGGTGATTTCAAACAAAACAATAAAGCATCTAAACCTCTGTTAATTCTCAATAAGAGCTTCTCTAGAAGTCTGACAGAAATAAAGTCAATCTGGTCTTAAAGAATTTAATGTCTTCTTTTCTTTCAGTTGATTTCTTCATCTGTGGCTGAAGTCAGTTGTAGTTCTTGTGTTTCTCTTTCCTTCGGGTGATTCTTCTTGATAACAGCAGGTGTTCATCATTAATGATCAATCATCACATAATTATCTTCTTAACTCCAACACTGCTTCAGTTCTACTTTAACACTCTGTAGTGTGGAAACACATGAACACTGAGCAGTGTGGGGACTTTGCTGTGAACTATTACATAAATCGTTTCATTCACGTATGACTAATGCATATTAGTCACATTAAGTTTATTGATTTGTTTATGTTAAAACTATGTAATCTAAATGGATGGAAAATAGTTATGCAATTGAATTACATAAAATGTCAATTTAGACCCAATTATTTTTTTGAGTGTATTTTCCAGGTATTCCCAGCTTCTTCACTTATTGTTACTTCTGCTGCATCTCTCAAATCAAATTATGCTCAAATCAAGCTTCTACCTCAGGTTGGACATCAGTATCATAATTCAACATCAAACAAATATCATTGGTTCGTGTAACTAATCATAATGTCCTCAAACCTACTTATACAGTATTTGATTTGAGAGCCGCAGAAGAGGTGAAGATTATTGGAACAAATGAACAGGCACTTATTAAAACATGTTACTTGCTCCTCACGTGCTGTTCTTGTTATTAACCTCATAAAATCTGCACAGAAAAATGAAACCAGATAACCCAGAATTATGTTAATCAAGTGCGAAAAGTCCTCCATGATATCAGCTTTGGCAAAGTGGTCCAAAGTCATCTTGTCTTAACCCTCCTATTCTTATTTTGTTCACATCAGGGTCATTTACATTAAATGTGTTTATCTTCCATAAACCCATTTCATAATTATATGTGCAATAGAAGAGCCCCCGGCGAATACCGCTGGCCTCTTCTAACCCAGTCACTTCTGATCATGGTGGGAAGGGAGTGAACCATGAAAGATTATGCCTCTCCAAATCCCTGTAACTAATGCCGGTGTCTGTCTTCCTCCCTTGCATCCGTGCGTGACAGAGAGGTATTCCAGCCCGTTGATTGACAGCGAGGCGGTATCTTCAAGATGCTCCACACGCCGGCCTCTTCGTTCTCCATTTCCTGCCATTTTCTTAATGGAGACTTAACTCCTCTAGCGCTGGTCCTAATAGTCCCTCATTCTAGCATCTCATCAGCCCCCTCAGAGGCACTCCTGTCGATGGAAACACAAATGGCAGTTTTAATAAGCCCCTATGTTTATCCCGCTGGCAGCGGGGTTGCTATTTAATGCGTTCCTCCATCGCTTGTGCCGTTAGAGGTGCAAAGCTCATTAGATCTTGATATTAAACACCGCTGTGGTCCTTCCGCTGTGATTCTGTGAAAACTGTTCATTACGGACAGGAAGATGCCCTTTCCTTCTTTATTCCTTCTTCACTTCATGTTGGACTTGCAAAACTGGTGTCCAGCATGCCATGCATGCGAGTCTTTGGCTCTAATCAATGCTTCTCTTTCCACCTGCACACTTGGTGGATTTTTCCCGATCCCTGTGCGGAGAGCTCGGCAAGGGGACGGAAATATCACAACGCCTTTGAAGGTGGATGGGATTGGTGTCGAGAAGGGGCTGGCAGACTGCCCACGCACTGTTCTGTTTATTTCTGTGGTTTTCTATCAAGCTGTCAATCAAAGCTTCACCCCTGACCCCACCTGTGTACTGTGAGGAAGCTCATTCCTTGCCTCTTAGTCTCATACATCTGCTGCATTCCATAGGGAATTTCCTGTTCACGTTTTAAATAACTGCCATACAAAAAGTATCTTGTCTGTTGATTCAGTGAATAAATCAGCATGTTACTAATGTTTAATTACTTTAAGAATCTTTCTGTCTGTCTGTCTGTCTGTCTGTCTAAAATGTATTGTAATTAATGTGCAATATTTATTATATTTTAAGTATATTTTGTCTTAATATACATTTTAAGAATATTTATTAATATACATATATAAATTAAATTACTATTTAAAATTATTTATTTATATTATTAATATTAAAATATATTTATAAATTAAATTAAAATGTATATTCTGCAGTTGTATTGTGATTCTATAACCAATAGTGAATTCTATGCATGTTAACATGTTAGCATGTATATATATATAGAGAGAGAGAGACAAACATTTATAAGTAAATAAACATTTTGAAAATAATATGTTAATTTAATATTCTTTGTATTTTAAGTAGATAGTATTATAGATGTATTGGGAAAACCAGTAGTAAATTTTATGCATGTTAGCGTGTTACTAGAGTTTCATTCATTTCATTTATTTTGACTGTTATGTGAACAATATTATAATATATATATATATATATATATATATATATATATATATATATATATACATTGTATATGTGTATATATATATATATATACACATATACAATGCACAGCATAAATGAGTACACCTCCTCTGAATAAATATAAAATATTTATTTTCTTAATGATTACTAATATAATTAATGGAAAGATGGCAAAATTTAACTGTATTAAACATACTTAATAAAAACAATAAAATATATGCCAATATTTTCTGTAAGATAAGTAAATTAGCCAATTTTATTTAAATGAAGGATTGCAGAAATGAGTACACAATAGATTTAATTCAGCAAATGTATAATATTCTAGTACTTAATATGTCCTCCAGAAGTTTAAGTATACTGCTCTGACCCTTCTTGTCACTGAGCGTACAAGTTCATGACAAATTTTCACATCTGTCCTGTTTAACTCCTGGAGGACGACCTCCTTGAATGCTCTGGTCTTTCATGGGGAGTTTTGCTCAGCTCGTCTCTACAGAATCCCCCACAGCTGCTCAAGAGCGTTAAGATTGAGCGAAATACATGTCCACTGAAGGATTTTCACCTTGGGAGAATGAATATCTTCATTGTCATGCTGAAAAAATGCCCAATAATGCAGGGAATGAGGGGAGGGTAGCATCTTCTGTTTCAAGTTTTTGTATTACATCACACAATAGTGTGTGAATTCATGACAGCGTTGATAAAGCACAACTCCCTCAAACCTTCAGCACTCATTCATCCCTATATAAAAGCTTTACTACCACTGAACGTCACTGTGGGTACCAAGCACTTCTCACTGTACTCCTCCTCTAGCAACACCAGAACATTTTGGATGCTTTTGGATCCGAAATGATTGACTTAGTCTCTTGAGACCAGAGTGTGAATTCCCAGAAGTCTCTATTTTGTAAATAAGGTCCTTGGAAGAGGTTAAATGAGTTTATTTTGCTTTGGCCACAGTAGGTAATTCTAGTGGTGGCAACAACCATGCATGTCACTTCTGCAGGCTGCGTCATACTCTGTGAGATAAAGTGTCACTTTTTTCATAGCTTTTGCCGGCTCTGAGACACTTGCATGTTATTTCTCCTGCTCTTTTTCTAGCAAAAATTCACTCACCACTAAATGAAAACTTAAAGTGAAGACTTGATTATTTCAGGAGCCTTGTCACAAGTCCATTGTTTTTGAATGTCGGTGCTACTACTGCTGTATTTTCACACTTAAAACAATAATTTGGTATTCCTCTTGTACCATTGTCCTGTTTTATGCTAAGAAATAAGTCACCTGACAGTTCTCTCCCAAGTGTTTCCACTGCTGCCAGCATTAAGTCCGAGTATGATTCAGTGGGCTATATAACACTTAATTGTCAGGAAATTACTGGTCTTTAAAAGTTTTGGTTCAATAAATGTACCTGTTGATCTAAAATAGCCTTAAACCTATACACTTTTTTTTTTTTTTTTTTATTTAGTAACTTTCAGGAGGGTGTACTCATTTTTGCAACACAACATTTTATCACTTTGATAAGAAAATCTTATTTTGCTGAATAATTTTGACATTCTTCTTTGGTAATTGATCAAGCAGGCTTGATGGAACATTATATCTCCAAAGAACCCTAACATGTCATATAAGTAAAGAGAAATTGCTGACTTTAAGTTTTAGAGGGGGTGTACTCATTTATGCTGTGCACTGTATATGTGTGTGTGTGTGTGTGTGTATGTATATATGTATATTACAATGTAATTAAAATCTTTGCAAGAGTTTGCATTAACACCAGATACTCTTTCTTGTAAATTTTGCATTCCTACAACTACGTGTCAGAGGTTACACTGTTGTTCTGTAAATCCGCGCCTTTTTAGTGCGCCTGTACGATAAGACGTGTCTTTTAAAACTGTGACAGGATGTGGCATGTTCACTGAGTCAGAAGAAAACGCCACAGGCCCCCCGTTGCACAGTGGGTTATAAAGCAGCAGAGCCCATCTCTGTGTGAGCACTGCCTGAATAATAAAAACAAAAAGCATTTTGTTCTCTTCTGTGGCACTGAGACTCGACAGGATTAGCTTTCATTATGAAGTCATCACTGGATGTGACAGAAAGGCATCATGGGGCACAGCGTGCGACGTGGTCATGAACAGATGAACCGAGTCTTATACATCACCGTTGTCTTGTTATGCTGTAGCAAATGTGCTTATAAAGTGATTTTGCATAAATCTCCACAAAAAGGCATTTAGTAGACATATATCTGAATGAAACAGTTTTTCGGTGGAAAATAATTTAGGGATGACTTTGCGGATTGTAAAAAGTGCGACATAGATGCTGTGACACCATTGTCTGATATTATTTTACCCATCCTGTATGGCTTGTTACATTATAGCAGAAAAAAAATCTTTCAGTTAGAACGTATTTAAGGTTTAATATAGAATTATGAAGAGTGAAATAATGAGGTTTTACTGTGGCCAGTACTTTGCAAAACATGGAAAATATAAAAATTAAATAATTATTATAATATAATTTAAATATCATTTAATGTATTTTTTTGATATATACATATATATACATATACATGTATAGAGAGATAGATATGTTCATTTTATTAAGAAAAAAAATTCTAAATATTATATATTAATATATTAGAGTATCGTTCCATTGCTTTTTAAAAGAATTGGTGGATTTTATATTTTTTAGACTGTGATCATTTTGGGCTATGTTTTCAGTCTTCATGCTGGTTGGAACAGGAGCAGCCTGCCCTCAGCAGAGGGTCAATGATGTCATCCCATGTGGCTCTGTATGGTTGTGGGAACATCGTTTCCCTCCATCATCAGATGAAAGAAGACTAAAATAGCCCGTTTACTGCCCCGGGCAAGCCAACATTACAGCCACGTGAACCTCTGTGTTGAACCTTCAAGTGCAAGATTGAGGAACAGCACTGTGTTTTCACTGTTTTTGCCAGCCGTAGCGCAAGTGCATTGAGGACAACCAGAGACCTTCATAGCCAGAATACATATTTATTTTGTTTAGGCAGAGAAAATACTGTTCAGAGAAAAGGAAACCAAAAAAACACCAAAAATAAACTCTTTTTTCCGTACAGTTGGCCCTCACACAGCTTAGAAAGAAAGAGAAGAACATAAAATCAGCAAATATATGGATGTCCTTCGCTAAAAGGTCATCCATAGTGTTAAAAGGCCAGATGATTAGGGTAATTGAGCATTGTGCCAACAATTTAATTATCCGCAACGTTTAGGGTGAGTTTGTGTGGGACATAGATGCCCTTTAGGTCATCAGCTGGCATTTTAGTGGGAGCTTTTGGCTGTACTAAGACAGTCGTAGTTGTGCTTCATGAGCGAACAAACAGAACAATAAGCAAAGTGTGGGCGGTGGAGAAAATGCTTCTGGTTATGAGGACAGACTTGAGCAGCAACAGAACAGGGTTTCTAGAAACTGGGCTTTAGATGAAGAGAATTCAACCGTTCTAAAAGAAAACACTTGCAGGTGACAATCAATTTACTCAGTCCTACACACCAAAAACAGAAAAATACAAGGGGGAAGTCTATAAAATCATGCAGATGAAGTGTTTTGGTTGGTTTGGGGGTCATTGAGTGAGATTGCAGCCCAAGGGCTCAATTAACATTTGATTGGGCTGGCTGAAGTCCTTCTTATCATCTAAGGGCAGAGTTGGCTTTCTAAAGGGAAATGAGGTTTGAGAACACAGTCTTTCTTAGTAAAAGGCAGTTTCGGACGAGAGATTTCTAGCTACATTTGAGGTTTTTGCGAAAGAAACTTTCTGATTTTTTTTTTTTTTTTTTGAGACGTTTAAAAGTATAAAATCAGGTTTGGTGGTTGTTTAGGAGACTCTCTGTTACATTAATGTATAAGAATATAATTTACTTTGATTGTAATTAAAATCACCAGTTAGAGAATATTACTCATCAATCTTCAAACTGTTCAATTTCTTAAGGATTAGCTGTGTACCCCATTTTTCATTTTGATGAAGGCAATTTTAAAATGTCAGAACACAATCTTCCTCCTCCTGAGCTTTATTACATTTAATTAAAACTAATTCAGTACAGCAAATAATAATATAAAATCATAGTTGGCAGATTTCTGTAATAGCACAGAAACAAACAACGAAGAAGAAGGAAAGATGAGAGAGGAGAGGCCTGTCTATGTTGATCTGGTACAAGGGAACACTACAGTCCAGATGCAGGCGTCCTTCTGGTGACTTCCTCTCTGATTACATGGGTACGGTCATGGCGGCTGTTGGGCACATAGGTCCGAGGTCACATGTTTTTGTTGTTGTCATGGTGATGGCACTGGCTGCAAGCAGGTGGATCCAGGAAGGGAAGCTCCTGCTCTGTGCTGTGGAGCCGGAGCACTCTGGAGTTCAGATCCACACAGCACTGCAACAGAGAGCGGATCACTGCATCACACCCAGTGTATTATATGAGTTATTATATCTATCTGTCTGTCTGTTGATCTATCTATCTATCTGTCTGTCTGCCGTCCGTCCATCTGTCGCTCTATCTATCTATCTATCTATCTATCTATCTATCTATCTATCTATCTATCTATCTATCTATCTATCTATCTATCTATCTATCTATCTATCTATCTATCTGTGTCTGTCTGTTGCTCTATCCATCTGTCTGTCTGTCTGTCTGTCTGTCCATCTATCTATCCATCCGTCCATCCGTCCTGTCCATCTGTCTATCTGTCTATCTGTCTATCTGTCTATCTATCTATCTATCTATCTATCTATCTATCTATCTATCTATCTATCTATCTATCTATCTATCTATCTATCTATCTATCTAGTTTGATTGTTCTCTAGTTCTCTTAATAATACTGTCTATCATTCAATCTGTCATTCTGTCTATCTGTATCTGCCTTAGCAACCACTTACACCTTAGCAGCCACTTAGAAATACCCTAACAACCAACATCTTAGTAACTGCCAATCGCCCAGTTAGAACACCCACGCAACTGCCTAGCAACTTTGTGAATCTCTGTCTCTCTTTGTCTGTCTGTCTGTCTGTCTGCCAGATCTGCATAAATTTCAAGCTATAATCTTTGAAGCTTTCAAAACTATTGTAAACTTGTAAATATCAAAGTTTGCCTGGATGAACTTTCCATTTTAAGATTTTTGATAAGAATGCGCAAGGACGTTTCAAGACACCGTAACTACGGCAACACTGGAACTGAGAACAGTGGCTTTGTAAATTCAATTTTTATTTATTTGATAACATTTTTCACAATCTCTCTTCTCTGAATCTGATCACAGTTGAACCAAACTGTCACAGGACAGATCATAGTCTAAAGACCTGATTTCAGTCACAGCTTAGTTATGACAAAGTGTAATTACTGTATTGTGCCTTTGTAGAACAAGATTTTTAGTGGACATGATTTGTTGTTGTTGATTTTGCCGCTGTAACACTCTGAGGAGCATTTATATATTACAGGTAAACAGAGTGCCGGAAACATATTATTCTTCTGTTTATTATCTCTATATAGGCCTGCACTAGGTTCATGAATCCTGGCATACATTATCTTTTCTTCTGACAAGAATAGTAATTTGCATATACTTGTACAGATACTGTCCTCGCACTTTCATTCTCTCTCTCATACCCTCACTCTATCATATTTTTAAAAGGATATCATATTTTTCTTCTTTTAATAGCTTTTAGCTTCCTCCTCATGTAAACCTCAAAGGGGAATTTTTCCCCCTGGCATTTGAAATAATCTCAAACCACATTCAGAGCTGATTCAATATTTAGATATATGCTCAAAAAATAACTCCCCCATGTACAAACCCACTTGGTGTCAGAAACCATCTAACATTGCCTCAGAACTTCTTTGCTGCTTGTTTCATAATTCAATTTACTTCCTTATGTCTATAATGGCTTCAGATTTGATTTACTGATAAAATTGATACTTTGAATGCACGCCAAGTCTCTTTTGATAATGATCACAATCATATAAGTCACTTTTGAACAAATAAGTCATTTTGCTAATTGATGTAAATGATCTTTGTGAATATCCTTGATGTAAATATCTTTGAAACTGCCAATTAAAATATGATTATAAATTAGAAAATTAAACTATGAATATAAAAATGTAATTTGCATTTATTAAGTCTTAATTTATAATGTATGAAGATGTGATCTAGATCAGGGGTTTTCAGACTGGGGACAAAGGAAGAAGTTGAAAAAAGTATTAAATATAAAAAACCTTAATATTTATTATTGCCAATTATTATTCATTAATAATAACAAAATATATTTAAAATGTACAAAATTTGACATTTTTATTCTGCTTTGAAAGACTGTTTGAAAATCATAGTTTATGCCACTCTCAGCCAATATGAGAGGGTGAATATTTCACACGTATTTATAATATGTGTATTTATATTTTAATGTATAGATACTGTAAAAACATTTTACAGTATAAAATGGTTCTTATACATGAAAATATACTCAAGGGAACCATCATATTTAAGATTCAGTGGCATTAAAAAGTTTAAAAACATATGATCTAGATGACCAACACAATTTTAAGCAAGTGGCTTTCAAAAAGACATTTATCCATGCATTTTAAGCTCAAACTGAAAATGCAAAGCTTTCAAAAGCCAAAGACTAGAAACAAGACTCTGAAAATGAGGTTAAATAGATGCAGGGCTTACTTTGAGTTCCAGCAGAGTCTGTAGACCCAAACACACCTCAAATGTGGCATCCTCTGTGAACAGACAAGAGATGAGACTCAAAATGTGGCAGACAAAGAGAGAATATGAATCCCCTTTAGGCATAATTTTATTCTTTCTCTAATTAGTAGAGCACATGAGGAGGCTTGATTAAAAACTGCCATCATTAGTAACTTTATAATATATCTGTATGCAATGCATGCAGGAAACATGGGCGGCAGTGTGCCCAAGTCATGTACTCATTTGTTATGTAATTCCTCTGTGTTGCCCACGTCTCTTTGTCCGAGCATTCCCAGACTGCTGTCTGAATTGGAAAAGGTCGGTGGCTCAGTCTGAAAGCTGAATGCAAATACAAGCTGAAGAAATGTATATGGATATCCCGTTTTGCACTCTCATAAGACTTTTCTGTTTGCATTGAACTTGTATTTAGACATGACTGGTTGAAACTGGTTCTGTGAGTACCGAGCTCTTAGAAGAATGTCCTGGATGTCTCTCAGCTAATCTATGAAACATGGTGTAATATGTGTATGTTGTTTTGAACAGTTTTCTTAAAAGCAATAGGCAGTGCATTTTCAGTGACTGGAGAAACTTTGAAGTCTGACCTATGACCTGGGCAGTGCATTGCACTCTTTCTCTGCCCAGCTGCAGGTGCAGGGACTTCACCGTCTCCACTGTCGAATCACTGAGCGGCAGCTTGTCATGAGGTTTGTCTTCTAGGTTGGTTTTCAATCTGCAGAAAATACAAGTGCTTAAGATTAGCATTTATTTCAACATTGCATTTATTTATTTTGTAACATTACAATATTAATAATAATAATAAAAGTTTCTTGAGGACCAAAAGAGGTATTTTAAATCGTAAAAATATGTCCCAATATCACTGTCTTTACTGCATTTTTCATCAAATAAATGCACCCATGGTGAGCATAAGAGACTTTTTAATTAAATAAAAATCAAGTTTAGTTTGGTTTGTTCAGTTGATTTCAGTAATTATGGATAAAAAATTTTTTTTTACAGATAACTGTACGCTCAGTTTCACTAAAACAAATTACTTAAATGGATAATGATTGGTGGGTTTTCACTGCAAAACAACAAAAATAACTATTTCTGAGCAAATTTTCATTTTGGGCTACAGAATTTCAAAAAATAGTCCAATAAAATCCTGATGGAACTGTTTATCGTGTGTGTGTGTGTGTGTGTGTGTGTGTGTGGAATACACTTACCCAAGTCGTCTGCAACATGTTTTAGAGATGTGGTTGTATTGGCACCCTGTGTTTATGGATAACACCACCTCTGCATCTCCGCACTGCAAAATAAACATTTGGTCTTTACTCGGATGAATTCCCTGATAAAGTCTTTGTCCCCTTATGATGCCTTTCCCACACCTTTCATGTGACAGGAATTTTAAATAGCAGACTACATTATCAGGCAGAGTCTAATAACATAGCACAGTCTGCCAACTAGTTTCACACAGATGCCAAGTTGAGACACTACAGTATGTTGAAGCATATAAGCTTTTGGTCTTTTAAATAGACAGTGCGAGGTTTTGTTTTTGCATTGTCTGACAGTATCAGGATTGATAGTTTAATACCGTCTGAGGATAATAGTTCTGGTTAATAATGGGCAGCCACTGTCAAAGATCCTCCTGATGTTTCGCTCCAGCGAGTCGTTTTATTCTCAGTCTGTCCTTTCACCTGAAATTCCATCAGTGCTTGCAGAATTCAGAGCTCGTCAGAGGAATAATGACCCTGTGCTTTTGCAGCATTTGCTCTTTGGAAGCTCTGAGTGCCTGTTCATGCTGCTTGCTTGACATTTACGTGTAAATAATTTGTTCGGTATTAGCAGAATCAGTGGATTGTTTCTTAACTCATTAGCCATCAGCTTGTCTTCTGATGGATCCTGTCACATGTTTTGGGTCATACCACATTAACATTGGTGTAAACAGTGACAGCAGTGAATACAGTAGCTGACTCCAGCTATTAACCCTTTAACGCGTGATAACACCGGTTAGAGCGTTCAGTGACTATTCAACTATTCCGTGTTTTCAACCATATACTAATGCTTATTTTAGGTTTCGGACATTTAAATACACATAAGTACTAGCAAAACCATACATTTATAGTTTGTAAAATACGCGCTGATGTCTATGGAAGCAACAATAATGATCCTTACAAATATAATCTGACGACATGTTTTATTGATATCATATACAGATTGTGTATAATATAATAATAATTTTAATATTTAATTAATAATACATTATTCATTGCATAATAATAATTGTAAAAACAAACAATAATAATAATAATTTGTATAAGTATTAATATTAGTATATAGTTAATTAGTGTCGTGGGAGCCTGAAAGGAAGCCTCAGCTGAGATATTTTGAGGGATTTGGAACCTGTTTGTGGCATATGGTCTCTCAGCATGCATGAGGACTTAAAGACAATATGGCTCCTCCTACACATAGCTAAAGCGCTGTCAAGCTTTGGTTTTGCTCGTTGTCTGTTTTCTAACGACACATTTAATGAGTGAGGGATGAGGTCTGTGTCAGCACCGCTCAAGAATAATAAGTGGATGAGAGCTTTGTTGCAACCTCTTTGAGTTTCCTGTCACTCAAGGTGAGCAGTCACCCCCGCAACTTTCCTACCACATAAAGGGTAGGACGCACCAGAGCGTCAGTCTCTCAGTGTGCAAACATAGGGGACCGTTGAGCCCCTCTCACACATTGTTCCGGCCCCGCTAGTATGTTCCAAACACACTTGCACAGACTCGCAGGTTTCCTTGCATTGTTTCACACTTGTTCCTTCCTCTGCTAGGTTTTAGTGCTGTGTTGCAAGTGTTTTTGTTGCAGTGCGAGACACCTTGAATGAAACGTGTCCACAAAAACAGGTTCATTCTAGCTGTGACTGTGTAAGTCTTCATTACTCTCTCAGTGTCTTCTTTCCCTGCACCTTGTGGTCAGGATATAAAAGTGAAAATTTTTTTTTAAATTTGCCTCACCCTGACAATGCAAGATGTAGATGAGTTTGTTTCTGCATGGGACCAGATTTAGAGAAATTTAGCATTATATCACTTGCTCACCAATAAATCCTCTGCAGTGAATGGGTGCCGTCAGAATGAGAGTTCTGATAAAGGCAGCACAATAATCCACACAACTCCAGTCCATCAATAAACATCTCGTGAAGTGAAAAGCTGCATGTTTGTAACAAACAAATCCATCATTAAGACGTTTTTAAGTTTGAACTGTTGTTCCCAGCTAAAATAAATGTCCTAATATTGCTTTCTCCAGTGAAAAAGCCATCTTGTCTGAATCAGGAGAGAAAAATGTGAAGATCAAACACTGTTTACGGCAAGCGAAAAACAGTTCTAAACAAATATGTCAGTGGATTTTGATGTGAGAGTGCAGACAGAGGACTTTTAGAGGAAGCATTTTTATGGATTATGGACTGGTAATTTGGACAGAAGCAACAGTTTAAAGTTAAATGCCTTAATAATGGAATTGTGCCTTATAAACATGCAGCTTTTTGCTTCACAAGATGTTAATTGATGGACTGGAGTCGTGTGAATTACTTGTGGATTATTGTGGTGTTTTTATCATCTGTTTGGACTCTCATTCTGACGGCACCCATTCACTACAGAGGATCCATTGGTGAACAAGTGATGAAATGATACATTTGTAACAGTAATGATATCTGTTCCAATGATACTCTTTAACATCTCAGATGGCCTGAGGTTAAACCATTTTCATTTTTGGGTGAACTATTCCTTTAAATAAAGAAATTTGTTTCTTTAATGTTTTTTTTTTTTTTTTTTTTCATTTAAATTGCAGAATAAATATGAAATAAACTCCTGCTGACGCTATAAAACAGTTGAACTCGGTGAGATACTCCTTTTATGAGTTGTCTTATGTCTTTATTTGATTGCCGCTATATTACATATCTGTGTATATGGGTGCACTGGTGCGTGTGCGATACATTTATAATGATGGCAGCTCTGCGTGGAGCAAAGTCGTGCATGACTTCTCTGCCTCAAAGTGAAACTTATCTTTCCAGAAGAGGAGGCATGAACCACTACAGTGGATTTGCTATGTAAAACGCTGCCCCACTTATCTGGCTCTTCATTATCAAAGCTTTAATTAGATGCTGATGGGTTCTTTCCGTCTTTCAGCTCACCTATAACACGACTGCAAGTGTATTCCAGAACATTCAGTTCATTTGAAATTCAGATGACAATTTTTCATTCATTTAACTTTAACTGAGTCTTTTCACACAGCTTTTACTTCATCATGGCTAAATATTTGTTGTATAGTAGCATTGTTTCCAGCAGTAGCTTTCCTTTGTAGTTGTGCTAGTTTAATGTCTCTTGTATCTTTTTATGGTCTCTTTCTTCTCACATAATAATTGTATAATACTATTCATTAGGGTTCAGTTTTTAACAGTTTTTTTACATTATTTATTAATATTGGATAATGTTATTCATGTTTGTTGATTATACACTACATTTATACCACTTGAAATGTTAAAAACTGTATTTGTATTTAACTTATGCTGTAAAATTGTTTATTTTTAATTCATGATACCCACACTGTAAAAAAAAAAAAAAGCCAACTTAAAATTTCAAGGCAACCAGCTTCAGCAGAAAACTCAAAAATCTGCTGAAGCTGGTTGTCTTAAAATTTTAAGTTGGCACAATTTTTTTACAGTGCAAGGCATTAACTCATGCTAATGAATTGAATCTTCATTTCAAATAAATTAATAAAAAAATAAAAAATAAAAGTTAAATAAACTTAAGTCAGCAGGTCATAATCACAAATTAAATTCTGCTAACAATGCATTTTGCCTTTGTTATTAACTTGCTGTGAGCATTGCATCACATCAGGTAACATATTTTCTCGATTGCCTAATTTGAGATTGATTTGTCTGCTTGTTCTTGAATTGTCAGCTGACATGTGTAGGCAGAGGAAATTAGCTGCTGTTTGGTTCACACCCAACCCTGTGGTTTAATCTATTTTAATTTAGGGTCTATTTTTACCGCACTCAATCACTGCATGAATGGAGAGTGATGGAGACGGGTCTCGCAAGATGGGTGATTTTGATGAGGTTCAGTCTGCTCTAGTTAAACAGAGAACACTGGAAATGGATGGTTCTGGAAAACCTTGAAATATCAGGGAAATTTAAAATTGTTATTTCCAGGCCTAAAGTAATGATTTGAAAAAAATAATAATTAAAAAAAATCTTATTTAGTAACCTTAAACATTTGGAGAAGTCATGGAATTTAAAAGATTTGAAAAAATAATTTAAAGAATTTTAATTAAAAATTCAAATTTTTTTTTTTTTAGCTATTTAAAAAAAAAATTGTTCAGGAAGCTCAAACAAATTAAAAAATATATTAAAAAATAGTAATAAAATAAAAATAAAAATAAAAACCTAGTTCAGAAATCAGTCTTATTCCTCTCAAATACCATTCAAAAGTTTGAGGTCAATAATAATTTTAATGTTTTTTATTTAGCAAGGACACAATATATTGATGAAATCTGACAGTAAAGACATTCACAATGTTTCAAAAGATTTCTGTTTTAAATAAATTCTGTTCTTTTGAACTTTCTATTCATCGAATAAACCTGGAAAATATATATTGTAGTTTCCACAGATATATTAAGCAGCACAATTGTTTTCAGCTTCGATTGTATTTATTTATTTATTGCTGCAAATCAACATATTAGAATGATTTCTGGAGGATAATGTGACATTGAAGACTGGAGTAATGACTGCTGAAAATTCAGTTTTGCATCACAGGAATAAATCATTTTACAATCATTTAAATAATAAAATATATATTCAGATAGTACTCAGTTATTTTAAATTGAAATAGAAATTTCACAATATGACTGATTTTACTGTATTTTTGATCAAATAAATGCCTCGATGATGAGCATAAGAGACTTCTTTCAAAAACATTAAATATCTTATCAACACGGACTTTTGAATGTTCCTTGTGTCTAATGTTAAAGTTGCTGAAGCTTTGAAAATGATTGGTCAGATCGATGTTATATCACCATACAATGAGTCACTTGCACCCCAGTTACATCATCTGTGTTGTAAACTTGGCATGAGGTGCATCATTGATTTGGGCTTTTTAGATGCATACTGGCTCCCTAAAACCCTCTCAAACCCGAGCGTCGAGAACAATCGGCTGCGAGGAAAATAAAACCATGAGTCACAGGGAGCCAGAGCTCGCGTTTTGTCATTACGGCAAGCTGTTATGGCTTCTATTATGGGCACAGACAGCTGAGAAAGACTGAAAAGAGCTCAGCTCATCAGTGTGAATGCCTACCTTACACTGGACCACTAGAGCTGAGAGGGTGGATGCTCTCTCATCCTCTTTGAGGACTTTCTTCCTCTCCTCTTCCATTTTATTTTTCTGCTTGGACTCTGTCTTTCCACCTGCATCGCTGCTGTCCCCTTCATCTTCATCTTCCTCATCCTCATCAGACCTCAGGCTCTTCTCGCTCTCCTCTGGAGACTCCCTCTCCTCTGTGGAGTCATCCACCGTGCTCTCGCTCCTCTCCTCCGGCTCGCCGCCCTCTTTGCTGTCTGCCAGGGGTGAGCGAACATGAGATGGGACGTCCCGGGCCTCTCCACGCATACGTGTAATGTTGCCCTCCAGTAGACGGCGCTGAACGATGCTGTGGGGTTGCTGTATGGGGCACAGCACAGAATAGGAAATGATGTCAGACATTGCCATGGCTGTGTTTGAAATAGCATACTACTATAATACTGCAGTTTGTATGTTTTTGCCAGTATGCAGATTTTTTGTACACATGGAGAACCTGGATTTTCTGCTACATTTGACAAATACTTTACCCCACAATGCAATGCACCAGACTTCAAATTAAACAAATCAAATTAAAACAAAATTAATTGATTAAAGTCAATCTGTTTTTTTATTTTTATTTCTTATTTTTTTTTCCGCTCAATATTGGCACCAAAGTGGATTTAATGCAAAAAAAAAAAAAAAAAATTGTATTTATTTATTGCATTCAATCCACTTTGGTGTCAAATATTGATTAAATTTAATTAAATTAACAGTTAAATTATTAAAATATTTTTAAAGAATCTATAAAAATATAATAAAAGATTATCATATAAAATAAAAATATAAAAATATATTATATACAATTTTAATATTAAATTAAGTTTTAATATTAAATTAAATATTAAATTAAATTAAAATATCGAATATGTACAATATTAAATTAAATTAAAATATAGAGTATGCACAGTAAAACTATTAAATTAAGTTTTAATATTAAATAATAAATGAAAAGATAGAATATGTACAATATAAGTGAAATAAAAATATTAAATATGCACAATAGAAATATTAAATTAAGTTTTAATATTAAATTAACATGAAATTAAATTAAAATATGGTATGTGTGCAATATAAAATAAAAATTAATAATAAAGCATTACATTAAAATATAAAATATCACAATATAAAGATTACATTAGGTTTTAATATTAAATTAAATATTAAAATAAATTGTTGTCTTGTGACAACAACCCATGTTTTTTTCCTGTCAATAAATCTACTGGGGGAAATTATTTCTAATTTATAAGAAAGCAATTTTTATCAGTAGGATACTGAGGCATTACAAGTAAGTACCAGTGGATAATATTATTCGGCTGAGCACTTTAAAGATTCATTTTAATTGTTTTTTCCTGTTACATTGCTGCGGTTTGGAGGCCTGTGGGAATCATGGATGTTTTATCAGTCCGATTTTCATCATTGCAGAGTTAGACAGTAAACAAGTGAAGTAAACAGAGAGTCATTGAGTGCTGAAGTTAACTCCATTAACAATCATGACGGCGCCAGAATGACTCCCATCACTTTAATTACTGCTCAAGTCTGTGTCTGCTTTGGCCAAGAACATTGTTCATTCCCGAAAGACATCATTAACTTCCAGCGTGTTTCCTAAAGTGGAAAGTCAACCTTCTTCGAGCAATTGTGCAATTTTAACAAACTGCTGCAATTCAAGTCTCCTTTGACAGACATATTTTATAAATACCAGTGTAACACAAAAAGTAAACTACTCAAATAAAATTTCTCATAACTTTCTTGGGTTTCTGATGCAGGTGATGTGGAGAAGAAAAATGGATGCCTTTATTACATTTTTTTGGCTTTGTGATATTGGTGATTCTATTATTCTGCTATATTTCTCTTGGCTGGGTAGCATAATATCTCAGGTTTATTTGAGAAACAAATCCTGCAGATTGTTGTTTATGACAGATAAGTGAATTTTAGATACAGAAGGCAGTAGTGCAGGTGCTGTGTTACTGTCTATGCGATTGCTTATCCCTATAACTTCGTTAAACTACAGCTGTCATTTCAACAGCAGGGCGACCCGAGGAGACCGAACTGCAATTCGATCTGCTTTTAAACTTTCTCTGCCTTCTAATAATACAATTATCAGGACCTCTTGAAAGTACAGCTCAGATAGTCTCAAAAGGGAAGCTGAAAATACACAGAGAAACCTAGATCTTTCCTTCTTTTCTGTCCCATCGCTTTCATCTGCTACATGCAGTGCTGTTCTTTTTTAATTCAAAGCAAATGCTCATCCTGCTCAAAAATTTAGCTTAAGATGATAGCTGTGTTTTGGAAAGTAGTTAAGAATAAATATATTTTAAAAATGCGATAAATAAAAAAACTAATAAATGATTATCATATAAAAATATTGAGGTAAATTTGGCAAAATATAAAAATACATAATATTAATAATATGTACAATAGAAAAATATTTACACTAAATTTAATGTCAGTGTTAAATGTAATGTAATGTATAATGTATATAATGTATTAAATTAAGTTATACATTAAAATATAAAATATCAAAAATGTAAATACTGCATGTGTGTATGGATATATATATATATATATATATATATATATATATATATATATTATTATTATTATATATATATTTTTTTTTTGGTGGTTAGAAAAAAATAAGAACCATCAAAAAAAAAAAAAAAAATTGGTCTATGAAAAGGAATGGAAATAAAGTCTGTCATAACCACTATCGTGCTATAAATGTGTCAGCTCACCAAAACATTATCACTATGTATTTCCTCCAGCTACACAGTAACACTATTGATCCGCAGCTGTGGGTTTGATGGCGTGTAATAGCATTGTTATAATAGACTTTTGTATATTGATTGAAAAAGAGTAAGTTGTTCACGTGGCCGGCAGCAGAATCCCACGCAACAATGAGAGTTTTGTACCTTTTGACTTCTTGCTATAAGATCAACCTTTGTGGCAATTCATTTCACAATAGATATGTCTTCAAAACTTACAGATTCATAGATTTTCATCTTCTGTCATCAACTAAAAAGTCACAGAGGTTGCGGCAATCTGTTATCTTATTCATCAAGTCTTACAAAGTCCAATACCAATACTTTGTGATTTTTTCAATAATTCTGAGCTATGGAACTATATATAGACATAAAGTCAAAGGCTGAGAGCTAATAATGAGTTGACCTCCACAAGAGCCCTTTCATTCCTGTTGACACCCTCTTACAAAATGAGAAAAACCATCCAGCTGTGACTTGCTGTGACAATGCTACAGATCTTTATTGCTGCTCTACATCCAAATGCGGTTCAATTAGATTGTTATAATTGAGTTTATTACATTGCTCTTGTGTTTTACAGCTGGGCAGTTTAATCACAGCTAGTTCTGACTTTCTGCTCACTCGGATGGCCATTGGTAAAGTGGGTTGATAAACAGAGAAGCTGAAAGGTAAATGCCAGCGTCAGTGCTGTTGCTCTGCTGTTTGTTGGTTTGTATTGATCTGCTCTCAATTAAGCCTGTGTTGAATGAGAACGCCGGTGAAGTGAGACTTGTGTAAGCTGACAGAACAACTGTAAATTTACTTACATGCACACTGTAAAAACAAATTCCGTACAACTTACGGTAAAAAAAACGGCAGCTGTGGTTGCCGGAATTCTACCGTAAAAAATACGGTAACAACATTTTAGGATTTACGGGTTTAACTTAAATTTACAGTTAAATACCGTAATTTCATTAACTGATATAATGTTAATATACCAACCTATTGAAGTACTGAAATCTGTTTTGTACCTTTGAAATACACTGATAACCACCAAAAGCAGGTGGTGATGAGAAATTCACATGATGAACCAAAGCCCTTCACAAGCAGCTTTTAAATAATAGCATATATAGAAGGTGCACAGTGTCATTCACACAAGCACTAAACACCATCATGGTGAGACTCATTAAACTGAAATATGCAATAAACAATTTAACAACATTAGCTGTAACATACAACCCTAATAAACATAACTGATAAGAAAAAACGAATTCAAACAAAATTTGAAATGCAACGCAGGGAATTCTGGGAACGTCAGTTTACGGTTTTCCCTGTAAATTTTACAGGAACTTACCGTTAACCATTTAACAGTTTTTTACTGTAGCATTTTCACAGTTTTTTACTGTTAAAATCACGGTCATTTTTTACAGTGGCAGAGTAAGATCTGGATAATGGACAAAAAAATATATGTTGAGTTGTAGGCTGTGCTAAAACTGGCCGTATGACCTCGATCCTAAAAAGTACACTGTTTAGGACATTGACCTGGTAGCTAACCATAATCAGTGTAAGATCATGCATGTCTAAAAGTGAAACAATGCCATTGTTTGATCACAGCACAACACAACAGTGCATGTTGGGTATGACGCAACACTTGTGTTGTTTAGCCTAAAAAAACATCCGCTCTGCATCACTTTCTGAACTGTGACAACATCGGCCTTCTTACACGGAGTTAAGTCTAAATGAATCTCTGACAGCCTTTCACTTTAGATTTAAATGGAAAATACAGTTGAGAAAAGACCTTTAGAATGCAGTGGCCATAAGTGGACACAAAATGTTTTATATATTTATTGTATTGAAAAAGCTAGTGCCGCTGAACACTATAATACAATACAATTTGTTGAAATTTGTCTTTGACCTAAATTGGCCTGAATTTATTTTAAAAAATAATGTTAAAAACTAGTGGAAAAAATTATAATAATCATCTTATGAAATTTGTAGATCTCTTTTGGAATATCAGCTGTAATCACTTTCACTTATTCTTCCATAGTCTAACTTGCATGTTTACGTTAAGGAAGAAACTACAAAATACTTTCCCCAATAATAACTGATTTCAAGCAGACCAAATGCCACTCGATGTGATCCACTATGTTTGTTTGTCAGCTGCATGCCATTAACTCATTTCCCCTTGTAAGCATCAGGTTTATTGTTCTTTTTAATGAGCTATGTCTCCATGCATGTGTACGTGTGTAAATACACAGTCAGGATAATTCATATTCAGTGCGGTTGGGAGGGATTTTGCTAAAGTGGAAGTTTAATGGAGAAGTGAGGATGGATGGATGATGGAAGCTCTCGAGTGCTTCTGACCTCAGGACTCTTCTGATTCAGCCTTGCATCTGAGAATGAGCATTATGGAAAGCCCACCTGTAAGAGTCCACCTGTCATTGCTATGTATTGTTTGTGGAAAACTAGTGTCACTAATCACCATAATTAGCCATAAACGGATTTTGTTATTTTATTGAAAAGAATAATATTGAAAGCTAGTGTCACTGAATATCATTAAAGGATTTTATTTTATTTATAAGACAAGAGGGTTGAGACAAGAGTATTATGGAAGGTCCACCTTTATGTGCTATATATATAAATTATATATATCTTTTTTATTTTATTTTGTTTTGTTTTATTTTATTATTATTTTATTTGTATTTTTTTCCCTTATTGGCTTCCCCCTTTTAAAACAAACAAACAAACATAAATAAATAAGCAACAAATAAAAAAGGTGAGGTTTATGCTTAATTCTAGAAACGTTTTTTATATATAGCATCTTATTCTTCATTGCATCCTAAAAGTCTTACAACTACAGTACAAATATACTGATTAAGGCAACAGTTTTGTATTGTGTAAACGTAAGGTGAATTCAAATAAAACAGCTTCAGTCTGGGTTTAAAGTATATATCTGGTAAATATATATATTTAAATACCAGACTGAAGCCATTTTATTTGAATTCACCTTACATGTAAACACTATATATATTTATTACCCATGTTTCTCTTTATCTGGGTTGACTCACAGAGCAGACGAGATTGATTTTGACAGGATTGATCATAGCATTATGTTACTCTGTCTCTTTTGCCCTATTTCCTTTGAGAGCTGACTGTCACTACAGCCACTGAGTCATGCTGCCTTGATAAAGCGATGCTCTTGTGTTCTTCTGAGGGTTGTAGATTTGAAACAATCAGTGACCTTGTGCATCAGATTATATAAAGTCATTGACACACCAGATAAAAAAAAATAATAATAAAAAAAATCTAGTCAGGACATAGAAATGGCCACCTTTCATAAAAAGACTCCTATTATACAGTCAAGGTAAAACAGTAATGTAAGGGTGACATAATACAGTTATGAAACATTATGCTTACAAGAGCAGTTTTTGTGTGAATTTTTGCAGTGTAACTGCATTATTCTTATATAAATACTCCTTCATTTTAAAGTCAAATATGCAATGGACAAATTATGATCATATGCAAATCTCCCCTCTAAATCTATTCAGTCCCACTACAAGAAGTATTTAAAAATCCATTTTAACTTCTGGATGCTGCGAGGGATTGTATGAATGATTCATGATTCATTTGTGTAGGTCTGTAAATTAGATGCATATTATTTCTAATTCAGGGGAGATTGTCGTGTCTGGTCTGAATGAGAAAAATCTCTGCCCGACCCGTCAGAGCTGAACATCGTATTTTTAGAAAGCATGTTTGGTCTAGAACAGCATGTCCAAAACCACTGTGCTGTTGAATTGTGCGTAAATAGAGGTCTGTGGCTATTAAGGGTGAAATGACTAGGGTTTGCAGCTTGGGTCATGACTCATGGGGCATTGCATTGTGTCCATTTTATAGCATTTGTGTTCCATAAGTTTATATTGTTGCCTCTAAATAAGTCTGTGTGGGCCAGTTAGATTTGTTCAGGTAATATTCCTTGAGTTTAGTCACTTTTGAGAGAATCATATGAATGGGTGAATCACAAAACCTGTCTTTACATTTTACTGTTAAATATAAAAGAAATAAGCAATAGTATGATGCATTAAAAACAAATAAACTTATATTAAGTGCAATGCAGAAGATATTTAGAAAAAAAAAATAATAATTCCATACACTGAGGTCTATTGTTTTGGTCCCCATTGACATTCATTGTATAGACAAAAACAAAGAAAGTCAAGGTATACAGGTTTGGAATGACATGAGGATGAGTAAATGATAACCGAATCCTCACCCAGAATTATAGGAAATACTAAAAAGTATATTACACTAGTTAATCATTTGAATGTTATTCATTATATTTATTCATATTCATTATAACCATTATGCATTTGTTTATGTGATAGAATATGTATTGATATTACCTAAATCTATTAAATATTTTGGAAATAAAATAGGTTCCATATAGATGCTTTTCATTGGGCTACTTTTGATTGAATGCTTACAAACAGTTCAACAGTTCAAATAATTGAATACTTTATGGTTTTATATAGAATATTGTCATCAAAGAACGTAATGAGGATATAGAGTGCAGTGTAATGAGAACAAATGTAACTGTCATGTAAAAATGTTGCAAAGTGCAAAAAAACAACAAAAGCAAAACAGAACAGCCTTAATTTTTTTTTTTAATGCTGTTTTATTTCTGGGGTGAAATGTGACCTGGGCATGATTTAGGCCTTTGCCCAAAAAGAGCTTTCTCTCTTTGTGTGATTATCAGCTAATAGCTAATTATCAGACTGCAACAGGCTCCTCTCTCACTCGGAGTCATGTGACCTGCCTAATGGCTGCTGCTCTCCCCTCCTGATCTCCTGATCTCCCGCCCCAGCACCAGACCTCCTCTGACACGCACAACATGCACAGCCAGCTGCTCTCTCTCTCTCTGTCTGTCTTAACCCTTTCCCTTGCCATCCCTTCTGTGAAGCTATTGTACAGCTGTTTATTTTCCCCCCTGACACAGGTAGTATTTTTAGCATCTCTCCTGAAGGAACATTTTGTATCTCTGCTTCTCTCAATCCCCAAGAGATGGAGAAGAGGGATGGAGGTGAGGAAAAAAGGCTCAGCCATTCATCAAGTAACCCTAATAATTAGCGTTAATGTTTCTCATTAGCAAAACAAGATCAATGAGGCCTCCGAGGGGTTATAGTCGGGACACAAAGCTCTCATTACTCAATTTTACACTATTTTGGTTTTGTATCAATAGGGATAATGTTTGACAACATAGCATGATTATGCTGTTGGCGTTTATTTTGCAATACTGAATGGATAACTGTACATTTTCTGGCTTATTACATGGCTTCTTACCAAATGAATAAATAAAATAGTGATTATTTAGGTCATTATACAAAAATACTTGACTGTAGAATGTTGCAGTTGACCAATCAGAATCAAGTACTCTAGAGCACTGTGTAATAACAGATACTAATTTACTTGATTAGCAAGTGCACTAGACATTGTACTTCATAATAGTTTGGAGCAGTGGTACTGCCCATTGCTAAATCCTCAGCTTCATACTAAAAGAAATCAGATTTTACCTGAGTTATGAATGTAAGCTTACAGTTTGGGTTGAATGGACGAATCTATGAATGTATGAATCTTTCTACTGAGCTGTTCTCATGGGATGCATGCAAAAAATGTACCATAACAAGTGTGCAATTAGCGACTGATGATGTAATGACTCTTTTTTGTGAATGAAAAACATTCAGCATGACCAGTTTTGTTTGATTCGCAAACTAATGACTCTTAGGATTCTTTTTTTGTGAATCAAAAACATTCAGTGTGACCAGTTTAGTCTGATTCGCAAACTAATACCTCATAGGAGCTGATTCTTTTTTGTGAATCAGAAATATTTAATGTGATCAGTGTATTCTGATTCCCAAACTAATGACTCATATGAGCTGATTCTTTTCAATGAATCAAAAACATTCAGCGTGACTAGTTTAGTCTGGTTCCCAAACTAATACCTCTTAGGAGACGGTTTATTTTAGTGAATCAAAAGCATTCAACATAACCAGTTTAGTTTGATTCCCAAACTAGTGACTCTTAGGAGCCAGTTCCTTATAGTGAATCAAAACACAGCACGACCTGATTCACAAATGACTCTTATAAGCTGGTTCTTTTAATGAATGCTTTTAAAAGATGAGTTACCATTTTTTATCTGTCTGATGATGAACACTAAACTGGATCATACAGTGGTTTATTGAATCAACATCTGATGTTGTTTTCAGCAATGTCCGTTTTGTGTCATTTTGTATCATTGCTGATACACATTTAACATTTGGATCTTTTTTACATGTATTTTCTGCCATTATTGTAGGGATATACAGTATATGCATCCTGTGAGTCACATGCTAAAACTCTTTTACACACATTCAGTCATTGTCTGCCCACATGATCTCTTTGAATGGTGAGAAATGTGCAGCCTTGGACTAATTCAACAGATAGCGGCAGTATAAACGGCACACAGTTTTTCAGTGGATTAGGAACCAGTGTAAGGAAGATAGGTTTCTCTCTTTTTCACTCCATCCACATCTCCTGCGCATGAGTGCTGATCTGAGTGTGCCCTTTTCATGCTCACTGCTTTGCTCTCTGCGTTCACGGCAAGAGAGAACAAGGGAGTAGAGAGAGAGAAGAAGGGGTTGCAAAAGGCCTAAGGGCCAAAGAGCTGAAAAACAAACCTACGGTTACATAACGAGAACAATTTCACATGACACTCGTGAGTTAATGAGAGCAGCCAACCAGGGAGACTTGAGTACACTTCTACTATCATTGCCCTCGCATATTCACACACTTCATAATTTCATTAGTAATTTTATAGGATATGACTCTTTAAAATGGACTCAATGGCAGTTGCTTGGGTGGCACAGGTCTGTTCCAGCCTAGCAACTGCCATTGAGATAAATGGGTATGAAATGGCATCCTACAGGTATATAGACCTTCTTGATTTGGACTCTTTTGGTTATAGAAATGCTATAGAAATGCTGTGGAAATCTTTTCATATGCAGTACATACAATTATACAAATTTAATTGGACTTTCTTTGTGAGGTGGTTCAAGCTTTCTCCAAACTTCTCTGCTTTTCGCACCCTGCGTTTCATCCATCTAAACGCATACTGTAGGACATAATCTTCCTTTTGCCCTTAAGAGGTACACAGCCCACTGTAGAGTACAACAAGACACTACCATCTGTCTAACTGTCAGTAGGTATTTGTCTGCCCCTCTCACCACGGCAGGACAAGCGTGACATATCTGTGCCATTGGAGAGCGTCAAGATCGAATCTAGTGAATAATTGCTTATGACAGCTTCACGAAGCAGGCAGGAGACAGTGAAAGAGAATTGTTTCTTTGTTGTTGTTGCTGTTTTTTGACGTAACGCAAGCCAGATGGTGATTTGAAAAACAGCTGCACGTACAGTAACACAAAACAGAGTATGATATTCCTTGAGAAACATTGAGCATTTAAATTGGTTTGTTAAGACAAACCATTCCACTGCATGTGACAGGCGGTTATCTTTAGCTCACACTTTTTAGAGGCTCTGACATTGTAAGCTGTGCACACAAGCTTCAGCTCTTCCCTGCTGTGCACGGAGATCATTTAAATGCATTCTCTAATCATAGGCACACACATATAAACACACGCATGCGCACTGATATTCTGAAGGTTTCTTGGAGTGCACCCTGGGAGTTTGAGTATGTGCCATCTAATCAGAGTAGTGGCTAAAGATGACAGCGGGACAGTTATTATACTGAAGAGACAGAACCAGTACAATTCAATGACTGTTAATGAGGGAGAGTATATCAGTAATTGAACAGACCATTTGCTCTTGGTTTATTATTGGCACTTTGTTAGGTAGTAAAAATTGACTTGACTACATTGCGGGGACTTTGTGGTGCCGCTGAGACTTATTAAAGGGACTAACATGGAAAAGGGTGATTTTAAGTATTAGGATTAGGGGTAAAATATTATAATTATCTTGCCATGAGGTAAACCATTATGTGTGTCCACCCATATTTCTCTCTAAGCTTTTGATGTTGATGACTTAAAGTATGTGGGGAAAAAGCTAGAGAGCTTAAGCTGTGAGAAATCTTCTGTGGAAATACGCAGCTCTTATATTAATTCATGATAGGATTAATTTGTGCACCGCTACGGAGATTTAAACTCCATAGCTGCAAAGAAGCTCATAGAGGCCATATATTACTATTTTTCTGCCTTGCTTATGTAAACTCAACAAAACAAGTTTTTTGGGGGTTTTTTTTTTGGTTTTGAGGAAAAAAGTACAAAAGTCAATAATAAATGTCTAGATAACATTATTTATTATTAAGTTCTAGCCCTCAATCTCAATCAGTAGTACTATGCATTAGCAGTGGGCATTGTCAGTGACTTTTCCTGCAGGATAAATTGTTACACCAGTAGGTGGCGATAAGTGACGTCTTAATGAATCCTTCCCTGTGTCCAAATATGTATACTATAGAGTAGTCTAAAACAGTATGTGAAAATAGTTTGACCGAATACGTAGTATTCATAAATCAGTTGGCGAAAAGTACCCAGATGACCTACTGCTTCTCGCACTTCTACTTGAATGCCACCATCAATCACTATTGAGTGTTTGTAATAACTTCTGACTGCGATCCATTGTGGATTTTAGTCAAAGGATGAGGCAGAAATATGTTGTTAGTAACATTGTAGAAGAATTTTATCTGGAAGATACACACTTACAACTTCTGTGGGGCGTGAAGAAAAAGTAATGTAACTAGTAGTGTAACTAATTACTGTTGCCAGAAAGTAATAAGTAAAGTAACAATATTACTTTTGAAAGGAGTAACTAGTAGTGAGTAATATATTACATTCTTTGAGTAACTGTTACGTCCTCTGTCGTGTGTGTCATGTGTTCCCGCCACTTGTGTCCATATTTGGTCATGTTCCTGTCCTTGTTAAGTGTGATTATTAGTTAAGTCTTGTCCAGCCGTGTTTCGTCTAATTATCAGTGATTGTCATGTGTATTTAGTTCCTGCCTGTTCAGTTAGTTTTCGTCTGGTCTACTCGTTATTCCCCGGTGTTCCTGTCTGTGTGAACCTTGCCTTGTCTTGCCCTGTCCTGATGTCCTCATTAAAGACTATTATTTTGAAGTTACGCCTCGTCTGCGTGTTCCTCGTTTCCTCCCTGCTGTGTGCACCGTGACAGTAACTAGCCCAACACTGCCCATTAGGCCATGGAAGAGGAGTTGTGAATGACAGTGAAGCAATGCAAATGATGCTGTAGTCGCATGGCAATGACAACGTGGCGGATCTAGTATGTCTGTATTTTATTCATACTACACCCTCTCAATCAACTGATTTGTTTAAAAATGCTGATTCATTTGGGAAACAAATATGCAAAGTGTCTTATGAGTAAGTCATTGAATTATTCACCCAGCTGTTCGATTTGTTAATTCATTCAGGAACAGAGCACTGATATGTACGACAAAATTTTCATTGACAGAGCAAAAATACAGAAGTGGACGTATTATGTAAATAACTCAATATTAACTTTTTGATTAATGAACTGTATATAAAAGCAATGCCACACTCACAGTTGTGTTGTTCGTCTAAGTATAAGCACAGATGTGATTCCTTGCAACCTCCTGCCTATTTCTGAATCACATTCATAACAGCACATCTTTAACATTACTTATTTATATATTGTAACCAATTACATATTTTATCATATTCATTTTCTTCTTTTTTAGAATAAACACATACATAAATAAAATGTTTCTTCTCAGGTGACCAAAGGGTCCAACTGATAGAAACAGGTTACACTCAGAAGGATCAAAATTGGGGTTTGCGACCTCACAACATCCTCATGAAGAGACAAATTAATCACTTAATTTCATGTAAAAATGTCAAAAGGTTTTTCAAAGAGGTGGAGTTATGGTGTAGTAATTATAATAATTAGCTTGATTAAAGTACAAAAGAAGTCAATGGGAGGTCCCCCCCATGATATAAACCATGACATGTGTGTATGTGTGTGTGTGAAAGTGTGTGACGCTCATCTAGCAGCATGGAGGGGAAGCTGAATACCGGATCTACTGATGTGAAACATTCACTGCCGTGCCTGGAGCGCTAAATAATGCATCATGTCAGCATTGCGTGATGGGATGCAGAAACATTTGAAACTGCTTACTGATTTGCATATATGTAAAACTGCAAGCATGCATCCTTTCGCATATTCACAGTAAATTCCTAACTGCCTCAACCATTTTATGGTTAAACAAAAGAGCCACTCACCAGGTCTTTGGAGGTTCCCAACCTCTTCAGCCCATCCAGAGGCAGAAGATCTGCGGAGTCCTTGTGCATGAACTGGGTGGCCTGTTTCAGTCTCCTCTGCTGGTGCATGATGGCTTTGTCCCTCATCTCTAACTCCTTCTTGCCCTCACTCATGGTTTTCGTGGCTAAAATGCTAAATAAACAGAGCTACCCACTAACACGGGCTCTACTGAAGCTTATTGTGGCACTGCACTGACGGGTGACAGCCAGTAAGACTGTGACCCTGATACACAGCAAGACAACCTTGTACACACTCCCCCTAAAGCACACACACGTGAACGCATGCAGGCGTTCAGTTGAGGGATCAAAAATGGGCAATTTCCCTCTGGATAGCAACTTCTAACCAACCATAAGTTGGAATTACTCCGCTTAAGTCCCTTATTAGCTTGTAATCTCTCCTGTAGCAGGTGATCCTGATAATCTTCTCCTGTCGATTGACAGCTGTCAGTCCAGGGCAGTGATTGGCGTGGTTGTCATGGTGAAGAGCGTGTGATTGTTGAGAGCTTTGGTCTGTTTGCGTCCCAGAGATGTTCACTCTGTCCTTGCAGCGCTGCAGAGGCGATCTGTCCTCCCCTGTTTCCCTCTCGTTCTCTGTCTCTTCTCCCCTCCTCTCTCTATCTCCACCTCCCCCTTTCTTTCTCCACCTACCTCCCTTTCGCACTCTCTCATGCTCTCTTCCATGTGTCTCTCTTCATCTTGCTCTCTATATCATATATTTTCAAAGTGAATTCAGTAGATAACATTAATTAGCTTGGAATGATGAAGCCTCCTTTGAAATACAGTATTTAGCCTTCAACTTTGGTCTTCTCATTCTAACTCACAAGTGTGGCACAACTGTAATAGAATTTCAGACCTTTTCCACTATGCATGTATTTATTTATTTATTTTTTAAAATGGTTTAAAATACAGTAGTGCATTATTTCACAGTTAAGTTGGTGGCAACCAAAAAAATCACACTTTGAATCACAGTTATGTGTATATATATATTAGTGCTGTCAAACGATTAATCGCGATTAATCACATCCAAAATAAAAGCTTTTGTTTACATATGTTTGTGTACTGTGTATATTTATTATGTATATATAAAAGCACACACATACAGTATATATTTTGAAAATATTTAGATGTATTTACATGTATATATTTATATTCATATAATTTATATTATATATACATATATTTAATAAATAAACATTACATATTTTTCTTAAATATATACATGCATGTGTTTGTATTTATATATACATAATAAATATACACAGTACACAAACATATATTATGTGAACAAAAACTTTATCTTGCATGCGATTAATCGCGATTAATCGCTTGACACCACTAATATATATATATATATATATATATATATATATATATATATATACTCTGTCCTTTTTATTAATTGGTGTTGTATGTGTATCAGAACAGCTATATAAAGCTACATTGAGAGTTGTGAGGCCCATCATTACATCAGAGCAGATGTGACTTGTTAAGTCAGTCATTGAGGTAGAACAAGCTGTTTCTGCTGCATTTCTTCCAGCTTGAGACCTGTGATCCGTCAGAGAGTCAGCAGTGACACATTAAAGGCAAGGCTAGGATCATTTCTTGGGTTCTGATTTGCTAGAGATGTTATCAGTGGGCCACATGGTGTACAAGAGAAAATCAGTAAAAGACACACTCCCCTCACTCAACCCCCAATTCCCAACCAGTACAAATCACGCTGCTGGCTATTTGAAAAGAGGTCACTGTAATACAGAAGAATCACTACTCTTTGCAGCCTGTTCTTTATCTGGGTGCTCGATATATATTGTGCATGTTTTTGATGTTTTAATGGTATTTATATTCTTAATGGTTTTAATACGTAAATACTCTATTCATCTGCATGTGCATCATGTGCATTTGCAATGAATAACAGAACTGTGTGTGTGCATGTGTGGTGAAAATATCTATTGTGTGTTAAATTAAGTTGCAGCGCCACCAAGTGGCTGTATTAGTATTACATAGATGTAAGGACAACCACGACCAAGTTGTTTTGGTAGAACAGATGATTTTGATATTTTGCCTACAAGTAATGCAGAAAAAGACCAATTGACCATAATTTCAAAATTAAAGTAAACATCATGATGCTTGCAAGCATGGATGCTTGTCATGTTTTGACCTGAAAATAAAAAATAAAAATAAAAGCTTATAGAAAATATAGCCACCCCACACCCTCCCCAGTTCTTATTTAAGGCAAAAATACTTATACTTATATACATATATACACACACACACACACACTTTAGTTTAAGGACCAATTCTCACTATTAACTAACTATACTACTTTTGCCTCAATAAACTCTGTTAATGTTAGGTATGCGGTTGGATTAAGAGATCTAAAATGTGGTCATGTACCATAAGGCATTAATATAATATATATTATAAGTACTAATAAACAGCCAATATGCTCGTAATATGCATGCTAATAATAAGCAACAAGTTAATAGTGGGAATTGGTCCCTAAATTAAAGTTGTTACCTTAATATTTTTTATTTTGTTTATAGGAAACAATATTTCTTGTGATTTAAAATAGAAGTCAGAAGTCATTTATATATACAGTATATGAAGCTTATAATATAATATACATTTAGTCATTTAGCAGATGCTTTTATCCAAAGCGACTTACAAATGAGGACAGTGGAAGCCATCAAAATCAACAAAAGTGCTATAACAAGTCTCAGTTAGCTTAACGTAGTACATGTAGCAAGGTTTTTTTTAATTATTATATAATAAGAAAAAGAATAGAGAAAGCTAGTTTTAGAGGCCTTTTTTTGCTTTTTGTTAATTTTATAATAAATAAAAAGTAAACAAATAGAATACAAAAAGAATAGAGAAGCTAGTGTTAGTTTTTTTTTTTTTTAAGAAAACAAGCAGTTAGTAAATGAATAGAGTGCAAGTCTAAAAGCATGTTTTTTTTTTAATTTTTAAAGAATAGAATTAGAATAGTGAGTGCTAGAGTTAGAGGGTCAAAAAAAAGATGGAAGAGATGTGTTTTTAGCCGATTCTTGAAGATGGATATGAATTCTATGAATATAATATAATATAATATTAGTATATATATATATATAAATGCTAACATTTATATATCACAGTAGTATCACCAATTTCATTTATGCTAATTTGTCACAGTGTAAAAAAAAAATATATATATATATATATATATATATTTATATTTATATATATATTTCATTGTCCTAAAAATAAGCTACATATTCATTAGGCAAAACTTCTACATTATTTCTTACAATTACTATTTTCTAGAAATTTTACAGTGTAATATGACCTAAATATTTAATAAAATAATAAACTTTTGAGGCAACCTATTTGATCTATGCTGAATTTCTAAAGGGATTGGTATTGGCAATAGATAGCACAGCCATTTTATAATGCACTGTAAAAAGTGAAAGTTGACTTAACTTAAAAAAATTGAGGAAACCCGTTGCCTTAAAAATTAAGTACATAATAATTTAAAAAAAAAAAGTTAAGTGAACTTGACAATTCAAATAACTTTTTTTTTTTTAATTATCATTTACTTACAAATTTTAAGGCAACAGGTTTCCTCAATTTTTTTAAGTTAAGTCAGCTTATCACTTTTTACAGTGTGTATGTAATTAATTATATAATTAATTCAGTTCTCTTCAGTTGCCTTTAGTTATCAGTATGCAGTAAAAGTGCAAAGCATTCTAAGAGAACAGCCAATAATTTTTTTCATAGAACTCTGCTGATGCTTTTGGAGTCTGTCGTCATAGAAACACATGCAGAAAACAAATGTGTATGTTCAAATCAAATTATCTGCTGTTTGCCTGAAAAAAAAAACATAGATGAAATGTTCTTCTAACCAATCAGGTAAGAATCTCTTAGTTTAATTGGACTAAATTCAATTTTATTAAAAAATATAACATAGCATTTATATTTATTTATATTTTATATTTACATTTTTAATATCCGATCATCTGAATCATGTTGCCACTTAAATGTATTTCTATTAGTATGTTTGATAACTAATTTGTCACACTTAACCAGCAAATCACTGGCCATCCACTGCCCCACCATCGTGACTTGTCTTTACTGGGACATCTGCTCAACCTTAAGACCCAGTGACCAGAGTCATTCCAGGACATACACATGCTATGAGACACAGGATAGAATCTACAGTGCAGATGCCAAGACCATGAATGAAAGACAGAAGGTGAACAATGGTCTGAGTTCAGTCGATGCATCTCACCCATTTGCTGCAACAATGACACAGCTGATCTGATAGGACGTTGCAGTATGTCTACGGACAGCCGATTATGCATTGACTTCCTCTGTGAGGACAGAAGGTGACCTCAATAAGAAGGACAAGTGACAGTTTGACATCTGCCAAATGCATAAAGGTAAAAACAGACACAAAACTAAATACTAATATAAAGCCTTTTATTTGCTTCCCTGAACATTTTTATTTAACTTAATCCTTTACATTTTCAAGGCAACTTGGGAATGTTCAACAAAACCATTATCCATTTTGGCTCGACATATGAAAAATAATCAAAATGTTATAAAACCAAAAGTAAATGGAACATAAGTATAAAGTACTTAAGACTTAAAATAAAATGAATCTCAAAATATTCTTTCAAAATAACATCTCAGCAGGTTATATCACTCAACTTAATGCAAAAATACATCACAGCGGTTAGGTCAGGCGCTTATGTATTTGTGCTTAATTTGTGCAGCACATTTTAAGACACTTCTCCAGATATACAGTATTTGGAATAAAATAATTCAACTAAGACTACTGAAAGTGTAATTAAGTCAAAAATCAACGACTTTTTCAGGCACAGATAGTCTATAACATTTTCAACAATCACCATTTAGTCTGGCACATTGGATCTTAAAGGCACAGTTCACCAAAAATTGCTAACACTGTGAGCATTTACTCACCCTCATATTTTTTAATCATGATATTTTTAATCATTTTTATGTTTTTGTCCATTTAACGGAAGTCACTGTGGTCCAAAACAACATTAGACCCCATTGACTTTAATTTTATGGACAAAAAAAAAGGGTGAGACATTTACACAGATTTGGAATGACATTAATGCGAGTAAATGGTAACAGAATTTTAATTTTTGAGTGAACTCAAAATCTCTTTGATGTCTTTAATTACCCTTCATGTTAAGTTATTTAATCAGCTTATGGAAGTTTAGTGTTTTCATTTCATCTGCAGGCTTTATAATTCTGAAGCCTTCACTTGTGCATCTGTATATTAGTAGTAGTAAATCTGTATATGTCATGATATATATTTTTAAGGTACTGTTCATGCATTGGCATTAGAAGATTCTGTGCAGGTTGAAAATGTTTGGTGCATCTCTTGTAGTGTTCTTTCTCTCTACCGAGATAAATAAAATTAGACATGTATATTAAAACTGCTTTTGAGTACCTCAGCAGACCTTCTGATGGAGATATTAAAGGAATAATTCACCAAAAAATGAAAATTTGCTGAAAATGTACTCACCCTCAAGTCATCCAAAATGTAAATTAATTTGTTTCTTCATCAGAACAGATATGGAAAAATGTAGCATTACATCACTTGCTCACCAATGGATCCTCTGCAGTGAATGGGTGCCGTCAGAATGAGACTGATAAAAGCATCACAGTAACCTATGAGACTCACTAAAGTGAAAAAAGCTGTGTTTGTAATGAACAAATCCATCAAGACATTTTTAACTACAAACTGTTGCTTAGAACTAAAGATATGAGTCGTCTATCTATAATATTGCTTTCTCCAGTGAAAAAGCCATCTTGTCTGAATCAGAAGAGAAATATGCACAGATCATGCACTGTTTACAAGTCTAAAACAGTTCTAAACAAACATGTTTTGATGTGAGAGGGCAAGAGGGCATGAACTTTTTCACTGGAGGAAGTGATTTGGATTATGGACTTGTATTTTAAAGTTAAAATTCCTTAATGGTGGATTTGTTTTACAAACGCACAGCTTTTAGCTTCACGAGATGTTAATTGATGGACTGGAGGTGTGTAAACTACTTGTGGATTCTTGTGATGTTTTTATCAGCTGTTTGAACTCTCATTCTGACGGCACCCATTCACTACTGGTGAGAAAGAGATGTAATGCTGAATAAATTTCTCTGAATCTGTTCCGGTAAAGAAATAAACTCATCTGTATCTTGAATGGCCTGAGGGTGAGTGAATTTTAAGCAAACTTTCGTTTTTGGGTGAACTATTCCTTTTAATATTGAGGCTTTTTTACTTCTGATTTTAATGATTAAAGTCAAAAAAAAAAAAAAAACATTTTCTTACCTACATGTTGTTTCAAACCTATGTGACTTTTTCCTTCCATGAAACACAAAAGCTGAATGTTAAAAAATGTTTCAGACACTCTCTTAAGTCACACAGTTTGAGGGGAGTAAATAATGACCAAATTTAATTTTTTTGGCTATATTATTCCTTTAATGTCTCCTGCAGGTTCTTTGTGTTGGTTGATCAATCCGATCTAGTAAAGCGTTGTGGTAAACCTCTAGCAGAACTTGCCACTTCTGACCTGGCTGGGCTCGCCACAATAAAATCTGTGTTCCCCAGCAGTCTTCTCCAGATGCCTAGAGCTTGAACAATGTGGCTCACAGGACATTGGGTAGGTAGAGAGAGCAAAGCAGCATGTTCTGTCCCAGAGCAGGAAAACGTCTGAAAGCCTCCCAGGCATCTGAGAAAATGTTGTACTTGAGGAAGACGCGGTGCTCCAAGCTGGTGGGCAGGCTGACATCTCTGCTCATAATGTAGATGCCGTCGTTGTGCAGCGTGCAGGTGAGATTTAAGCCAGACTTTGATGTGTTTTCCTTAAGTTGCAACCATTCTCCTGTCTGCACGTTGTAGGACTGTACCGTCAACATGTCCTCCGTCTGGCTGAGTCTCCGCCGCCCCATTTCTGCAGGTTCTAGCTCATGCGTGTAGCCACCCACCAGGTAGATGGTGTCCTCCACTGAGAGCATCTGCTGCTTGCGCACATGAGCCAAACAGGAACGAAACACGGACCATGTGTCTGAGGCGGGGCAGTAGCGCAGTACATTGGTGTTCCTATCTGTCAGATGTTAGGAGAAAAACACTGATGATTCAATCATAAAAGATCATTTTAATGTAGTAATTTAAAGTCGGAATGAAATGGAAATGGCAGTTGCTTTTCTTCCCTACTGAGATGTATATACAGTATCTGAGAGGAACAGCTTCTCAAATGTAGGACCAGATTTTGTCCATCAAGAATTGATTCGTTGTTGTTTGCTAATGGTTGTGATCTCATGTGAGTGACAGATTGATGGAGACAAGGGATTATTGTCCAACATAAATTACATCCTTTATAATAAGCGCAGTATTCCATGACAAATAAAAATTGCCATTTTTAAGTTTTTTGGTGCAATATATTGGTACCATATTGGTTATTGGCTATTTAACAGTTATTAGTCATAATAAATAATTATATTATCAGACAGAATTTTAATAATCTTTCCCCTGGTTTCACAAACAAGCCTTAGGACTAGTCCCAGACTAAAATGTAAGTCTGAACTGTTTCAACTGAAAGTAACTTGTACTGACTGATCTTAAAATATATCAGTGCCTTGTCTCAAGATGCACACCAGTTATGTTTTTTTCTAAGGCATGTTTATAAAAATTACTTAAATGTCCTAATTGAACTATGGGCTTATCCTGGATTAGTCTAAACCCTGTCTGTGAAACCAGGCCTTTGAGTGTTAGATGATGGCAAAAATGATCTAAAAGTAAAAATAGGGGGAATGAGAAAGCACAATAAAATATATTCAACACTGGCCGATGCTGTTAAATTAAATAATAATCATTTAATATATTTTATTATCATTTCCCATATTTTTGCTGCTACCTTTGCCGTAATCTAATACTCACTTAAAGTTAATTTTGTACCTTTACTAAAATTATGGCAAATAGCAATAATTTTTTTGTTAACTTCACTAACTGATAAATAACCATTTAGTAAAACAAATTCTACACTATTTTACAAAGTGAATTAAGCATCACAGCATTAAAATATACAATATATATATTGTATATTTATTTATAATGTACAATACATTAATGGATATTCATTTTGTGATTTGATAAAGATTATTATTAATGTTTTAAAGATTAAGTGTTAAATGCTGGAAAATGTAATCTAAATGTTAGAATATCTTAAATAAGAGGATCAGATATCCTACGCTAGTTTTAAAATAAGAGAAACAGGGAAAAAAAGTTTCACAAGTAAGGTAAGTAAAGACAAGCATTTTTTCTTTGGAAAAAACACAGAGATGAATTAACCACAATAAGACCAAGAACATTAAGTAAGTATTTGTGTGTGTGTGTGTGTGTGTGTACCTGTTTTTCTATTCAGGTGGGGACTTAAACCTGAATACACACAGACTCATGGGACTCGTTTCACGGTGGGGACCTAAATTGAGGTCCCCACAGGTAAACAAGCTAATTAGAAAGTAATGCAGAAAGTTTCCTGTAAGGGGTAGGTTTAGGTGTAGGGCAATAGAATAAAGGGTCTGTACACTAGAAAAAGCATTATGCCTATGGAGAGTCCCCACAAGGATAGCAAACCAGACGTGTGTGTGTGTGTGTGTGTGTGTGTGTGTGTGTGTGTGTGTGTGTGTGTGTGAATGAACCCATCTCTCAGTAAAACACACCTCTAGAGGTATAACCGCCCATGACGTAGATCATGCCCTGACACTCACAGGCAGAGAACTCAGCGAGAGGATCAGGCAGAGACGCCACACACGTCCACCAGTCCTGCTCTGGACTATAACACTCCACCGTACTCAGACAGTGACCTCCAACCGCATACAGCTTCCCACTCACGGCCAGGAGCTTGAAGTTGGATCTGGACACAAAAAGAGCGCTTACGGATCCCTCGCACTGGACAAACCACAATAAATGGACAGATCAAGAGTGAATTGTACCTCTTCTGGTTCAAAGGTGCCACATGGTTCCACTCATTCTTGCAGGGGTTGTAGCAATGGGCCACAGAGATCTCCTGACTTGTCATTCTGTATCCACCAACAATGAACAAGAAGTTGTCTAGCACAGCAGATCCGTATCCTCGGACATTGATCATGTCCTGAGGAAGATTGTTGGCTAGAGGTTTCCAGCGTTGTTCTAACTCATTATACCTCAACATAGACCAAGGCTCGTCCTGATTTGCCAGGTCCAGACAGGTGTCAGTGAAATCTCCTATTGCAACTAAAGTGGCCGTGCCTTTCATGCGCATATCTCGGATCTGATCCCGCAGAGGAGCTGGCAACATCCTGAACTCCGGCCTGCGCAGCATGGCATGATAATAGCAGCTCATGAATTTCAAACAAGCTTTTCTGAGATCATGCATCCCGTAGACTTCCGAGAGCTTGAAGAGCTCGACGCAGTTCTCCTGCTTGATTTCCGACAGCAGCAGCTTTAAAATGGAAGTGACCTGCAGGAAGGATGCGGTTTCGATCAGGTCCTCCAGAGTCTCGTTGGCCACCTGAACTTTGGAGGTGTTGATGAACTCCAGCACCAGCTCCAGCCCCGGCGCGCTCAATCCCCGCAGCTGCACCGAGTCCTCCGCGGACTCGCGCATCCCGGAGCTGTACAGCGCGCGGAAGTAATCGCTCTTCTCGATCAGTTTGCTTTTACTCACGTTGTACGTTTTATCATCCATCACGATCTCTATGATCTGCTCGGGGGATGTCATGTCTGCCGTTCTGGGACCAGCGGTTGTTGTTGTTCAGATGCGATTAGAAGCGCTTTTACGTTACATCCTTCGATGCCAAAGCCTATATATGGAAATGTCCAGCGCATTCAGCTCATGTGCATGCATATGTTTCATAAACAAGCACGACATTTGCAAATAAGGTCTGCATTGCAGACGCAAACAAACGGATGGTCTACATACACTAAAGGAATAATGCTCTTTATATAATCTGTCTGTTTAAGATACATTTAATTTGGCAGGTTTAATACAGTCAGCTAATTTGCATTTGCGATCCATTTACACTTGTTTAAACGCAGCTCTTATAGAAATCGTTGTTGTAGTTTAAATAATATGGCAGTTTATTTTCGTTTATTACATTCTGCACTTCGGGTTTTCAAATGTAAATCAGTTCCTGTTTTGGACTTGTGGTTTGTGTTGCGTCCTGCTCGCCCCAGTTTTGCGCAGTGGCATGCGTTTTAATATATATGAAAATGTTAGATTAACGCGTTAGAAGAACATAATTTAGGTTGTTTTGTTATATGCATTACAGCCGTTTAATTTAACGGATAGTATTAAACGATAAAGTGATAATCGCTGGCGCTGATCTTGCGTATAATGTGCGCATACTTGAGGCGTTTAATACGCTTTAACTGTGCCATCTTTGTATTTCCTCCGGAGAGAAACTTGATGTGGTTTCAGGTTTGTAATTTATTATCGCGTTTATAAATTCTATACTTTATATATTGTAATTGATCAAATGTATGTATAATTTTTAGCACTACAAAAAAAATCTAAGTTTCTCATTAAGGTGTATATTTCATAAATAGGCGGCCGAAATCGTTTACTCTCTTTTCTGACAGGGTTTATTTTGTCGACGCACACAGTTTAACGCCAATGCTCAGACACAAGAGACATTAATTTTAAGAATCTTGAAGAACATTTATATATTATTCGGTATGGGAGATAAGCCGTTACGAGTGTAAGTGTTGCTTTTGGGTTGAAAAGAGGCATATGAGAATGTTAGTTGGCTCGTTACCTATGGTAATCGTTGATTTACAGTCATAGTAAACAGAATAGATAGACGTGTGCGTGTAAAAGACTCACGTGTTTTTGTGTCCACGCTGCTTTTATATTTCATTCCCTCTCAGACTCGCATGTGGTGACGTTGAAGGAAGAATAAATGCTTTGTTCAACCGGGTGAACGCCATTCAGAAAAAGAGCGGGCAATTTGATGTGAGTCTGCACGTGTATCTCTTATTTTAAAGCGACACGCATAAGAGAGAGTTGTGGGTTTAACTTGATAATGTTGTTTTTCAGTTGCTGCTGTGTGTTGGTGAGTTTTTTGTAAATTCTCCCGAGGCTGAAGCAGAATGGGAAGCGTACAAATCTGGTGCCAAAAAGGGTAAGGTTTCCTTTTAGGTTTAAATTGTTCTTTTTAATCAACATTAGGAAGATCAGGCCCTTTCTTTCGGAACATGCAACACAACTCCTTATTCAAGCTCTTGTTCTGTCCAGACTTGACTATTGCAATGCTCTCTTGGCAGGTCTTCCAGCCATTTCCATCAAACCTCTACAATTAATCCAAAATGGATTGAAGATTAATCTTTAATGAGCCAAAAATAACGCACGTCACACCTCTGTTCATCAATTTGCACTGGCTACCAATAGCTGCTCGCATAAAATTCTGCACCCCTTTACCTAAATTCAGTACTTCAGACCTATGTGCGCGCTCTAGAAGCTTGCGTTCTGCAAGTGAACAATGCATTATTGTGCCATCCCAAAGAGGCACAAAATCACTTTCACAGACTTTTACATTAAATGTTCCCTCCTGGTGGATTGACCTGCCCAACTCAATCCGAGCAGCTGAGTCCTTAGCCATCTTCAAAAAACGGCTAAAAACACATCTCTTCCATCTTTATTTGACCCTCTAGCACTCTCTATTCTAATTCTGTTGTATCTATCTGTCATCTTTGTATTTATTAGTCTTCTTTGTATCTATCTGACCCTCTAACAATAGCTTTCTTTTTTTATTCTATCTACTTGTTTTCTTTATAAAAAAAACACTTGCTACGTGTACAGTGTAAGGCTAACGGAGACTTGCCATAGCACTTGCATGTTGTTGCTCTTTTGTTGGTTTTGATTGCTTCTATTGTCCTCATTTGTAAGTCGCTTTGGATAAAGGCGTCTGCTAAATAACTAAATGTAATCACACCAAGCACTGTACTGAATTAATCAGTGTTCTTTCTAAACCCCCAGCACCTATTCACACATACATTCTCGGCGCAGCCAGCCAAGAGACTGTGAAGTATTTCCCAAACTCTGATGGCTGCGAGTTGGCAGAAAACATCACATATTTGGGTAAGATTAATCTGTCACCTCCCATCAGTAGTAGACATATGTATTTGCTATTTTATGTTAGCTTGTAGTGAATACAGGTCTACTTTACTACTGTATGTGTTTTGTGCGGCTCCGAGTTGCTTTTTTCCTCATTTTTAATTTTTTTTTTACATTATTTCCTTTTCTTTGATTGTGGTTCTGGTAGATGTTCCTGCTTGTTGTGAGAATCAATTTTGCGAAGATGGATCCATAGCACAGCCCTGCATCTTGAAGAAAAATTTTAGCAGAGTTTCAAAAAAGGTTTAATATTACCCAAATATGATAATACTAAATTCAAAAATTTCAATTTTGCACACTTTACTGTACTTATCAAAATGTATTATTTAACTCAAATCTGTAAAGGAGTGAAAAAAAGATCAAATTCTCCACTGAGTGCATTCAACTTTACATTAACATGAGTTTATAAATGTACAAGCTTTTTTTTTTCACAAAATCTGTAATTTTCTGTTGCTGTTTGGATGTAGTAAAACACCCACAGATGTAGCAGAAACATCTGGATGATATTGGTGTTTTCCTCTGCCTTTGGCTGTAACTCTAACTGTGAAATCAAGATTAGCCATAAAATAATGTCTTGAATCATTCATAAATTTAAAAATCTTTATGGAAGTGGTTCTGGTGATTAAGGAATAATACAAAACTTGCAAGTGGTTGTTAAAAGCAAAAATGATATGAAATGCATATCATATTTTGTGAGAACGTGTGACATGCTAGAGCAAAACAGGCACTATTTTTCCTGTCAGCATCTTATAATTAGTAGGAAACAAGTAATGAATTTCATTCAGCAAATATGGTGCAGGGCGGAGTAATGCTTAAAAATGAAACTGTCAATTTGAGTGAAACAATATGCCTTTTTTGCACAGGTCGAAGAGGCATTTTTACAGGGGCATCGGGGCTTCAGATCGCCTATGTCAGTGGCAGAGAAGCTCAACAGGAGCCTGCTCCCTCACACTGCTTCACCTCTAAAGACATCACTGCCCTGGTGGCCCCGCTACTGTCTAACTCCAAATTTCGAGGATTGGACATTCTCCTGACCTCGCAGTGGCCTCGGGGCGTATGGCAGTATGGAAACAGTCCCGTCAGTGCTTTGTTGTGCTCCTTTAATACATTTGGATCAGTTTTGCAGGTATTTCCTGAATGTGTGCTCAAGGGTCTTTTACTTTCTTGCCCTTTTGTAGGAAACTGATACAAAGTTTTGTGGGGTTTCATCCATCGCAGATATCGCTGACAAGCTGAAGCCCCGCTACCATTTTGCGGGACTGGAAGCGGTACATTATGAGAGGCTGCCCTACAGGTGTGGCATTACAGCATTAGGATATGTTTTGCTTTTCAGATGATATTTGTTTTACAAAATGTGTATGAATTTGCAGGAATCATGTGGTCCTTCAAGAGAATGCTCAGCATGTCAGTAGATTCATCGCTCTGGCAACTGTCAACAATCCTGCCAAAAAGAAGGTGTGTGTTTTTTTTTTTTTTTTTGGAGGGGGTAAGGTTTTACTAATTTTGTGCTTTTGTCATTTTTATTAGTTTTGGTTGTACTAAATTTATCTTTTTTTTTTTTTAACTTTTTAATTTTAGAAGTTAATTTCAGTTAGTTACTAAATTTTATTTCAGCTCTATTTCAAATAATAGAAATGGATTTTAAAAGTTTAACGATAACAGCATTGCTTAAATTTAATATTTAAAGACAACAATTAATTAACACCAAGTATAATATTTAGTTAAATGTCCATATTTCATACTGCATGTTATAATATTATGATAGCTGAATTCACTTGTAGCCTTCATTTTAGTTTTTAGTGTTTAATTTTTACATTTTATAGAATTTTAATATTAGCCTTAACATGAAACTAATTACTAGAGAGACTGAATTTGTGGTTTAACTGTAAAGTTGATCTTCTCTCATAGTATTTGTATGCGTTCAACATTGTCCCGATGAAAAACATGGACCCTGCAGAGTTAGTCAAGCAGCCTCAGGATGTCACAGAAAATCCCTACAGGAAACCTATGAAAGATGGGAAGAAAGAAAAACCGCCACCCTTTATGACAGGCGCAGAGGTTTGTGTGTACAGTTTTACTTACATTATAGTTAATATGCAGGTGTAGTTTGGGGCCAGTGAAAGAAATCGCTTGCGTTTACCAAGGCTGTATTTATTTTATCTGTTTTCTATTAGAATATATTTAAAAATTCCATGGCACTCCAGTCTTCAGTGTCACATTATCCTTCACAAATCATTCTAATATGCTGATTTGCTGCTCAAAAAACATTTATTATTTTCAGTTTTTATGGAAAATCATGATGCGTTTTTTTTTTTTCAGGATTTTTTTGATGAATAGAAAGTTCAAAAGAACAGAATGTATGGCACTAATAGCCTCGTGGACAGCGCACCAACATATAGCACTGTTGCACTTCGGGCGTCCCGAGTTCGAGTCTCTGCTTGTGGACTTTTCCCGATCCCATCCCCCCTCTTTCTCTCCCACTTTGCTTCCTGTCTCATATACTGTCCTATCATAATAAGGCAAATATGCCAAAAAAAAGAACTGTGTGTATTTGAATGGAAATCTTTTGCAACATTATTATTGTCTATACTGTTACTTTTAAACAATTAAATGCATCCTTGCTTTCTTTAAGAAAAAGATGGCTCTTATTGACCCCAAATTTTGGAAAGGTAGTGTATCTTATTTCAGTGAAAAGATCATTTGAACTTCTCCTTTTTGTTCAGGAGGAACCAGTATCCCAGTTCTTTTTTGATCTGGGCCAGAATAAACCACAGCACCAGCAGCGTCACGGCAGGAAGAGACAAACAGACGGAGACAGACCTAATTATCCCAAACAGCCCCGGAAACCCCGTGAGTCCATTCACCTGCAGTCTTTCCACTCCTTCCACTGGTCTAATGGATCAAACTGGACTGTTTCTATTACCTTTATGTAGAAATATTTCAACCCTGTTTTCTTCTCTCACTACAGCACAGCCCACTGGACCCTGTTGGTTCTGCCTTGCAAGTCCAGAAGTCGAGAAGCACTTGGTCATAAGCATCGGAACACATGTGAGTCCACAAAATCTGTATTCTGTAGCCCGATGTCACTTTAAAAACCTTTAAACATAAAAATATATCAACTGATAAGTTATCGGTCAAGTATTGACACATCATCTGTTGTTTTTCCATTATGCTTTAACGTAATTATTCTATTTCCAGTGTTACATGGCTCTCGCTAAAGGTGGTCTCACTCCAGACCATGTTCTCCTGCTGCCCATTGGGCATTACCAGTCAGTGGTGGATTTGGCATCGGAGGTGGTTGAAGAGATGGAGAAATACAAGAGTGCCATCAAGAAGTTATGTAAAAGCAGAGGCCAACGGTGCATCCTGTTTGAGAGGAACTACCGCAGCCAGCACCTTCAACTACAGGTCCATACAAAATATTGTCTCATTCATAATGCGATTGTGGCGTCTGCCTGAATGGACTGACCTGTACAGATCCCAGGTCAGTCTAAGCAGCACCACATATATGAAAAAGAAAGTCTGGTAAACTGATAGCAGCGTGGAGAGTGTGAGAGACGCCCAGCCCTCCACCAATCACAGACTTCAACATCATTTCATCAGTTTAAGTCTGAGCAGATAGACAACTTGTCTGCGCTGAAGAATAACCATTTCTGAGGGACGTGTTCCCAGTGATGACCAAATACATGATTTCCCAAAGACCTCATAATGAGAAAGCAATGCATAAGGGGTTTAACGGAAACTTCATTTGTCGTCCTCAGGTAGTGCCGGTGCTCATGGAGAAGTGCAGTACAGAAGACATCAAGGAGGCGTTCATGATACAAGCTGAAGAGCAGCAGATGGAACTGATGGAGATTCCAGCTCATACAGACCTCAAACAGGTACATGCCAACTGTGTCCATCTCATACTGAACACACAAAAAGACTTTGAGACTTTGGTTTAGTTTGTTGTTTTTGTGGTCTAATCCGTAAAAACACATTCAAAATTTACAAGGCACCTTGCAATCACATCTGAATGTAATCTAAAATAGAATTTAAAAATTAAATGCATTTGAAATTTACATGATTTCAAGCATTGATTTTTGTCATTTTTATCAGTTGGGCATGTGCACTTTTAAGTGCTGTCAGAATACACTCATTTTCACTCTTTCTAATATACTGATCTGTGTAACATTATCTATGAAGTGAATGAGAAAGCAAGTCATGAGGAGACCAAGAGGATCCGGTTTGCACTGTGACTAACTGTAATATCCCCCATTACAGATTGCTCCTCCAGGAACGCCCTACTTTTATGTGGAGCTGGATACAGGCGAGAAGCTGTTTTATCGCATCAAGAAAAATTTCCCTTTGCAGTTTGGCAGGTAATTGTTACACATACAGTTCATCAATTATTTTAATGTTTATGTAAAAACCTGCTTTACATAAGCGTCTTTACATTCTGTATATATGTGTTTGGCCTCAGGGAAGTGTTAGCAAGCGAGGCGCTGTTGAACATCCCCATGCGTGCCGACTGGAGAGAGTGTAAATGTACAAAAGAGGAGGAAGAGGATCAGGCCAAACAAATGCGCTCTAACTTTCAGCCCTTTGACTTCGCACTCGATGACTGAGCAACGGTTCAGATACATCTGACTTTATCCCTTCGTGTTAACGAACTCAATCTGTGTGTCAACTGTTTATTTTATCATTTTATGCTTTTTAAATTTTGCACCATATACATTTTCCTCTTCCTTTCTTTTGCAAGGAGTTAGGAAATGGCTGTTGTCACAGTGGTCTTTCAAAAGATAACTTTTTTGGTGATGTATCTCATCTGTTATATACAATTAAGTGTGGAATTTTGTTGTGACTCATAATTAAAGTCATTTTTTTCAGATTTGTAAAATCTGCATTTCTCTTTTGTAGTAACAGTGTGGTGTACGTCTTCTGCTTGTTTTGATGTCCTTTTGAGACTTTACTGATGTTTGTACTTGTGCTCAAGTACACAAACAACCATGTCATCTCATAGCCTACAAAAGAAGACCCTTATGACACAAAATAGTTATGGAAATTAGCAATTAATTATGGATTGTTGAATGTCTAATTATATAATACTCTAAATATTATTTACTCTAAATATTAAAGCAATATGTATTACTTTACTCTAAAAGAAAGCAGAAAAACCAAGTGTCATTATTTGCTTACAAGAAAAAAAAAAGTTATTACCATTACAGGGTAGTGCCTTATAACGTCATCGTTTTAGTAAACAATTATAAATAGTAGGAATAATGTGTAACCTAACTACTCACGTGTTATTTATAAATGTCACTCAAATGAATTATAATATGACATTTTTCAGCGTTTGCTCGAATATTAAGTAGAATTTTCGTTGTTTTGTGAGCAGACCTTTAATATGAAAACGTGGAAGTAAAGACTTTTATTGTTTTTTATTTAATTCGCATCACAAACCAATATGTAAAACACACTGTTTAAATACTTAAATGGAATAAAATTATCTGTGCTTAAAATACCCAAAATGTATTTACATTTAAAATAAACGACTATTTTGAGTGGTCGGGGACTTTTATGTTCAGAACGCGGAAGTGCTGCAGGAGGCACTGAAGTCACGTGAGGAGTTATTTTCACAACGATGCATTTGTTGCACAGTCCTGACCATTTTAGCACATTTAAAGCGTAGAAATCTGTGTCTTTGGCAGTTAAAACGCGAAGGAGTTGTTGACATGGATGAGGATGGACTGCCCATCGTGGGATCAGGAGTAGATCTTACAAAGGTACGTTTAACATTGCAACATCAGCTGCTGCTCACATGACCGTCTGACATGGATAGTAGTGACCATTATACTTTCTTAAGGTTCCAGCCATTCAACAGCGAAGAATCGTAGCTTTCCTCAACCAGTTCATCGTTCACACCGTCAGGTTCCTGAACCGGTTTTCCACAGTATGTGAGGAGGTATGTTCACATGTCTTTACCTTAACTTATATATTTCTTGAAAGTGTCAATGACCTGGAGATTTTTTTTTTTCTTTTTTCTTTTTATTTTCCAGAAACTAGCAACAGTATCATTACGAATCCAACAGATTGAGACCACACTAAGCATTTTGGAAGCAAAGGTAAATCAAGGCAAGGGTTTTCAGACTAGGGACCGCAGTGGAGTGCTAGGGGATCAGTGGGAGAAAAAGTAATTAATTAATTAATAAAAATGAATGAGTAGGTAATATTTAATAAATAAATAAATATGCAGCACTAGATGTAGTATAATAATAATTTTTAAAAAAGTAGAAAAAAATTTAATAAAATCCACTATCTTAGGCTTATCCTGGTTGATTTCTTGAAAATATGTTGTATAAATTTGCAGTTAGCTTCTATTCCTGGTTTGGAAGATGTCACAGTGGATGGAGTGAGATCATCTACAGAGACAAACGGTCCTGCTGCGGCTGGCATTCATGCCACGGGCCCCTCTTTGGGTCCCCCTGTTGAGGTAACAGTTTTCCTGAGATGTCATAATTCATTTATCCCACTGCATTTTGAAGTATTTATAACCATAATGGCAAATTTTTGGTATTAATACACAGTCTTTGTCCATTCAGGCATCTCCGCAAGCACAAGTGGCCCCTCAGGAGCCGAAAGCAGAGGCCCCAGCGGAAAATGTGATGACTGTAGCCAAGGACCCACGATATGCCAGATACCTGAAAATGGTGCAAGTGGTATGTGTGTTTTTCATAATGAAAAATGAAAATGTACTGACAAGTTACTCACCCTCAGGCCATCCAAGGTGATGAGCTTGTTTCTTTGTAGGAAAGGGATTTGGAGAAATTTAGCATTATATCACATGCTCAGCATCGGATCCTCTGCAGTGAATGGGTACCGTCAGAACGAGAGGCCAAACAGTTAATAAAAACATCACAATAATAATCCACAAGTAACTCCAGTTCATCAGTTAATTTCTTGTGAAGTAAAAAAAAAAAGCATATTTGTAATAAACACATTCATCATTCACTATTAAGGTTTTTTAACTGTAATCCATCGCTACTGGGCAGAATACTAGTCCATAATTTATAATAATGCTACTTCCATTACTTAAAAAGTACTTGTGGATTATTCTGACATTTCTGTCAGTTGTCTGGACTCTCATTCTGATGGCACCCATTCACTGCAGACCTTCCATTGGCGAGCAAGTCACATAATGCTAAATTTCTCTAAATCTGTTTTGATGAAGAAATAAACCCATCTTCATCTTGGATGTCAATTTTCAGCAAATTTCCATTTTTGGGTGAACATCTTCCTTTAAAATTAAATCATAACCTGAGTTTCATCATTAACAAACTCACATATAGTCATGATTAATGTGGAAAGTTTATGTATATGCCAATATTTTGCTCTTTTGCACAGGGTGTTCCAGTCATGGCCATTAAAAATAAGATGGTAATGGAGGGTTTGGACCCCTCTTTGCTAGAGTAAGTGTAAACCACAGTAAAAATATTATGCACTATTTATGCATGTGTATAGTCACTATATGTGTGACAATGAAGTGTTTATACTGTAGCTAATAGATTTATTGCATTTCCCTTTAGTACCCCTGATGCACCTGTTCCAGATGGAGTTAAAAAAGGATTGGAAGAGCAAGATGATGACAGCTCAGGCAGCGAATCATCTTTCAGCGACTAATCAGCTCCGCCCCTCACGGCTAATGAGCGTTTTGTTGGACTTGTTGAGCCTTGCTCATCTCAAAGGAGAGTAAATGCACTTGAATGTCCTTACAGAGGACAGACACTTAGTGATGGCACTAAGTTTGTTTTAGATCTCAGAGACGGCATACTTGACATCTATAGTGGTGGTTTCTGAGGGCACTTGCTCACTAGGTGAGATCTCTAATGATTGTGATGATAATTGGTCCATTTAAGTGCTACTTTCATGTGAATTATTAATCTCTCATCTCTTGCCTGATATGTACATGTTAAATGCCTAGTATGTACATCTAATAACAATAAAAAGATGCCAGTGAGTGTTTTTATAAAGTAAAGCCATGTAAATCTATTAGTGCTGTCAAATGAATAATCGTGATTAATCGCATCCAAAATAAAAGTAATATATGTGTGGACTGTGCATATTTATTATGTATATATAAATGCACACACATGCATGTATATATTTAAGAAAAAGGTTGTGTGTATATATTAAATATTTATATATGCATGTAAATATTTTCAAAATATATGCTGTATGTGTGTGTATTTATATATACATAAATATACACATACATAAATTATGTAAACAAAAACGTTTATTTTAGATGCAGTTAATCGCGATTAATTGACAGCACTAAAATCTATTAAATTGAATGTAGCTGAGTAATTTTTTTTAACTTTAGTTGCAACAATATCAAACTGACTTTGAATCACAGTAATATCGATAACAAAAAATGACCGTGTGTTAGATTTGTTGAGTTTCTAATAATACTTATTGTGTTGCACAGTCATTACAGATTTGCTTATATTGCCTTTTCCAAATCTTAACTTGTTATTAAAAGTTGTTATATCTGAACTCAGTGAAATGAAGTTACTTTAAAACCTACACTACTATTGAAAGTTTGGGATTGGTAAGATTTTTATTTTATTTTTGAAATTAGTCTCATGCTCACCAAGGCTGCATTTATTTGGTCAAAAATACAGTAAAACCAGTAATATTGTGAAATATTATTAAAATTTTAAATTAGTGTTTTCTAATTGAATGTTTTTCAAAATGTAATTTATTCTTGTGATGCAAAGCTGAATTTACTCCAGCCTTCAGTGTCACATGATCCTTCAGAAACCAGTGTTGAATACAATTGTGCTGCTCATCTTGTGTGTGTGTGTGTTTGTGTGTGCGAGTGAGCGAGCGAGAGAGTGAATATAAATTTCAAAAGAACAACCAGCATTTGTTTGTAACTGGCCCGACCTCTGAATGGTAGTGTATGCTGCTATTCCTATCATAACAAATATTAAAGCAATCACTTTTAGTCATGCACATCATTATCATCATCATGTGTTTTTATTTCACAATTACAAAGTCAGACAAACATTGTGCAAGCATGGACTTTTTTTTTTTACATTCCACTTCATAAAGTGCAAGATTAAAACACACCTGTTGCTCACTTTCAGCTGCACTGAATTTTCGGAATGATTATGGAGTAAAACAAGGCAAAAAGTCCAAACTATAACCAAAGCAAAGATAGATTGATTGACAGTAATGCGAATAAGAATTTGCTCAACTTGGCTGATCATAAATGCTTTCTAAAATAAGAATTACTATGAAGCAGCTTTATTAATTGTTTGGCATCAAGTGGTTATATTACATTTCAAGTACATGTTTATGCCCTTTTTCTAGAACAAAATACAAGCTACAAAAATATACGCTGCCAATGATTACACAGTACTTTAGCAGATCTTTCAACATGAAAAAAGGTAGTAAGTTGTATAAAAATACAATTCTATTAAAAATGCACAAAAACAGTGAAACACTGTAACGGTATGATGTGATGGTCATGAATACTCTATTAAATTAACAGTCAGTTTCAGAGTGAATTGCTGTAAAAAAGAAATAAAAGAAAAGTTAATATGATCTTGAAGGCACTAAAAATAATTACTGATTTGGAACAATGTGAAAAAAGCTGGGGGTCAGTATTTATTTATTTATTTATTTTAAATGTTTTTGAAAGAAGTCTGTTTTGCTTACCAGGGCTGTGTTTATGTGATACAGTAAAATTGAAAATATTCTAAAATAGAATTTATTCCTGTGATGGCAAAGCTGAATTTTCAGCAGCCATTACTCCAGTCTTCAATGTTGCATGTTTCAGTATTTTTTGATAAATAGAAAGTTCAGTATTTATTTGAAACAGTTTTTTTTTTTTTTTTACATTATAAATGTATTTACTGTCACTTTTGATTACTTTAATGCATCTATGCGGAATAGTAGTAATTTTTAATAAAAAATGAATGACCCCAAACTTTTGAATAATAGTGCAAGTCTAATTTTATACACTCACCTGGAACTCTCTGATGTACGTTAAAAAGAAGAAGACAAAACTGAAAGTAGTGATCCATTCACACGCGACACTCACTATATGAAGTGTGTAGTCCTTCAGAAGCAGGTAAACAAGACAAGCAACTTTAAACATTCAGCAATACATTTTTGCTACAATTTAAGTACTGGAATGTGGTTAGTGAACTGTACCTTATCATTGGTGTCCCAGTGAAGTTTGCTTGTTCCGACAAGAATTGCACAAATAATTGCTGGAAGGAGGCGTTAAAGACAATCTGTTTGATCTGAAATATAAACAGTGCATGTCTTGACATGGAAAGCCAGCACGCTGTGATCACAATACTGGATTCGGATGACCGGCCATGTAAAAAGATGCAAATTTACACTAGCAAAACCACATTCAGAATGTCAACCAAGAGCACATATTGTACCGCTGAGAAAGGATACTGGGTATTACAGCTAGAGCAGCCAATCCAGCGAAGAACACACGGAAATGGCAAATGGACTTAGAACATCCATAAGGATGACCTCGGTACGATATCACACTCTGGATGACAGTGTATATAACCCCAGATAAGAAAAATAGTAAAGCACCGAAATCATGGACTGGCATCACCGTCGTCTCCTAGAACACAACAACATACATGAGCGCCATTAAAGAGAGAGTTATCACTTACTCCCCTCATTTCCTTCCAAACCTATATGACTTTCTTTCTTCTGTGAAACACGAGGAGATATTTTGTTTTCATCTGTTTAATGAAAGTCAGTGGGGTCCAAAGCAGTTTAGGATCTCAACGACTTTCGTTATATCGATAAAAACACACTAGGACATTTGTTGGAATGTTGTTTGGAATAGAATAGAATAGAAAAGACAAGTAAACTGAGTAAAAAACTAGTTCTTGGTTGAACTAGATATACCTGAAATGTAGCCACCAAACACATGCCGACACAAGAGACGATGCCAAAACCAAAAGAAACCTTGTTCAGACAAGGGGACACGGCACCGGTTCTCTCATGGATTCTCTCCACAAATTTATATTCAGCATACATAGTAGCAAAGGCTGGAAAACAGTTGATTTTACTGATTAAAACTACAGTGGAAATCACTGTGCAATACAGTAAAGAATATTCACTCATGCATTTAAACAGAATACAATTACTTTATGCAGGATAATGCACTGAAAATATAGGTTAAAATTAAGTAGAGTAGAGGTGCCATGATGGTTGTTGCTCTGATAACCTTTGATTTGGCATTAAGTTTCATTTCTGCAGTTGTTTGAGGTTTTAGTTGTGGTGCTGTATTATAACACACTGAACTCCAGCTGTGTCACGGATGGGAAAAAATATGTTTTCGTTTTCAGCAGAAAGAGAAGTGAGACCCGAATGAGTGCTATTCCATTGTTACTAAAGAAAAGTACACTCGAGACATTCCCACTGCTTTCCTCTCACATGTCAAAACCAAGCCGTTTGTGGCTGACTACAAATTGTGCAATTTCCCATAGGTTGTGACACACAGATAGCATATGGAGTTTCCTGAAACTGCTGGTGCGGAATTTGCACTTTTTGAAATATGAGCTGGAAATCCAAATCAAATTAAACTGAAATCAAATGACTGATTATTGGTCATACCTGCAAAGGCAGTGATTGTCGACATGAATCCAAACACACAGCTCTCGGGTGGAGTAGCCCCTGTATCACTTTTCAGAGACATTCACAGAAATAATTAAAAAGAACATTCGTATTTGTGAAGCAATTCAGAAACATTTAATGATATACTTGGAATATTTTATATTTAAAACACACACAAGTTCCACAGTTTACTGAATGACACTTAATAAAAGTGCAGCCTCACCATTACAATACATTAATATGACTTTGACTTAAAAATTAGTATTGGGTGTTATCATTGTTGTATATATATATTACAGTATTTAATATACACACATTATATTATATTATATTATATTCTTTAAAGAGTTTGACCTTTTTTCTGCACTGAATCCTGATTTTGAACACGAGCCAACATTCAACTTCGAGTAGAAAACGAAACTAAACGAACTGTCTGCAAAAACTTTTTTTTCCCTTCAGATTCTTAAATCTAGCAGATGTGTATAAATACCCGCTTAAACATAGTCTTGTTACTATATTATAACTTTATAAGCTATTATGGTTTATGTTATTTTAAGAGTTGTGAATTCGTAGGCTATAGTCCAGATGTGTAGCCAAACTAAAATGCTCAAGATAAAAAGACGAGTGACATACCTAATATAAGGAAGGACAACATCAACATCTCGTCGAAATAATGCGATGATGTAAGATATAATGAAGGTGCTCGATGACCAGATTACCAGAAAAGAAGGTAAAAAGCACATTCCTTGCATGAACCAAAACATCTCTCCTGAGGGCTGGGTGTAATCGGTGCATCACCATTCACGGAGACAAAAGCAAAGTGGACAGCCGAGGTCAGACAAAGACACACGGATACTTCACTGAACACACACTGTATGAACTATGAACAATAACTCGACGTTTATAACTGTATCTATAATGTCACGTGTTCACTGGGAATCTTTCTCTTCCTCATTGTTTTACCCATAGATTACCACCAGCACATGTGAACAACGCACAGAGCAGTTCTTTCTTTCTTTTTTTCTTTCACTACATAATTACATTTTAGATAAATCTCTCTGTTCACTTTACATTTTTTTACATGCATGAAAAAAACACTTTGTCATTGCCAAAGTAATGAATTGTATTTCAGCTATTTGTCAGCTATTTGCAGATGAATTTTGAAAGCAGGCATTACAATATTTTTGACCAAGATGTCTTTAAATGGCTATTGAACACAGAAAAAGTAAAAAAAGAGAGCACTGAATTATTATTATGCTTGATTTCTGTTCACAACACCACTCACACAATTTTAAACAGTTTTATAAATTTACATTTTTATTTGATAGATTTTAAATAATATTTGACAGTTTGTATAAAATGCTGAATGGATTGTTAAATAAGCATTCTCTCTGATGGTGTATGTACAGGTGCATCTCAATAAATTAGAATGTCGTGGAAAAGTTCATTTATTTCAGTAATTCAACTCAAATTGTATTAAATAAATACAATTTGATGTATTTATTTTTTATCAAATTGTATTAAATAAATTCAATGCACACAGACTGAAGTAGTTTAAGTCTTTGGTTCTTTTAATTGTGATGATTTTGGCTCACATTTAACAAAAACCCACCATCTCAACAAATTAGAATACTTCATAAGACCAATAAACAAAATATTTTTAGTGAATTGTTGGCCTTCTGGAAAGTATGTTCATTTACTGTATATGTACTCAATACTTGGTAGGGGCTCCTTTTGCTTTAATTACTGCCTCAATTCGGCGTGGCATGGAGGTGATCAGTTTGTGGCGCTGCTGAGGTGGTATGGAAGCCCAGGTTTCTTTGACCGTGGCCTTCATCTGCATTTTTTGGTCTCTTGTTTCTCATTTTCCTCTTGACAATACCCCATAGATTCTCTATGGGGTTCAGGTCTGGTGAGTTTGCTGGCCAGTCAAGCACACCAACACCATGGTCATTTAACCAACTTTTGGTGCTTTTGGCAGTGTGGGCAGGTGCCAAATCCTGCTGGAAAATGAAATCAGCGTCTTTAAAAAGCTGGTCAGCAGAAGGAAGCATGAAGTGCTCCAAGATTTCTTGGTAAACGGGAGCAGTGACTTTGGTTTTCAAAAAACACAATGGACCAACACCAGCAGATGACATTGCACCCCAAATCATCACAGACTGTGGAAACTTAACACTGGACTTCAAGCAACTTGGGCTATGAGCTTCTCCACCCTTCCTCCAGACTCTAGGACCTTGGTTTCCAAATGAAATACAAAACTTGCTCTCATCTGAAAAGAGGACTTTGGACCACTGGGCAACAGTCCAGTTCTTCTTCTCCTTAGCCCAGGTAAGACGCCTCTGACGTTGTCTGTGGTTCAGGAGTGGCTTAACAAGAGGAATACGATAACTGTAGCCAAATTCCTTGACACGTCTGTGTGTGGTGGCTCTCGATGCCTTGACCCCAGCCTCAGTCCATTCCTTGTGAAGTTCACCCAAATTCATGAATCAATTTCATCCAAAATCATCACAATTAAAAGAACCAAAGACTTAAACTACTTCAGTCTGTGTGCATTGAATTTATTTAATACACGAGTTTCACAATTTGTGTTGAATTACTGAAATAAATGAACTTTTCCACGACATTCTAATATATTGAGATGCACCTGTGTGTGTGTGTGTGTGTGTGTGTGTATTTATATATATTACATACTGACTAGGAGGACAAGCACTCATGGTTCGATAAAGTTCTATCAATTTAACAAGAGTCACTAAAACTATTTTACATAGCCTAAAATAAAAATCTTTAAAATCTAAATATTCATTTAAATTAATTTAATATGTCCTAAATAATTTTTAAAATAATCGACTACTATGTAATTATTAATTAAAGTTTATGTAAGTTTTATAATATTTTATATAATTATTTATCATGCTTTTTAAAAGTAGGCCTATTATTTTAATTCATAACGTGATCGTCCTCCTAATCAATAGAGGGCGGCAGCGAGTCTGTCATGTACATAGATCCACACGAACTGAGCGTATTCTCATCACCTGATCACTACCAATGAGGAACTACAGTGTTTGATTGTTGACCATGCGATCATGTGACGGTATGTTTTAGTGTAATGAAGCTATTTTTAATTTCACCGAAGGAAACATGTGTCCTCATTAAGTGTTTATGGAGGAGGAGATGTTGATGGCCGGGGAGAGTCATGTTGATCATTAATTCGGTGCTTAAACTGCTGCAGCGGCAGACATACACCTGTCTGTCTCATCGCTATGGACTGTACCTGTGCTTCGGAGGACTAGTCCTCATGATAGTGTCTGCTTTTCAGTTTGGGGAGGTATGTACTCTAACTAGGGTAATATTCAGAAGTATACTGTCTTCATGAGATTTGCATTCAGGCCATGACTGTGTAAATCACTGATTACTGATCAAAGCTGATTGTGCAATCTGACTCTGACCTGTTACATAGTGGTTGCAAATCAAACTTAGACACTTTTAGTAAGGGTTTGGTGTTGTGTATTAACTGGCTGGTTTTGTTTGGTTTGGTTTGGTTTGCAGGTTGTGGTAGAGTGGAGTCGAGATCAGTACCATGTTTTGTTTGACTCCTACAGAGATAATGTTGCAGGAAAGTCCTTTCAAACGAGGTGAGCAATGGATCAATGAAACCAGCTTCATTCATGCACAGTATTATTATGATTTAAAAAAAAAATACATCTTTTCATATATATGTTCCTGGAATCACATACCTACCTTGGTTCATATGCTTGTATAATTCCAGGCTTTGCCTACCGATGCCCATTGATGTGGTTTACACCTGGGTAAACGGCACAGACATGGACCTGCTGAAGGATCTTCGTGCTGTGAGACAGCAGCTGGAAGAAGAACAGAAGGCCTTGAGGTACCCCACCCATAAAACACACACTGTTGGTGTAGTATTTATTTATCCTCATGGGAGGAGAGATCGGGATTGAGGAGAAATTTGATGGCACTTGTTTAACCGCTTGAAAGGAAAATAAATCATAATGTGTCATTTTTTACTTTAAAACAGCATTATTACTATTACTACTACTTATTGATTTATTTTGGCATTTTTATTTTATTCAAAAAAATTTATTTTGAATTACACATAGTTCACAATATTCTGCATGGTGGGAATATGATGGAATCTATTTAACTATTTGATTAATGGGTTAATAAATCATAAAGGAAATAAAAACCTTTTTTTACTTTAGAAAATGATTACTACTACTGCTACTATTAATTTATTTTATTATTATTTTATATATATATATATATATATATATATATATATATATATATATATATATATATATATATATAGGAAATAAAAATCATAATGTTTGCTTTTGCTTTATAACAGAATTATTACTACTACTATTATACATTTATTTAATTTTATTTTTTCAAAACATATTTTGAATTACACATAGTTTTAAACATTCTGCATGGCAATGGATTATTAAATAAAGGAAACAATATATAATGTTTCATTTTACTTTAGATCAGGATTATTATTATTATCATTATCATCATCATCATCATCATTATTTCTACTACTACTACTACTACTACCACCATTACTACTAATCATAGTACTGTATTCATTTATTTTATTATTTTATTTTGTTCAAAACAATGTATTTTGAATGACATGCTTTGCCACGTTCTGCATGCTGTTAATTTGATGGTATTAATTTAATTGTTTGATAAATTGATTATTAAAGGTCCCGTGGCATGAAAATTTCACTTTATGAGGTTTTTTAACATTAATATGAGTTCTCCTAGCCTGCCTATGGTCCCCCAGTGGCTAGAAATGGCGATAGGTGTAAACCGAGCCCTGGGTATCCTGCTTCGCCTTTGAGAAAATGAAAGCTCAGATGACCCAATCTGGAATCTTCCCTTTATGTCGTCATACGGTGGAAAGGTTACCTCCCCTTTCTCTGCTTTGCCCGCCCATGAGAAAATGAGCTACTACCGTGCGAGGCGAGCGCAATATTTTTTTTTCCTCGAGACACATCATGGCTTGCAAACGAGCAAAGCATGTAAAAAAAAAAAAATTTTTAGTTCCTTCATCCGAGCCTGTGGCTAGCATTAGTTACATGATAATAACTGTAACAGAATACATAAACAACTAAAGTACCTTATCCAGACACAATATTTTAAACTAATCATTCGGAGACGTCCTGCTGTAGCCGCTGAGTTGCAACTTCTTCATCCGGTGCTTCTCCACCCGGATCAGATTCTGGGTCAAACTGAAAAGCTTGAAGGACTGAGTGTCTACGAGCCGTTGCGATACATCCACTGTCAACATTAGCGCATGGTAGCGCATGGTAGCACATGGTAGCGCAAGCTGGTTAAGGCCACATACCCACCCTCCACCTTGCCCCGCCTCTCTCCTCCTCATTAGCATTTAAAGCTACAGACACAGAAATGGCACGTCCTAAGGAAAGCTCATTGTGGGACTGGCTCGTAGTGGCTGAAATTCTGCACCAAGGCTGAATTTCGGGAAAGAGACTTCAGATACAGTACTAGGGACCACTTAGGCCTATATAAAAGCATCCAAAAAACAGCATGTCATGGGACCTTTAAATCATAAAGAAAACAATCCTAATTTTTTATTTATTTTTTATTTTTACTTGAACAGGATTACTACTATCACAAATTTATTTTATTAAATATTATGTTTTGTTATTTTATTCAAAACAACATGTTTTTAATTGCTCACCTGTCTATTGCAAAAAAAGAGTAAATATAGAATTTTGAGTAAGGGACAAAGGTTTAACATCTCGTGGCTTTTAAATATTTGTCCACTGTATCCACATGCATCCAAAGCTAATCAAATAAAAATGCAGGTATAATATTTGTATGTGCAGTTTCTATTTAGAGTCTGTTGTGTCCTGTATTTTAGTATGTTTAGTATGGTGGGACACACCCATGTTTATTTGGCAGTGCTAACAGTACTTTTAATGCCAGAAGAGGAAATTTGCTTAATGTTTTTTAAAAGTGTTTTATGTGCTGTTTTTTTAGGGAACGTCTTGGAAAAAATGCATCTGAAATAACTGAAGCTCCTAAGGGAAGGTGAGTGTTTTAAATAAGTAGAAATAAGCCAAAGTTAATTTCATTTTCATCCTATTCATGTGTCTGCAGGACACGAAGCAAACTAAATATTGTGCGGTTTATACATTTCCTGTTTTGTAGCAACCAGGGCCTTTGTCACAGCCGCAGTTGTTTTTTATGCCACCAGAGCTTTCCTGTGTCAAAAGCAACTGCTGCACTACAGAATAATAGTGTGAATGGTTATCTCTCTCATAAAGATTAGCTCTAGATCAGAGCTTTAATTCAGTCTGTGTTCCCTGTGATAGGCCAGAATGTCTGTTGTCCCACTGCATCATGGGTCCTGTGCTGGTGCTGGATCCATCCCTTCCTGCCAACATCACATTGAAGGAGCTGCCAACACTGTCAGCAGCATTCTCCACTGCAAAACAACTCCTACAGATGGCCAAACCTCTCCACCCCTCCTCAAGCGTGTCTGTTCTTCTCTTCCATTCCCACAGTGAAGGTACAATTATGACCTACTTCTCACTACCGTACAGAGTAGACTCGCATGCTGTCTCACACTAAAGTTGTGAATAAAAATGTAACTTTATATAATATAAATTTATAATTGGTAAATGTTATTCGTATAAGCAATCTCGTAAGAATTACATACATTCAACATTTGTATACTTCAACATTTATTGTCCATTAACAGGGGCAAAACTGTTAGTCTAACATTAGTTTTATGTCCCGTTACAGCTGAAAAAGCCCATACAGATGCTTTGAAGGATGCATTGACACACTCCATCAGCAGAGGTTATCTGGTGAGAAAAATAACTGCTGTACTAACACTTCTTATTGACCAATAATTCTGCTTTCCATGTCACTCTGAGCATTAGAAATTCCAGCTTGCTTCTTGTAACAGAACAACACTCGGACTTTTTAAATTCCAGCTTCACCAAAATGTGGATATATGACATCACAGAAACTTACAAAAAAATAAATAAAAATTGAAATGTTGCATTGGCAGTTAACTGAATTTAAATAGGTTGAAGTACTAAAATGACTAAAACTGAAATAAAAATTTTATTTAACTAAAGCTAAGAAGGAAAAAAAACTAATAAAAAAGACAAAATCACTTAACAAAATATTAAAATTAAGACTGAAAATATACAAATAAAAGCTAATTCAAAATATTAATAAATGCTACAAACGTATAGCAATAATACTAAAAGTACACTGATATTGATAATCAAATAATTTCAAAACAGATGTGAAAACTATGGATTGCCATTTTGTTTCTTGTATGTCACCTTCTAAAAAGTGGGAACATGAGCAGGAATATCCCACACCCAAATTCAAGTAAAACACAGTACAAAACCAAAAACTTGTGCTGCTTTTACGAATCAAAGTCATCCACAGAAAAGGGAACTTTTTTTTGTTATTGTGATGTCTGTTGTATGATGTCTACGGTAATGCTTTAACCAACAAGAGGAACCTTTTTTTTTACAATTTCCTTTTGGTTAAGGTTTTATTAGCATTACTGAGACTGTTCCTGGCAACCCACATCACTGTACATTTTGTAGGTGACCCTTATTTGACGCTCACATGCTGTTATAATGGATTACATCATCTTTGTGTGAAACGCAACATTTTTTTGTTTTAAAACAAATCCTTGTGAAACTCATGGAGTCTAAACGTGTGTTTCTGTGATAGACTACTGATAAAGAGGCTCCAGGGCTGGTCCGCATGCAAACTCTGGCCTACTTGAGCGGGTTCCCACCGTCACTGAAGGAAACTGAGCAGCTCAGGGTCAAACTACCAGCTGTGGTGACCAGTAAAATCAAACAGGTAAAACCTCTCAAATAAGGCAATCGGTGGAATGCATTGTTTGAAATGACCACAAGGTGGCACACAAGATCCATTAGAAAGACACGGCTGTCTGCGTATTTCCAGTTTGAGTCTAGCAGAGAACTTCCTTAGGCCTTAATCCATCAAAAACCCCAATGACATTACTATATTTGTCTTATTGAACTATTACTTGCTGTCGAGCTGCATAACCGTTGGCCATCCATTAATCTATAAAATAATAATCAGTGTTTTGTGTGTTGTGGATCTCAGTGTTTATCTCATTGGTTAGGGCAATGTTTGGGCTCCGTCCTGCTGTCTGCGGTCATGTGATAAGAGCTCAGGGTATTACAGTGACACTTGAGCGGCCTGACGGGGGGGTTAACAGTACAACAACTGTTTGAAATGGCCAGGCGCCAGCCTGCGCTTGGAAAAGGCATCAGGGTTTAGATGACCTTCTATCTCTATCTCTCCTCTATTTCTCCACAGAGCTCTGTATATCTCAGAATACTTTATTTGTTTGCTTGTTTCATTTCTTTGCTTTGTACACTTGCTTGCTTTTGTTTGTTCTTTCTCTTGTTTATTTTTGCTTTAGTTTGTTTCTTTTCTTTTTGCTTTAATTTGTTTCTTTCACTCTTACCTTGATAGCTTTTGTTTGTCTTTGCTTGTTTTTGTTCTTCCTTGATTTTGTTTGTATGTGCTGCTGTTTGTTCTTGTGTTCATTCTTAGTTAGGTTACTTTCATTTATTCTTGATTGCGTATGGTTGTTGCTTTTTTTTTTTTTTTGATTTTGCTTGATTTCAATCACTTTTGTTTGCTTTCATTTGTTCTTGCTTTTGATCAGCTTTGCTTGTTTTAGTTTCTTTTTTTTTCTTAAGTTTGTTTTTGCTTTTGTTTGTTCCATTTGTTGTTTCTTGATTTTTGTGTTCTTGGCTTATATTGTTTTTGCTGGATTTCATTCTTGCTTTCTTTCATGCTGCTTGCTTTTGTTCTAATAATTTGTTTGCTTTTTCACTTGTATAGCCTCTGTAACTCTTATCTTAAACTTTTTTTTTTTTTTTTGTCCTATTCCCTCCATCAACCAGAAATTTCCACAACTTTCCTTTCATGTCTTGTTCTGCTCATTATTGTATTCCAGTCGGAACGATGGGGAGTCTTCTGTAGGGTTTTTTCCTTTTAGTATTGTTTGTCTACAATTCAAATGTGGGTCACATAAGGTAATATAGCAAAGGATGAAGCTGAGGAACAGATAAAGAAAGAGAGAGTGAGCGCGAAGTTGAGTGTTGAGAGATGGCTAGTATTTATAGTGTGTGTTAGCCTGTTTGCAATGTTGATGAAAGCTCTCCCTTGACCTCTGTCCAATGCACACACTGTTACACAAGAAATACTGCCAGTGAAGTGTGTGTAGGGAATCTACTTAGTTATAGTTTGGGGACAAATTTGTCACCAGAAGTAAGCTAAATCTAGCAAAATTGTCCCCTTGGGGATGTCCTCAATAGGAAAATCTATTTTAAATAATGTCTTAGTTGTAAATACGCAGAAATTTTTGATTTAGGTTTTGGTTCAGATTAGTTTGTTGTAATAAAATATGAACTAATTAAGCTTTAACCATTGATTTAGCCTGTTGTCTATATTGTACATAAAATATGCACCTATAAACACAAACACTCCCCCCTTGACTATTTGGGTTCTGCAGGTTGTTTTTTTCTTAATGTGATGATGGCAGTGTCACTAAACTTCTGAAGAAGGCCTTTTCATTCAGTGATGGCGTTCCTGGAAACACTAAATGCTATTGATAGATAAGTATTTTGACTCTCTGCAGTCATCTTTTGGCATTAACTGGAGGAATGGGAACGATAACAATGAAGACCCTCTGCTTGTAAACAGCATTGTGACAAGTGCTAAAACTTGTTTTGAGGGAAACCTGATGGTACAAGCAAACTCATCATCGCAGGAGTCACATGGCTGTGGTGTCTCTAGAACCTTCTGATAGAGGAAGTTAGAAATGATGGGAAGATTAGCATCATCCATAAGAGTAAACGTAGTTCTGTGTGATTTGCTACTTTAGGTTTGGCAGTGGCTTGGGAATGATTTGAAAAGGGCATAAATTGTCAGGCTGTGATAAGCAGCAACTAAAAAATAAAAAAGCAAATAAGCAGCTTTGCTTGCTGCTGAGTGACCATTTGTATTTGTATATATATCTCAGTTGCAGCTGTACTCGGAGGCCAGTATTGCTCTTCTCCATCTAAACACAGCGCAGGATTTTACTGACCTCACCCAGCAGGCCAAGAAGAACCTGACGTTGGAAGGAAAAGAGCTCACTGTCAGTCCAGCATACCTGTTCTGGGACCTTAGCGCCATCTCACAGGTACACATTTTACAGCAGTTTCACACACGAGTGGAAACTAAGCCAATGTGTGCTTGATAAGTGATCGCTTAACTAAAAAAATATGAATAAATAACTTCATAATAAACGGTCTTCCTCTTTTTTTTAGTCTAAACATGATGAGGATGTTTCTGCCAGTCGCTTTGAAGACAATGAGGAGCTGCGTTATTCACTACGTTCTATCGAAAAATATGCACCATGGGTGCGGCACATCTTTGTCGTAACCAACGGACAGATACCGTCTTGGCTAAACCTAGATAACCCACGTGTTTCAGTGGTTACTCACCAGGTGAGCTTTGCAAACCCTTGGATGACCAGTAAAGACAGCTTATGTTTCTAAACGATCCTCAAAAGGGACATCCTTGTTTATTAGTGTGTGCTATAATGCATTCTATTACTAATATTGGGTGTATTTATGTAAAACCTACAGTAATTGATAAAGTCTTGCTGTCGTTTGTGTTTGCCTCTCAGGACATTTTTCACAACCAAACCCACCTGCCTACATTCAGTTCTCCTGCCATAGAGACCCACATTCACCGAATCCCAGGACTCTCTCAAAAGTTCATCTACCTCAATGATGATGTTATGTTCGGCAAGGATGTGTGGCCTGATGACTTCTACAGCCACTCTAAAGGTCAAAAGGTCAGAAAGACTGCCTATCTGTATCTGTAAGAAAGACTGTTTATTTGAACCGCATTTCTAACAGTTTATGCACATCTGAAGTACAATTTACATTTTAAAGGGAAATTTTGCATGCGTATAAAAGATGTGTGGATACACACACACACTACCGGTCAAAACATTGGTGTTCTTTTTAAAGAAATTAATACTGTTATTGAAAAGAAATGCGCTGAATTGATCAAAAGTGGCAGTAAAGACGCTTTACGTTGTCGAAGATTTCTATTTCAAATATATGTTCTTTTGAACTTTTTAATCATAAAAGGGAAAAAATCCTGAAACAAATGTATCATGGTTTTCATAAAAAGCAGCACAACTGTTTTCAACATTGATGATAATAAGAAATGTTTCTTGAGCAGCAAATGAGCTTGTTAGAATGATTCTGAAGGATTGTGTGATTCTAAAGACTGGACTAATGCTGCTGAAAATTCAGCTTTGCATCACAGGAATAAATTATATTTTAAAATATTATTAAAATGGAGACCAGTTTTGGTTTTGCAGTATTTTTGAGCAAAAGAGTTTCAAAAATTGTAACTTTTGAATGGACGTGATTTATATTATTAAACTAATAATCTTTACATTACAACTCATTTGGCCTTGATAGTCACCTCAGATGTTTTCGCTCTTCACAGGTGTATCTCACCTGGCCTGTACCAAACTGTGCTGAGGGCTGCCCAGGCTCCTGGATCAAAGATGGCTACTGTGACAAGGCCTGCAACAACTCTGCATGCGATTGGGATGGAGGAGACTGTCAAGGTACTTTGACACCGTCATTTCACTCCAGAATTAAAATTGCCAATATTCAGTCACCCTCACATTTACCTTCATGAACCAATTGCATGTTTCTGATCCCATCTTTATATCGTTTTCATAATTTCTTGATTTTTCCTTGCAGGTTCAGCAGGCAGCAGTCGTTTTGGAGGAGTGGGCGGTGCTGTGGTTGGAGGTGGGCAGCCTTGGCAGTTCGGAGGTGGTCTCGGAGGATTGGGAGGCGTGTCCTTCTGTAACCAAGGCTGCGCTAATTCTTGGTTGGCTGATAAATTCTGTGACCAGGCGTGCAACGTTCTTGCATGTGGGTTCGATGTTGGTGACTGCGGACAAGGTGAGTTTTGACCAGTTGTTCTCAACAGTTTTGACCTGAAGTCCCTCCACTCTCTAACAAAACAGGCCCGTATATATATAAATATTCTAAAGACTGGACTATACAGGGCCTAAAACTAACTTTTTGCCAATGGCCAGTGACGTGATCAAATTTACCGGCCAAAAGATTTTTTTACTGGCCATGAAACTCTTTTTGCAAAAACAGGCAGTCATTACTACTACAATGACTAAACATATTTACAATGTTTTTAATTTGTCCTTTACTTTTGATTTTACTTTTTATTGATTTATCTTTTTTTTTTTTTGTCCCTAAAAAAACATTGAGATTCTTAACATTAGTGCTGTCGATTTAAAAAAAAAAAATTAATCACACATTTTTCTGTAAGTAATCATGATTGATCGCATATTTATATTGTCATAATTTCACATTGAACCTCCAATTTAATGTAACAACATAAATATAGTATATTTTAAATGTTTTTAATGGAGTCTTTTTACTAATTAGGCTATTATTAGTGAAGTACGGATACCAATACTGCTACTGCTGTCTCTATTAAATGCATTTTCCCTCAATTTTACCTATTAATTAGTCATTCAACATTATAGTATAATTAAAAGCCATTATTTTTTTACATTTTAATAAGCTCTGAAATATTCAGTGATTTTAAAACAGTCTTCCCATAAACTATAAATTGAATATGCATAAAATATACAGATTAATCTTTAATAATCTGCGACTAGAGCAGTCGAGTGATTTCTCTTTTTCTTTTGTTCTTTGATTTACATCACTGACAGACTTCAGCAGCGCTGTCTCTTTAAAACCTGATGCACATGACGCGGATCTGACACAAATCCTATTTTCTCCAAACTCTTTACTGTTATTTAAGACTTTATTATTCATTTAAGACTACGTTTACGAGGTAACTCGCCAAAACCGTGTATTTTGATATAATTGTGTGTGTGTTTTCCGTTGAAGCGCTACTGGTGCTGTCTCAAAGCGGCTCGGTGTATGTTCAGCTGAACGCGCAGCCTTTCAAACTAGGGCTGTTCGATTCTGATTCCTGGTTCTGGAATCGATTCCTCTGTTGTTTTAGATTCTTTTTCGATTCTTGTTTTTTTTTTTTAGATTGAAGGAACCTAATCTCGCCATGCTGCATGATATAAAGGTCGTAGAAAGTATCCTTCTCATAATATGAAGCTTTTATGACGATACGTTTCTATAGCTCTGATTGATTTTTAAATTGTAATTTTGTCTGCTTTGCCCGTGAAATTAGTCATAGCTCACTGCTCAGCATGTCCCTGTTTATTACATGAATTGAACAAGACATGAAGTGTCTAAAATAAATGTGCACAGTTCAGCTGAATGACGAAGTTTACTTTGACTGTATGCTTTGCACAAAATTAACAAACTGTGGACATGGAGACGAATGGTGCTTCTTAAACAGAAGGCTGCATCCTCAAATTCAGATGATCTCAGTACCGACTCTTTTCTTTGTTTATTTTCTTGAATTTAAGTGTGTGCAGTCTTCCGTTTGAGAGGCACCCATAGATAAGCTTTGTTGAACTGAAAAAGGCTCTGAATAAGGAGTCGATTGCTCTTGATGGCCTCCAACGCCTCAGAATTGATTCTTTTTGGAATCGATTCCCAGCCCTATTTCAAACTTCACTCCACCGTTTAGGTGGCGAAACCCCAGGTATGTGTCGCCATATTCTCGGGTTATGAAGAATAAAGTTAATCTTCCGAAATGAAGCAGCAATTATCTTCTGAGGTAAAAGTTATTAGAACCGTGTCCATGGACAAGCTGGCCATCAAAAGTTTTACACTGTTAGATATACTCGCCAACGTCGATTTTTACTCGCAAGAAGACTCCCCACTTTAGATGACATGAAATTGCTGTCAAACTAATTTAATGGGCTGTTTTATGTTCCCACCAATGTCAAAATCAAAGCCACACCCCTGATCAGAACAAGTTAAACAGCATCCGTCTTTTATTCAAGGCTGGACATCTGAACCTAGCCATATCTTTTTCATTAAAATGAATAGCATTGGACAGGTTCACTGTGTATTTTTGAACTGTTCTGGGTATGTGGCAGACTTCTTTTGTGAGCCTTTAATGCTGAACTCATATTGACTACGTTTACATGGACATCAATACTCTGATTTTAATACGTTTAAGACGATACCCTGATTAAGAATGTACCATGTAAACAGAGATTTTCCGGCTAAAGTCATAATCGAAGTGAACACAAATCGAATTAAGACATGTGGAGTATTCCTATTTTAGTCGCATTGTCGAGGTGCAGTACAGACATGTATACACCTTAATCAAACTATTACCGTGGTGTAGGACTTTTCGCAAATAAAAGAGCTTCAACACCACCGTCATCTGTATGCACGTACAAATAACTAACTGCACTTGAAGCTTTCATAAAATTAAAAATGAAACTGTGTATGGCATCATAACGAAGACGAACTATATGTTTGTACATGAAATTCTGGAGGAGACGTCGGATGGCATCACATGGGGACGTAATGATGCGTGTCATTAATCGATCTATGTACTATAACATGTAAAACAGGAACATGGAAGGATTATTCTAAAAGCAACTCATGTAAACACCTTAATCATAATATTGTCTTATTCAGAATAAGGTAAATTATTAGATTACCGATGTCCATGTAAACGTAGACATTGATTCCTGGCCCCCTGGTTGAGAACCAATTGAGTATTTCTTATTAAGTATATCTTATTCTTATTATTTCTTAAGTCTAGTAGTAATTGATTTAACTAATTTTCTGTTTGTTTGTGCATTTATAAGATAATTTCAACCAATTGCACCGCGTTGTACTCCGGAGGAACAAGACTCTTTACAGCCTGCCTCAGGGAGAGCTTCGACCGTATTTTAGCTTCTCAGGCCTGGCTAACCGTGTGTCCGAGGCACAGGTCTCTGATAACCCAGCGCTCCGTCACACTTCTGTCGCCAACAAATGGAAAACCATCCACCTGCTGCTGCTGCCTGGACACAATGCCACTCAGATCCACTACAACATCACCTTTCAGGGTGCCAACAATCACGACTTCACCATGACTTTCTCTGTAGCTGTGGATACCCGAGAGCTGCCCAAATCAAACGTGTCTGATCCGGTGCAGGAGAAAGACGAGGAGCCCAAACTGACCGTGGTGACCCCAGAACCAGTGATCATGTTTGAAAATGTTCCTAAAGAAAAACAAGGCCCAAGGGTTAGAGATGATGCCCACGGCGGTGTAGAGATTGTACAGGTGCCTGCATTAAATGAATCTCTTTTGCCCGAGGAAGTGAAGCTTGAGTTACAGAAGCTGAATGAGAAGCTAATATTAGGTGACATTACTATTAAAGGCTTTAATTTGACCAAAGCAGTGCTGCTGGGCCCGTACAAAGACAAAGCTAAGCTTCTACTAAACAATAAAGACCAGGACATACAAGCAAAACACTCGAATGAAGACCAGAAGCCTCCGGTAATCAGTCAGCATCAGGATGAAAGAGCAGTGAGGGTGAAACGAGCAAATGAAGATGAGGAAAGAAGCAAAAACTCTAAATTGGAACCAGATGTTGCTCCGTCTCTTGTCCCAGTCCAGATTGATGGTATTACACCGAAGGCTCAATCAAGATTGTTCGGCATAGAGAAGCCCCTCGCATCTAAGCTTCACAGCACCCTGATAGGGAACATGTCTAAGGAGAGAGATTCAGAAAATGAAGCCCACCTCCGCGGGCGGCCAGTGGGTCGTAAACTCCAGTATTACATCTCCAGCTTGGACCGGGGTTTCCTTCCATGGGAGAAGAGGAAGTTCTTTCAGGATCTGCTGGAGGTGAGACACGGTTCTACAACTTTTTTTTTTTTTTAACTGAAGGCCTCCCAAACATATACACACACGCAGTGTGTATAGAAGTCTACACACCCCTGTTAAAATTGCAGTTTTTGAGTAAAAAAAAAAAAAAAGAATTAAGTTTCCACCTTTAATGTAATATTTTTAACCAAAACATTAATGCTCTTTAATTTAAAAATGAAATAACTGTAGTAACTCTAATTTATTACAAAAAGTTAATATTTATATTTATAAAGTTAATAGTTCTATTAAATATAAATGTTAATAATAGATATTTTTTGTTATATAAATAGATAAGACCTAAATATAACTATAATATACTTAATTATTATCTTCCTGCAGTGCCATTGGAAGTTTTCTGTGGCCCCCTTGTAGGTCCTGGCCTCCTGGTTGAGAACTACTTTTCTAGAGTAAACAAAAAGCCAATTGGTTCTAGTAACTGAAAGGCAGGACTTCTTGCTGCCACATCAAGTATTGCAATCTCTCCCGTTCATTGATCTTTGTGTCTTTTTTGTGCATGACAGGAAGAGGAGCGTCTACAGAGTGAACTGCAGTATGCAGCTGACGGGACGGCCACTGGACGCAGGTTGCAGGACACTTTTGCTGATTCACTCCGCTATGTCAACAGACTCTTGAATGCTCAGTTCGGCTTCACATCCCGCAAAGTGCCCGCCCACATGCCTCACATGATTGACAGACTCATCATGCAGGAGCTACAGGACACGTAAGAGTCCCAACACATACACACAGACTTGTGTATCAATTTAATGTTAGTCTATGGATACAAAATTTTGGCCACCGAAATTCAGATGTCTTCAAAAGTTCCTTAAGTATGAAAGTAAATGAATATATCCTTTTTTTCATGTCTTGATATCTTGCTCCTTTAGCCTCCCTCAGGAGTTTGATAAAACCTCGTCCCACCGTGTGCGCCATTCTGAAGACATGCAGTTTGCCTTTTCTTATTTCTACTTCTTGATGAGCGCAGTGCAGCAGCTCAATATATCAGAAGTGTTTGACGAAATTGACACAGACCACTCTGGTGTGCTGTCTGATCGTGAGATTCGCACGTTGGCCACACGTATCCATGAACTCCCTTTAAGCCTTCAGGTACACACCACTCTTCTGCCACAGCATTGACAAAATGACCTGATTTTTACATTAGAAAATTTTTTTTAGATTAATTTAAAATGTAGTATTTTAATATAGTCTAATTATTTTTTAAATGTAAATTTAATTTGAAATGTTGTTTATTTTATTTAAATATAGTTTAATTTTCTTTCATTTGAAATGCAGGCTAATTTAACTTAAAATTGAATAGTTAATATATTTTTTAAATAGTCTTTTTATTTCAAATGTTGTTTAATTTAATAAGTAGTCTAATTTGTTTGAATTTAAAACGTGGTTTAGTTTAATTTGAAATGGTCAAATATATTTCAATTTAATGTAGTCTAATTTGTCTAATATATTTCCTTTTAAAATGTTATGTAAATAAAATAAATTGTGATTTAATACATTTATATTATTAAATTTATATGAAATAAATTTTAAAAAATGATCAATTAACAATAAAGCAGGACAGTCAATATGTACACAACAGAACTTCAGGAAGTGAACACAAGGCATGTATAGCTCTTTTCTGTCACCACATGTTGAGGAAAGGCATGTCTCTTTATTTAACTCTAAACAGGATTTGACCAGTCTGGAGCAGATGCTTATAAACTGCTCAAAGACTCTTCCGTCCAACCTCACGCAACTCCATACAGTCAGCCCCACCCAGGAGGCCTATTACGACCCCAGCATGGTGAGAGGAACTCTTCAGAGTCTTAATAAATATTCCTACACAAGTCAAATATTAGACTTTAAAATCTCACAAAACATTTAAGTGATCAACACCTTGTTCACGCATAGCTTTAGGCTATAAAATTGTCATGGTTGGCAGAAGTCTTGTATTATCAGCTCTTCTGTCTATGCATTTGTTGGTCCTGTTAATAAAATCCCTGTTTTGATGTTCCTACAGCCGCCTGTCACAAAAGGTTTAGTAATCCACTGCAAACCCATCACAGAGAGGATCCACAAAGCCTTCAAGGACCAGAATAAATACAAGTAGGATTTTCATTACCTCTTCAGCATCTCTTGTGAGACCGGGTTAGTTATGCAGGCTCTTGTTCTTTTCAGATTTGAAATTATGGGTGAGGAAGAGATCGCCTTTAAGATGATAAGGACCAATGTCTCCCATGTGGTGGGGCAGCTCGATGACATCAGGAAGAACCCTAGGTTCGTTCAGGGGCTTTTGTTCATGTTTTTTGCGCACGTTGGGAAGCCTAATCTCACTTTAACCCCCCTTTTTGGCCTGCAGGAAGTTTATCTGCCTGAATGACAATATTGACCACAGCCATAAGGACGCCAGCACAGTCAAAGCTGTACTGAGGGACTTCTATGAGTCAATGTTCCCATTGCCCTCTCAGTTTGAGCTGCCCAGGGAATACAGAAACCGTTTCCTCCACATGACCGAGCTGCAGGAGTGGTAAGAATTAAGTCACAAACAATCATATAGCGCATGTCTTTGTTAAATTTCTCTTTTTTACACAAACAAGTCAAACAGGTCTGTGTACATACCTCACGCTTCATTACTGAATCTGACGTATGAACAGAACAGGTAGGAGTAGTTTAGTGAAACCCTCTACAGAAAGAGCTTTAATTGAATATGAAACTGTAATGGACCCAATCGACATGAAAAATAAAGAACAAAAGTGTTGGAATAAAGGCATAGCAGCCATTAAACATAAATAAAGAAGTTTATTATGCTTGATGGTAGTGTAAAGAAAAAAAAAATCTGTTCACATAAAGCACTGACTAGCCAAAGAATCATCATTAAACCACCCTCATGTTGTTCCAAACCTGCATGACTTCCAGTGTTATTGTTAATAGAAACTATTAAAAACATGTTCTTTAATTGAAATAAAACTGAAATAAAATAAAACTTCGGAAATGTAATTTTGGCAGCTAACAAATAAAAGTTGAAATAAAAATTAATAGAAATATTTAAATATTTTTTTTAAATATATATTTAAAAAAAAACAATTACAGAAACGTAAATTAAAAACAATTGAAAACCGAAAATATACAAGTAATACAGTATAAATAATACTAAAATACTGTTTTTGATGAATGTATTTGCACAGTGAGTGGGTATTAGAACTTTCAAGCCTCAAAAATGTATCAATTAAATTGATTTAAATGTTTAAAATTGCACACATATGTACACAAACTGCACACAACAAGCTTATGAAGCCTCAACGAGAATGCAAAAACACCATAAAAGTAGTCCATACTGTATGAATTATGCACTAGAATTCAGATGTCATGTAATAGCTCTCACTTATTGCATGAAAAAAGCAGCCGGCACATTGTTCAAAATATCTCCTTTTGTGTTTCATGGAAGAAGGCAATATGGGTTTGGAACAACATGAGGGCGAGTGAATTGAATCACCGATTGATTCATCCATCATTTTGAGTAAGCTTTCAAATGGCAATGTAATGAGATTTATAACGCGTCTCCACAACTTTTCAGATCATTAGTCCCTGAATATAATGGTTTATTGGTGTGGACTGGAGATATATTTGGTTTTGTTGTAATGAGTTTCCCAAGTCTGTTTACATTTAGCTGTGTGAAGTTGTGTGTGATTTATAGACTGTTTCTGTTGCTTTCCTCCTGTGAATACTGGTAAACGTTCCTTCCTGTCATCGCTGTGTGAAGTTGGGTGATAGCTGTCAACACAGTCTGGAATTCTGGGAATGGGGAGGTGGTTGAAGAAGGGTTTATGTATCTGTCGCTCCTTTGGAGGGTTACAGGCTGGAAATTATGACTAGTGCATTCGCCATTCATGCTCAACCAGCCAGAGCGGCTCTCTGTTACACCCAGATGCCCCCTAAAGCCCCATCAGAGGCGTGTGACCTGAGGGGCAGGGTGTTATTTTTGGGCACTGCCAGGCTTGAGCAGCTCCATAGGCTGATTTTAAAAGCTCTATGTCTGCAGATTGGCCGGTGACAAAAGGGTAACGGACCGTGTTCCTCACAGATGATGATGTCACCTTGTCACCCTCTCACCTCCGACAGCCTGCTGCGTGACATCAGGACTTGAATCACTGTCAATCACAGTCTTGATAAATATACTGTTTTGAATCTGGCAAGAGTTAAGACAGAATCACCATTCCTGCCCTTGTATGCTGACAGCAGTGAATGAGCTCACCGTTACTATGCGGGCATGTTTTTAATCTATTACATTATTGATAATCTAATTTATTTATTTTTACAAAATTGCTTGGTAATATTTAATAACTTGTCCACCAAACCAAAGTCATATAATGTATGACTGCAGAGCTGCATGTCAAGATCTATAAACATATTTAAGTACCAGATAATTTGATAAGAAATCGGATCATTTGATATATTTTAGAATAGAGATTTTAGAATTTAAATAAAATAGATTTACCTTATACCTTAAAAATATTGTTATTATACATTAATTTATTATTATTATTATACGTATTATTTTTTTAAATAATGAACAGTGATTGAGGTTTGTACACTGTATTAAAGGTGCTACTTTTTTATTTAATAGGTTTTTCTTTCTCATTACCGTTCAGATTTTCTGAAATGTATGTTTTGACTTTGAAAAATATATCTAAAGTCGTCTTATTTAATATTCAGCAGTGCTGCATAAAATTTATCATAAAATGCAAAAGATTTCTGTTTCAAACTAATTTAAAGCAACAATATTTTGACAAAATATTTTTCCAAAAAAAAAAAAAAAAAGATTGATAATAAGAAATGTCTTAAAATGTTTCTCACAATATTACTGATTTTACTGTAATTTTTAACAAATAAATGCAGCCTCAGTGGGCATAAAAGACGTAAAAATAAAACCTTTGCCCCCAAACTTTTGCACAGTGGTGTTTATTTTAATATACATTATATTATATATTTGACACTGTGTACATACCTTTTGTGTTTCTAAAGGGCTTTGCCATTTCCTTCACTTTGGGAGTTTCACAGCAAAGAGTTCTATAACTGGAGATCTATTCAAAACTTTTGTTCACTCTGCAGCAGCAGGAAAACAAAATGACAACCATTCTAAAATTGTTGTGTACTCTGATGAAATGCATATTTTAGCTACAGTGTTATCAATATATAATGATGCTTGTTGGATCCAGATTGTGCAGTTATAGCATCTACCATGTAACAGGCTAACCAGTCTTGACCTTCTGTTTCACAGGCGTATATACAGGGACAAGCTGAAGTTCTGGACCCACTGTGTGCTGGTGACGTTAGTCGTCTTCACTGTCATGTCGTTCTTTGCAGAGCAGGTCAGTTCGGTTCGGCTTACATGTCCATTGTTCACTAGCTCTTGGTCTTCATTTCACTTTGTCTCACACACACACAAACACACCCAAGTCCAGTGGAGTCTGGCTAGTCTCATTACCTTTAGCAATTAATATATCAAATTTTACCCAGCAACCCTCTATGCTCTTTTATGGAAATGGTAAAGGCAAAAATATCATCCTGATGATTGATCAACCAGGCAGCTTGCAGCAAATAGTCACACTATTAATTGCGAGGTCAGGTTTCTGTCTTTTGGAGAGGTTAATGGTCACGGTGACCTTTTAAAAGACCAGCGTGTCTTCATCTGTCCTTGGTGACAGAACAGTAATCTGAACACTCACCAGAAGTACAAATGTGGAGATGATACGTTATCAGTGGGTGCTTCCTCTGCAGCCGTACATGCATGTCGAGGCATGTCATGTTTGGCTGCATCCTCATCTCATACAGACTAGCACATTAACAGGCTTAATTGCAATCCTCAGAACAGATTTACTCCTCCTCATTAACTCGTGTAGCCACATCTTGTTTTTCTTGATGGAATTCCTGCTTATATGCAGCACTCATTTTTCTCATTATAATTTTTTCAGTGTGTTATTATTTGTTAGGGGTTCTGAAGTGCCACTTAAAATGCAATGAAACCGATCATTAATATATTAATTAATTAAATATTTTTGTTATATATTATAAATGGTTTATATTCATTGTATATTATATATTTATAATCACTAATCAATCTGATTGAATTGAAAAAATAAATGGACATATTCAAAACTATCTAATTAATGTTTAAAAACAGTTAAATGTCATTTTTGTCAATGTCAATATCATTTTTTTGAACATTTTACACATTGACTTTCCATCATTTTTAAATTGGGTTAAGAAAAATAAAAGTTTAAAGTTCACCAGCCACTTCAACTTTTTAATCCAATTTATAAATGAATTATTCAATGATTTATTAATATGCAATTGCATCGTTGCATTTAACTATAATTTTAAATATTATTTAAATGGATATAAATGTCTATTTATGTGTCAGTTTGAATTTTTATTCACAACTTTTTTTAGCTACAACATTTTAGCTACGTTCTAATTAATTAATTAAAATACATGTTTAATTGTTTAAACAATTAAACATTTGTAAATATGGATATATTTTTGAAAAACATTTATAAAGTTGAAAAGTACTTTTTTAAATGAATAAAATGTATTTATTTTATTTTTAAATAGCACTTCTCCATTAGTGACTTCTGCATGTTTCATTGTCAAACTTTTCTGAATCAATTATCAAAAGAAAAAAAAAATGTAGTGAATTTATAAAGATGAAGTTTCAGTTACTCTCTGAATCTAAACCTAATACTGTTTTATTCTAGAATTAGTCTTTATGGTATAGTCTTTCTTCTTCCTTCCCTGTTTTGATCATATGTTGATCTTGTTTCTATACTGTATGTGTGTCACATGTCTGTCACAAGTTGCCCCACAGCATTCATAACAGGTTTGGTTGACACTCCTTCCTCTTCCTTTTCTTTCTGTCCCTCAGCTGATCATGTTGAAACGGCGGCTTTTCCCCAGACGCAGGGTCAGCAAGGATGCAAACCCCGAGCGGGTGTGAGGTTATTCCTCTTTCAGAGGTTGTGTTGTGAGAATATGAAGTACCACAGCTGTACTTCTGTTAATGCCGTCAGATAAAATTGCCCATTTGGAGGTGACTGGATGAAGTTGACGAAGAAACTTCAAAGTGCAGGCCTCCTCCACAAAGGGGCATTAGTGAGACACACTGCGGCCCTCGAGGCAAGCGACTTTCTCTCAGCCGGAGACCACACTCCAGGTTGCGTATTGAATGTGAACTGAACTCAATGGCCCAAATTGAGTGTGTTGCCATATTACCTTACAGGTTTGAATTGTATTAATTTTAATTAATTTATAAGGGAATGTCAAGGGAGAAGGTGGTTGTCCTGTCTTTCCTTGCAGTGCCTTTCTTTTCCACATGAATGAAAGCAGTGGATTCTGATGCACGGCTGGAACTCTTGGCCTTGCGTTTGGCTTTTTGCATTTGTCTTAATCGGTCTCTCACTCTTGCTTATTCCAATCCAAAGTGGCACAAAATCTCCAGGAGCATACTTAAAACCGAATAACAATCCTGATACTTGGAAATTTGGGCAAGGATCATCAAAAACAAGCCATTTTCTTCTCTTTCTCTTTTTAACTGCATGTCATTTTTGCTTGAAGTCCTTCACGTGATTGTCTCTTAGTGGGACATTAAATACTGACTTTGTCTGAAATTCAGATGCCACTGCCTGTGGCCCTGGTGTGTATTAATTAACTCCTCACCTTCACTTGTCTTTTAAAGGGAATCGTTTTTGGCTTGCTCAAACATTACAACTACTGAACCCAAACATTTGCATAATGCTGTTCTGGGATGAATTTCCCTGTTTACTTTTATTTATTATGTCAGAAAAGACATAATTGTAATGTACAAGCATATCTTGGTTTTATTTTGGAAATGTATGTTGTTAAAATACACTTATTTTAGGTCTTTAAATTACACTGACAATTTACCACTTTTGTGTCGATTGTAAATTCAACCAGGTGCCTAATTTGATAATGAAATAAGAACATAATCTATCTGAATGCGGAAGTGTAATGAAACAGCCAAATATGTTAATTAAAAATCTTTCATGATTGCATTGATATGCCTTGTTGTTTTGAAATGTCATTGACTGGTTTAATATTCATTGTTTAAGCAAATGTAGCTGTTCCTGTTGAGTCACATTCTTTGCTGTTACGTGTCATTGATTCTTGCTTCCAGAAGGAGAAAAGACCCCAAAACATGTAAGAAATGGACTTTAGACAGTGCTCTATTCAAATCACACAAAATTTGTTTTTATTAGCCCTTTGGGAGGAGATGATTCTATAAGCAGGCAGAGAGTGCATCATAAAACCGGCACAGAAGATCAACACCCCCCAAAATCCCTCAAAACAGAGCTAAAGACAATGCCCAATAACTCTGTTTGTTCTCAGTTCAAGCTTTAGGAAGTGAAACATACAACCAGGAAGTTTGAGCAAACTGGGATTGGGTGACTAGGGATGGGGTGGAGAGATGAGTCTGTTTTTAGCACACAGCCACAATCCTTGACAATTAAGTTCTTTCAATTATTATTTTTTGTTTTAAACCGGCTTGACTTCACACTAAATTGAGTCAGATTATTAAAATAAATACACTGTAATCACTGGACAATCACAAAAGGTTTACGTAAAGCTACAATGGCTGTTTGGGCAGTTTTCTTTTCTGGAGCTTATTTTCTTCTATAAAGTGTCACATGATTACAAATAGCTGCTTTTTTTATCAACTTTAGAAATTCTGAACGGTATAAAAGGTTCTGTGGTGTAAACTATTTTTGGCAGTTTGGCGACTATATCAGGCCGAAAATATGTATGTAATACTTGCTTTTGTTGTATGTATCAAGATTAGACATATAAAAATGGGCCTAAATGAAATAATAGATATTACGATGTAGAAAATGAACTTGGTTTTAAAAAATCAGCAACTGATGCCCGAACTGCAGTTGTAGCTTCCCTTTCTGTTAAAAATTGACAAACATGATCAACCCCAAAAAAACAAAGTACATATCTACTGTGATAAATACTGTTGTGAAGCAAACATGTTCCCTCCATTATTTTTTTATTCTTTTGCTCATCGCTATCTTTGACCAAATTGAGGAAATGATTCTATGCAAATTTTTTGGCTGATTCAAATTCAGCGTTTGATTTTTCTCACCAATTTTCCTCCTTTATCCATTGAAAAAAACCAATAATAATAATAAGTATCTCTAACGTGTTCCTGCACAGAATGAACCATTTCAAGGCAAGGGCCACCCTCTGGCCCCCAAGGCCACATTTTGTACATTGTCTAAACTCTTTCTTTTCATCCAGTGATATATTCTAGTGTACAGTAGTGTGGTTAAAAAACAATACGAGCTGGTCTGGTCAAACCTGGCAAAACGTTCAGTTCTGTTAGTCTGTGATGGTCACACTGTCAAGGCCGTTGCGGTTTTGGTTGGTGGGGCTGTCCTGCTCTAGTTTGAGAAGTGGGACAATGTCTTCATCCTTAGATCCCGCTTCATCCTCCCGCCGGGCAAATTGTCAGTCTCTATGTGCGTGGCCCTGTGGGGTGATACTAAAAACCCGGATTCGCAGGTGGGATGAGATTTGCAGGCATAGGCCTGTGCAGTAACGCAGCAGATCCAGCAGGGACAGCACCTAAACATCGGGTTGGAGAAGAGACAGTCTTGTTTAGTTTTGACTCAGAAAACATTTTGCTATATGGTGCATTTGAAAGCACAGTGGTTTGACCCACTAATGGTTGTGGCTCACCATGGCGATCCAAAGCACAATGTATTCATCGATGTAGCTGTTGAAATACTGATTCAGAAAGAGGAGTCCAGGACCAATAAAGGCTGTGTCAGGAAGATGAAGCTCACTCTTGGTCATGTGGGCCACCTGTAGAAGAAAGCATACCTGATACATTTTGGATAACTGTTTATGTAAATGATGAAGTTCATGATTACAAGGGCCAAATAACAATTTTAACTTCTCATATAGGCATCAGCAGCACTCACCACCAGCTTATTCGAGATCTTGGCGATCACCATGCCAAATGTAAGGACGTAAAGGCAAGGATGGTGCTCGAAAACCTCACTGGAGGACTTTTTAAAGATGATGAAGGCCAGAGAGAGGACGAGGCCGACGTGTAGACCAGGAGCCAATACACTGGTGTCCTGAGGAAGACATGTGCACTGTTACTCTATCACCCTAAAGAGACCACTTTTTTTTAAACTTTGCCTTGCATTAAATCTGGTAACTCAGCTATCATAAGCATAGTGTGCCAAAAACGTGACTGCAATAGCAACAAAAACAACTACTTTGAAGACCACTGCTGGAAAGCACTTACTGCAACGGTTGAGCCGTTTTTGCCCACACCACCATTCAGGATGACGTAGAAGTAGTTATAGGTTGAATACAGAAAGCCGCCGATAATGCCAAGAATTGGAAAGGTTTGCAAATTCACACCAAGAACAGGGACCTGTGTGAAAGAATGAGAAATCAGTGTCTTTAATATGAGAATAGCTGTTATTTTGTGTCTCATGTGAGCAGGGGTGCTGGGAAGAGGCGGGGCTAAAGCTCTGAGCATGCTTGATAAAATGGGGAGAGGTTAGAAAAGATTGTGCGTGTTGACATCTGCCTTTTTTATTTTGCCATGTCTATGGGTGACTGGTAGCCATAGTAGCAGCTTTTACCTATATTTACCTTTTCACAGCCTGTTTGTCCTCAGAGAGGAGGCAGAGAGCAAAAGACAAGGTCTACTTAAAGAACACACTCAGAAATGAGGCTCTTGTCATGATTCACAGTTTTGGAGGATTTGAAAGTTTTCTCTTTTTTTTAATAAAATATATGAAGTCTATAGAACCCATTTAAAAGAATTTTCTGACACTGCGTTTACACTAGAAGCACCGACTGCATGTCACTTCGCAATTGAGGTTATTATGTTTATATTTAACATTAAAATGTTTTTATTGTGAATAAACATGCAAAACCCCCAAAACTATTTTAAAAAATGTTATATTTACTCAAATGTATTATTATTATGTTAGTATTGTGAATAAACATAAATATTAATAAGTGATATATTCACTTAAATCTATTATCATTATTATTATTAATGAACATGTAAATAACTACTGATAAAAATGATATTTATATTTACTTAAATATAAATTAATATTTATAGTTGTTATTATATTTAATATTAGAATGTTTTATTGTGAATAACTATTAATTGAAAAGTGTATTTACCCAAGTGTATTATTATTATTTTTATTATGTTAGTATGGTGAATAAACACATAAATAAACAAACATATTAAGAATATGGTATCATCACTTAAATTTATAATTATTATCATTATTATGAATAAACATGTAAATAACATTAATATAAAATGTGACATTTGTTTACTTTAATATATATTGTTTTATTATTCTTATTCTATTAATATATATACTGCATGCATAATTATGCAAGTCAATAATATTCTGATCATAATTGTTTAATAAAAAGATGTGAAATCATGAGGAAAAAGAATTACAATATGTATTGATGATTGTATTGACAGCCCTAGTGCACACATGGTTTAAAGCAACATTTTGATTGATTTTTAATTAGTAGGCCAGTAACATCACAAGCTGACTTTGATATAACAGTCATAAGTTATTTAAATATATATAAAATAAAACAGCAGTCAGTTCACACAATATGATACTTGTAATTAAAATCGTATCTCTGCATCAAGTCAAAAACAGACACAGTGTCCATCATTTGAAAGCACTTTGCCATTGTGATTGGCCACAATGGACTCTTCCAGTGTTGGGAGTGAATTTATAAACGTGACCAAGAAAGAAACTTCAGAGGCTCAGTGTGATGCTAAAGAAGGTGAAAGACGTACCCTAGTCTCCCAAAGACTCACTCCTCCAAATGCTGTCATCAGATACATGATTACAATAGCAAGCTGGACTTCTGTCACGTCAACCCTGCAGAAAACATTCGAAAATACAATACAGTTTAAAAAAAAAAAAAATATCACACAGACAGGTTCAGTAAATTCAGTCGAATAAGCTGTAAATGCACTCACAATCCAAAGCGGAGTGTCCCGGACACATATGTCTGCCAGTGCGCGCAGAAAAACATGAACATGCCCACGAAGCCACAAAAAAACATCCAGTTAGGGTAAGCGCCGATCCCACAGGATATACACGTTCCCACGGCAACAAACACTAAGAGAGCAATCCAATTAGAGTGTTGTTAATACATACTGTATGTACAGATGTTAATAACAGCTTAACTGCTAATCAATGGAAGTATTAGCCAGTGTCCAATAAAAAAAAAACTAGATTTTATTTAACAGATTATGAATGGTGGGGTGTTGCTAGGGGGTTGTTTACTAAGCCAAAACAAAAGTTTATTACGATCGCTAACTGTACGTGTTAAATGACATTAATGATGCTTAATAAGAACACATTACTAAATATTACTCATAACCAAATGGCAAAAGGTTGTCTAGCTGGTTATACCTGTAGAAACAGCGTCACAGCCATGGTCAAAGAGCTCCCCAAGAGCTGAGCTGCTATTGGTCCGTCTGGCCTGCTTTCCATCAATGGCGTCCAGTGATTGGTAGATGAAGAGACCTAAGGCGCTGAGAAAGAAGGCCCAACCTGGAGCCTGGAAAGAGTAGATTTGAAAGAAAACATAAAGACCGATCAAGACTATCTTAGACCTGCTGGTTCTTCTTGTTTGACTGGGCTTAAAGTCAGTGAGGCATTATAATTTTTCCAAATCATATTAAATGCTCTTTCTAGAGAATTGTTTGCAGTTTCTTATATTCAACCACTCAAGCAAGGTCTCTTGCGGCAAGAGAGAAAACAAAACTTTAGACTAAACTTTGACCTCTAACTGTAGATACGGATGGCTTGTTTTGTTTTTTTTGTGCGAGACCGAAAGGAAAACTTATCAAGGTTCACAAATATGGACACAAAGGAGCTGTTTTATCTCCTGTCCTTTAATAGATTTGGTTATCACTGCTATTTTGCCATAATTTTGTTTGCTTTAGAGAGGCAATTTTGAAAAGAAGCACTTACATATACATATTATTCAAATATACATATTATTCAAAGGTAACTAAGCAGAGTGAGAATAGTCAAATAATGTGAAAGGAAGGAAAATACACAGTAGCTACAAATGTGAAATGATTTAATTCCTTGAGGATCTTTATCTACTAATTTTCCCTTTTATTCATTGAAAACCTCTAAGACACTAAAATTAAGATTTTGTATATTAACAAGTGTTATAGACTAACAGATATAATAATAAGTCTTAAAAGATGACCCTGAATAAATATGACATTGTAGAGTGTTGTAAAATGACTCGTAATTTTGGATAAAGATAATGCGAAAACAATGTATAAATTGTTATATCAAGGGCAGCATGTGTGTGTGTGTAATAGTTTGATATGGGCAAAAATCCACGTGGCCTAGTAGGTCGATTTCCCAGAGAGACTACATGTAGGCCATCTGGTTTCACTGCACGTTCACAAAACAGAATAAACCCCCTGTGTGTTTGAGTTATCGCTTCAGTATTTTTCATTCAAAAAAACTACAAAAGGCCTTTAATGTATCAAATAATGTCCCTGTTAAGTCTGCTACTGTGAATGTGATTCCTAAATGTATTTTTTTGTTAGGAGAAGAGCACAGAACACACAATTTAATATCAGGCCTATGCAGTTACATTTCATGATTAATGACATGTACAGTATAATTTATATTATATAGATATAGATATTGATGCTAGATACCAAGTGATCATTTGCATTATACTGTTAGTTACTGAAGATAATGCTCTATAATTGGTTGTCAGATAAAATGTGGGCCTAAACAAGAAGTCTGTTATGACAACAAAGATGCATTTATTTGATGGAAGAAAAAAAACAGTGATATTGTGAACTATTATTACAATTTAAAATAAAAGTTTTCCTGTTTTAAAGGGATAGTTCACCCCAAAATGAAAATTACCATATGACTCACTCACCCTAAAGCCATCCTAGATGTATACAAACGAAGGTATATTAAAAATGTGACCCTGGACCACAAAACCAGTCTCAAGTCGCACAGGTATATTTATAGCAATAGCCAACAATACATTGTATGGGTCAAAATTATTGATTTTTCTTTTTTTTATGCCAAAAATCATTGATTTTAATTAAAGATGACGTTCCATGAAGATATTTTGTAAATTTCCTGCCGTAAATATATCAAAATTAAGTTTCTGATTAGTAATATGCATTGCTAAGGACTTCATTTGGACAACATTAAAGGCGATTTTCTAAATATTTTGATTTTGTTTTTGTTTTTTTTGCACCCTCAGATTCCAGATTTTCAAATAGTTGTATCTTGGCCAAATATTGTCGTAACCATACATCAAAACATTTAACCTTATGACTGGTTTTGTGGTCCAGCGTCCTATCTCTTCCAAGCTTTATAATGGCAGTGAATGGGGGGTCAAGATTTTGAAGCCCATAAAAGTGCACACATCCATCATAAAAGTACTCCACATGGCTCTGGGAGTTGATAAAGGCCTTCTGAAGCGAAGCGAAACGTCTGTGTAAGAAAAATACCCACATTTCTACATCCAAAATATCTATGTCCATACAAAACTTGATAAACTGTAATGTAGCTTCCGCTAACTGTCGTACTCTCATTCACAAGTAGGGCTGGGCGATAAATCGATTTTATCGATTAACTCGAATGTGTAGTTCACGTCGATTTGTTTGAATGAAAATCGGTTTTCTCTTTAACATCCGCCGACGCTCCCGTAGTCCCGAAAGGGCTCAGCCCTCCCGACACGCGTTTGCCATATTAGAGTTTCGTGATCCTCCCGCAATCCGCTGCATCCCAACGTGTTCGGAAAGATGATGTGTACTGCGGAATGCGGATCCCTTAAAGCAGTGTTGCGCGGCTCACGAGACTCATGCGGCTCGCCAAGCTTTAATTTGTGGCTTGCGTGGCAGTAAATAATACGATTATATGAGCAATACAGAGGTTTCATAAAAACATAAAAAAAAAACAAGCAGGGCTATAACATAACCCATAAAAAAAACTCACACCGTGTCTACACCGGTCGTGAGCGTCGCGGTGCGATCAGGGCTTATGATTTATGAAAACGTGGACGGAATCTAGTTATAAAAACAGAATGTACTGTATAACGCGGAATGTCATTGAATTTGTCAAAGTTTGGATAAATAAATCAAAAGTAGGTCATTACACTTAAATCAAATCGCGATATGAACTAGTATCTGTAAATGTTAAGCTGCAAAAATACCATTTAAATATGAATCCTGCGTGTCTCCTTATGAATGAATGCACAGACGCGCAGTTTCGTTTACTACACTCGTACTGAAGCGCGCAGTGTTTTCAGCGTCTGCTGTCGCCAAATGAGGTCATAAATACATGAACAACAGTCAGTGTCTGCTCTATTACAAATAATATATATATTTTTTTTAAATACCCAAAACAGCGGGATTACAAGATGGATATAGACTAGAAAGTTATTTAAACTTGCTCTACCCTTACGTCCATGACATTGACTCGCTGCGGAGAATAAATACAAGGGAGGAAAATGTATATTTCTTCTCTCCTTACTCTGTTTATGTGGTAAGTGACATTTTATGTACTGTAATGTAACTGTAACAGGCAATCGTTATTCGTTTTCCGTGCCTTTCTGAATACGGATTCACGCTTTGGGCACACCCCCTAACCCCCACGATGTCATCGTCCATCCTTTATCAGAACTAGCTCCTATCTACTGAATAGCAAGATGTTAAACTTGTGTTTAAAGAAAACTTATCAAAAAGGGTCACATAATTTTATGTTACGTTTTATGTTATATGTTATGTTATGTTACATTTTCACTGTTTACAATGGAAGGGCCTGCCATCTTGTCTCTTTGGCTTGTTGTTTCTGCACTTTAACCCCAAGGGGGAAATCCAGATCAAATCCCAGAAGGGAAAATCAAAACAAAATAAAGTTAAAACTTGTTTTGAACAATTTCTTTGTCATCTGCAGATTGATTTTAAGTAGGGAGGAAAAAAATCGATTTAAATCGTAAATCTGATTTTTTGTGAAAAAATCGGGGATTTTTTTTTAGGCCATATCGCCCAGCTCTATTCGCAAGAGAGTGGTGTTCCAGCGGATGACGCTTCAAAATCTCGACCCCCGTTTACTGCCATTATAAAGCATGGAAGAGTCAGGACATTTTTTTTTAATATAACTCAGATTGTATTTGTCTGAAAGAAGAAAGTCATATAGGCCTAGGATGGCTTGAGGGTGAGTAAATCATCTAAGATGATAAAAGCACCCATAGCCATACTGTAGTAGTGAATATCAGCACAGTTGTGATTACCTACGGCCTTGTGCTGTTATTCAACACAGCAGCACTCTTCATGCAAATATTGCTTAATTATAATAACTTTATAATATTATTTTGTAATAACTGTATTATTACTATGGCTGCTTGACCTATTCAAGCGTCTCTGGGTCAAAGTTCACTCAAAGCCCCCTTTATCTGTGTTCCAGCCTGGCAACAGGTAGGTTAAAGTTGTGCATTCAGCAGCAATCTCCAGAACTGCATAGCAATAAACGGAGGAATCTGGACTTTGTCAGTGGACTATAGTCTATGATTCTGGAAATATGACACGGGGTATGTCCACACACACACACACACACACACACATACACTCATGCATACTGTGACATGGGGTCACAGTGCAGCCCAGAATCAAATAGAGAGGGTCAACAGCTAAAATAACAAACAGTAATCTGCATGGTCTGCACAGTCAATAAATCTGATAAAGCAGCTGCTTACAGTTCCTCATAATACATCGTTGTCGTAACGTGAATCAATAAACCAATGCACTACAAGAAACCGAGTAGAAATGCACAAACACGAAGCCACGAAATGCTACTTGACTATATTTACAGCCTTTGTTCAGCACCGCCGACAGCAATGAGGTTCGAAATGTGAATGTTTATTTTTAAAACTGACGCGGCAGGGCATTTAAATAGAACAAAACACGTCACGCTGTCACTCAAAGTTCCACTCGCGTCTGAACTCACCTCCTCCGTGGCTGTAGGGCTGTAATACACGAGAATGACCGTCGTTAATATGTTAATAAGGAGTCCAATGATGGTCAGCGTGTTCGGCGCGACCCACGTCGGGATCTGCTCGACCAGCCAGTTCCAGTATATCTGGCAGGGCGGCTCGAAGAGAGAGCGACCGGCCGCGCTGTACTTGTGTTCCTCCAGGCGCTTGAGCTGGACAGCTGACAGCGGCTCCGGACAAGCACACTGAGGCATTATGATCGCTCTTTTGGCAGGGGCAATGCAATGTTTTGGTCCGAAATCCCAGGAGACCACTTAGAAGAAGACATTAGCATGCGGCGGTTACGTGTGGAGAGTCATTTTTGATGAGCGGAACCGACGGTCTCCTCCGTTCCTAATAGTTGAGAGCAGATAAACGGAAAGGCGCAGGAAACTGCGGTCCGGAAGAGGACGCAACCGGGAAATTTGAACGAGTGCTGTACCGCGTCCGACCACTAGGTGCTTCCTGGGACCGGTTGCATAAACTGCTTAGACTTGTCTTGAAAAGTTATTTTCAACTATTTTTATTATATTCATTTATTTTTTTTCCTTTCAAGACCCGTCATAACTTTTTAAATTCAGTTACAAAAAGATAGATTCGTCTAATTCGAATATGAATAGTAAGACTGATTACCCCTTGTCTATTGGTAGTTGGTGAAATTAGTTCTTAAGGCCCCAAATGTTGACGTTCTGATTTACATTACTGGAAGTCTAGATATTGTTAACTAAAACTAAAGCTATTAAATATAGTTTTCGGTATAGTTGAAATAAAGCTAAAATACAATATTAAATAAATAAATATTAAATGAAAAGCTTAAAGACGAAAATTAGAAATTTAGCTTTTAGCAACTTACTGAAATATGTTGAATTAGTAAAATGACTAGAACTAATTTGAAAATGTTTCTATTTAGCTTTAATGTATTAAAAACCCTAATTCTAATGGGGGAAAAAACACATAACAAAAGTACTATAACTTAAACTAAAATATACAAATAAGGCAAATTATATATATTGATAAATACTAAATAGAACATAAATAACACTGATTCCTGGGGCTAACCATGCTGCTTGAGTGCTTTTCATTAATTTCAGATCATTATCGGATAGAACATTGCCAAACCATACTGTCCTTATTTCTCATTGTATTATAGCCTACGTGTTTATGATGTTGAATATCATAACTGTTTTACGAGTCTTTGGTGTGTCTCAATTCTATGCCCTTTTGTATTATAAATAGTGTATAAAAACATTCCCTGGAAATAACCAGATGATGCAAATAATTAACATAAAAACCAAACAAACCTGTCATCGGACATGGATGACAAAATAACCATTTAATGTATAATGTGTCATTTGGGACACAATGTCTATTTAAAATGCTGTACAATTTGTGCACAAATATTTATAGGTAACTCGACTTGCATATCCTAATGGAAATTCCAGTGCTTGCAAGGCCACAAAAAAATAGGGTTTAGTTTTTATTAACATATATAAATATAAATAATAATATAAATATAGACTGAGATGGAAATGCAGTATGCAAACATCTTTTATGCCCAAAGAACAGTGTTACCCAATCTTGCTGTCTTCATCAAAATAATATAGGCTTTTTAAAACAAAAAAGAATCCATTGTTTTTCATACAGAGACATTTATTCAACTGTCATGCTAGAATGAACATTGGCTTGTATCCTTAGACAAATGCAACATTTTCTGTAACGTTCAGATCTCGTCTCATGTCTGATGATAGTTGCACAGTATTGATATTGGATATCTAAGTAAGATTTCAGTACATTCATTAAAGAACAAAGGAAAGGGGTTGGGGAAACTCAGGGGGAAATCAAACAAGAAAATAAAATAAAGACAGAAACAGCAAAACTTGTGCTCATTTCGGACCACCCTTGTCTCCCAAACCCAGAAAAAACGTAAATGAACCACATTACCATATCTGTAACTGACTGCTCTAGATTTTCCACAATAAAATGTCTATTATTTGTGATATATTTTGAAGCAACCATCCAGTTTACTGAAGTCATGCATTTGAGTTCCAGTGGCATTTCTTAAAACACAGCTTTACATGATCGCACAGTGACAGACGCAGAGTTTTCTAGAACTATAGATCCATGTCTGAACACAGCATACCATGCCAAAGTTTAGACACATGTGCCATTATTTGTAGTAGTGACAGGGATTTCTGGGTAATGATTGGGCGAGTCAGCCCTCAGATTGATCCCTTCTTCTCTGACTCTGACTTCTCAGAGGTCTTCGACTCGTTCATGTACTTATCAATGAGGTGTAAGGGAACGCCTCGCTTCATCAGCTCAAAGAATGTAAAACCTCCTGAAAAAGGGAAAAGATAGACTTTCAGAGTGGTGACACTGAAAACAATGACATTTTGAAATATGTGTTTGTTCTTCATAACATATAGCAGCCTTGAAAGTATTTGGACATGTAAGCCACATTTAAAAATGTCTTTGCATCCTAGTGATACTCATAAAAAAAGACAACACACTTTTCAAGCAGAACATTTAACAAAAATATTTTTTCAGGTTTAATGTTTTTTTAAATAATAGATAAACTAGCATTCACCAAGACACCTGTGTGAATTTGAGGAGAACTGACTTCAAACATCCAATAGAGAAAAAAAAGCCCAAATCATTGTTTGAAGATTACTGCCCTTGTGAAAAAGAACATTATTTTTAGCATACTAAAAATAAATTAATAAATAAAATAAAAAAATGAAAAAATATACTTTCATGTTTTCTGGTATTCTGACATTTAATTACATGTTGCTTGCATTAAATTAAAATTTATAATAGTAAATATGTAAATTAAATGCAATTAGTTGAACCCTTTTGACTCACTTTGGTAGACTTAAGTACATCTTTATATATAATTTCATAATTACATCTGTTGTCTTTGAAATATAGTAAAAGTGTATCACTGAATGTACTGACAAAATATTCTTTAATGTCATTTCTATTGACACTTATGAATTTAAATATATTTGTAATTACACATTTGTGAAGCTACAGTTTAGTACATTTAAAATATATTAACCTTAAATGTAATATTGAATAACACACACCAGATAGTTTACAGGTGTTTTAGTATGTTATCAACACTTGAAAATAATTTTACTTCTTTAAAGCACAACATAAGATTATTAAAACATAATGATTCAAATCTATTAAAGGAAAATGTTAAATTACAAAGTGCACTGTTTAAAAATGTACGTGTGTTAAGAAACAGTCATTAGAGTGTACTCTCTTTAAGTACACTTAAGAGGATTTTATTTCATTATTATATTATCTATAAGTATTTTTTAATGTACTGTATATTTTTAGATTTAAATTACAGTGCAAGTGCACAGTCAATACAATTAAGTGAACTAATTCTTTACTAGGGTTGGTTTGTTATTTTCTAAATTTTTGTTATTTTCTATAAAGGCATTCAAGCTTTTAAGTGTGACTTAAGTGATCCAAAAACCTTTTAGGCCACTACATACAGAGAGAAGAGGTAGAGACGGACAAAAATTGTGGAAAAGAGGAGAAGGACAACATTGCAGGTGCAGCAAAAATGTTGAGGCAGTGAGTACAATCATCTCTGCAAGCTTTTGCAGCTATTGAGGTGCTCATAACTCAATTCATCATTGCGTATCTTGTCAATGCTTGCTGTAGCATGTTGAGTTGCATGGAGTTTGTTGAATGTGCTCTAAATTAGACTGCATTATGCAATACGACCACCGTTATAAATATACAAAGCATACAGTATGTTCACAGTGGAAGCATTCGCAGAAATAAATAATACTCAGAGTTGAGTGTTTCTTGAGCAGGGATGCTATTCTTGACTTTGTTTTGAATCTGACTGCTTGGTCTCAAAGGAAAGAGATACTTCATCCTATTTTGTGATAGTTTTTTCTAAAATTGCTAGGTTTTAACTTCAGCAAGTTTACACTCTGGTTTAACCATGCATTTTATATGCAAAACCAGCCTGAAACTAATTTAAGTAAAGTAACATGTTACACTTATATTGTCAATTAATTCATTCACATTACTATTTATTAATTTACATTTGAATTCTCCCCTTTTACCCATATTGGGTAGAATAGGGATATAAGGTGAACAAGTATTTTTGTTTGTTGTAATATGTGTGTGCATGTTGGATACTGGTATGTCATACTTTGTTGGCATAGAGAGCGCAACATTTTTTTTTTCACCTATACCAAGATTTATGGTTTATAACTTCAAAATAATGCTGGTAAATGAAAATAAAAAGTTATTTTGTGGTATAGTCTATATATAGTCTATATGTCATTGCATGCAAATTATGTTTGGGGGGGGACAAACACTTGTAACTAGCACATCATAAAGTAGCATTTCCAGCGTAAAAATGGCTGCAAGCCAAGCATAGAGCTTCCATTCTGGAGAAGAAAGAGTCTCAGTTAGATGCTGTTGAGGAAAAAGTAAGAAAAGTAATTTAGCACATATTCATAATTAGTTATTATAAAGAGTAGCGCAATATTGTAACATTCCCCAATACTGGTTGACTTTGTCAAAAGCATGCACAGTATAAATTCTGTATGGATAAAGCAGTTTAAATTTTAAACTGGTTCTTGGAGTTCTTGTAGAATCCTGTAAAAGCTTCTCGAGTCAGAAATATAATATTCTTGAATTTTAGGGCATTACACACCAGCAAAGAGCAAAAGCAGGATTACTGGCAACCAAGGGATGCAGAATGAATGAAAAATAAGCTTCATATGCCCGAAACCATATGAAAGCTTACCTTGAATGAGAACAACATAGTAACTATTCCTGAGTGATGACTGAGGGAGAAAAGAAAATACGGATTAAACCCAAAGTTTACATGAGGGAGTTATATGTGCCTCAGGGTACATCTCTGACTTAGTCATTACAGATTTAACATGAAGGAGTTAAAGGACATACCACAGTCTACAGAGAGGGAAACACAGCAATATGGCAATGTATGACAGAGAATGAAAACATGTCAGCACATGATACAATATGCAAACCTTGGCGTGTAATTAGATTTTATCAGGTCCAGGATTTTTCACAGACCTGTTAAACAATGTGACCGTGTGTTTCTGCAATCTGTTGCATTATGGGATGTGTGGTCCAGTGGCAGTGGTGAGACGAAATTGCTTTAAAACTTTGCAACAGCATGCAGCAAATCCAGTTTCTGCTGGAGTAACAACATACTGAAATGGTCATATTTTGTCTTGCAGAAAGATCATGGTTGCACACACTGTACAAATGTGCCTGGAGATGAAAGATATTTGTATCTGTCTTATCTAAATGTATCTACTGTATATTAAAAGGTAGAGATTAATAGCTCAAAATAGCTTCAAATGTCAATGGCATTAACATGGCATTTATTATTAATGGCATTTATTTTATTGGACATGACAACTGATTGAGAGAGATTTTTTTATAGTTTTATATTATTATTATTATTATTATTATTATTATTATTATTATTATTATTATTATTATTATTATTATTATTATTATTATTATTATTATTAAATCAGCCTGATATGATGTTTAACTATGTTAATTTATCTTTCAGATTTTATTCTCATTAATGCTCAAAAACTGAATTATTGAGTGCATTCATGTGTTAATTAAATGTTAATTAAATACTTTAATTAAGAGCCTTAGTATTAATATATTTTAATATTATGAATGAATTACAAAGTATTTATACTGTTTAATTGCCATGCTGGCATATTTGTGGTTAAGGCTAGGATGGATACGTATGGCGCTACTGGGCATGCGCACATCAATACAGCATAATTTGTGTCACACTGTACACCAATAATTACTATTTTTTTCCTTCTTGTAAGGGGTAGGTGTAGACGTTATTAAAACACAATCTAATAGGTAGAAAATTAATTTAATTGTTCATTTCCGGTCTGAGCTGTATCCCTTCTAGCCACAACCCATATTTGTCTAACGTAGAAAAGAAAAGAGTCTTGCCATAATAAAGGCCTTGTTTGTTGTAGAAACAAAATATGACAAAAAGCTGCACAGTATCACTATAAAAAGTGAAGAATATCAACAAAAAGAATGATACATAGAATAAATATAAATGAAAGGAATATAGATAAAGAGCATTGAATCTTTTCCCATAATATACTTACCCAGGAAATCCACAGAAGACACTGAGAATTCTCATATTACCTGTCTAAATAACTGATCTTGTGAATATTAATTTGTTGGTTGGCAGTGAATACAGTGTGTAGGTCGGTAAGGAACTCTTTGACAGGTTATTCCTCTTCAATAAAAATCAAGTATAATATGCTGTATTGAAGCAGTTAATTAGCTATAAAGCAGAGGTACAAGGTCAGGGGTGCCCAATCTTGTTTCTGGAGAGCTACCTTCCTCAAAAGTTCATCTCCAACCCAGATCAAACACAATTGAAGCTGCTAATTACTATCATCAGAAGCACTTGATAATTAAAAACAGGTGTGTTTGATCAGGGTTGGATCTGAACTCTGCAGATAGGTACCCCTGCTAGATGACCATTTTAATGCACAGACTAACCTTTGACCTCTAGTTTGCAGTCCACCTGAGCCTCTCCGAGGTCATTGACAGCCTTGCAGGTGTAAACACCTCCGTCAAACGGGCTGGGCTTGCGGATCTCAAGCGTACACACACCCTGGTTGCTGAACATGCGGTAACGTGGATCGTCTATGATGGTAATCTTGTTTTTCATCCAGATTACCTTGGGCTGTGAGCAGTAATGGAGTAAAGTATGAGAACACGGTAAACAACAGATAACATTACTGGTGAAGAGGAACCAAAGCAACATCAATCCATCAAACACGTGGCGTGAAAGCTGCTACTCTTCTCACATGTGGCTGCAGTAGAGTCTTGAGTGACAGAAAGACAATATGCTCAAAGATTATAACTAGCAGGTGCTGTTAAGCCCATTGGGACACTCGCAGGTCAGGCCACAAAGAGCTAAATACAGGTGTAAAGCCATGAGCACATGATTGGAGCCCAGCAGAATCAAAGACTTTCTCAGAACTTGAAAGAAAGAGCGATATGCATCAGAACCTTGTGTCAGCCAATAGGTTTTCATGGGTTCACTGACATTCATGCATATTTTTTTCAGTACATGTCATTTTTAGTCCCTTTTATCTGCACTTCAGATCACTTAGAAAGGATTGAGATTATTTGACCCTTTTCTGGTATTAACATCTGTTTCAGTGAACAGCACTAAATATAAATTTAAACAACGACCAAAATGTTTTGTGATCCGATTACTCAAATTATACTCAGAGGTTGTCAGAAACTCATGTGATGTGACCATGTTGCATTTGAATGCTAATGAATACATCCTAATGTGTCTGTGAAAGATTGCGTACTCGTATGTAAATCAACGTTGAGCTAAAAATGAGGGTTTTAAAATTGTGTTGTTTGCTAGTTCTGTTTAACTTTGAAAAATCCTTAAAATAAAGTATTTTAAAAATGCAGCTTAAATGGAAATAAACAAACAATTTAAAAAAAATGGATGTTTCATTTATACAAAGACTTTTTACATTTTAAAATATATTCAAACAGAAAACAGTTTTTTTTAAATTGGAATAATATTTCACAATAGGTAGTGTAGATCACGCGACGCATCCATCCATATCTCACATTCGATACAAGTCCTCAACTAAAACAACATTTTGTCATTTTTGGCAAAATTATAATTCAAACAGGCTATATTTAGCCTTTTTTGTGCTTTATCAAATGACATTGTGATCAGGTGTAAACAGGGCCTGTCTTGTGATCTAAATTGAAGTGTGCTTAAATAATTGAATAAACATGCAACATGCTGTAAAAAAAAGAAAAGAAAAAAAGTTGAGCCAACTTAAAATTAAGGCAACCAGCTTCAGCAGATTTTTGAGTTTTCTCAACTTGTCGTTTTAAGTTTATACAACAAAAATTTGAGAATCTCCCACAAAAATAAGTTGAAAAATCTGCTGAAGCTGGTAAAAAAACATTTTTTTTAAGTTCGCTCAACTTTTTTTTTTTTTTTTTTTTACAGTGTTGACTTACCTCTCAGAGCAGGTGTCAGAAAAAAATCATGAGGTAAAAGAACACATATGAAGTAGCTTTCTAGTAGAGTGTCACCTACCCGAGGATTGGCGCGCACGCTGCAGTTCAGGGTGGCGTTGTACCCTGCGATAGCGAAGGTGTTGATAAGCGGCTGAGTGAAAGTGGGCGGCTCGGTGAAGTTGCGGTCATTATACTCTGGGATTTTCAGTTGCAAGCCTGATTGAGAGTGAGAGGAAGGGCGAGAGGAAGAGGAAGAGGAGGAGGAGGAAGAGTGAGAGGGGAAGGGAGAGTGGGACTTTGCATGATACGAGCTATGAGCTGTATCATGGGGGAATTTCCCTTATGTGATGAGGAAGAGACAACATTTATCATCAGCATTGGCAAAGCATGACACACAGTCTGTTAAAGATATAATCTGCACTTGGTTATTGTCTCTCCAGTAATTTGTGGCAAATAAACAAATCTTTGTGTTTGTAGCTTATAGGGAGAATCTATGCAGACATATCAGGTAGAATCATCAAATTTGTGAAGCTACTACAAATTGCAGATCATACCTTTAACATTTCAGTAAAGCCTTTAAAGCTCCCTTGAGTCAAACCTCAGACTTTACACCAGGGGTGCGCAATCCTGCTCAAACTCCAAACCTTGATTAGCCTTGTTTAGTTGATATGCAAACTCTGCAGGAATGTGTCCTAATTTCAATAAAGTACATAAGACTAGAATTAGTGTTTACCAAACAATGCTGTTTTAGCCTTATTTATAAACTACTGTAGTTTTTATGAATTAGTTTTTCAAATTTAGTTAATGTTTAATAATTTATTTCAATTTTATATTATTTCTGCTTCATTTCAATTGATTTTTTTTTTCTTTATTAACAATAACAACACTGGTCCCAAATCATAGTATGTTAAAAGAGTTCAAATGTTTCTGTTGGATTCTGAAGTGTGCATTTATGCTAAGAAGCCAATGTTCCCCACCACACTTTACACAAGTTGTACAAAACAACGTGAGAGTTTTTTAAGTGAGGATTTAGCTAATGCTTTCAAGTGGTATGCAGCAAGAGGGCCTGTGAGATCAAGATCCTGTCCTTCTAAATATCCAAATAATGGACTTTCCCATCAACATACATGCTTTTAGTGTATTATACCTATTCATATTGGGACAGAGCCTTCATTTTAAGGAGCAGGACTGAACAACCCTTCATTGCACCCTGTCCAGGGACATGCATTTCAATTAAAAGCCTGACTAAGTATATAAAGACACACCAAGCAGGATGTTGATTAGCAAATTAGTGTTAATTAGGACATCAGCCCTCAGGTACAAAGGCTGTAAATTCCCCTGTGATTTCTCAGATTATAAAAAAAAAAACATAATGCAGTTCCACATCATCCAGGCCTAAATTAGTACTAAAAAGCAAATTCGTTAGGCTTAAGAAAACAGCTGTAAGTGATTTTAGCACCACTAGAAAAATAAGGATTGTTTTCGTTTCCATTCATGCTTTTGGTAGATAGTTTTATCCAGATTAACTTAGTGCATTTAAGGTTTATTTTGTTTTGTTTTGACATTGTGAACACCATACCAGCAACAGGAATGCAGAAACACTCCCTCCAGTAGTCCCGCCCCAAATACACACCATTGGTTAATGTTGGAAGAGGGCAAGTTTTCTGATTGGCTAAAATGCACAGATTCTATTTTGCTGTTTACCGTGCTGTCATAACTTAATTCTCAGGTCACCCGGACATTTTATAAGTGGTATTCCATTAAAAACAAAAACAAAAATCACTTACTGCAGCACTGAACAGGATTTAGACAAGCAGTTAATTTACAAAGGAGTAGAGCGGAGCAGAGCCTTACCTTCTTTCACGATCAGAGCACTGTCTTTAGTGGCAGTGGCACTTTCACTCAAGCCCACCATGTTCTCTGAGTAGATCCTGAAGAAATACTCATTACCCACCACCAGATCTGAGATTGTGATGCAGGTACGATGGTAGTGCTCTATACATGTGTACCACTCCTGTAACATACACACACGCTAATCAGTCTTTTTGTCCCCTTAAAATATTTTTAAAAACCTGTGTAAATTGGGTAAACTATAAAGTAAAATCACTACTACATCTCAAAAAAGTTACATTATTGGAAAAACAGCAGAATATATATGTTTGAAATCTGTGTTAAATATGAGTATCAGTGGTACAGTGAAGGTTTTTTCAGACCATTGTCTTTTTATCAGCTTTCTGGATGGTGTAGCCTATTATGGGTGCATTGCCGTTGTCCTTGGGTGGGTTCCAGTCCAGTGCTACATTATTCCCCCAGACCTCATCGATCTTTACAGCCTGTGGTGGGCCTGGAAGATCTGGGACAGACGGCAAAAGAAAATGTTCAACGGTGCTTTGATGGAGAACATGGTGGACTTAGGTTAGCTTTGCATCATGTATTTCTTATTAATACTTTAGCATTATTAGCAATATAGCTAGCATTAGCTCAATATATTTAACATTTAGCAGTGTTGGTATTGTTAATTAAAACATTGTTTCATAATTGAAATTATTCTGAAACACTATTAAATTAATAAATATTATAAATATTAATATTTATGTAAATATCAGATGTTTGTTAAATAAATTCGAAATGTCACCTTGACAATGAACTTAAAATAAGTTTGTTGAAATACTAAAATTATGCATTTCTTTTAAATTTTAATAAAAAAAAAAAAAATGACAAAAGCACATAAGAAAATTACTAAAACTTAAATTAAAATCAAAATAAAAACCAAAAAAAGCTAATTCAAAATATAAATAATACAACAACGTTATATAAATTATACTAAAAAAACACTGACTTATGAAGACTTTCCGTTCAAAACATTTTGTTAATTGCGTTTTTCTTAACTAACCGACTATCTGGATGTCCAGTGTGGCCGTGTCGATATGATTCTCCACTTGTACGCTCAGTTCGTATTTCCCAGAGTGCTTGCGCTCAGCTTTGCGGATGAACATGATGCTGTCACAATCTGAGTTGCGAATGCTGATGGTTTGTTCAATCGGCTGACCCTCCTTCAACCAATTGACTTTTGGCCTAGGTTTACCCTAAAAAAAACATTTTGAAGTTTTCTTTTGTGACCCAGATAGGAGGAATTCATTCGAGGGTTTATTATCATGATCTGTTGGCTCACCACAAATGGCACGACGAGGTTGACGACTTCGCCAACCTTTCGAATGTACGTCTGCTTCAAGTGTCGCGGTATGCGAATCTTAGGAGGCTCTGCCAAACAAACAAGACAGCATAACCAGAACTGGCTTAAAACATCTGTATAACCATAAATAATTGTTATTTATCTAAATTATATATGCTATTAGTTTAAATACACTGTGAAATGTGGCAGCAGGCTCTCACCGATAACCTCTTTGACCAGTATGGAGTGTTGGGTTGTGCGTGGTGGACTGGCCCCAGCAGCATTTATGGCCTTGACACGCACCAAGATCTTGGCCTCCACTGGCAGACCGGTTATAGTGTACCTCGTTTTTTCAATCAGCTCTTTATTAGTAAGTATCCATTCGTCAGCTGTCAAATGCAGTATTGCATAAGCACAAGAACACATGAACACCCACCAGTGGAGAACAACTTATGCAAAGCATACAGTATATGTTTGTAGTCTTACTTCCTTCAATGCAGTATTCAACTTGGTAGCCATCAAGTCCAGCGGCACCGATGGTGTCTGGGGGTCTCCACTTCATGGTCACTGTGGTATCTGTGACGTCATCCACCACCAGCATTGTAGGTTCACTGGTCACAGCTAGTGAACGTATTAATGAAGGTACTGATTAGTGTTGCTGAATGCTTTGTCATATTTTCAGTTCATTTTCTAAACATGAAACATAAATTTTTTGTAAAATAGCTAGTGTAAAAATGCATCCTTATATATATGATTTCTTAATTTTAAATAAATAGTTTTTTTTAAAGTTAATATTCTTTGCATAATTTGTTCTAAAATAATAACTGTAAAAATATATATTTAAAATGCATCCTTAGATACATGTTTTATATTATTTCAGATTTTTTATCTATTTTTATTCGCCTCGGTTTATTTCGGATTAATGTAATAAACTTTTATCTCTAAAAGTTTTTTTTTTTTTTTCTGAAATTACAACTGAAATATATATATATATCTTTTCTCAAATTCAGACTTGGATGCTTAATTTCTTTCTGCATTTTTTCATTTTCTTTTTAATCGTGTAATAATTAGTTTTACTGCATGTATTCAGACAATATCTTTGCACAAACCGTAAAAATATATATTTCAAATGTATCATTACATTAATATTTTCAGCTTTTTTTCTCAATTTCGTTAATTAAAACTTGATTCCCACATTCAAGAATGTTTGATAAACTCTCAAGACATTGTTTAAATGCATCCTTAGATGTTAATTCTTGTTTTTTCATTGTTTATATGAACAAGTGTAATAAGTGTTTCTGAATTTTTTCAGACAATGTTTCGCAAAATCTGTTCTGAAATAACTGCAAAATATATATTTCTCAGGTTTAATCTTAGATGCGTAAATTCATTTTTTCTATATATATTTTTTCCCTGTTTATTTTGAATAATATAATTAGTTACTTAATGTTTACAGCCAATATTTCCCATCATTTGTTCTGAAGCCATAAAAATAAATATTTCAATGCATACATAGATGATTTCTATTTGTTTTCTCTATTTATTTTGATTTAAAAAAAAAAAAAAAACCTGGGTTTGTCTCCCATATTCAAAAGTGTTTAATACACTCTAAAGAATCTATCAAATCTATACGTTACACTATTGCCACTGTGACCCTACATTATTTGAAATCAAGCTTTAGATCTTTCTAGTTGAAGGAACAATTTATCAAATTTATAATTTCTTCTTGTTCTTTATTTGTTCATTATTTACTAATATTACACATTTTCCCCCTGAAACACACACAATTTTTTGAAGAATTTTGCAGACTATTCTTTTAACCCATACAATGATGGCCACACATGTGTACCCCCGAACAAAAACACACGTGAGAGAAGATCTCTCATATCTCACTGGTATGTTGTGAATTTCACAAGGATTTCTCATTAGTCTAGACTCTTCTATTCTCACGCAACTCTTGATGTCTAAGCTGTGACTGAAGCAGAGACTTTGTCTGATCTCATAACATTATAATCCGCAGATGGTTTGGCAGCCATTATAAAGTCGCACTCAGTATCTTCTAAATCTAAGGCCTGTCCTGTGGAGGTCACAGACCGAATGTTTTGGATGCTGGTGTGAGCACATCAACACCTGTTGCATAGGAACCGAAAGGGAACGGAAAAGCTCTGGTGTCTCTGCAGTGTCTTTGTCTCACTTAATGGGATATGCGTAAATGATCATGCTGTGTGTTATGTTACATAATAGACACAGCGCTCATGACATAACTGATTTGAAGAGACACAAAATCCCATTGATAATTCATATGGACCACTGGTGTACTCACCCAGGGGAATGAAAGGTTTGGAGGGTTCACTGGGTTTGGAGACGCCGATAGCGTTAACCGCAAAGATTCGCACCTCGTATGGCACACCTTCAATCATCTTTTTTGGCTCGAAGGTGGTCTCTTTGCAAAGGTCGAAGTTCAGCCTCATCCATCGAGAGCTCTGTTTCTTCTTTCGCTCAATGAAATATCCTGTGTTATATGTCAACAAAAGCATGAATTAACTTTAACATGAATGAACTGAATTAACTAAATTATGCATATTAATGTTACGCTGATTAGAGTCTCTAATTCTCAACTGCATATTTAAGGGGGTAATTTTTTTATAATTTTTTTTTATCCACAGAAATCTACTTACAATGCTAAAGGAAAGTTTTGAGTTCTGAAAGTGATAGTATTATTTCAGAAGATTAGGGAAAATTTGATTTATCACAATGTGATGTTAATATTCTTTGCATAATTTGTTCTAAAATAATAACCGTAAAAATATATTTTTCAAATGCATCCTTAGATACATGATTTATATTATTTCTTCAGCCTTAGATGCTTGATTTTTTTTTTTTTTTCTTATTTTTCCTCTTTTTATTTTTAATTCTTTAATAATTATTGTTACTGCATGTATACAATTGGTCATTTTTTTATAATTAATTTTTTTATCCACAGAGATCTACTTACAATGCTAAAGGAAAGTTTTGAGTTCTGAAAGTTATAGTATGTCTTATTTCAGAAGATTAGGGAAAATTTGATTTATCACAATGTGATTGATTCCAAAGGTAATTAAAAAAAAAAAAATGTAATTACATTTTTCAAAAGTGACAGCACTTTTTATTATGTTACAAAAGATTTCATTTTCAAATAAATGCTGTTCTTTAAACTTTCTATTTTTCAAAGAATCCAGAAAAAAATTCTACAAAACTATTCTGCAGCACATGAATTTTTAACAATAAGAAGAAAGCTTTCTTGAACACCAAATCAGCATATTAGACTGATTTCTAAAGGATCATGTGACACTGAAGACTGGATTAATGACTGCAAAAAATTCAGCTTTTAAATTACATTTTAAAATATATTAAAATCGAAATCAGTGATTTTAAATGTCATAATATTTCACAATATTACTGTTTCCTACGGTGGCCAAGAGAGCTCAACGCACTATAAATAGAAAAAAACACCTGCAAATTAAGAAAACAACTTCATCAATTTGACAACACACTTGCTGCAAATGCTCACAACACAAACAATAAAGAAACGCACTGCAAATACACACAGCACAACCAAACAAAGAAATTTCTTTATTTGTTTGTGTTGTGAGCATTTGCAGCGCCTGCTGTCAAACTGATGAAGATGTTTTCTTGATTTGCTGGTGCTTTTTCTATTTGCATGTGTTTTCTGAAGTTGCAGCGCGTTGAGCTGTCTCTGCCACCGTAGTTTTCACCAAAAAAGTCATTTGAAAAAGAAAAAAAACCCCCCAAAATTAACAGGCTTCTAAAATATCAATAAGATGCATTTTTTTATGCACAGGAAGTTGATTTACCAAGGATGGGGGAACCACCATCATAGTGTGGCGGCTCCCATATCATAGTGCACCAATCTCCACCCACATCAGTAACCTGAGGAGCCATAGGGGGATCTGGGATATCTACATAAAACAAAATATGGTACAATTTACAATGCCATCACCCAAACAAATATTGTTTTTTCAGGGTAAAGTGTCTTACCAACAACTTTGATTTTAACACTAGCTGTGTCCTCTCCAGCTTCGTTCTGAAGGACGATCTTGTAGTTTCCAGTATCTTCTCTTTCTGCAACATCAATAGTGAGGCAGGTGTGATCTGCAAATGTCTCTGCACGAACCCGATTTCCTGAGTCAAGGATGACCTGAAACGACCCATGAGGCCAGTTTAATCCAGGTGTTATATATTTTTATTTTTTCTTCAGTCGTTGTTTTTCTACTCCTCTCTACTCACCCGTTCTCCCTTCATCCACACGACTCTGGGTGCCGGTTCTCCACTAATAGGGATCTCCAGGCGGAGTTTGTTTCCAGCCACAATGGTCACCGTGTTGTCCTGGGCATTCAGTGCCTCTAAATGCACCCTGGGAGGATCTGCAGAGTTGATCCAAATGGCATTCTTTCAGAGAGCTTATTAGCATAAATATGATATGCATTGGAGAACTTTTGGATTGTTGCTGTACCTATGATGTGCACTTTGGCAGACAGCGTCTGCGTGTATCCCTCAGGAACAAAGGTATAGTCGCCGGCATCATGAATGGTGGAGCTCTCAATGTCAAGGCTGTGATTCCTGTAAGTTGAAAAGAAAGCACAAATGATAAAGAAACCTATGGAAGCCCAATTCCACCACAGAATATATATATTTTTTTCTTTTTTTTTTTTTTAAAGTAATTATCTTTTTATCTCACAATTTTTCTCACAACTTATACAGTATATTACAATTCTGACTTTTTTCCTCAAAATTCTGGGTTGCGAGAAGTACAATTCTGAGAAGTCCGACTGGTGAGATGTATACGGTGGCCCAGTAGTGCCACAACACAACGAAATCTCCACAACACAACTCATAGGAGTAATTTCATTGTGTTGTCTAATTCCACTGTGTTGGGGTTTGTTTATGTTGTGTTGTGCTAATTTCGTAGTGTTGCGACTTGTTTCCGTTGTGCTAATTTCTTTGTTGTGGCTTGTTTCTTGTTGTGTTGTGCTAATTTCATTGTTTTGCGGCTTGTTTCTGTTGTGTTGCGGCTTGTTTTTCGTTGTGTTGTGCTAATTTCATTGTTTTGCGGCTTGTTTCTGTTGTGTTGCGGCTTGTTTTTCGTTGTGTTGTGCTAATTTCATTGTTTTGCGGCTTGTTTCTGTTGTGTTGCGGCTTGTTTTTCGTTGTGTTGTGCTAATTTCATTGTTTTGCGGCTTGTTTCGGTTGTGTTGCGGCTTGTTTTTCGTTGTGTTGTGCTAATTTCATTGTTTTGCGGCTTGTTTCTGTTGTGTTGCAGCTTGTTTTTCGTTGTGTTGTGCTAATTTCATTGTTTTGCGGCTTGTTTCTGTTGTTGCAGCTTGTTTTTCGCTGTGTTGTGCTAATTTCATTGTTTTGCGGCTTGTTTCCGTTGCGTTGTGCTAATTATTTTGTGTAACTTGTGGCTTGTTTCTGTTGTGCTGTGGAGATTTTGTTGTGTTGTACACTACTGGGACACTGTTATAAACTCACAATTGTGAGAAAAAGTTTAAAAAAAGTTTTATTCCATGGAAAAAAAAAAGTTTTGCGAAATAACTGCGAGACAAACGTAGAATTAAGGGAAAAAATGGCAAAATTGAGATATAAACTGAGAATTCTGAGTTTATATATCGCATCTCTATATTCAGTTTTTTAGGAATTAAGAGAAACAACAGTAATATTAATTTATTAACAATAATATTAATGTTAATTCTGGTAATTAAATATTATATTATTATCCTAATTATATTAAGTATAATAATTATTACTATATAAATTATATAAAATGGAATTTGAAGTTGAGAACCATTGTTAATTACATTCTTGGACCAGCAACAAACCAACTTAAGGTAGTCAAGATGGATTTTGGAATATGGTAGTTGGTTGTCCATCTAGTGACCATTTATCTACTTTTATACATGGTACGTTTATAGTTTTAATTACTGTTTATATATATTTATGTGCAGTATACTATATGAGTCGATGAGCAGATGTGATTGGGATTAGTTTAATATTGAATGAGTAAATTGGTGTACTTGGTTCTGTGTACAATGTTGAGGCGTTCGCTAGGCTGGATCAGCTGGCCGTTCTTGTACCAGCGGCCCGGGATGTTTCCAGGGTAAATCTCACAGTTCAATTTAAGAGGTTGACCCAACTTCACCGTCACACTCTGTAGATCCATTAAAATCTTCAGAGGCTTCACTGAATCATCCAGTGGCAAGTAACAGGAAACAAAAATTAATTTACAGGAGCGTATGGGTGAAATAAAGATGCTTTTGTTTTTGATTCAAATAGCTTTAGAAAGTTCCTTAAGGCAAATAGCAATATTATCATACGATCAACTTGAACGTGCGCTTCAGTGGTGCCCCCGGTGGCCATCAGGGAGTAGGTGCCAGTGTCATCCTTTGTGGCGTCGTCAATGATCAGCCAGTGTTTGGTTCCCTCGCTTTTCACACGGTACCGTGAGCGCACCCCTGTGGGGACCTCCACCCCATTCTTCATCCTGTACCAGACCGTCAGCAAAGAGGTGATATAATTTTGCTTTGCTTGTTTAACACAAAAATAGGGTATTAAACACTATCTCCATTGCACATACCATTTAACTTTGGCTCCTTCCTCAGACACTTCACACTCCAGTTCAATTCTCTCGTTCACTGTGGTTTTTACAGGCTCCAGCTTTTTCACTATGTTCACAGGCAGTTCTACATAGGAGGACCAAAGTACATAATCAAATCATTGGCAGGCAGTGTTCAGGAAAGTTGTTATAAAACAGTCAGCATTTATCAGTTCTGTCACTTTTTGAGTATGAAATCATAGGCTGGTAGGGTGGACGCACCTTTCACAAACAGTTCAGTGGTGCACTTCTCTTCTCCTGCAGTGACTGAGTAGGCAGCATCATCGTTCATCTGACAGTTGTTAATAACCATTATCCGCTGAGTGCCTTTGTGCTCAAAGATAAACCTGCACAATCAATTCATTAGTTACTGGAAGTTAAGAGGCTGTTTTTACTTCACATCCTTAATTTAATTTAATTTAACTTGATTGATTGATTGATTGAGTCAGTCAATCATTCAGTCATCTATCCATCTATCTATCTATCCTATTTTTTATTTAACCTTTTTTATATTTTCATTCATTCATTTTCTTTATTTACTTATTCAGTCTTAATCAATCATTCATTCATTCATTCAGTTTTTTATGTTCATTCATTCAGTCTTCATTCAGTCTAGTTTATTGATTTCATTCATTTATTCATTCATTCATTTACTAGTTTATTTATTATGTCTTTTATTTTTGATTGCTTTAATTCATTCTTTTAGTCTAAAATCTTTGTTAGGAAAGAGAAAACAGAAATAATGCACAGAAGTTAATTCTGATCCTTTAATTTGATTGATCTGATTGTACTTTGCTCATAAATACACAAAACTCGACCTTACTTTGGATTGGATTGTTTTGGAACTTTCTTCATTGGCAGAGAAAATCTAGACAAAATAACTGGCCATATTGTGTCTAGGTTGTGTGTGTGCTGATATTCAGTTCAATAACATTCTTGCTTGTGTGATTGCTGGATTACTTATAGTTGTTATTCCATTCAACATAATGTAATATATTACAACCCGAACTCCAGAAATTTTGGGACGTATTTTAAATTTGAATAAAATGAAAACTAAAAGTCTTTCAAATCACATGAGCCAATATTTTATTCACAAAAGAACATGGAGAACATAACAAATGTTTAAACTGAGAAATTTTACACTTTTATCCACTAAATGAGCTCATTTCAAATTTGATGCCTGCTACAGGTCTCAAAAAAGTTGGCATGGGGGCAACAAAGGGCTGAAAAAGCAAGAAATTTTGAAAAGATTCATCTGGGAGAGCATGATGTTTTATCAACAAATTTCGGGAGGAGCGCATCAGATACTTAGCCTAATTAACACAAGAGGAACGCACTTAAGTCAATCAACACCATAGGTATAAATACAGCTGACATACCTCTATCCTTTGACGGTTAATCAGCATCCCTCCACCGCCCCTTCTCCACACTTGAGTTCTTACCACACTCATACAGGGGGGTACTCTTGGTTCGGGCCATTCCCGAGCTCGGAGCCCTTCCCCGGACAGCACGCCAAATACGCATTACTATACTCCAGCTAAATATATGTAAGTGTGAACTCATGAACTAGCAACTAATTAAGTTAATTGACATCAGGTCTGTAACATGATTAGCTATAAAAGGGATGTCTTAAAGAGGCAGAGTCTCTCAGAAGTAAAGATGGGCAGAAGCTCTCCAATCTGTGAAAGAGTACGTAAAAATATTGTGGAATACTTTAAAAACAACGTTCCTCAACGTCAAATTGAAAAGGCTTTGCAAATCTCATCATCTACAGTGCATAACAACATCAAAAGATTCAGAGAAACTTGAGAAATCTCTGTGCGTAAGGATCAAGGCCGAAGACCTTTGTTGGATGCCTGTGGACACTGCCTCACTCAATGGCATGATTCTGTCATTGACATTACTAAATGGGCCCAGGAATACTTCCAGAAACCACAGTCGGTAAACACAATCCGTCGTGCCATCTGCAGATGCCAACTAAAGCTCTATCATGCAAAAAGGAAGCCATATGTGAACATGGTCCAGAAGCGCCATCATGTCCTGTGGGCCAAGGCTCATTTAAAATTGACTATTTCAAAGTGGAAAAGTCTTCTATGGTCAGATGAGTCCAAATTTGCCATGTCGACGCCGTGTCCTCCGGGCTAAAGAGGAGGGAGACCTTCCAGTGTGTTATCAGCGTTCAGTTCAAAAGCCAGCATCTCTGATGGTATGGGGGTACAGAAGTGCATATGGTATGGGCAGCTTGCATGTTTTGGAAGGCACTATGAATGCTGAAAGGTATATAAAGGTTTTAGAGCAACATATGCTCCCCTCCAGATGACGTCTATATGAGGGAAGGCCTTGTGTAATTCAGCAGGACAGTGCAAAACCACATACTGCAGCTATTACAACAGCATGGCTTCGTAGTAGAAGAGTCCGGGTGCTGAATTGACCTGCCTGCAGTCTGCAGTCCAGATATTTCACCTATAGAGAACATTTGGTGCATCATTAAATGAAAAATACGTCAAAGACGACCACAAACTCTTCAGCAGCTGGAAACCTATATCAGGCAAGAATGGGACCAAATTCCAACATCAAAACTACAGAAACTCATAACCTCGATACCCAGACGTCTTCAAACTGTTTTGAAAAGAAGAGGAGATGCTACACCATGGTAAACATGCCCTCGTCCCAACTATTTTGGGACCTGTAGCAGGCATCAAATTTGAAATGAGCTCATTTTGTGCATAAAATGTTAAAATTTCTCAGTTTAAACATTTGTTATGTTATCCATGTTCTATTGTGAATCAAGTCTTGGTTCATGTGATTTGAAATTCTTTTAGTTTTCATTCGGGTTGTATACTGTACATACAACATGGCACTGAAAGCATTTGAACAGACCCATACAGCAGAAATGTGCTTACTCCTTTGGTTCAGATATACAGTACAAGACAGTCCTGAGGACTGGCTGACTTACTTCCTATTACTTTATGGTGAACAGAGGAGCCAGAACAGCCGGAACACAGGATGGAGAAGGTGGAAGTGGAGGGGAATGGCAGACAGGTGGGATCACCATTGCATAACAGACAGAAAGGACAGATAGACATCATGCCTAGATCAATCAGGGCTAGAAGAGCTATTAGTGTTACATTTGCTGTTTATAGAGAGAGGGAGAGAGAAAAAGAGTAAAGCTAGAAGAAGAAAAAGAGAGTCCTCCAAAAAGCAGGGAACACTGGGATAGACATCATTGAAGATAAGCAACCAGAAAACTGCACCGATCACCCAAATGGCTTTAATTTAATTGCTCTGAACAACCATGAGAAGTGGGTTGAAATAGGCTAATTTTCAAATAACTTAATAATAATTGTCTTTTACAATTATTAATAAATTAAGCAACATGATTACTGTTATAGAATCTGTACACTTGTTTATTTATTCCTTAGCATTAAACATTATCTTAAAAATAAGATTAAACAAAAGTGTTTTTAATTTTTTGTGCACTTTAATACACATTACAAAATATTTTGTGTAAATGTTATTTATTACAAAGCTACAAATTATTACAAAACAATATTTTTGTGTAAAGTTTTTGTCTTATATTTATTATGCCAAATAGCAAAACAGTAACTATTTGTGCAATATTACCATAACATATTTCTCCAGAGCATTATAGGTAAATATATACAAATTTCAGGCAGCTTTCGCAACTCTATTAAAGTCCTGTGAGGGTGTTGGTGCCTTTTTCCTGTACAGTTTCCTGTTGTTAATTACTCACTGTACACTACATTTAAAACTTCAAATGTAGCTCAAGAGCTTTACAATGGCCTTCAATCACATAACATCCTTTAAACATTTCTGGAAGTTATCATATGGCACAGATTAATGTTTAAAGAACGTTGCATGTTTGCCAGGTATGAAATGCTGATGGTTCACTTGTGTGTGTAGCAAGTGTGTTTGCTGTAAACAGAGTCATTTCTGTATCCCCTGTCACCAGCGAGCCAAAGAACACAATAAATAAAGGGTTTAAGCAGGTTGGTCTATACAGAGGGTTTCACATGAGCATGTTTCTAAATGTCAACCCTAACTGTAGTTGTAAAACTTAGCATGTAAGAATAGAAGGTGACATACTTTGGAGTAGGGCGGATCTCTTGTCCATTCTTGTACCATTTTAATTCCACGGTCGGGTCAGCAAGGTCCACAACTAACCGAATCTTTCCACCTTTGTCCACCTGATACGCAGGTTCCAGTCTCTTGGCAAATGCTACAGTGGAGAGTTAAAGGAATAGTTCACCCAAAAAAGAAAAATTACTGATAATGGACCCTCAGGCCATCAAAGATGTAGATTACTTTTTTCTTCATTAGAACGGATTAGGAGAAATTTACCATTTACATCACTTGCTCACAAATGGATCCGCTGCAGTGAATGGGTGCCGTCAGAATGAGAGTCCAAACAGCTTATAAAAACATCACAATAATCCACAAGTAAATCACATGACTCCAGTCCATCAATTAATGCCATGATGTTTCTTACAAGCATACAGCTTTTCACATCACAAGATGTTAAATGATGGACTGGCATCTACATGATTATTGTGATGTTGTTATCAGTTGTTTGGACTCTCATTCTGACTCTCATTCCCATTCACTACAGAGTCTTCCAACTCTGCATCCTAGGATGGCCTGAGAGTGATTTTAAGCAAATTTTTTAGGGCAGATGAATAAGTGTTTCAACTGAATAATTTTACATATTACATACTGCACATTTATCAAGCAAACTATACATCTAATAGAGTTTAAATCGGCACCTTCACTCTTTTTCTCTTCCTTTTTTGCTTTCTTCAGTCTTTTCAGCAGGCCTCTGAGATCGGTGATGCCATATGTGAAAGCAATCTTCTCATATTCATCAGGTCGGGCATTTTTCAAAATCTCCCACACATCCACCTCAGGAACTTCCTCTTGCTTGTGCTCCCTGACATCACAGAGCAGTAAGACAGTAAGAGGTCAGAGGTCATGGCTAGGGCTCTTCAACATGTGTTGAGGAACCAGATCGCTATGTAGGAATGTTCATAGGCTTTAATATGAGAAAAGAATGATGAATGTTCCACTGTTGTCTGTCTTATTTCTAGTTCCTCAAGACATGTCACACAAAGAGATGGGCTGGATAACCTGCCTATGTTACGGTAACCTGTTACAGGGAGAGATGCCTCACTAGTTTTTAGCTACACAGGTGTTGACATGATCAAGGAAGGGAGGGTTCTGTGTTTATGACTGGGGACAAGAATTTAGTGAGGAGCTGCAGCAGCACTACTTTTCGATTTCACTATGATTGGAAAAGATAAGGTCAGTAAAAAGGGGAGAATGTTGTGTTATCATGTGGTTAACACATGATCGTGCTCATGATGGATCAACAGATTAAAATCATTTACTAAAAGAGAAGTGTGACATTTGTTTGAGTGTATTATAATGTCATTTATATCAGGAAGATTTATAATTAGGGCTGTCAATGTTAAATTAATTTAGTGCAGGTCTCAAAAAGTGTTTAACTAACTTAATGTGGCATAAAGATGAACAAAGTAAATACATCAACAATAAAAACATCTGGAGAGTACATAATTATATAAGTATTACATAAGTATTTGGTTTTATTGTTGGTGTTCCTAATTTATATACCAACAATAAAAACAATGCACAGAAAAAACATAATTATAGATAGACAGATAGATTTGATCAACAGCCTTAATTACAATTCTTCATTCATTAATAGTATTCTATTGACTCTGTCCTATAGCTAAAAACTGTACCCATCTCTTTGCAGGAGTCCTATCTAAACACATGTGGCAATGTAGTTGTTTTCTTTAATATTAGGGTTAGAAGTCAGGGTTTATTATTAGGAGTGAATATTGTTGTTATACATGATCACAGTCGTTAATGATCAGGGTGTGAGACGGTTAAATTAGTCATCATCAGTTTTTATCATTCAGCCCTCTTCTTACAGACATTTCCCTGAATGTCTGGAGGTAACATTATTATTTTCATGTTTTAATGTGTGCTTCAAACCTGTAGTTGTTCAGGCAAGTATTAAGAACACCGAAAGTTTGCAGTTGCAGTTGTGTGCCTTGTTTCTTGAGTATAAATCAAGATTCCATTAACAAAAGTAGTGATAACACTATTTCACAGCTTCATGTAGAAGTGCTCCATCAACAACTCGTAAATGAGTGGAAAACATTCCCTTTCCATCAGGTTCTGAGCTTTAAAGGGTTGTTTCCATCATTTCTGAGCGTTGCTGAATCTTTTATGAACGCTGTCTTTAAATAAAGTGTTACCGGACTACAGTAGGCCAACACTCTTGCTTACACAGTTCCTGTTCAGGTCATGCTTGGGAAGCTAAAGGATTATAATACTTACCAGTGATAACGTCTAATCGATTAATTACCTACGATACTAACCTGCCTTGTCTGAAAGCGTAGGGAAGAAAAAAAAAGAGAAAAGCCAAGATAATTGTCTAAATTTTCTTTTTTCCCATTATGCAGGAGTTTAACTTCTACTATTAGCTTACAACAAAACACTAAAGCAAAACCTCAAGGGAAAAAAAAAAGATGCTTCTAGAGGCAAAACTCAAAAAATAAGGAAATGTAAATGAAGATACTGTGTGTGAATCCAGTATTTCACTGATATACTCTTGTTTGCATTGATGCACTCTTATTTATATGCCAAAATGTGTATTCATGATAATAATGGCACATAAATATTGTTTTCCACATTAAAGGATGGCTAAATATTTTAAGGGAAGAGTAATTGTCATGTTTCAATGAACAACAAAGAAATCATCATTTTAAGAGTGTAAAAAGATACTGTTGGATTTTAACAACAGTGTAAAAGAAAGTATGAAGAAAAAGATACCCCTGTCAGGGCTTAAGGAAAAAAAAAGAAGAAAGAATTGGTCCCATTGGAGGACCAGACTGGAGTTCTCACCTATGTTTGAGAAGCCCACTAAAGTCAAGCTCGCCTGCATCGTCTTGGCCTTCACTGCTGTTGTTCACAAGAGATTAATGGAAAGTGAATCAGAAAAGTCACAAACATCAGAATCAAACAATGCTAAAAGAACAACGCAAGAGCCTGCAATCTCTGCATCCTATCGAATGTAGGATTGAGGTGTACACAAGAACTTTTCGCTTCACGACCGAGTGCGAAAGCACTGGCGTTTGGCGAACTGATTTGTGCACAAGCTACCCAGGGTGATCCTACTGGTCCCATGACTGATTCTCCCAAAGGTACTTTGGGAGAACAGTATGAGCTTGGATAGTTTGCGTTGCTTTCTGACACATTGTTGGGTTGGAAGTTCCCAGTGCAAGCGTTGGCCTTTTGAACAGTTCAACACATTGGTTTGGTCGACGGATGGATTTGGTGGTAAATATTTTTGACAAAATGGTTAACTGAGAAATTTCTGGTAATCCAGTCCTTCAACAAAGCATGTTTATGTACATCGGTTTGTTGAGGATTACTGGACCAGAATTCCTGGTTTAATTGAGTAAATGTTCACAGAGAAGATCTTCTGGCATTTTTTCTTCTGCAACATTTATGCTGGAAATTAATATTTTATGATTTTCAATGTCACATATGTTTTATTTTTAATCCTGAATGATATTGTAACATTTAATTTATGTATTTCTAATATAAATGAATCATATATCATTATATATGCTTTATCACTGATAAATTGAACCTGTTTGTTTGCTGTGAAAAATGAATAAACTGCTTAATAAAACCCAGAATTTAGAAATGATCTAATAGCATACAGTAAAATTATCATTTTTATTATTGATTTCATTTCAGGGAGGACGTTCCCTCTTTACCTTCTTTTGAAAGCTGAGCGGATGTCAATGCTTTGAGAACTGTCTGAGACTTCTGAGGAAAAATAACAGAAATAGAAATACAAAAGAAAAAAGAAGCACAGAAAACAGATTAAAATGAACACTACCGTTCAAAAGTTTGAGTTTAGTATGTTTTTTTTGTTGTTTTTTTGACTCTTATGCTCACCAAGACTGCATGTATTTGATTATAAAAGAGAGTAAAAAAAACAGAAATGTGTGAAATACTATAAATAGCTGTTTTCTATTTGAATATATTTTTAAAGTGTAATTTATTCCTGTGATTTTCAGCATCATTACTTCAGTCTTCAGTGTCACATGATCCTTCAGAGATCATTCTAATACGCTGATACTGTATATTTGAAATCTTTTGTAACATTATAATATTAGGTCTTTACTGTCACTTTTGATCAGTTTCATTTAAAATGATATTTTTGAACGGTAGTATTGGTGTCTTTTGATTGTGTCTGTCGTGTGGAATCAGAAAACAAACCTTTGACCTCCAGGTCAAAAGAGCAGCTATCAAATTTGTCTTTGTAGGTGACCTCGCATCTGTAATTCCCTGCATAGTTCTCCTTCGCCTTTATAATGTGCATCTCAAAGGTGTGAATCTACAGCAGAGGAAAGTCAATGCCAAATATTGCTAGAAGAATAGGAAAGTTATGCAAATGCCTCTTTACAATACATTGTTTGAGTGGGATCACCTTGGTAAAGCGATCGAAAGATTCTTTAAGCTGCAGATGCTTCCCAGTCTTGCTAGCCAGATCCATCCACTTGCCCTTGAACCACTTAATGGTTGGTTTACGAAGCAAGTCTTTGGCCTCCACCTTAGCAACGAAGGTGATGTCTCCACCTTTCAAACAACAATAGATGGTTTTGTTGAATAAATGTTGTGAGATCTAAAAGATGTGCATAAGAGCCTGAAATGAAAGCTGCAAATACTGACCTACATTGATGGAAGCAGTCTGAGGCATTTCAATCAACAGAGTCGAGTGCGGCGGAGTCTCAATCTGTTTGTCGATCTCCTCGGGAGGTTGTCCGTCCCCCAGAGACCACACTGACCAATTAGGAGAAAGAACATACTTACCGCACTCGTACATTTTTGGTTACTTTATAATAACTTTCATTTTTTATTAGCATATTATAATAATTAGCGCACATTCAAAGATTAATATCTCTATATTTCTATATAAATATTCATATGCATCAAATTTCTTAATGAAAGTTATTATAAAATATTTGAAATCATATAGCAACTTAACTGACACACAAGTACTCAACAAACACACAGTGACACATCGTCATCACACATTGCTGCCACAAAGCAACATGGAAAGCATAAACACACTGAACAATGACCTTTAAGAGGGAAAAGAGAGAATGGGTTAACATATGTAAATATACATTGTGTAGCAAAATCATTTCGGAAAATATTCAGATTGCTCAATGAGATTTCACAGATGTTTTTAGTCAATGATCAATAATGAGATTAAATCTTTACCAAACAATATTATGACCTGTGCCATTCATTTTCCCATGGAGTGTGAAAAGGCAGATGATCTCCAAAACCCCTCAAGTTTCTTTTAAGATGAGGTTTGGGATTATTACACCGCTCTGGCCAAATGTACCATGTGCCGGTATCATTTGGCTGTCCATTGTGGGAAAATTAGGCACTAGGAAGCGTCTTATTGCTAAACATATTCCTATTGCAGCCTGTGTTTCTGGCTTCTAGGGATCAGTTAATGCATCTACAGTAGTTATAGAATTACCTGAGTCTTTTCTCCCCCTGGTTGACTCAGGGTCGCTATCATCTAAACAGAGACAGAGAGAAATTTACAGCATATTATAAGAAATATTACTGTAAAGTCCATTGCGGCCAACACACTGTAACACACAATTCCACATATAAACCATGAACAGAAAGCAGGAACAGATTGTTAATCGCACTCTATTTAGGGAAATATGACACAATGCATGTTCAATTGTCTTTTCAGGAAACATTGTGCTTAGAATATTTGTATATTTACATACAACTGTTAGCCTAATTTTTTAATTAGGCCTACTGAAAATATAAAGGCTGTCTTTCTTTAAAATGATTAAAATATGAGAAATAAATTTGATGATATTCTAACAACTATTATAATGTTTTCGCAATGCTTATGTAATAATTTTTTTATTTTATTTTATGGTGAAATAAAAGATGGAACTATCAGGAATTTGTGTTGGAGAGGGTTACACCGGAAGTAAATGTAAATTCAAAGGGCAAGGCTCTACTGTAAATAACTGTATTAATTTTCAACCTGTTTGCTCAAATTAATATTCACATATAATCTAAATATAAACGTATCTCTGGGTAGAAAGTAATAGGGGGCATTAATTAGTGAAAGACTCTTACTAGGAAGGTCAATAGAAAGTTTCTTGGGAGTGCTGCCATCCTCTGTGAAAGAAAACAAAATATTATTTATTATGAGTATCTGTTTTAACCAAGTGAAGGGCTGTTTCTTGACCTAAAACCTGAAAAGTTCAATTTTAATAATATGCTGCATATTTTGACAGCTTTTTTTAATTAATTAATTTTCTTCCTTTATGAATTCCCTTTTTTCCTTAATTTTGCATGATTTTTACTTTAAATTTACAATACATATAAAACATTGTATTATATGCAAAAACATGAATTATGCATTTCTGTACAAGCATTATGTGTATAAATACCGTATACACATCAGATGTCTTCTGCATCCCTTCCTTTATATAGATATGATCGTATATTATATAAAGGGTCTAAATGCTTGTAGGAATCAGGCAAAAATCACAAACTTGAAGTGCATGTGTTTTTGCAGATACGTTCCTTTGCGAGTTTCGAGCTGTAAATATTAATTTTTTTAGCTGGTTTTATTCTCTCATTCTTCTAAAGTATTTGCATTTTGAATTTCAAAAGCTCACCTGGCATTTTAAAGCAACAACATTAGTAAAGAAGTGTAAACAGTGATTTGATGAGGATGGGTCGTCATGGTTACCAACCTGCTGGAGGTGGAGGTGATGGAGTGCTGGCGGTGACATCATCATCTTTATCTGAAATAAAGGTATGATTGACACATACACCAACCTATCACTGACCTCCATTTCCAGCCGTAGACCGAACACAGCATGCATACATGAACTTTAAATTCAGCATGAACCCGCTTACAAGTAAAAGATGGAAAGCTGGGAATGTTTGCCAGTGTCTTGGACAAGCATGACAGGAATGGTATGTGACTTTGTTGTGACTGTGTATACGTGTGTGAGGATAAGAGTGTGTTTTGCAAGACAGAAGCGATATGTATACAACCACAAGCTTATCTGATGGCCCGCCGGGCCGTGAAGCAACACACATGTGGATGGAAGGAAGTGTGAGGTTATATTTTGGCTTGCCAGTGAAACCCATGAGCATTTTGCAATACACCGAGAAAAGCTGTGCTTCAATTATTGCAGAAGATTTATTTTGTTGCTATGAATGTCTGAATGCCACATTATTAAAGCTTCCGAGGAAACACAGCGAGTATAAATGCTCAAAGCACGTATACACACATCTCCACACAAAACACACACTGACTGATATACTTCTCTGTCCTCCGTTGTCATACAATACCTTTTATAGGAGTAGCTTTTGTATCAGCAGACTTCTTCATTGAAGGTGCTGATCAGTATAAATTCAAATGTTAGTGGACACAAATACAAATAGTCTATGTATAAACTAGATTACAGCATCTTAGTGGACTTTTCTTACTCTTTTGGACTTGCTGTGGGATTTACTGTACATCACACACATGCATGCTAGATATCTTACAGGCACTGTCAGTACAGAGCTTTAAAGACCACAAAAGTGGAATCAAATGTAACATTTTCATTATAAACAAGAATTTCCTTTGAAGGACTTTCCTGCAGGTTAAAGTGAAAGAGACCTTTGAGCCTTTGGATGGTAGTGAGAGATTTGTTAGAAACACCAGGGTCAAAACATGTGGTGCCGATGAAACATTACAGATCTGTAGATCAGATCAGGGATATTAGACGGTTAGACAAGTTGAACATCCTTGACGGGTTCAACAAAACGAAATATGATGGAAAATACTGGTTATTAATGCTTCTGTTGATACCAGTGATCATTAAAGTTTTGGCTCCACATCTACTTGACCCAAACGGTATGCAACTTGCAGTGTTGGGGAGAAAGTAACTAAGCAACATAGTACATATTTTCAGCAATTTAACAGTACTTCAGTTGTTTTTTCCAGCTAGAATTGATGTAGTGTAAAGAGAGAAGGTTTCTGTGTGATCTGTAATTGTAAATATGTTTTATTCAAGAATGAAGACTTAAAAAGTCTAGTATATGGGAAAAAAATTTTTTTTAATAAGGTCATATTACATTCAACACATATTAAGGTCAAATGACCAGATGAATACCACTCATCTCAGTAACCTCCCTGTTTTTACATGTAAAATATTGGCTGAATGCAAACTGTGCATTTCTACAATATTTGTGTGTGCTGCATTCATGCCAATAGTGATCGGTAAGTCCACTGTAAAAAAATAAAAATAAAAAAACCTGAATGCTGAAATGCTGCTTTCATTATTTAATATTTGCATCATTTTCTTTTTTTTTTTTTTTTAAATATCCTTTAATATATCTTCTAAAGTTGTCACTTTTTATGTAGCTTGTAGCTTTGCAGAGTAGTTTCAAAGTAGCTTCCCAACACTGACAAGTTGTTATTAGGGTTTTACTCTTTGCAATACTCACCGGAAACTTTTGAAGTGGCGGGCTCCTCTTCTTTTACCTCAGTCACCTTCTTAGTAAACTTCTTAGCCTGTGTTGACTCAGGTTCACTGTGCCCGTTCTCTACAGGCTGTGTCACTATTGGCTGTGGGTCTGTGACCTCACCCTCTACTGGCTCTATTTCAGTCACCACAATTACTACAGGGCAAGGGGTCTCAGCAGCAGGCATGGGCACGGCTGCCTCTGGTTCTGTGGCCGTCACTATGGCCTCTGTGTCTTTGGTTGCCACTTTAGCCTCTGTACAGCAAACACAGCTAGGCTAGAGCAGCAAGACTTCAGGAAGCCACCTTCAACTCAAATGCTTACACATGCACACACACTCACATAGATGTAAAGTGACTAAACTGGTCAAATACGTGCATTACAAATATTAGCAAAACTGACATATGTGGTTTGATATAAATATTTATTTAGATTTCATTTAATGGCATTTTTCAAGTCAATTTGAATATGGTCAAGTGTCCGAAACAGATCTAGTCACTGTACATCTATGAAACTGTAAATCCCAAAAGAAGCAAAGTACAACAGGCTCTGCAAGCATCTACTTGTGGAGCATTAAAAATAATGTAAAATTATTCTCATGTACAAAATGTCTAAAGATGTTTGAAGGATATTTTAAATATAAAATAATATATAAATGTTAATATATTATTATGTATTTATTTATTGATCTGCATATCTGTACTCAATAACTAGTAAATAATGAGAATGCATTATTCTCATGCATAAATTGAATATGGTTTATGTATAGTGTATATTTATTTTAAAATATTTACATTAATAATAAAAATAATAATGTAACAAATATTCATATTAAAATATTAATATAGTAAAGTATTACACGTTTAATGGTTTTCTAAAATATCCATATATTTGTACACAACTATAGTCAATGATGAGAATGAATTATTCTCTTGCACGTGTATATTTATTTAAAATGCATACTGTATAATATACAGTATGTATTTATATATTATATTATATATTTTATTAAAGTATGTACTGTATTTGAATAATTTTAATATTTTGTGTGTATATATATATATATATACTATAAATTGAAAAATGTTGAATATCTATATTTTTACTACAGTCAATAATTAAAATGAACTTTTCTCTTGCACAAAAGGTTTATAGATGTGCTAAGTTTAGTGTATATTTATTTAAAATATACTTTAAAATAAAATATATAATATAAATATTATACATTTAAATGTTTAAATATCCATATATTTGTACATAACCACAGTCAGCATGAATTTTGCATTTCTACTGACTGTCAACTTGATTTTGAAAGCACAGTAAGCGGTTGATGCCTGCACAGGTGTCTTTCTGTGGGTGTCCTTGTGCTTCTTTTCATATACTATACCTTCACATCAAACTTCTCCATGTACTGATGTGCATTTGCACAACAAAATCCGGCCATCCATAAACCAGAATATGGTATTAGTACTGACGCAGGTGTGGGTTACGGTGTGGGCCATTCATTTGTGTATGTCAGTGTGAACCCTTAAATGCCCATAATAAAGTGTGTTTGTGTGTGTGTGTGTATACTGTAGTTTGTACACTTGTAGTTTGTGTGCTGGTTTACCTGAACTTTTGTGGTCACAAAGTGATAATTTGGTGGAAATCACAGTGGGAAAAAAACACAAACACTCTCACACGTGAGGTAAGAGTGCCGTGGGTGAAACTGGGAAGCGAAAGAAACCAAAGGGAGGGGAAACACATGGTTGAACACCTACCTTTCGGGGTCATCACAACCGAATTCTCAGATGGGGCGTCACCAGAGTCTGGGGCAACATTCTCTGAGTATGTGACAGACATAGCGGAGGAATGCAAGTGCCTCTTTCAAAGCATGAAGCGTCAACAACACATACAGACGCACATATATGCTGAAGGACAGGAGACGATACAATATACTCACTCACAGACACTTACATACATTTATATACAGTATACATATATATAAATGTTATCACACACACACACACATAGTGGGCCTCGTTCATAAAACACGAGCAAAAGAAACTTCTGCTTGTCTTTCATAAAAGATGTCCACTGTCAGGACAGATGAAAATGGAGAACTCCCCAAAACATTGAAAAAAAAAAGAAATGATCTCTGAAGCATGAAATCATTAATTTTTTTTTGTATATGTCAATTATTTAGGCTATATAGGGTTTCTTTCCATCACTGGCTGTACATACAACTAGTACAATACTGACTATATCCAAACAAGCCAGAAGCTCTACAAATAATGGCTCCGAAGCCAAAAATAATTCTTGAACCTCAAATATATCAGCACGCTGTTAACACGGGCCTTAGCCTAAATGTCATCTGAATCAACAACCCATGATCAACTGGACAGAATACAGGGATTCAGACCATCTGGCTGATATATGAAATAACAGTGATACTAATCTGGTGAGTAGCCTACTTCACATTTGTGCTCACCATGTTTGCACACCGGTGCTGTGCGCTTATTGGCTTTACTGAATGTGTATATTTTGTTGCTTAAAGCAGAATTTGTGTCATATAAAACATGTCAACATCAGTACTTTCAGACACACTTATACACTCACAGAACTCAATCAACCGGTGGTTTATTTGTGTCAGGTCAGTTTATTAGGTCTTTCTCGTTGCAAATTAAGCAGTTACTTTTTTTTTTTTTGTATTATGGCCTACTTTAATTGTACTGTTGCCCATAGCAACATAACATCACTAGCTACTTAAACTGCAAATTCGCGCGGTTTTGACGCTCAAACTACTAAACAGAATTGACCTATGGGTAAGCCCCGGCCCCCTTAGTTACTGTTGCTCCCTCAGACCAGTGTTGCCAATTTAGCAATTTTGTTGCTAAATTTAGCAACTTTTCAGACAAATGGAGTTGCTCACTGTCTTTCAATGACAGCTACAGTGTGAAAACCTTGTCCCACGATGTTTTTGCACAATTTTGGACACAGAAGGCCACCAAATGGGAATTAAATATTCCATGGAGGGATTTATAAAATATTTAAAAATAAATACGGTGGGTAACTCGAAGCCAGGGTTTACAGATCACAATGCAAGCGGGAGAAGTCTCATATTACAGTCGGTCATCACGATCGCGGATGACAACATGCAGGATCAACACTGTTCATGTATCGTTAATGTACATTTAATCAGTTTAATATGGAGAGGCACTGAAATGTAGACCTTCCTTTATGTGTTTTTGACCTAACTTACACTGTACAAGACGCGAGAACAGTCCGCTATTTAGGTTGTACATTAGCATGGACTCACTAACTTTAGCTTTAGCTAGTTTTAGCCAGAGATAGCTTGCTAAAGCACAAGATAACATAACGTTCTGCTTGAACAGATGAAAATAGTAACTTAATGAGTGTATGACAACCAGAAAATGAACGTTTTTGTCTTCATTTGAATTGGGGTGAATACTTAGGGACATTTTGCTCTGTTTTGTTTGGATTCAGGAAATGTAATAAAATAAATTACATTGCCCATCCTCTCAGGATACCTGGAATCAGTGTTACAAGTACCCCAGGCACATCGTTTTTCCATTTTTGAAGCATAAACCCCATAAAACCGATGCGAGCTTCGGATCTTCCAATGTTTCTCTATGGCGCTGAAACCTAAAGATGTCCGAGTTCCGCTCCCTGTGCAACTGATACTCGACTGCCATTGGCTAGTCTGCGTTCGAGGGGAGGGGCTTACCGATAGGTCAATTGTAAATGCCCCCTTGATGACTTGAGTTGGCCTATTAACTAAATGGTAAAAATAAAGGCGCGGTCACATTTACTTACAAAATTCTTTAAACTTTAAAATTCAGTGAATTTTCGTGTTGGGAAAATCCGGTTAATTCAATATTAAGTAGGCTCTCCTTGATCTGGAATTTCACAAGAGGGCGAAAGATTTCTCCATGCAGATTTTGCAACGGGTTCAGGTTGTTTACATGGGTTTACTACATCGAACAACAGAAAACTGCTTGGTTTGACTATTTGTTTAAACTGTGCTTCATACATTATTACTTTATTTAAAGTTTAGAAATGACCGATGATCAGCGTTAACCATGGCAACATTAGCTTCTTTTTTCATACCATTAGGAGTCATTTAAAGCACAGCAAGAACAGCTAATTATCGCCATCTTGTGACTCAAAACCCTTAATGCCATTGGATTACTCTTTATATTAATATGGTAAGAATAAACGGATAGACTAGAAACTCAGGTGCCCCATTTAAAGCAAAAAATAAAAAAATAAATCTGGCCTAGATGAGAGTGGAAATTGGAAAATTTTATAGAAAAAAATAGTTGTTTACATATAGAATGGATTCCAGCTATTTATTGTTATATGTTGTAATGAACTTATGAATGTTTTATTATTAAAAGCGGAAGCTAATATAATGTCACATACAGATCTTATCATTATAAAAGGCTTTAGTTACTGGCTGACTGTTTTCATCAGACCACGTTTAAAGATTTTTTTTTTCCCCCCTTCACAACCAGTGACTCTCAATTAACATTGTCCATTCACTCACTAAAAAAAAAGAAAAAAAGATCCAGGGTGAAGTTTATCTGAAGAAATTCACCACTCACCTTCAGGTTGGCCATCATCTGTCAGGAAAAAAGAAAAACAGCTCCATGAAGTTTCCTATATTTTAGGTAAGGAGGCCATTTTAACTCTGGCTACTTTTTAGGCCACTGTATAATTTGTATAAAGAATGATGAGTGCAGCTTTGTCTGTCTTTAAAGCATTCTTCTTTTTTTAACTCGCTGTGAGTGTGCAGTATTGTGTTAGTTGCGGTGCACGTCTAGACACATAGCAAACAGTTTAAAGAGACACATGTTGACACAGCGTTACAGTAAACCCAGCAGAGCATGATGAAAGTGCTCTTAGACCATAATGTGATTAGAGGAGTTAAACAAAAAGCCTAACAAGATCAATGAGTGCACGCATTCCTAAGTATGACAGTTCTAAAATAAACCAGCTGTTGTATTTATAGATTACCATAGCATAGGCACCTGACTCTTTTTATAGAGGACAAAGCTTCAAATGAACTTATCTCATCTTTTACTTAGAAAGCCCTGATGCTAAATTTATACCTAAACAGAAAACATGAGGTCATGTGACGGGAAACCTCAACAGAGAGTAGCCTACTATAGGATTGAAAAATTAGATATATTTAACATCTCAATGGCTTCTGCTAGAGAGCAATAATTGAAATCAAATAGAGTATTTGGAGTATCCTGCTTCTCAAATCTACACCATTCAAAAGTCTAGGGTCAGTAAGTTTTTTTTAAAGAAATTAATACTTTTATTCATCAAGGGATCCATTAAATTGATCGACTTTTATAATGTTACAAATAAATGCTGGTCTTTTGAACTGTCTACTCATCAAATAATCCTGCAGAAATGATTTCCCCTAAATATATTAAGCAGCACAACTGTTTTTAACACTGATAATAATTAAAGAAATAGTTCTTGCGCAGGAAATCAGCATATTAGATTAATTTCTGAAGGATCATGTGACACTGAAAACTGGTGTAATGGCTGCTGGAAATTCAGCTTTACCATCACATGAATAAATTACATTTTAAAATAAATTCAGATAGAAAAGTTATTTTAAATTGTACTAATATTACTGTTTTTACTGTATTTTTGATCAAATAAAATGTAGCTTTTGTAAGCATATGAGACGTCTTTTAAAAACATTTAAAAACCAAATTTTTGAACGGTGATGTGTCTCCTGTAATCTCACACGTGTTTCCTTTAGAGTTTCAAAAGAGATCTCAACTATGTCTCAAACTGTGCTCGGAAATCTGCACTTAATCTTAAACTCGAACATTTCTCATCACATACTGCAGACACCAAATTATCTGTGTTTATACTGTATTTATGTCTGTACACCTGATTTGTTTCTATATTTTTTACCTTCTAGGGAGGTTTAGGAGAAACATATGAGACCATGATGAAGTTGGACAATTACTGAGAGCTCCATTAGGTCTCTTACAGAGCAACCTCTGAGCAACAAACCTTCCTCTACACTATACATGATGTAAATGTCAGCAGCTTTGTCTCGGCAACCCGCTCCTGTTGCCTTGGCACGGGCTGCTGTGAATTCTGTGAGGATGCCAGCTTAGGCTGATCATGGCACAAAAGGATCTCTGTGAAGCGTTCCGAGCGTGACCGCTTCATTCCTGCCCCCTGCTGTCAGGAGCGCATGTGAGGAGGGCCAATGAGAACACCTGTGCGCTTCTCCTTGTTTAGCCTCTTGATATTTTTGACATCTCTCAGCTTTCAGCTCCCTCGTTTTGTTTGCTGTCTCTGTCAGTCCATCTCTCCTTCGCTGGGTGTTTTCTACAGTTCATTGTCACTCACTATATCCTCTGTTCTGTGTGTTCTGTAGCTTCATCCTGTCTTATGTTGCGTAATTTACTTGGTCATCGTCACATATAAAACTCCTCAAAAGTCTTGCCAAAATGCATGATATTTTAGAATGATAAGTCGTCAAACATGAAATTGCTTGAATTTATGAGACTTGGGACACAATTATATGAGACCTTCAGCAATGTAAAAAAAATTGAAATAAATAAATTAGTCGATCCCCTCATCTGGCAGCAGGAATTTGATCTCTAAAAATGATAACATTTGTAATAATAATAATAATAATAATAAATCAATATGTTTTTGCATATGAATTAGTCTTTTGAGACACCTAATTTTATTATTAATAATAATTATTTTTTTCTATCTTGTGGATGTTGTGAGAAAATAATTAATAATAGTAATAATAATAAGAATTTAAAATCAAGATGTGTTTACCTGTTAATTAGTCTTTTCAGAAACCTGATCTTATTTTATCTCTCTCTTTTTTGTCTTGTGCATGATGCCTCCCCACAGATCACGTCTTTTGGATCCCTCAGCTCAGATTTGACAATGACGTGGGTCCTTCCACCCATTAAAGAGCCATTTATGTCACCGTTGAGCTGGCTGGTGTGGCATTCTGCCCGTTTCGAGATCCCCCTGGCTCATCCAGCAATAACGACAATTTTGAAAGGTATTGTTTTACCCTCGCAGCGCAACACAACAGTATGCAGGTATGTTCAGCTGTCCCTACTGCTGCCGTGAGGACAGACAAGCTCATGTTGACCCCCTACACACCAACGGTCGTTACTAGCCAGCCCTCCAGCTTAATATAGATAGAATTCAAACTCATTTATTAAAGAACATTTTCAGTTATATGCTTTTTGTCTGACAAGCGAATGCGCTGCAGCTAACTTTTTATTGTCATGACCAACACAGGCTAAAAAAGATTCATAATAGGTTCATAAAGATTGACAAAAAAGTGTATGAGAGCATGGATACAGCTTTTGGTTTGAGAATCAATCTTTTATAATTGTAAAACTGTGAAAAACAAAGTACTATTGTACGTGGAAGTCGTGCAGACTTTGCTGGCGCTGAGAACAACAGGCATCAGAGAGCAGATGACAGCTTGAATGTGTCATTTCTCTTGGTGTTGATTTATGAGTGATCTGACATGAAGGAACGACACTTTGACTTCTTTGACTGAGAAAAAGTGAGAGTGAAATACGCAGGGTCCAAAATTAACACTCACACAAGTAAAAGTTGCCAGTTGGCTGGTAACTGTATAAGAAACCGCAACGTAATACATGCATAATTAAAACGTATGACATACAGACCTTCTACATATAAAACATATAACTCTAACTCTAACTCAATTTTAATATTAAGCAATGCATAATTCATGACTGCAAAAAAAATTCTTTATATATTTATTTATAATGGTTTGTGAAATTTGCTCCATTTACACACTAATGAGCTAATGAGCTGGTGAAAAGTTAATTTTGGATGCTGGAAGTTAATTTTGGCCACCCCTTGTAATGTAGGGTGGGTTTGACTTAAGGATTCTTTCACGTTTGACCTTATCTGTAAGTCAGTAGTCAAAGGCCAGCTAATTATCCTGATACGGATACACATCAAAAGTTTGTTTCCTTCCATTGTTGTTTTCCTGAGGGATGCTATTTGTGATGCTGGCCTATGTGGATATAGGTCATAACCTCCATCCTTTGATATTATTTATCGCAGAGATCAAAGTTCAAACAAACAAGGGCTCAGGATTCTCAGCATGATAGAGACATATAGTCACTGGATGAAAGATAGGAGTAACAGAGAGAAGAGAGAGAGAGAGCAATGGGGATTAAAAGTCTACTCATTCTGAACTATTCCAGGGGTCTGGAATCCAGTTCCCCGGGGTCCAGCCCTGTTCATCCCTCATCCAGCCTTTTAAAGCCTGGAGTCAACGCTCCACGGCAACCCCAACCACCCCCCCATCAGCTGTTCCCCCAAATTTATGAGAACAATCTTTTTTTTCAAACAGACATGGTCACAAAGTCTAATAATCACTCTCTCAAGGTTATTTATGGAATCCATTGTAATTAAACGTTACAGTTGGCATGTCAACTCAAACCAAGTTTTCATCTTTTAGAGCAACCAATTGTTTATTACTTAAGAAAGGACAGTTGCACTGCAAAATCATGTCTTGTTTTCTGATAAAAATTAAAACATTGAAACAAGGTAAATTTACTTGAGAAGCAAAATGGTTAGATATTATAGTTTGTTTTCAGAGAATACATTTTTAATAAATTATTTTTCTCTCACCACATTGGCAAATTGTTAATGTTTTCTTGTTTTAACCATCAATCTTGGTGGATTTCATTAGATTTATGCTTAAAACATGTAAAATAAAATCTTAATGTCTTATCCAGTTTTGTTTTCAGGTAAATTTATGTTGTTTTAAAGATGTATTTCACCAAAAAAATGAAAATACTGTTACATAAAATTAACATTTTAAGTTTTTTTTTTATTGTTCATGCAATGGAATCAGTGAGCAACAAAACTGATTTGATACCAATATTCTTCAAAACTCATACAGGTTTGCAACGACATGAGAGTGAGAAAATGATGACTAGGTGAACTAATCCTTTAAGAATGTTTAGACGTTTTCACTGGAAAACAAGACTAAAATACTGAGTAATAAAAATATTTTATGTATGATTTCTTGATAGACAAATGGTTTCAGGCATCATATTGCATCTTTTCATTCATTTTTCAACCCACAAAATCATCACGATCAACCGGAAGGCATTTCCAACGGGTGTTGGGCGCATCTGCAAACCCTGTACCGAAATGGATCGCACCACCTGCCTGTTTATGACCATGTTTATGAGTATAATCAAAATAGCTTCCATAACATCAATCTCCCAAATCCCCCACATTCTGCATCATAATCCCCATTATCCAGAAGTGGACGAATCCCATCCAGTGTGGATATGTTTAGAGACCAATATTAAAATATGAGTCATCCTCAGAGGAAACCCGTAGCCTGACCAAAAATAAAATTTAAATGTCACTGGTGCTTGTCACGAATTATGAAATCTCAGAGCTGTTGTGCTCATGCATATGAGAGATCCAATAAATTGAAGCCAGGTTTTCCATTTAATAATAATAATAATGATGCAATCTAAGTCAAAGAGCAAACACAATACCGCATCCTCATATTTCTCCATCCATCCATTAGGCAGTGGAAGCTGATCTCTATATCATCACCCCTGAAATATTTGTCCATCTGAAGGTGTAGCATCCCCACCGGGCCATCAGCATTGCATCATCCATCAGAAATGCCTCTGGCACCACAGTAAAGCTGGGCTCCATGACTTGAAACCCAGCGCCGGGTAAGTCAGCACCATTCCATACCCAGAATCCCGTATAGCTCAGCTGACTCTGCGCTCCTAATCACCTTAACTATGCACCATCCATCATAGCAACGGGCATTATAGTTGCTTTTTATAAAGTTGCCTGGATCACCTCATCATCCAGCACAATGTGAATTCCAAAGTCGCTCCTGATCATCCCTGAGCTTTTTATGTCTGCTTGAGTCATTTTGTCCTTTTCGTGACTGTAGGGATGATGCAAAGATCTTCACCTGTTTATACTTCTACCAAGCAACCACCTTGACCTAACATACGTTATGTTTTATGGTGTATAAACTGTCAATTTCATCTCATGCAACTCAAAATACACAATTTTCCACATTTTTGGCTTTCTTTCTATAATGCAGCATTGTATACTGTGTATGTTTGCCATATGCATTTGAGAAAACTCTGCAAGGTGAAGTTAGTCCTTGTTGGTTCAAGCCTAATCAGTTAAAAAACATGATTCAAACTCCGATTAGAATGAAAAAAGGTGAAACAAACCAGCAAAACAGAGATGCTAATTTGTTATCAGCATGTTTGTTAGTAATGCTGAGGTGATATGACTGATAATGTTGTTGTATATCTTGATTTGGTCAAATTTGCCATCTTAAAACATTTCTCTACCTTTTGTTCCTCGCTCAACAGATTCCCCATCAGACTATCTGTGGTGTAATGATGGACAGGATTGGTTCTCACCTTTCTTTGTGGGCTCAGGCATGTTGAGCCGTTCTCCGGTGGACCAGGCACCAGTTGAAGGGGTTCAGAGGTGAGTCTGGGCTGCCCAGTGTGTGTGGCAAAGGGTGTCCTTTAGCCAAGGGGTGTTATGATGGAGAAACGGTGGTGAGGAAAGTTGCACCAGAGAGTTTGGAAGTCAATGAGGATGAGGGCAACGCAGGAACGTGAAGGAGAAAGTAACAGATCTGGGGGTGATGAATAAATGGGGTTTATATAGCGCTCATCTTAGCCACTCCTCTCTGTGTTTGATAATAGAGCCCAAAAAACCTTCCTAACACCCTCCCCTTCGCTCCTAAAGTCCTGGGATTAGATGTGGCTTGCTGTGCCCTGTCTCCTCACCAGCTGGAGTCAGACAGCGAGAGGGGCTTTGGATAACGTTGCATTGCAGAATAAAAGAAGGTATTTCTGTTGACAAGGTGGCATTGCTTTGAATATATATCACAAAGACCTCTGCAGCGTATTTTTATGCAGAATGCTTGACCCTTCAATCAAAATGTAATATATATATATATATATATATATATATATAAAGTGCAACATTTGCAATGTGATTATCTTTCAACATTTATTTAAAAAAATATAGTATAATAACTAAATATATTAATAAATGTAATAAAATATAAAAATTTGTACATTTTACAATTTATATATTTTGTAATTCAATAAAATATAATATAATAATATGACAAATAAAAATCTACAATAATAATAATAATGTATAGAAATGTATATGATATATTTCTATAATTATATTACATTATATTATATTTAGTAATATGTGACCATGGACCACAAAACCAGTCATAAGGGTGCATTTTTGAAATTGAGATTTATACATCATCTGAAAGCTGAATAAATAAGCTTTCCATTGATGTGTGGTTTGTTAGCATATAGGATATTTGGCTGAGATACAACTATTTGAAAATCTGGAATCTGAGGGTGCAAAAAATTCGAAAATCGCCTTTAAAGCTGTCCAAATGAATTCCTTGGCAATGCATGTTACTAATTTACAAAATATCTTCATGGAACATGACCTTTACTAATGATTTTTGGCATAAAAGGAAAATCTATAATTTTGACCAATACAACATATTTTTGGCTATTGCTACAAATATACTCATGCTACTTATGACTGGTTTTGTGGTCCGAGGTCACATATAATATATAATAAAAAGTAATAAATAATAAAACAATACAAAAATATACATTTTTTTTAATACTTTTTTAAAAGTTAAATTTTTTCATAAAACATTTGAAATAATATTCTACATATTTATCTACTGTATACGTGTAAATATATGTACATATGCAAACTGCTCTTTAACACTTGGTTTTTATTCCTGCCAATGAGGTGTTTGTAATGAAGATACGACCCAGCCAGTCAGTGGTTGATGTGACAATGTGACCGATTTACTATAAAGCTTGGCAAGGCCCATGTCAAGGGCATTCACTATAGGCTGAATGAAAGAGATATTAGTAGGTGATGTTGTCATTCAGGGGTTCCCGTGTCTAAGCTCCACCCTTTCGCTAGAAAGCCTCTGGGTGATATTTAGGGCTTAGTGAGAAAAATAGGAAACATTTACTTCACCTTTCAGCCAAGTGCCAGAGATCATTTTGATCTAATGTGGATGAGGGCCAAGGGCGGAGATCTGAACAACCAGGGCTATAAATTCTGTTAAGATGCCTGAGCAATGCTTTTACGCTCTATAATTAGAATGCCAACCTGAACTCTGACATTTGACATAACTAGCATGGAAACACAGTGGAAACATGGGATTGTTGCCATTGTCAAGACTCTAATTATCCTGTTAACACTTTAATTCACATTATAAATCAGGCCCTGCTTCTTGCAGACGTAACGGCAATTTACACAGTGAGGCCCCGAAGCTTTAATAGCTTTAGTGAGCAATTACATGTAATTTATGATCATATATCTCAAATAAGAAAGAAGGTTTTTGAATCCATTTGTTTGAAACTAACATAGAGGTCAATGTCATCTGTGTCATTTTGTACAGATATATTTCACAATTTCATAAAATACATTTTTTATCAGAAATACATAAAAGTCATACTGAGTTTTTCTGTCCCAATATTGTAAAAAAAAAAAAAAAAGGGTATTTATTTACTTCATGGTTACAACACATGACAGCTGACCCATTGTTTGTGAACTTTTAATTGAACTGCAGACATGATTATACCAAAGATTGAAAATGTCAGCTTCTCCGAGGGTCATATGAATGACACTAAGTAATATTAGATGGTTCTAATGCTCCTGCAACATATATTACGTATTAAGCCAGGACTCTTCTTTAGTAATTTCATACTGTTCTTGTTCTGAAAGGCTGCACTTGCCGTTAAAGAAATCTTTGTTTAGAATGGGATTTTGTACAAGTATGTGCTCCCATTAGCAAAATTAATTTGCAATTGCTTTTTTAGTTGGTAGTGTGTGATAGAAGTAGGTTATGAATGACATGCCATACTCTTGTATAACAAAGCATCTTGACTGACTAAGTGGATTTTAAAGGGATAGTTCACCCAGAAATGAAAATTGTGTCATCATTTACTCACCCTCAATCTGTTCCAAACCTATATGAGTTTCTTTCTTCTGTTGAACATAAAATAAGATATTTTGAAGAATGTTTGAAACCAAACAGTTGACCGAAGTCAGTGGCTATCGTCAACTGTTTGGCGGAAACTAACAGAGGTTTGCTAGAACTTAAGTGTGAGTAAATGATAACAGAATTTTTCTTTTTGGGTGAACTATCCCTTTAAGCATGATTTTTGGCCTTTGTTGGTATCGGATCTTCCAAACGATTTTCGATCTTCCATTTATAATCCTGTGTGTACGGCTCTAAAGGCAGGATGCTTGGGAACTATCATGTGGGCCAGCCACAAAGTACACACAAAACCATTTGGACCAGACTGGTGGTTAAAGGTTCACGACGCCCATGGGGATTTAGCTCTCACGGTCACCATAAAAAGCTCAGGCTAGAGAGTCAGAGTGGCACCTGCCTGCACTAATGCACACACACACACATGGGAACCTAAACAAAGAAGAACAGATATCCCCTCAGAATTTCAACATCTCATTAAGATTCAGTGCGTTCAGTAGAATGGAGCAGGCAGTGCTTTAGATGTAGTGATCTAGCATGGAAAGCATGAATACTCGCTGCAGAAATAGATTACACTCCTCCCTGTGAATAAAACTCTGTGGGACTACAAAGGGAGAGAAACACCATCTCTGAATCGCACAATACCATGTGTGAGGAGCACCCTGTGTCCAGTCAGTCAGAGAGACCAAACCAAGAATCTGTCTTTCAGTAGAGTGTTGTCGATAGCTCTGGGTCCAACTTCAGTATCCACAATGATGCCAGTTAAGAGATTTACCTCAACAACAGCTGCCTACAGTGGCTCCAAAAAGCATTCAAACACTTAAGCCATGCTTAAAAATGAATGCAATTTCATGTAACAAAAGCATGTAACAAAATCTCAAAGCAAGTGGCATTTATTGTAAAGAAAGACAGCACATGCACATTTAGCGCAAGTTTGTTTGGTCTTAAATGGTAGAATAATTGTGCTCAAAATGTTTGGCTTCATGCATTCACTAAAATATGCTAATTGCAAAAATGGATCAGAAAAGTGAAGCAATTTCTGCGAAAAGCAAAGCAGAATTTGTTTGTGGATGTCACTTGATTTGAGATTTTGATATGCCATTCAATGACAATTGAACTATTACCCAGGTTTCCAAATACATTTTGCGAGTAAAACTCAAATTAAATCTTTAATTGAAATAGAGCTGAAAAAATATAAATAGGCTATTATATGAAAAACCTAAACTTGAAAAAATTTTTTTTTACGAAAATTACAAATGTTGCTTTGGCAACTAACTGAAATAAAACAAGTTTAAGTTGAAGTACTAAAAATAATAAAACTAAAAATATAAATTAAAGTTAAACAGACTAATAAAAATGTTACAATCACATAAAATTGCATTAAACTAAAACTAAAAAGAAAAACTGAAAATATAAAAATAGAAGCGAATTCAAATAATAATAAATACTATAATATTATATAAATAATACTAAAACATTGATTTGCACTTTAACTCTGTAAAGACAAAAAATAGAGATGTTAGAAATCACAATGCAATTTGCAATGTTTAACATCTGCTTTTTGCCATTAAGTTATTAACAATTATGTTGTTGTTATTAACTGTAATGAACAACAATCAGCAAGTGACAAAATTTAAATAAAAGCAGTGAAGCAGCTTTGCCACCTACTGGGAACAAATGAGCTGTGCGGGAAGAAGATATTTAGTCTGTTTTTATTTGTTTTGGCTCTTTTCAAATGGCAGCTGAAAAACTGATAAAGAAACTGAAAAAAATAAAAAATAATATATATATATATATATATATATATATATATAAAGAAATAGGTTTACTATATATGAATTTTTTTAATTGATTTTTAAAAGACATACTATTTTAAATGTATCATGATATGCAAAGAACAACAAAAAGTAAATTATTTAGGTAAGATTCTGCTATACAAAACACCACAGTTCATCCTCTTCATCGAGCAAGAAAAAATAGAAGCTAATTTTACCCTTCTTCTGTTGCCAAGGCAATTAAGATTAACAAATAATGACCGTAACACACTTGAGACAATCATTCAGCTCTCATTTCAATCCACATGCAGCTTTCTTTATACCATGTTGTCTCTGTAAATTAGAGAGGGTTGCTAAACTAAACTGATAAGTCAGTTTCTTTTTCACTTTAATGATCTCCCCCGAGCGGGCATAATTTCTCAGGGCACGGGACATTTTCTGGTAGGTCATGGGCATCCGGTTGCCCTTCCTCTGGCCCCATAGCTCAGCCAAGTGCTCCTTGTGCCTGGCAGAAAAGCGGAAGACGCCAGCCGAAGCGGGCACCCAGGACACACAGTGGGCCATGCCTGGGTCCTCCAGCATCTCGAACAGGAAGTGGAAAAGACGTAGCTTTTTCCCTGCAATCATAGAGATGACTGCGGTCAAACAGCATTCAAGTGTGTGCGTTTGTGTGTGAAGGGGGTAGGCAAAGGCCTATGGAAACTATTTCCCATAAAAACAGGCTTGTATTATGATAGGCGTAATTAAGATAAGCATCTCTAAAAGATCAATGGTGTACAAGACCAGAGAAAATGAGGGAGAACTGAGATTCTATGTGGCAGTTATGGGTAGGACGGGCCGCTCCCGTGCTGCAGTTCCTCTAGGTTATTCCTCACCTTCGAGATAGCATCAAAATAAACCACAAAAGCAGAACTGACCTTTCTCTGCAGGTGTAATGCTGGGCAATGATTCGGCACACTTTTCAGGTGTTGTATTCAGAGTTAAAGGTCTCTCTGGTCCGTTTAACACTTGCCCGTCAGGTGGATTGTGAAGGACCGCTGACTGATCGACAGCGTTGCTCTTGCAATTCATTCCACTGTCTGTATATGAGTCAGATCCATTTGCTTTGGCCAGAGATCCCATGACCTATTGATTTGACAAAAGAACTTGGTTTTAAAATAAAAAAGAATGGGTGCAAGAATGACACAAAGAGTAGAACTAAAGGGTTTACCTGCTGAGCTTCAGGTGCATGTGGCTGCAGCTGGGACTTTTCTCGTTCTAATGCATTGTTAAAATGTTCTCCAGCAGGTAGCTTCTCTCTAGATATGTCCACATCTTCACTGGTTGACATGACAGAAAGATCCCTTGCTGCCAGTGCATTACAAAACACACAGACTCATAATTTCAGTGTTTTTTTACATTGTTTTTTTTTTTGACACTATTCCCTTGTGAAAAAGACATACACAAAAGTACGCATACTTTTAAAAAGAGTACTGATTATTAATAATATATACTTTAAAGGAATATACTTAAGTGTGAGCTGAAAGTAAGTTTTCAGACATTTAATTGCATGTTGCATCTACATTAAACTGTATTATCATTTAAATTAATTTTAAATGCAATTAACCAAACTTTAGAGTGATTTTTTTTGACCCACTTAAGTACATCTTTATTTGTTCATTTATAATATAATTTCGCAATTATATTATATAATTCTATTGTCTTTTTGAAATGTTTTCTTAAAAGTGTACTGACAAGCATTTATAGTCAACTAAAATATACGTTAATGTAAGTTCTATTGTAACTTGTATATGCCATGTATTTAAATACATTTGTAATGAGAAAGTTGCAATTTAATACATTTAAAATATATTTACTGCATTATATTAGTAAATAACATGTTGCTAAATGTACATAGGAATAACACACTGCAGTAAAAAATGAAATCAAGTACTTTACTTTTTTTTGCTTTAGTATGTTAGTCAACACACCAAAATACGTGTACTTATGTAGTATACACTACACTACAGGTGCACATTCAATACAATGAAGCACGCCTGATTCTGGGTCGACTTTCATTGCACTGACCAAAAAAAAATCTGTGTTCCGCAGAAGAAATAAAATTATAGTTTTGAAAAGACATGAAGGTGCATTGAAAAGAAATGTTGTAGGATTTACTCAGAAATTGCTAGTAAAATTCACAAATTATACAAAGAAACTGCAAGTAACACGTGACGTTTGGAAGTAGAAAAATAATTCAATATATATATATTTTTACGAGTAAATGATGACAGAATTTTCAATCCTTTTAAGCTTCCTTCTTACTGTTCCATAGGGCTTTTCTTCGAGATTCCTGTCTGTAATGCTCCTCAAGAAATTCCAGAATCACCTCCAAATCAGTCTGATATTCCTGCGGACAGTTCTGGTAAGAAGAAACAACTATTTTTAACTCGTACACAACAGTGGCCACTAAAAAGTGTGTGGTTTGCTCTAATATAATGGCACTGATACATTTTGAATTGTCCAAATATCTTTTGGGGCCACTGTCGAATACAAACAGCATAACATAACAAAACTGTAAAATTGATCAGTTCTTACCATATTAGTGTTACGAATGCGATCCTTACTCTATCTATTGCTGTTTCAAGTGTCGTTGTATTAATGAATAACCAATAATTTAAGAAAAGAACAATTTGTTACTATTAGTGTGTTTTCCACAAAGCTCTGTCTCCTTGAAAAGGTGCAGACCTCTTTTTATCAAAAGCAAGGGGCTGTGGGAGTGAACAGGCCTTTCTTAAATGATCTACGACCGTACATAAATAACCAGGCATTTTTGACCCAAAACCAGTTTCTGTCGGCCCAAACATACACACCCGATCTCGGTCTAACACACATCTCTAGCGTCCACCTTTATGGAACCAGTAACCACATCCTCTTCACTCTTACAGATAACAACCACAGCCACCTAACAATGACACACAGGCTCCGCATAAAAAACACATTCATCTGTGCTCAAGTGATCACGAACTTTGTAATGTTGAAAAAGAAAAATAGATGAGAGAAATGCAATGTTTAAAACTTCAGTCATAAAAGAGCACAATTGTTATGAGACCAGTGTTTATTGTCCAGTATGAAAATTATACAGCAGCACTACATTAGTGTTTGATTGCTATCTTACAAAGAGGAAGGTGATTTGAGATCGGTTTGTAATATGACACAGAAAGCAGTCACAAACAATCTACTCTCTGTGAAATTAGATAAGCTTGGCCCAATGCATTTGCAAAGAAATCAGCGCCAAAGTTTATACAGCGGCTTCAAGCGTATGTGTCTCACAGTGGAGAGTTTAACAAACAAATTCATTGGGATTTTCAAGACAGGAAACTTTATTTGCGTGATAAAACAAATGATCTGACGTAAACAAGTTGAGAAAAGTAGATAAATATGAAGACAGACTGTTATAGAAACAAACAGTAGAGTGATACCAAAAAGTATGTGGATATAAGACACTTGCATAATAATAATGTTATAGAATTGCATACAAAATATCAAAATATTTTCTGAACCATTTTTTTCTTGTATTTTAATTATTTAAAAACTTTCTATGAAATGTTTTGCTTAAAAAAAAAGTGCTCGCTCTGCTGTCATTTTAAAAGAAATGTTAGTTGGTTTGATATTTTTTAATGCAATAATTAATATATTTTGAGTGTCCAAATATTACTGTACATATACACTGCTGTTCAAAAGTTTGGGGTCCAAGTTTTTGAAAGAAGTCTCTTATGCTCATCAAAAAAAACAAACAAACAAAAAACAGTAATATTGTAAAATATGATTTCAATTTAAAATATAAAATAACTGTTTTCTGTTTTAATACATTTTCAAATGTAATTTATCCCTGCAATGTCGATGCTGAATTTTAGCAGGATTTTTTGTGATTCTCTTAAAAATGATTTAGTTGAGATAGAAATCTTTTGTAAAATTGTGGAAGTCTTTGCTGCCACTTTTGATCAATTTAATGCATCCTCGCTGATAAATGTATTAATTTCATTCAAAAACCAGTATTACATGCATACACTCCTTTCTAATGCATTTTGAACATTTTTACTTTCTCAAGGTTTATTTCAAAGAATCTCCCTTGTAAAAGACAGAAATTTCAGGAATCACTGAGCTGAAACACCAATTTTGGGGTCCTCATGCATTGTCAGAACAGTAGCAAGATCATAGTCGCCCTGGTAAGAGTATTGGCCATACCAGTAATGACAGTCCGGTAGAGGAGAGCTGTAGTAGACGTGCTCAGCAGAGCCTTGCTGATGAAGGGCCATGTCTCTGGACGAAGGGCCTGAGCTGTAGCCTGACAGTGAGCTCAATCGCTGCAGTATAGCTGGGTTAAACTGATACGTGAGCTTGCGACGCACTTTCACAATCTCACCCGTGCGGCTGTAGTTGCGGAGCGCACGTGCCATTTTCTGGTAGGTCATGGTCTTGCGGTTGCCCTTGCGCTGACCCCAGCATTCGGCCAGTTTTTCTTTATTTTTTGAGATGAAGTGGAAGATGCCGCTCCCTCGGTCCGTCCATTGGATGGAGTCACCCATGTTGTCGTCGTGTAGAGCCTCGTGCAAATATTCATATAAGCGTAACTTCTTACGACCTAATGAGGAAGAGGAATACACCATGCATTCAGCACTTCTGTATTATGAAGGACTCGACTTTGTTGAAAACTGTGAACCATGAAAATGCTGTACAGTCCGTTTTAGGAGTATGTTAACTTGCATTTAAGTGATTTTACTTATGCAGTACTGTATGGGGTTAGAGAGAAAAATCCGAAACACATACTTTCCCACATATTGAACTATTGCATTTTCAAACACACAGAAAACTAGTTCTTCTGTACCTTTTCCGTGGCGCTGTGGTAAATTCGAGTAAAACGCTGAAGGCTCAGTAGAACACAACGGCCCCAGAGACACATCTGGCACGATGTGAGACCATGACTGCAGATACAGAGACGCAAAACATGAGTAAAAGTATCGCAGTATAACCATTGAAACAATTCAAGTGACAAATTAAATGAGTTGTAAACCTACTGAGGATTCATTCCAGTCATACATCGGTCCTGGAGGCTCAAAATGAGGTGTGAACTGATAGTATGAGATGGCATGTCTCACGGAGGACTGTGGGCTTTCCAAATTCTCATAGTATTTATTTTCTGAAAGAGACAGTTAGAAGAGGATGATGAATAATAATGATGATAATAATTTATACTTAATACTATTGCACAATATATTTCATTTGTTTCTACATTTATATTAATATTATATATTATGGTACCATTATCACAGTGTCGTATCTGAGAGTGACGCTGAATTACATCAATGGCATCCTGAAAATCTTGATTGATGTCATTTTCAAGTGATCCCTGTAAGAAAGCAAGAAAAAAAAAATTGCACATATTTGTGAAATAATGACTGTATTAGAGCTCTGTCTTGTTTCTCGTCAGAATCTTATGAATGTAGAATGTTTATTAAATATGTGCCTGTGGTTTCTAATAAATAAATAATAAAATACATAATAAAACACATATAATATAATATACATTTCTGAAACAATGAATGGTTTATCAAGTTTCAAATAATCGATCAAATATATACTACATAAAACATTGCATAAAAAGACTGGTACATGCTCGAGTCAAACTCACCATTGTGACCTCAACCTAACTCTGCATCTATGTAGAGCTCGACTGTGTTCAACTGGATATGTCCTCTGTGTCTCAGTGATTATATGTGGACAGATATATTGTGGAACGACTACTGTTTTACTGTCCGACTAAGCAATGCGGCCTGTTTTATACATGGGTCCATTTAAATGTGCCACATCAACATAACATGGAGCAGTCAATGATACTCTACTTCTCTTTTTGGAAATGAAGACCAGGTAGGACTCATAGTCCCTCTATTCTGTAATCTCCATATCTCCATCCATGAAAAAAGAAATACAGCAGGAGAGAGAGTGAGAGAGAGAGCGAGAGAGGGACTAACCACTAGTTTATCCAGGATTCCTTCTCCTTTGTGAAAACATTTGCATTTCTGGTCAGAAGCTGTCAACGGCACTTTAGTTTATTGGTCCTGTAAAAATGTGTTGAGAAGCACCAAACAATAACTGATCTGATAATCACAGCAAGAGAAAAGCTTCAGAATGCAGGGAAATTTCACCTGAGGTGGTGTGACAGAAAACATTATTATTTTTATTTGTATTTTTTTGTATATGGATTTTCATGTTCCTTTCGTGCATATCTGAAGAAATGGCACCAATTCAAGGCTGTTTCATTAATTTTAGCCAGATTCGGTGAGTGTGAGTATGTATTTGCAAAAACTCCTCCACAGCATTCTATGCACATTCGTATTAGTGAAATATTGTCAACTAAACGTGCAAAGAAAGATTGAAAGCAAACCATCAAAATTCTGTTCCATTTGAATGCATTTTATTCCTTTTTGCCATGTATTGTTCTAAGCTCATAAACAGCAGTTAATTCAGTACACCTTCTCATGACACAAGTTTTAAATATCAACTGACTGGCCCCCGTAGTTCCCCTTTCAGGTGTGCAGAGAATGAAAGTAAAGAGGCTTACTGATAAAAGAACCGAGTACATTTTATGAGACCTCAGCACTTGAGTCGACTGAGATTACCGCTGAGTTCTGGCGAATAATCAATAATAATTAATAAGTTATACTGGCAAAATGGCAAATGATTTCTGTGGTCATTTACATCAACATATGCTGTTAATTTTGTTGTATCGGTACACTTAACATTCATCGAAGCTGTCAAGATAAACGTCTTGCATTTGATTATATAATGAATACTTTTGTCTCTTTTTATGAATAACAAAAATAAACACTTGTCAAGCATCAAATGTGAGTAAAAATGGGCTTTGGCAAGTTTTGCTTAATGAGCAATTCAAACAATATACAAATCATCTACTAAGATTTGTCACAACGTCTTTTAACAACTTTGTTCTGGCACATAAATCAATACGCTATGTGCGCTGGTGGGTGGAAATTTATGGCCCCAAACTGTGTAAACAACTAATCTCACTGACAATAGTTAATCAGCTATATTTTGAATCCCCTGGCAAATGATTTCTGCTGTCATTTGTGTCAACAGGCTGTTATGATTCACTGAAGCTGACAAGATGAAAGTCTTGTAAAAGTCAGTAAATATCTTTTATGCGCACCAAGCCTGCAGGACCTAGTAAAAATCAATATACTAAAATGTATTTGAAATACATTTATTTCATGCTAAGTATACTAAAACTACATTTACATATTGCAATTGTACTTTTAGTATACTAAACTGGTATACTTAAAGTCTACTAAATTGGAACAACTAATTTTGTACTTAATGCACTTTGTGTGGAAGTAGTGCAATATTATTCAAAGATCATACAATCCTCATCAGTAGTGACATTAAAACACATTTTAAGTTTAATATTAAGAAATGTGCATTGTGCACAAGTAGTACTTCAAATAAACTTATTTTTATATTGAAAATTATATTTCTCCAGTGATATGGTGGTAAATATGTTAATAGATTTGAACTATACTTTCTACGAAATAAATGTATTTTAAATATAATACTTTTTTACTAGGGGGTATCTGATCAAAAATACAGTAAAAACAATAATATTGTGAAATAATACATAAAATTGTTTTCTATTTTAATATATTTTTAAATGTAATTTATTCCTGCGAAAATGTCATTTTCAGCTTCATTTCTTACGATTGACAATTTTTCATAAACATACTAAACAGGTGGAATTTTTTAAATATTTATGAAACTACTTCTATTCTTGATGAATAGAAAGTTTAAAAAAGCAACATTATAAATGTCTTTACTGTCACTTTTGAGCAATTTAATGCACCATTGGTGAATAAAACTATCAATTTCTTTAAAATAAAATATAGTAAAATAAATCTTACTGACCCCAAATGTATCAATGAAATTTTACACACAGACACACACACACGTTCGTTTTTTTGTGAAAAGTAGGGACATCCCATAGACGTAATGGTTTTTATACTGTACTTACTGTATGTGCTATTGCCCTACACCTACCCCTTACAGGAGACTGTGCATTTCAGCTTTCCCCCAAAAAAACCTCACTCTGTATGATTTATAAGCGTTTTGAAAAGTGGGGACATGGGTCAATGTCCTGAAAAGTCACCTTCACCTTGTAATACCTATGCCATACCTTTGTCATTATACAAATCTATGTCCTGACTTTTCACAAAAACGCGTGCACACACACACACACACACACACACACACACACACACACACTACCAGTCAAAAGTTTGGGGTCAGTAAGATTTTTTGTAATGTAATATATAATGTAAAATAGTTTCATTGTTGGGAAATTTTCTCAAGAAACTTACGTTTGTACACTCCACATACCTGTTTATGTTTTTCCGTTTTTTTTTTTCTTCTGTTGACAGGGTTTAACTGTTCTGCAACATCTGTGGCAAACCTTGGAATTGTTTCCTGTCTGCTGTGGTTGATAAAATGTGGGAAACTGTGCTTGAAGGATATGAAAACTCACAAGGTAATTACATTTGCACTTTAATCTTCAGCATTTAAAAAAAGCCTGTTTAGCAGTAGAAATGTGACAGTGTCAATGAGTCACTTCTCTTTGGCATCTGAAATTGCAGAAAGACGATAACTGAGCACTTACCATTAAAAAAAAAGTTAAGTTAAATATGTAAATAATAAATGAATAATTAACGCTGAGGTTATACAAAAAAAAAATCTATATGGCCTTTAAATAAGCCATGTTTTGGATCTGTCAATTCCTCGCTATCTGTCTTTAAATGTTTGTGTGAATTTTTCCATTGGTTTATGACTTTATGTATGCGTTTCACGTCTGCCAAAGTATTTACATTTTCTGCCGAAGCAGTAGCGAGGGCTTTATCTTTTCAAACAAAGAGCTGCTTTCCTTCCCCTTCTCTTCAACCCCTATTCAAAAGGACCATTAATACCAAACCCAATGAGGGAAGGGCAGTATAACCACAACATAGCTCCTATTCAACTTCTTTATTTACTGGCACTCAATCAAAATAAGTTCCCAAAGTGCCTGCACAGGTAAACAGATCACTTAAGCTGTCTGATGAAGTTAACCTCTATAACGTGGCTTACTGATTCTGGGTAAGAAAACAATACTGCTGTAATTGTTGTTGTTAGGCCTGGCTTGAGTCCTTTGTAAGAATAGCAGAGCTTTATGGCACACCATTTGTGGTTAGAGAAGGTTAACAGCAGGCCCAAACCTTAACTTTTATTGCAAAAACAAATAATTTGTATTCCTTTTAACCTTAAGAGCAGCTAAAACATATTTAATTTACTTGTTTGTTTGTTTGTTTGTTTGTTTTGATTATAAATGCAAATGAGTTGTATTACTTTCAAACATAAGGGCAGCTAAAACATTTTTAATGTATTTATTTGCCTGTTTTGATTATAAAAGAAACTTCTGTTCAAACTTAAGAGCAGCTAAAATGTTTGTTTGTTTGGTTGGTTGTTTTCTATTTGTTTGTTTTTAAAAAAACAAATGATTTGTATTAATTTCAAACTTAAGGGCAGCTAACATTTGAATTAATTATGTTTTGCTTGTTTTGTTTTTTGTTTTGCTTTGTTTTGTTTTGTTTGTTTGGATCACAATAGCCATACATTTTATTCCTTTTAACCTTATTTATTTATTTTTTATTTTTTTAATTAATTACTTTATTTACACTGAACAAAATTATAAACGCAACACTTTTGTTTTTGCCCCCATTTTTCATGAGCTGAACTCTTGTTGCAAGGATCTGTACACAATTCCTGGAAGCTGAAAACATCCCAGTTCTTGCACGGCCAGCATACTCACCGGACATGTCACCCATTGAGCATGTTTGGGATGCTCTGGATCGGCGTATACGACAGCGTGTTCCAGTTCCCGCCAATATCCAGCAACTTTGCACAGCCATTGAAGAGAAGTGGACCAACATTCCACAGGCCACAATCAACAACCTGATCAACTCAATGCGAAGGAGATGTGTTGCACTGCATGAGGCAAATGGTGGTCACACCAGATACTGACTGGTTTTACAGTTACAGTAAAACTGCACATTTTAGAGTGGCCTTTTATTGTGGCCAGCCTAAGGCACACCTGTGCAATAATCATGCTGTCTAATCAGCATCTTGATATGCCACACCTGTGAGGTGGATGGAGTATCTCGGCAAAGGAGAAGTGCTCACTAACACAGATTTAGACAGATTTGTGAACAATATTTGAGAGAAATAGGCCTTTTGTGTACATAGAAAAGTCTTAGATCTTTGAGTTCAGCTCATGAAAAATGGGGGCAAAAACAAAAGTGTTGCGTTTATAATTTTGTTCAGTGTATTTACTTACTTTTAAACCAAATTGTAAAACAAATGCAATACACCACATTTTTAAATGTTTGCACGCGACAGTCTGATAAGTTTTTCCATCAGCTGTCACATAATTCCATAACTGCAACACAGTTGTCTGAGAATAGTTTTTTCCAGTTTCTGATTTTTGGATGGATGTCATGACAGTAAACATAGTATTTCATTTATATACCCTGGTCCCTTGACCTAAACAGCATAGTATGATGTCATAGTCAGTGAAGTGTATGTCTATACTCTGCATATTCAGTATAACCCATTTAGATAAATAGGCATCTTAGAAGAAAACTCTGATGCCTTCCTATCATCATATACTGCCTTACTCAGATTTCAGGCACATCCTTAATTGTGCAGTGTTGAGGGGTCTCAGGCACAGGAATATACAAAGCTACAAAATTAACATGGAGCATCTTTAAGCCGAGCCGTGCTTCAATGACCAATGTGAGTCGTTTATATATTGTTTATTTGTTCACGTTTTTATTCTGAAATCAGCTTGTCTTGTGTGGAGAAGAGTGTGGAGACACTGTCTTGTTTTCCAAATTAGTGTATAAATACCTCGTCAAGTTTTACACAATATGTGAAGTTCATGCTGCTGTTATTGAAGCAAAAAAGGGACAAACCTAATAATAAGACACTCAGAAATTCATCTTCAAATATTATTTTTATAAGGATAGTTCACCCAAATTCTGTCAGTATTTACTCGTCATCATATCGTTCCAAACCTGTATGAGTTTCCACTAAACTATGGAAGTACCAAATACTATGGAAGTCAATGGCTACCGTCAAGTTTGTTTAACTAGACTTTCAGACTGCACTGTATAAGTATTTGGAACAATCCTGCATTTGTATGTTCACAAAAAAAAAATAAATTAAAAAAATGGTTCTTTACTGGCGTCATGGTTTCATGAAAAACCTTTAACATCCAAGGAAACTTTTCATTGTACCAAAGGTTCTGTATAGTGGAAAAATGTTTTTTGATCATTAAATTGTTCTTGATGAGAGAAAAAAAAAAGGTTCTGAAAGATTCTTTGGGGAATCCAAAATTATTATTTTTAAGAGTGTTGATATGAATATTAGTTTATGATGGAATCAGCTGCTCCGTTCCATGTTTTTCATTCCCAAGCATGTGCTTGCTTGTATTTTACATTAAATGGATGTTCCATTTAAACTAAAACCAGCTTTCAATACAAAACATGAACACCATTAGCTTTCCATTATGTTCAAAAATAGCAAAAGTATAAGGATATTAATTCTGCTTTTCATTCTGACTGTACACAAAGCTTCAACATGAGGTACTTGTTTATTGGCACAGCAATAGAAGTATTCAGATTAAACTAACTGACAAGTGTTTTGCTATAGATCAAATCTTTGGAGAGCCAAATAAATATATTCACATTCACAGAACCACAGGGAGTGTACAATATATATATTTCAATAGTTATTTAGATGAAAAAGAATGATTATTCATGGTGCCTCAGGTAATTGCTCAAAAACATTCCATTTACATGGAAATTTAACATGATACCAAACCTGAAACAAAATAGCAACCGTTTTTTAGCACAACACTTCATTTGATCATATACAGCTGTGTTTTTTTTTTCCTCAGGAAAGCCCTACAGCTAACAGGATCCCCCAACAGCAAGATCTTGATCATATTGCACATGTAAGGGAATTCCCCTTCAAAAGAGCCACTTGCTTTGGTGTCATGTTAACCGAGATGGAAGATATACAAATTCTGTTAAATGCTTGCTAAGGACATGACAACAAACAACATAAAAAGGTAATTAAATGACATTGTGCAAAATCAAGCAAACCAAACTTTTACATGCTTTCAGGACTTTTTAACTTCTAAACCACTTTGAATGTTTTCTAGTGATCACTGACATGTCTCAAAACAGGTTCAAGGCTCTTCCAAAATAACCTTTATGATAAACACTTAATGATAAATGCAATTATGTGTTTTAAAGGCATCGGATGTAAACAAATGCAGAAGCCCTTTACCCTAAAATTAAATATGCTTTTAAGGAACCTAAATCTTGACTTCATAACAAATGATGGATAGCTTAAGAGTTTATAAATAATTAACAATTAAAGTGCTATTTCAACCCCCCATATTGTCTACATAAATCTTTTTATTGTCTACGTATATCTTTTTACATATATCTACACATCTTTTTTCCTGGCCAAAATATATTTCAGATATATTTAAAATATATGCTAAGAAGTGTATATGTTTACAGGCCTAAGGAATTTTTTTTTTGCCAAACTGTAGTACAAAATGTACTTCAAGGGCAAGAAAATACATTTCTAACTTTAAAATGGATTTTGAGTAAATGCAAAATGTTTTTTAAATCCATTTAGAACAATGTAAGTAAATAAATTTAGACTCAATATATATAAAGTTGCCAAAAATATATATATAGAGAGAGAGAGAGAGAGAGAGAAATATATTTAAAATATATCTGAAAAAGTATTTTTAACCATATGGATGTCATCAGGTTCACTGTGTTAATGTTAACTGTTAATAACATTATTAATATGTTGTAAATGGTGAATTTTGTATAAAGTCAGACTTAGGATCCCTAACCTGAGGATGTTATGCCCAAAAATATGTGACTCTTGCAGACAATTTTATAGAAGTCCATCAGAACTGATCCAAAAACACAAAAAAGCAAAACAGAATTAATTACAGTTTCAGTCAACACACCCAAAAGACATTTCCATGTGCGCATTAACTCAAGAGCAGTCTGTGTATGTTGTAACCATGTTGCCCCTTCGCTGTGTGACAGTCCTGCAGTGCTGCCTGGTGGAACCGTGAAACTGGCTTTGAGTCCGAGTCTGGTGTCCATTAAAAGAGAACATCCTCTCCATATTCTCAAACATATCATCGAATACGTCACCACCGAAAGAGTTCTGAAAGTGCCTCCTGTGCCTGCTACGTGCCTCTTCATGGGCCTGAAAGTGCCTCTCGAAATGTCTTTTATTATGCAAATGAGGATTGTGTCCAAACTTGTCAGAGTCTCTGAATATATCATTGAAGTTGAAGCTAAAATGTTGATGGAAGTGGTCACCGCCTCCTTTCGGACTCTCTCTAGAGAACGGACTGCTCCTCATCTGATCGTACTCCTTTCTCCGATTGTCATCTGATAATGTTTCATATGCTGGGAATCAAAAATATATAGCTTTAATAACTGATCAAGACATAAAATGTTCAGAAGGGTGTGTCGTGTGTTGTTTTAGACAGGTATGCTGACTCACCCTCAGCAATCTCTCTGAACTTTTCCTCCGCGTCAGGGCTTTTGTTTTTATCAGGGTGATACCTCATGGCTAATTTATGGAAAGCCTTTTTGATCTGCCGGTCAGATGCATCTTTGGGTACACCCAGGATCTCATAGTAGTCTTTCTCAGCCAGAATGAACTCTGTGATGAGCAGAATGCTCACAGCCAAAGTGAACACTGACTGAGCTGTTGCCATGCCTGTGGTCAGACCAGGAAAACAAGAGGCGAGATCACATTTGTTGGGTTTGTGTCATGAGACAATTCAAAGGAGCATTTCAGTGTAATAATACACACACACACACACATATTTTACTCAGCATGAATTATGTATGTGTAGTCCATCTATATATGTACTGTATTTATTTTTATGACATGTAAACTTTTTTAACTTTTGATCAGCACAAATTAAAGGCAGGCAGTAAAATAAATGGTACCATAAATGTATAAAAAACTTCATCATTCTAATTTATTATTTTCTTGACTGTAATGAGAATATGTGCCACAATTAATCCTAACATTTGCTTGTGAGTTTGACGTGCCTAAAAAGTGATGCAGATATATTTTGAATAGTTGTCAACTATAAATAATAATAAAAAAGAGCTTCATTTTCATTTTCAAAGCAAAATATAATTTCCTATTTCTTTTGATTCATGATCTGGACATGTTCTCGACAGCTTCAAACTGAGTTACCTGTTTAACATTATCCTCATCCTCAATACATGCGACAGAACAGAATGATTCTCTGACATATCTAAACAGCTATATGTATCAGATATAAAGTAAAACATTTTAGATATGGTAAAACTGCTGGCTTTTACCTACCCGCTGCTTGTTTCCGTCCCAAAGTTACATCAAACGCAGAACAGCTGATCGTTTTTCTGAACGCTGTTACAGCGCTAAAGTTACTGCTCCACGACTCGCAACGTGATTGGCTGATTCCCGCGATGAATGACTACGAGCGTTTTGATTGGTCCACATCGGAACGCTTGCCCGAAGGTCACTTCCTGTTTCTATAGCTGGAGTGAGCTGTCAAATCTCATAGACATGTATTTATTATCTCTATGTCAAATCTTGTGTCAAACTGTTGAAGGACCGCACTCAAAGGACAATAAAAGTGTTTTTGTCAGTAAGACATCATTGTACCTGTTTTAAAAGTGTATGCGTCTGAAATATAAGATTTTCTTAAAGTACACCAGTTTTTAAAGTTATAAGGTAAGGAGTTTGTATGCTCATTTAGGTTAATTTTGTCTTATCCTTAAAAAAACAAAAATCTGAAATTTCCATAACAACATCTCTCTCTCTCTCTCTCTCTCTCTCTCTCTGTGTGTGTGTGTGTGTGTGTGTGTGTGTGTGTGTGTGTGTCTGCCTGTCTGCAGAGCGGTCACTAAACAGCAGCATATAAGTCATCAACTCCACCCTGGAAAAAGCTGAGATTTTTAAAGCAGACTGAGCCTGCAAAAGAGGCACAAGGTGTTTTTGTCAATCATGATTACTCGTTTTATTGCCCCATGTCCTGCTGAACCTTTTTCCAACAGAGAATTTGCTTTCAGTGACTGTAAGAAAGATTGAACGTTTGAGGAAAAGTAATGCAGTAAAATAAATAAATTGCAGGGCTGCTTCAATATTTCAGGGCTATCTATCTGTCATTCTTACTATATGTATATATATATATCATATATATTCGTATATACACAGCTCATATACAGTTATACGTGCCTAAAAAGTATATACAGTTTAACAGCTCTAAATTTTCTCCTGTGATGCCTGATGAGGTTAGAGAACACCTGACAAGAGATCAGAGAACATTCCTTCGTCCAGAATCACTCCAGACCCTTTAGATTCCCAGCTCCATGTTGGTGCTTCCCCTCTTCAGTTCACCACTCATTTTCTGCAGGGTTCAGGTCAGAGGACTGGAATGGCCAGCAGAAGCTTGGTTTTGTGCTCAGTGACCCATTTTTGTGTTGTTTTTGAGGTCTGTGTTTGGATTATTGTACGGTTGGAAGATCCAAACATGGCCCATTATAAGATTTCTAACAGAGTCAGTCATTTATTGATTTTTTATCTGTCAGTATTTAATTGAATCCATGATGCCATGTGTCTAAACAAGATGTCCAGGACCTCCAGCAGAAATATAGGCCCACAACATCAAAAATACAGCAGTATATTTCATTGTACACATGGGGTACTTTTTATCCCTGTGTTCACCAAACCCATCTTGAGTGTTTGCTGCTAAAAAGCTCATTTTTTAGTTTCATCTGAACATAGAAGCCAGTCCCATTTGAAGTTCCAGTCGTGTCTGATAACTGAATATGCTGGAGTTTGTTTTTGGATGAGCGAGGAGAATTTTTCTTGAAACCCTCCCAAATAACATGTGGTGATGTAGGTGCTGTTTGACAATTTTTTTTAAAGGTTTTCTGACCCCGAAACTCAACCTTTTTCTGCAATTCTCCAGCTGTGATCCTCTGGGAGTCTTTAGTGACTCAAACTCTTCTTCTCACCGTGCATTAGGACGATATAGACACATGTCCTCTTCCAGGCAGATTCATAACATTTTCTGTTGATTGGAAATTCTTAATTATTGCCCTGATGGTGGAAATGGGAATGTTCACTGCTCTAGCTCTTTTCTTAAAGCCACTTCACTAATTTGTGAAGCTCAGTTATCTTTTGCTGCACATCAGAAATATATTCTTTGGTTTTTCTCATTGTGATGGATGATTAATTTGGAATTTGGCCTTTGTTTTGTTTTCCCTCCTATTTATATTTCTGTGAAATGGCTGGATAATTTCATGTTCATAATCACTCTGGTGTGCTCAAAATTGTGAATATGAATGGGAATATATTTCATTTTTATTCATAAGAATTTCTAGGGGTACCAGTAATTGTGTCCAACATGTATTTGAGAAAAAAAAAACATTTATTTCATAATAATATTTCCCCCCATTTTAAATTCTTATTCTCCAATGAAAGGTTAGATTTTTGTGATTTTATTTGTAAATAAAAGATCAAAAGGATTAACAATGCAGATTGATTTTCACGTTTAATCTCATGGACATGTAGGCACAAAGGAGGTTAAGATAATATTGTGGTAACATTTATATTTTGGTCAATAATTTTGGTTATTTACAACAAGCAATGCATCCTATTTCTCAAAGTGGGGTCTCAGACAGACAGGGGGTTCCTTGAAGAAAGGAAATCCAAGAAAATTCCTGAATTATCAAAAATCTCACTTTTCCAGTCGGCTGGGTTCTGTAAACATTTTTCACATTAATTTTTTTTATTTTTTGCATTGATCAAATGAAATAAAATAAAATATAATAAAATAAAATAAAATAAAATAAAATAAAATAAAATAAAATAAACTTTCTATATTAAAATATTAGAAAACCACAGAAACTAGACTGTATGTTTTTAAAGATGGACATGAATTACTCATCCTGGGTTTTTGTAAACCTGCTTCATGAGGGAACTGCTGGGGGTTTAAGAGTTAATGAAAAGCTAATAATTAAATAATAAAAATGTAAAAAAATAATCAATTAAATCATTTTAAAATACAAAAATATTTTTAAAATAAAACATTGTTGACCTGCACGTCATGTGACCATTAACCATCATCAGATATATGTCAACATGCGAATAAGTTGTTAAATGATTGAAATATTAACTATTAATTATTATAAATATTTGTAAATAAGTAAATATTTTACCTCACAGAGGTTCAGACAAAGCAGTGGTGCAGTACAAAGCTTTTAAATATACTGTAGGTATAGTGAAAAACTACATGTTAGCTAAATGAGATTTGAATTAACTCTAAAACCCATTCATAAGCATCGGGTAAAGCTTTTTATTTTAGCACCCGTCAGTAACACCTTTATATTTTTTGTTTTTGTGTTGTGGCTTTGCAGAAGTGCAAGGATATGAAATGGATTTAATAAGGCCTGTCTTTTTTTCCATACATGCCTGGCCACTTGGTGTCAGTGTGGCAGAGGTCACCTCATTGTTATAGGTGATATTCATTCACAGACTGCCAGAGAGTGCTTAAAAATAGTTATTCATTCGGTATGGCTGTGACCTACAGTAAATAACAGGGTTTGGAACGGTAATAAACAGCACAAGCCTTGAGGGAAAATTATTAATGGAGCAAAAGATTGGTGCCTTAAAAGCAGAAAATGGTGCATTACACACATAATAGACTCTTAAAAACATTTCAAGTGGCCCTCTAAAAACTGTTTATTAAAGAGCACCACTCTTAAGTGTTTGGGTGATGTCAGTAAGTGCACTGTTCTTTGAATGTATCTGGACTTTTGTCTTTTTTGGGAGGTCAGACTGTATCAGCCACCTTTTTTGTGTTCTATGATGCTGGTCTATTCAATTTCAAAATAAATCTGCTGTTTTTTGTAATATTTTCCAATCTAATGATCTTATTGCTCATATTTGTCAGAGGCCATTTCCTAAATTATGTAATTTACACCGTATCATATTTGATAAGGGGCGTAAAATGCTGCCTTATTCTCACTTCTGCCTTCCCTCCCGCCCTTCGGCAACAATAGTCTCCACCATTTTTTAGCACCCTCTAAATGCTCTAATTTAATTTCCCAGCAGCCACCTTGGATACAGTTGCCTTAGGCTTCCATTTTGCCTCAAATCCAAACAAAGTTTGTGTATAGTGAAAAGGCAAAACAATTATGTTGTTAGGTTAGATGGTTAAATGCTCTTTAATATTGTAACTTAAGCACATTAACCAAGACCCTTTCACGAGTTCATTTACTTAACTGTTTTTCATATGAAGAATGAAGTCTATTCTTTTTTTTTTTTTTTTTTGGTGCATAAATGGGATTTTTTTTTTTTTTAACATGCTACAAGAGCACAATTAAATAAATAAATATTTTAAAAAAATACATATTTTGAGAATAATTAAACCCATAAAAGACTCCTCATACAAAAGATGAACTGATTTTAATCTACAAATGTGTGAGGAACTATATTCAGCCGCATTAAATATTCAATATTGCTCTATTATTTATGGGAACAGAGGGAATAGAATCATAGAAATTTCTGGAGGGAAATATAATTATGAAAATTTTGACTGATGATTGTGTGAATCCGGTTTTTAGTAAAGGAACATTCTCCTTTCATTTCACTTTATTTAAGGAATTTCAAAATGCGTGAAGGCATTCTCTACACATTACTTTGACAGAAAACAGGCTTTGCAGAACAAAGAAATTTGTGTGTGTGAAAGTACGAGAGGAACACGGTGACTATGGAAACCGTCACACATTTTAATCCTATAGAACTTTTCATACACAGGCTCTTTTGTATTCTCATTTAAATGAGGAATGGAAAATAACATTACTTTAATCACATTAAATGGACTGCAATTTACATAGGTCAGGTAAACAATTCACATTATAAATGAAACAAAAGACATTATGTAATAGAAAAATGTGGACCAGCTAATCAAAGATCTCTCTCTCTCTATATATATATGTATACAATGCTCATTTTTGTGCTAAATGTGCTAAAGATCTTTCTATACTGATAAATATTTATAATTATACCTTGACTTTCTTTAAATAAGAGCCACTATTCTTGATACAAGACTTTATGATGGTAATGAGTCACTTAGTGTAGAATGGCCGGTTCATTTCCAATAAATCACAGGGCATATTACCACACAAAGCTGAGGTGCCATTACTCATATCATCAGTCAGAAATTCCAAGGAAACCTCAGTCTTTGAACATCTACAGTTACATACATTTACAGTTTAGCACATGCACATGCAACAATGAAAAGGAAATAGATCTCCTTCATTCTCTTTATAGCAGTAAAAGTAACATATTTCTTATTTTTATAGGAACAAATGACCCTGCCAAATTATGCAGCAACTTTCCATAGCCAAAATCACTTCACTTGTTAGAAAAGGCTTGAAAATTGGTTTATAAGTGTTTGCTTAGACCATACAGTCTTCAGCAGCAGGAACGGTCATGAGGTTCTAGCTGTAGTACAGGTAGATCCATGGGTTTGTGCAGCTGTTAAGACTGGCGAGGAGCATGATAGTGACAAACACTGGCCCTGTAGAACAGATATGAGACTAAATTAAGAATCACACACAAAATAACAAATTGCGCATATATAGGAAGTGTTTAGGCTTGGAACCGATTGTGTGTTTTGTGCAAAAATATTGCCTGTGTGCACCATCTGGTGTCAACACATGATTCAATTTAATCTGATCAGGTCTTTTGTCAGCTACTAGCTAATGAATGGTTTTACTAATGCCTATGTATCTGCTAGATCTGCAGCTGAGGGGAGATAGACAGTTTCCCAAAACAGAAAATGGTTGTGAGAAATCATATATACATGATGACTTATACACATCAATGGGCCTTTAGTCACATCTGTTATCATAAGAGTTAAATATTGCCTACCACACTGTAACCATGTGGTTATATACCAGTATATGGAGACATAGATTTGTACTTTTTGTTATTTTATAGGGGGCATTGATTTATTCACCAATGCCTAAATAAAGTGTATTATATAAAAAGTGTTCCTTATAAAAATATCTATATATTTTTATGCAATTAAACTTGAACATAAAAATAAAGTTTTTAAAAAATATGTAGAAATAGTTTATGATCACATTTAAAAGAAATATTTAGGATTCTGCACTTTTATATATAATCTTTGCATATTTGTGGACAAACTGATGACAAAACCTGCAATGTGAAAAAACCCAGTTCCTTTCAAAAATATTTCATATATTTTTAATGCATTTAGACCTGAACATAAAAAGAATATAAAAATATATGTAGAAATGTTTACAAATATAATATTGTTAAATATTTTACAATAATGTTTGAAAGTAATATGTGGGATTCTGCACTTTTATTTTTAATATTTCAAGATTTGTGGACAGACTGAGGACAAAACATGTCATTAAAAAAAGAGTTCCTTATTAAAAAATATTTCTTATGCATTTAAACTTGAACAAGGAAATGTTTTAGAAAAATAGTGTATAAATATTTACAAAAATAATATTGAAAAAATATTTAGTAATATTTTATGATAAACTTTCAAATAAACATTTAAGATTCTAGGTGTTTCACATAATTACTGAATAAATAAACTGTATAAATGCCAAACAGAGGCATATCAGGCTTTTAAACAGCAACTTTGACAAACCTTGCGTGGGCGCACTGCTTGGACTCCAAGCTGACCAGAGCTGGACCACGAAGAACGGGCTCCAGCAGAGGGTGTACACCAGGATGATAATAAAAGTCATTTTGACAGTCTTCAGCATCGCGTTTGATATCCCTTTAGAGCTGGAGCGCCCATCACCTGTGCTGCTCTGCAAGGCTTTCCTCTTCATGTTGAAATAGATCCCTGCGCAAATCTTTATCTGACAATACATCAAGATTACGGCTGGCAGAACAAACACGGACAGAGTGATCCACGTTATGTATATTCTGCCTCCCCAAGGCTCAATAAACGTCGCCCAGCAGTCGAAAACATTCTTCTCAACTTCTTGGAGAGAAAAGATGAACATCTGCGGAGCGCTGAACGCCATGGAGATGAGCCATGCTGCGCTTATGGCAACATACCTGCGGAAAGACCCTCTAAAGAACGACACCATGGGCTTGCAGACCGCGTGATAGCGATCTATGGTCATGGCCACGATCATGTACGTGGACGCGAACATCCCGACCACTTGAAGATACTTAACCGCTCTGCACACCAGATCGGAGCCTTTGAACCGGTGCGTAATCTCCATGGATAACTGCGGCAGGACCTGGAAGAAAGCGACCACCAGGTCAGCCAAGCACAGGTGCAGAAGAAACAGCTGAGTTCGAGTCCGTCTTTTCCGTCTTTTCCAAAGGGCATGGAGGAGAAATAAATTGCTAAATGTTGCCAGCACGAAAATGCACCCAAGAACTGCAGCTTTCACGAGCGCAAAGTGTCCCTCGGATAAACCGAACACTTCCTGCGCACTGGAGCAGTTACCGCTGCTGCAATTAAGGTTATCAGCCATTGTAAATTAGATCCTACCTTAGAAAGTGAATGTGACTGTTTAGTGTGTTATGTGAGAAGGTGTTTGACTGCTGCTTGAGCGCTGACAATGGCGCAAATTGGTGCTGAGGACTCCAACGTGACTACCGGTAGGCTACCTGTGTTCACGCGCGTCAGGCATTCAGTCATACATTCAATTACGCGCTGAACAAACACTTTACATAATTTTTCTGCAGTTGAGCTCATTAATATTTCTGAGGTCAATCGCAACCTGGCATCACCAAAGTAGCCTTGTGATTTAATTCCCATAAGGTTTTAAGCATTTAGATATAATCTCTGATTTGGATGTTATTAACCATGAAAAGTGACAAAAGAGTGCTGCAGTGTGATTAATTGTCTATAAAATGACTTTAAACTACATTTTCTATGTCCTGTATAATGCATATTAAGATGAATTTGTTTCTTCATCAGAACAGATTTGTAGAAAACTTTAACATTTAACTGTAAACTCTAAAATTTGGCCAAATTAAGTCCACTTGCTAACTAAAGGATCCTCTGCAGTGAATGGGTGCCGTCAGAATGAGAGTCCAAACAGGTGCTTTATCTGTGATATTTCTCTCCCAATTCAGATGAGAAGACATTCATTTATGTACTGGAGTGGTGTGGATTACTTGTGATTATTGTGATGTTTTTATCAGCTGTAGTGCTGGACTCTCATTCTGACGGCACCCATTCACTGCAGAGGATCCATTGCTGACCAAGTTATGTGATGCTACATTTCTCCAAATCTGTTCAGATGAAGAAACAAACTCATCTACAACTTGGATGGCCTGTGAGTAAATGTTTATTTTTTTGGTGAACTATTCCTTACAGAGAGACTGTTTGTATTTTTAGAGTGCATTTTGTGTTGCATTTCAGGACTATTTAAGTGAACAGCAAATTTATATATTAAAAAATATATATTACCAGCCCCACTGACCGAATTATGTCAGCTTTTAATTCCTTTTAACCTATCCTGCAAAAAACGTCCATCATATAGGCCTACTGTAAAGTGTGTGAGAGACATCCAAATAACCAAACCTTCAAATATGATTGTATTTCTAACAGTAAAGTTCATGTTGGAATGGCATATTCTAAATAATAAATTATAGCATTTTTCAGATTTAATTAAGCAGACCATTGTGGTGTCCCTGAAGTAAAGTCAAGCTTTTGATCAGCTTTATTTTATGATTTGTGTGTGTGTGTGTGTGTTTTAGATTAAAAACACTGCAGTGTTTTTAATCTAAAACACACACACACACACACACAAATCATAAAATAATGAATTGACTTTCATTTTTTGATGAGTGCTTTGACTAAATGACTAAATGTGACTAATGAGCTTGATTTATTTGCTGTGAATTATTTCAAGCATTTCTTTTTACTTTACTGCAGCAGCAAAGACTTGTAATAAAGCTGACTCAAAGCACTCAATGCCTCAATTCTATATATTCTATTAAAGTATAGGCCTATTATTGTGTTTTGTACTTTTGCCTTTTATTGTAGACAAAACATCTCTAGCACAAGCATCGAAATTATTTAAACATTTTTACAGATTTCGCCTATGTCCCTTAAAATAATAGATCACTTGATCAAACACTATAAACTTTGACCAATTAAAAACAAAAGAATAATTAATATTAACATTTATAATAATAACAATTAACAAGGTATGCATTTTACAGGACACTATAAAGGAACGCAATGGAAATAAATAATTGTAAAAAATACTTTCTTAACATTAGTCATTTTGAAAGACTAAATGAGAAATCTTAATCAAAATAGATTTGGTTTTAGGGCATAATTTGGCAATCTCTTTTTATGAACTGAATATTTACCATGCAATATAAAAATAATAGCCTACCATTATAGGCCTACATAAATATTATTTACATTATATTATGATATATTGTTTAAGCGTAAATTATAGTTGTATTGTCTTGTGAAAAAAGCCGTTGTTTAAAGTTATTTCTGAAGGGACTGCATGCTTTTATCTGCCTAGTTACAACTGCATTACCTCAGCGTGTCACGTGACTACATGGCGGTTCTCTATTGGTCAGCACCGTACCGGGGAAGTTGTTTGTGTCAAAAAGCAGGAAGCGCACACTTTAGGGGCGGACAATTGGGCTTTAACTGGGTTTCTTTGGAATATCATACTGAAAGTCATTTGTGTCTGTTTAGCAGGAAATGTTCTCTCATGTCTCTCTAATTTTTCTCGAAGCACAATATCTGTAAGTATGACCGTGTCTTTTAAAATTCATTTAGATTTTTTCTCTAACTGATCCGAAGTCAGTTAACAATCACCACTCACGTTACTATAGGCTGATTAACCACACCTGAGTCTATAAATTAAGTGTGTCGAATTCATTTTATTTTTGTAAGTCGTTCTGGTAGTTTCTCCGCTGAACTAATATAACATTAATTATATTTTTTTGGACGCGTGCGCTTGTTGGCGTGAATTATTCACAACATATTTAAATTTTACATTGAGAGACAGACCGTTTTTCTACTTATTCAGTGACATGACCGTAACTACACGTACTACATAACAGCATATCCACATCTGTATTTTTGTTAATAAAGTCTAGTTTTAGTTTTGGTTTTGGAACACTTGTTAAACAGGCTTCTCATTTTGTTTATTATCTTGTGACCTGTTATCGGTTATATGTGATCCGTTTGATAAGGCCTGTCATACACTACCAGTTAAAACGTTTAGGCACTTGACTGAATTTTTAGATAATGGTTTGAAGGAGGATGTTATGTAGGCTACTGTCAAAATCCCTATAGTCTTTAGTACTATGCAGCTTAGAATTTGAAGCTATGACTGAATTTGCCATACAGCAAGGCCTGAAGTTCCATATTTTTAACGACTTAATAGTAAAAATATCAAGGACAAAATATATCATTATTAAAAGGTTCTTGTGGCTTCCTTCCGCTGGACGATGTAACGTTAGTGCCTTGCTTAACTGAATGTTGTTGAGCAACAAAATTAATGTTCAAAGCTGCTACTGTTACTATTTTAGAGTATTAAATAGTAACAGCATTTATTAAGAACACATTTATTACTATTATATATTATTATAAAACCGTTAGTTTACTAAAATTCATCCTTCTGCTAGATTAGTTGGTGGCCTAATTGCAATGCAACTGAACTGGCAATCAGCCTTGTGCAGTGATATGATTCATATTTTACCATTTAGTGGATTTTATGTGCTGACCAATCAGAAGCCAGGATCGGGACTGTAACATTTAAAATCAATAAGGAGCAGGTTGTTGCCTAAAATGTTAATTTCTAAATGAACCAAAGGTTGACCTGAGGCTGCGTTACATAATTCTCCCACCCCTAAGGCCTGATCACACCTAGAATGTTAACTATAAAGATAACTATATTAGTGTCCACACCAATGCACAATAACATTGTTTTTTTTGTAAGAACATGCTGCATTTGTCGTCTTCCACAAACCGTTCCACTTCCACAAATCGTTCTGAAAGTGGTTCCAACGATGATATTTCTGTTATCGTTACAGTTGTAGTGTGGACTTCTCTATTCTCATAGAATTAACCAATAATTGAAACTTGGTGTGAACGGACCTCAAGTCTAAAGTTAGGATGTGAAAAATGAAATGTTGTAAATAAGATTCTAACAGAATTCGCCATGGTTACTAAACCAGTAAGTGTTAGGATTTGGATTTTTCTGTATTATGGCCCCAGGTTTAGTAATTAAAATTGTGCTTTTTCCCCACATAGTTCAATGTATCCTGCCCTGTTGCACTAAGTAACCATCAGTTAAGTGCAGTGTTCCTCAGAAGAGCACCGCAGCTTATGTGGAGATGGAGGAACGCGCTCGCAGCTGCCTGCTGCGCTCCAAAGCCACTCTGGAGCAGGACATCAAGGCCTCCTATTTGATGGACCACATGGTCAGCGACGGCGTCCTGACAAATGATGAAGAATCAAGGGTGCTTAGCAAGGTTTGTTGTGGTGTTCAAACATGCTCCATTTTACTTGTATAAAAAGTCAATGTAAGTCAAGTTTTCCTTTTTCCTGCTTCTCCAGCCCACTAGAAGAGAGCAGGCTGCAGCCCTGCTAGAGGTGCTATTGAGGAAAGACAATCGGGCCTACATCTCCTTCTACAATGCGCTGATCAGGGAGAGTTATGGCGATCTGGCCAGCATCCTTCATAGTGACCTGCCTCTCCTCAGCCCTGAGGGAGAGAGGAGCTTTGCTGATGGACTATCTCCCTCTGGTAACCACTTGGACGTGTATGAACTTGTTTTTGAAGAAGGTTGGTATGAGATGCTGGAGTTTTTGTGTTTTTATTCTAGTCCAGGCGATTCTCAGTGAAGGTGGCGTGCCTCAGAGACCCGTGGTGTTTGTGAGCCGACCCACTCTGCTCAACCTGATCCGGGAGAAGCTGTACCGACTGCAGAATACGCCGGGCTGGGTCACTGTGTTTGGCATGGCTGGCTCAGGGAAGTCTGTGATGGCTGCCGAGGCTGTCCGAGACCGTGCCCTCATTAAGGGTAACGACTTTAGGATTTAGGATTTTATTAAAGAAGGCTTTAGTATTTTTAAATGTACACCTTTCTAATTTGGGTGTTTCCAGGCTAGCGCTGCATAAATCTGGATAAATTGAAAATTTTAGATTTTTATGCATTTGATTTGTTATTTTATTGATTCTGTCTTTATTTCTATTTATTTATTCTGTTTTTATTTGTTTAGTGTTTTTTTTTTTTTTGGTTTTGCTTTTAAGTTTTGTTTTAGCTTATTTTTATTTTATTTAGCTTTTTTGTTTATTTGCTTTTTTTGTGAATCTATAATATATTCTGTACTGAGTGAAAATCAAAAAGAAAAATATGCATGTTTTAAAATAATGGTGGACAAATGAATTCAATGAAAAATCATTGACAGTGTGAAAGTATGTTTTAAGAGTTTATTTTCTAAGAGACTACAGGGCTGAAAATAATTGTAATTTATTTATTTTTCTTTCTGTTGCTCAGAGTGTTTTCCAGGTGGCGTTCACTGGCTTTCTGTCGGCCAATGTGAGCGGGCAGACCTGTTGGTAAGGATGCAGTCTTTATGTTTCCGTTTGGAGCAGGGTCAAAGTTCAGAAGCCAGTCAGCGGCCACCCTGCTCCGTGGAGGAGGCCAAAGAGCGCCTACGGTTCCTAATGCTGCGCAGGTTCCCCAGGTGAGTGCTGGAAGGATATGGTATTAGTTCACTTTATTTACTCAGAACATCAGCCCCTTTCTCTTATATTCATCCATCAGGTGCCTGCTGATTCTGGACGACGTCTGGGACAGCTCTACTCTCAGGTCCTTTGATATCCAGTGCAGGGTTCTTCTGACCACTCGCAATCGAGGACTGGCCGACTCTGTAAGCGGTGAGTAGTTCATTTTAGTTTGGGTTGCGTAGCTGGATTCTGGGCCAACTACACAGTGGATATTCTTTAAAAAGATTCTAGGTTAGTCTGTGTCTAGGTGGATCTTGTGCCTGCCTGAGTTTGAAATCTGAAAAAAATCCAAGGCAAATCCTGAACTAAATGAAATTGCATAACTCTGATAATGGAGAGCAGCTGGTCTTGGAGATAAGCTATTTTCAGCTGAGGTTATGAGAGAAATGTTCCTTTGTCTATATTGTTGCGGTTATCTTGCGTAATTCATTTAACATCCTAATTTCATTCAAAAGTAAGGGTTCATGTTTGTGTGTGCTTCTCTGTTTGTGTGTAGGTACAAGCTTCGAAGTGCCTTTTGAGAGTGGTCTAGATGAGGAGAAAGCCCTGGAAATTCTTGCTTTGTATGTTAACGGGAAACCACAGAAACTTCCAGAACAGGCCCGCAGCATTGTGAGCGAATGTAAAGGTACGAATAACTTTATGCAAAACTGAACCTGAACCTCTAACATGATCAAACGTGACTCAGCACCTAACAGAGTAATAGTACTTGATACTATGGTTATAGTAATGAAGTACCATTGGTGTAGTCCTTTACACACCTTACCATTGTAAACGTTTCTCCTGTTAGGTTCTCCTCTGGTTGTTTCTCTCATTGGAGCTTTATTGAGAGAGTTCCCTGACCGCTGGAGATACTACCTGCGACAGCTGCAGAAGAAGCAGTTCAAGCGGATCCGCAAGTCATCGTCCTACGACTATGAAGCTCTGGACCAGGCCATGGATGCCAGCCTGCAGGTTTTGGAGCCCGAACACCAAGATCTGTACCGAGACCTGAGCATCATGCAGAAAGACGTTAAAGTGCCTGCTAAGGTCAGGCTTAAAATCTGTTGCCAACTACTTAAGTAGTGCTAGATACAGAATCAATGCCGTTAAAATGCTTTTGTTATATTGTACTTGCAAATGTGACAAGGATGGATGCCCCCCCCAATGTAAACTAGTCTCTTTGTTGTTGGATTTTATTTGTTTTCTGTCATGCAGGTTCTGTCAGTGTTGTGGGATCTGGAGTTGGAGGAAGTGGAGGACGTCCTACAGGAGTTTGTGAATAAATCTCTGCTGTTTCGAGACTGTAACCAGCGACCATACCACTATTACCTTCATGATCTGCAGCTGGACTTTCTCATCGAACAGAATCGTGATCAAATTGCTGTGAGTTATGTTGCATGTCTTTTCATGAGAGACCACCAGAGAGCAAAGTCTGAATTGTCATGTTTCCTGTAGGAACTGCATAAAAAGCTGGTCCGTCAGTACCAGCACTTCTATAATGAAAGGCCACCCAGCTCTGGAGATATAGACCGTTCGTATTGGTACCGCTTCCTCCCGTACCACATGGCTAAAGCGGGACTGTCTAAGGTAATGTTACAGTATGGCCTAACATTTCTTGTGTAGAATCTTCTAATGAGAACTGGTACATCATGAACATTCAGTTCTCTCATTTCAGGAGCTTTATTCACTGATGTTTTCCTTGGACTGGGTCAAAGAGAAAGCTCAGTTTATGGGATCTGCCCATCTTATCAACGACTACGTAGAATACGGTGAAATACTAGACAAAGAGGTATTTATACTATTAAGTTTTCATTTCTATTGGTATTCCATGTCTTAATCAGTTTAGACTGCTCAAATAAAGTATTTACATGAAATTGGCACAGAATACAGTTTGTATAAACAAGCCAGATTGCCAAATGTCACTATTTGATTGTTGTGCCTCAGTCTGGACACCCATACATATGATAAACATTTGATAATGGCTTGTTTTTAAAAGGGTTTGTGTAATTAAATTTTAAATTTTTTGTGTGTATTTTAAATTAAAGTGGTGCATTTCAAATTGATTATAAAAGTTAACTTAAAACTAAGAAAAACGTTTGCTCTTAACTCTTTGTGCTTTAATTTTTTTTAATTAGCAAAACCGTATGAAAGCAATAGAACGTTCAGAATTATTATGTGAATGTTTTATTGCTAATAAAACCACTGTCATGATATTAGCCACAATAACACACCACCTCCTGTTTTGTTTAATGACAAATTGTGGCGTTTTCACACAGAACAGCGAGGTGAGACTGCAGTTTCAGGAGTTCCTGTCTTTAAACGGACATCATTTGGAGCAGAGGCCGTTTCCTGACGTAGTGCAGTTGGCTCTGTCTCAGCCCGTGTGTTCAGAGGTTTACAGACAGGCCTTGATGCAGGCGCAGAAGAGGGCCAGCAGAGGGCAGCTCTATCTGGACTGGATGTATGCATCGGTCACTGCCTCACACAGTAACTTTCATGTAGTAGATCAGATTGAAATCAGATTGATTTTGATTTAAAAGCGTGTTTTGACTTTTTAGGAACAAAAATAATCAGGACAGTTTGTCTCGGCTGGTCATGCATCCTCACCAGGGGTCTGTTTACTATGCTTGCTTCTCCAAAGATGGGAGTAAAATCGCCTCTTGTGGGACCAACAAGGCGCTGCGGGTAAATATCAATTTGTGTCCTGCTGTTTGTCTTGACATTTGGCAGTATTATGCAATGGCCAAATTTGTCTTTTTGTACTCAACAGCTGTTTAAAACAACCTCTGGAGAGAAACTTATGGAGCTTCAGGCTCATGACGAAGACATTCTGTGCTGTGCCTTTTCTCCAGATGACCGTTACATTGCAACCTGCTCCAGTGACAGGAAGGTTAAGGTTAGTGTGTCTGTCTCTGCGCCCACTTTTTTTGTTGGTCAGTATCTTTCTGTAGGGGAATAGTTTGCTCCAGATTTATTTATTTTTTTAAATATTCAGTCTCATTCTGTTACGAATGTGTAAACTGTTTCTTTTCCTTTTTGTTGAACAGACTTCAGACTCTATACTGTCATTATGTGGTAAAGTTCTGTTAACATTGCTCAAAACTCAGTCAGGAGAATGAGGTTTGTTTTGTGTGTTGTAGTTGTGGAGTGTTGAGCAAGGTACTCTTATCAGAGAGTTTTGGGAGGAACACGAGGAGCAGATAAACCACTGCCAGTTCACCAATACAGGCCGACGTGTCCTGCTGGCCACCTGCTCAAACGACAAATTCACCAACACTAAGGTGAGAGGTTTTTAGAGTTTGAATTTGTACTTTTTAAAATGTTAGTTTTTAGTAGTGAAAATTATAAGATAGTAGTTTTATTTATTTGTTTTTTAACTTTTTGAATTTTTAGAATTCTTCATTTTTACTAGGTTTTTTTTTTTTACTTCGGAAGTTTTAGATTTTTTTTGTTAGAATTTTTAGTAGTTTAGTATTATAACTTATTGTTTTATTTAGATTTAGAATTGTTTATATTTTTATTTAGCTTTTTTAATACTAGAATTTTATTCATTAATTACTCGCTTAAGTACGTTGTTGTATGAGTACTTGGTAAGTAATTATATTCTAATGAACTGATTTTGTGTAACACTTGGCATATTCCTTTTGAGTCACGATTGTTCAGTAAGTTACCAAGTTATTTCATTAGCCACTCCAGTGAAGCATTTTCTCAGAGTGATAACTTATGAATTCGTGGTTGTTTTTAAAAATCTTTAATAAAACCAGCCTAAAAGAATGGCCAGTGCAGAAAGCAGGCGTGTAGTAGTGGCGCTCCGAAGAGTTTGATAATTAAATCTCATCTGCACTTTTTTTCCCGCACCCTCCATTTCCTCTTTCCACATTTAGAGGCAGATTTGGTGAACATGAGTAATGAGAATGACAGCTGGTAGGACGCTCGCTCAGAACAGCAGAGGAGGGGAACGGGGCAGCCGTGTAATTTTACAGCTTGTGAAATTTGCAGAGAATTGTGGGAGATCTGTAGGAGTGTGACAGCAGGAGTCTGCAGTTGAGCTGTATTCATTTGAGAGTGCGAAAACGGAGAGTGAGCGAGCACGGGTGTCAGAAACGTAATGAGAGCACCCCCCCCGGTGGAGGCGTGAGCACAAAAGGGGCATTTCGTGGAATATCTCTGCATGAGGAGCAAAAGAAACACCCTGAAATGAGATTTGGAGAATGTAACAGCAGATGTGTTGAATACAAGACACTTCCTGCAGACTAAATATGTTCTTCTCTTATATAGGCTGTCCTGTTCAATAGACCCTGACAGAGTGATCAAGACCCCTACACAAAGCATACGCTATCCCTTTCTTCTATTCGTCTTACCTTTTTGCCCTCTTTCACTTCTTTCCATCTTCATTTTTCTTGCAGCTATGGAACCCCAACAAGCCGAGCTCTCAGAACACTATGTTTGGACACATGGAACCTGTCAATCACTGTTGCTTTTCTCCTAACGACACCTACCTCGCCACTTCATCCAGTGACGGCACCTTGAAGGTTGCTTGACTGTTTCTTTGCTTTGATTTATTTACTAGCTAGCTGTTTTACTTGCATATTTATTGCATTTGATTATTAATTTGCTTGCTTATTTAATGCATGTTTTTTAGTGTTTTAATTTTAATGCATTTTTTTTTTTTTTATAGAATTAAACCTTTTTTATATAGAATAAAAATAACAATCTACAACGTCATCTATTTGTTTACATATACATTTATAAGCGTGTCAAACTGCTGGATCATCTTTGGTCAGTACAGGTGTTCTTATCTGTGTTTCTTGCGCTGTTGTCTTTTGTATCTGTCAGCTGTTTGAGGTGTCATCTGCGAACGAGTGGAAATCAATTGATGTCAATAGTTTTTTCCCAGAGACTGACGATGAAATAAAAGCCATCGTGAAATGCAGCACTTGGTCGGCCGATGGCTCACGGATCATTTGTGCTGCCAGAAATGCTGTGTTTGTAAGTGATTTTGTGAGTGGTGTTGTGAAATGAGAGGAGTTGGCATCGCCACTCAATATTTTTGATTTGGTGCCTGTAACAGCTTTTTATATATGATTCACATCAATCACACAAACACTTAAATTTAACAGGCATAATCTTATGATAATGTACTTTAATGCACCAATTCAAATAAAAGCATTCATAAAATGCAAATTCCTCTATCAGTTTACTGAAGTTGTTGGAAGATGGGATATTTATTAATTTTTTTAAATGCATGGGTTTCCCCTGTGCTCATGGTTTGTGTTAACTTTGTATATCGTCTGTGTTGTATGCATGTAGGTGTTTGACGTGAAGACGTCAGACATGCTGTTGGAGATGAAGACGAGTCGTCTGAGCACAGTGCAGTACTGCCACGCGTGTCCCAACAGCAGCCTGCTGGCCGTTGCACTCTCTCATTACACTGTAGAGGTACAGCACAACACAAAGTGAAAATATATTTGAATTATGCTGTAGATAGCATTTCCAAACACATTTTTCCTCTTCACTTAACTCTGGGTTAGCATTTGTTTCCATATGATAGTTTTGTGTGACCAAAAGACCGGAATTTTTTATATTCAGTTGAAATCTACCCCTTAGTTGTTTTAGTTTATATGTCCAAGCAACGTCTAAGTGTCTAAGTTTGAGGTTGGTGAGGTATCTTCTCATTGAGGCTGTATTTATTTGATAAATACAGTAATAGTGTGAAATTTAGTAACTTTTTCTATTTTAATCTTTTAAATGTTACTTATTCCTGTGATGCCTGATTTAAAAATAAAAATAGAAACCATAACAGGTTTCTTTGAATAAAAAGTTGAAAATAAATGCAAAATTATTAGTTCAATTAGTTCTAGTAGTTCAAAAGTATTACTTATTTGAAAATCATTTGTAATTTCTTTACCATCAGTTGATCAATTTAATTCATTGCTGAAAGTAGGAATATTATGAACGGCAGTGTAGAAAACATGGAAAATGGTAAGCCTGATTTGTTAATGCTGGGAATTATTTATTTATTTTAAGTTGTGGAACTTTGAGACCAGTAAAAAGAAAGCCGAATGCAATGGCCACCTGAGCTGGGTTCACTGTGTCCAGTTTTCACCCGATGGCTCACTCCTGTTGTCCTCTTCTGATGATCAGACCATCAGGGTAAGCTAGCTTTGGTCCCTCTCTTCCTGTAGTGTGACAGATTTTTTGCAGTTATTGTTTGAACAGTATTGACCTGTTATCACAACAAGTGTTTATGCTTGTCTAGCTGTGGGAGACAGATCGGGTTCACACCTCCTCTGCTGCGGCTCTGAAGAGGGATTCTGATGTTCTCTTCTCCCACAGTGATGTTACAATAGTGGCACCAGACAGCAGAAACAGATTACAGGTACGGTCCACCAGAGACTTGCTTGCAATACATGCAATCAACCAAAAAACAGCAGCAAGCTATGACATCTAACTCTGCAATCAGGTACGGACCGGATCAGCAGGTGCCGTTCTGTTCGAGAGCGAAGAGCTGCCATCCAGGATTCGCTGTACTTGCATCAGCAGAAATGCTTCGTTTGTGGCCTTGGGAACTGAGGATGGAACTGCACAGGTATTTCAGCTCACCTGTGGGTTATCATTATCGCCAATGTTCTCTTCCTAATACTCCACTCAATTTCTTGGGTTTTTGGATGAGCATGCAAAGCACTCTGGGCAAAAATAGCCTTCAGGATGCTTGTGGGTGTTTTGACTCACCTCCAGCAATGAGATTTGCCATGGCTGTCAACTGCACTCAGCCCTCTAATCTCTCGCCCTTCCTTTCCCAAACCCGTCCCTTCCCTCCTCTCTCTACTGAATGTCGTCGTGCTGGAGGCGAGCGTTGTCCTCCTGTGTTGCACAGTGTGTACTGTAGTGTAATAGATGTGACTGGTGCATCGGGGACAGCGGGGATGCCTAGAGGTAACAGCTGACTGATAAAATAAGCTGTGTTCTCTCAATCTTACGTTACACCTGTTTACTGCCAAACAGCCACTTATTTAGATTGCTCCTCTCCATCTCTGCCTGATTGTGTGAGTTCACTTGAAAGAGAGATGGACAGATGGATTTAGAAAAGCAGTAAAAAAAACTTTAAAGAATGTACCCGTTCTAGTACAAATGAAGTCACTGACATACTGTTTACAACAGACAATTACACAATTAATTTTTTTTTTTTGCTTTACATTTTATTTTTCAACTTTTTTTAAACTAATTGAATTATTTTAATGGTAATTGTGGTGTTGATAGAGCTGCCCATTTTAACTTTTTTTTCCTTTTTTTAAATGTTTGATAACATTTTATAAAGTTATTTGCAGCTTTTTTTTTTCTTTCCTTCATCTGCAGTAATGTTGGTAATATTATGAAACACCAGAGGGCACCAAATTGTTACTGTACTGTGCAGAACATGGCAGATGTGAACAGCTCACTACTAAAGCAATTGTCTTTTAATAAATGCAGTTAGTCTGTAATGGTGGGTTTCTTGCATCTCTTGTCCACCCCCCCCCCCGCCAAAGGAGAGACCTGGCATTATTGAAGTGAGTGGAAAAATTGAGAGAGGAGGTATTTGTTTGTGTATATGTGTGCGCAGACAGGAAGAGTGAAAGTTAGGCAGTTTCTGAAGAACGTTGGATGGAGAGCCTTGCAGCTGCTGAACTTACAGCGTGATTTTGTGCTGGCGCTAGGGCTAGAGACAGGTACAGTGCAGGTACAGTGAGAGGCAAGTATGTGAAATGTTACAGGCTGTTCACACTTACAGTGATTTTTACTGGTGACCTTTTCTTTACAATGTTTCAAAAAATCTATTTGAAATAATGCTGTTGAACTTTCCAAAGAATTCAGGGAAAAAAAGATTAATATTTCACAACAATATTAAGCTGCACAGCTGTTTTCATCATTAGAAATTATTTTTGAGCACCAAATCAGCGTTTTAGACTGATTTCAGAAGAATCATGTAACTTCAGAGCTGACAGTTCTGTACACATTTATTCTGGTCTTCTGAAATCTGCATTTTCACTGCATTTGATCATGCGCATGCAAGACAAGAACACCAGTCCCGCAAGCAAAAATACCTCTTATTTACTTTCTAAAAACACAGCACACGCTCCCGTAGCCCCAGGCAGCTTTTGAAGTTTGCGTTTTGAAGATTTAGATGCAGCAGAGAGGGCCAATAGTCAGTCTGGCTTTTCTGAATGCCAGACACGGGCAAACTAACCCATCTTTAAGTGTTCACTTTATCATAATCGCATTTACATGATGTATTGCTGCCGAGGTTTGAGATTACAGCTGAATGAGTGTCATTAGTAGCTCAGGCCTAAGATTATTTATATCTATATATTTGAGTCTTTTAGTTAATGAATTCATTACTTAGTCTTTTTTTTGTTTTTTGGGTAATGTCAAATGTCACACAGTTGTCCCCCCCCCCATAAGATATAAAGGTTTGCTGAACATTTTGTGGTCACATTTTTCTTATTTGGTCACCATATTTATTTTCTCATTTTTTAAAGTAGGTGTATGCAAAATAACTGTACACAATTAAGTAAATTCAAATAAAATAAAGTCGCAGTTGCATTTGAACAGTTTTACTCTGTCTGTCTGTCTGAAGGTGTTGGAGGTTCCATCTGGAAGAACATCACCGCTCACAGGTCATACTAGGACTGTTCACCACTGTCAGTTCACCGATGATGGTGAAACCCTCATCACATCCTCAGAAGACACTACTGTCCGGGTAATTGACTGTTTCTCATAAAAAAAAAAAAGATGTGGTCTATTTTTTTTTTACAATTAACCAAACATTCATGTTTATGTGGAATCATACTTGCACTTTTTTTTTTTTTTTTTTTCTTCCCCTGAAAGTTTTGTCTACCTTGTGCAGAATTATTCTTTCAGTGAGGACAAATGTCTGTATTTGTGTTGGGATGTGACAATATTATTACACTTTTGGTATAACCTTTTTATATGCATTATTTTCAGGCTGTGAGGAGAGTTGAATGACAAGTCTACCAATTTGCAATTTAGTAATTATGCCACATGCTCACAAACTTCTGCTGCAGCTGTTGTGTTAGAGGTGTTTTAGGCACTGGGTCATTACAGGGCTCATTGATTGATTGTGACGTTGATGACAAGCAGAGGATGTGTGAGGGGGTGAAAACTGTTTAGTAACTGATAGTTGTGAGCTGCTGCATGCACATTAAAATTCTGTAAGAATGGATAGTAGACTGTAGTACTAAGAACGTTTATCACTTTGAACCAAAATCAATACTTCAATGCTATATGCTTGGCAAATCAGTTTCAGGAGACCTTAAATGTCAATGTTAACTTTTGAGAGGATGAGTATTGTCTTTGTCTGCAGGTGTGGAAGTGGAGGACAGGTGAGTGTCTGGTGCTGGAGGGCCATAAGGAGCCGGTCAGGAAGTTTCATCTGTTGAACAACTCTACTTCCTCTCACCTGTTCTCTTGGTCGTTTGATGGCACTGTCAAGGTGAACAGAACCTCTACTAACTTCTCTGCATTCGCCAGTGAATGAATCCATCTAAAGCGTGCACAGAGTATAAAGGATGACGTGTAGACCTCATTTAACTCTTCTATAGACTGCATTGCTTTCTGTGCAAAACATGGTTATCAAGCCCAAATTGTGGACTGAAAGCACAGTCAATCATGATAATTAGGTGATGCATGCACTTAATCACTTGCAAACAGCTTTTTTTAGGATCTCATCAGCAGTCGTCGTTACACTTCACCCCAGTTGTAATCAGGGCTTCTGTGGGAAAGACTGTTTACATGGTCCACAACTTCCTGCCACTTTCCACAAATAGGGTACAAAAATCAGCCTGAACCATTTAAATTTGGTCTATATCTATAAAAAGAGGTGCTTAGCCTCTATTTAAAGTCTCAGAAAATTATAAAAGCGATTTTGATTTTCTGTTATGTTTGTATGAGGTCTAAATAGTTTGAAATGGATTTTAGGTAGTGGTGTAATTATCTAGGAATAGAAAAAGAATGGAAAAAAAAAAAAAGAATACAATGACTGTTTAAAATTGACTACACCTAACTGGTTAACAGGAGTGGAAATTTAGTATAAATTAGGCTTTAACTTTGTAGGATCTAAAAAATAAGATAACAGACTAAGTGTAGTTTTCTTTTTTTTTGTAGTCATCTGAGGTGAGAGGCCAAAATATATACTTGAATGTTTAAAACTATAGCAACCTTTCATATTAAGGTTCCCTTGTTTTTTTGTTTAGATACGTTTATAATTGTCATGCATTTCAATTTTCAAAGTTTTAATTTATTTAAATCAAATCGTGGGACACTGAAGTGTACCATATTAATGCAATGCTCCTCCTGCTGTTTTCAGCAAAGCACTCTGTTTCTTTTTGTTGCAGGTCTGGGATCTGGACAGAGGTCAGATGCTGCAAAACCTCGAGTGTCATAAGGGTGCTGTCTTGTCATGTGACGTGTCCTCTGATGGATGTCTCTTTGCCACCACATCGGCCGATAGGACTGCTAAGGTCAGAGAAGAGGCACAGATTCATACATCAGATCAGTGTCAGCGGACAAGATATTGTTCACCCTAAACTCTGAGCTTTGGCCGCCTCTGTGTTTAGATTCTGGACTCTGACTGTGGGAACACCTGCTCCCGTTACACTGTTAGTTTGTGTTTACTGTAGGTGTGAGTCTGTGTTGGTACAGCATAAGGACTGTGCTAGGTGACTACCTGGAGTATCTTTACTGAGCCCTGGGTGATTGCCTTAATGATGCCATGTACAGCCAAATTCTGCCTAATTAACTTTGTGTGAGCACAGTACAAAAGCTCACAGATACACGTACACACACGCATGACGTCCTCTGTTTGTGGTATCAGAGGTCAGAGTCCAGTCTGCTCATCTGAGAGCGTAATGAGATGAAGTTCTCTCGCTCCGTATGACACCGCCTATACCAGAAGAGCTTTCTAATGAGATGCCATGTTCACGTCTGTCTGCCAGACGAGAGAGAGAGAGGACGGCAAAGTGAATTTGGAGAGCTGATCAGAAAAATAATTCATGCCAAATGGACCCGCCACAAATAATGACTAACTCTGACTAAAATTAGAGATGGAAAAACAAATTTCAAGCAGCAGTTTGGATCATTTGCTCAACCTTGTTCTGATTCCATTTATTAGATTAACACTTTCACAAAGAGATCTATTAAAAGTGACATTAGATCTCTTCAAAATATTTTACAGCACAAAATAACGATGTTATCAGATTTGCTCTTGTTCAGTTCATGCAGTAAAATGGCTTATAACTGTTGATTTTGTTCCCTAAGGTGTGGGGCAGTGCCTCGTGGGAGATGACTTTTTTGCTGATGGGACACAAGGACTGCGTCCGTAGCTGCCGTTTTTCTTGGGACAACAAGCAACTTGCGACGGGCGACGACAATGGAGAAATCAGGGTATAATCTTAAGCTGCTTCAAACTGTGAATCATCTGTGTTAAAAGGAGTAAAGATCTGTTTGTGACCTTGATCAAGCTTCAGAAAGATTTTGGTATGATTTGGTATGTTGAGGATTTTTGACATTTGCGACCCCATCCCTCTTTTTTTTTTTATTTTTTTTTTTACTTTCTCTCTATTTTTAATAACCAAAAAGCCAGTAATGATGCCTAATAAAAGTACTCTCAGATCTTTTTGTAAAAAACAAAAAACAAAAAAACCCTTCAAAATTAGCAATACAGTATGTCTTACAATCAGTTTTTTTTTTGTTCCTGGTAGTTGTGCTTCCCTGTCACTTTTTTTTTTTTTTTTTTTTTTTTTTGACAGCTGTGTTGGCAACAGTTCTACATATTAACTTCACACTTTTTTTTTTAAATTCTACACATTATAGGTGACTAGTTTCTCTAATTAAATAATCAATCACAAATATGGTTGTGAAGAAATTGTGATGGGCAAAAGTAATCAATAATTGTGAATTTTGGGTAACTGTAAATGTGAGCAGACATTATGGCCACATTGAGAGCAAATAGAGATGTTAAGAAAAGTGATGTAGGAACAAATACACTTTGAAACCTCAAAACTCAGCCTCCTTTCTTTTGAGTTTTTCTTGTGGGGACAGGCCCGGTGCTCAGAACTGTAAAGAAAAAATCTACCTCATCAATTAAAGATGGTTCTTGCAAAGAGAGAAAGTGAGAGAACCACAAAAAGAGAGATGCTGTGATGTTATAATTCATGGCCTGTGGTGATTTTCGAAGCTCACGTCTCTGTTTAACACACCTTACTGCAAAACACACACATCACTTATCTGTAAATCCGGCTTTAGTGCTGTAAATAAGGATATATATATATTCGTATTTGGTGTGTTTTATCTTCTCACACGCAATTTCTGATTGTTACAAGAAGCATTGATGCATTATAAATACACTTTTGTGAAATCTACGTTGTGTTGTATCAGTTTTGATAACCCATTACTTTTGTAACAATGTTGTGTATCTGAAGCTGTGGCGCATGCTGGATGGAGCTCTTCTGAAGATCTGTTCACGGGACACTAAGGACTCCATGGACTCTTTCCACGGTGGATGGTTGACTGACCTGCACTTCTCCCCTGATAACAGAGTACTGGTCTCTACAGGCGGATACATCAAGGTACACACATTATATAGATGACGTCACTGTATACAGGCAAATGCTTAGTGGCGCACCCTGGAAAAGAGCAGGTTTTTTATTCATTTTATTTTTTTATTAATTTAACCTGAGAATTCTTCATGTGCAGTTATGATTTAGAGCTGGGGAAAAATAATGAAAAGGTTTATTATTTTGCTTGATTGGTGAATTAAAAAATGCAGCATGAATCAGTGGAGCCTGATTGTTGATAAAACAAAACAAAAAAACAACACTTATGAGCCTAAGAGTGTCTGAGATGAGGGTGCCAGGAATAATTTACAGCATTAACAGCTATTTAATACATTTATACAAATTAAAATAAACACAGTTAATCATTAAATTTGAAAATGTTATTTCCATTTTTATCTTTTTTTTTTCTTTTTTTTTAATAATTATATAATTATAACAATCCCCATTGCCCTGCGTTCTTTGAGGCGTGGTGCAGATCTGTAAAAGTGCAACCAAGATGAAGGTTTGTGACGTCATGACCATTTCATCTGTATTATCAGGCAGACGCTTGTCCGATCGCTCATGTCACAGAGAAACATTATCATGTCAGGAACGGAGCGAGACTAACTTCCATCAACACTGTCAGCCATTATCCATCACGCATTGAGACTTCTTTATTAATATACTCAGAGCCGTCTGTACATTGTGTAAGTGTCACAAGCGTAATGATGCTTCATCACGCATCAATCTGTCAGTTTATCAAATGCGTCTGCATCAGGCTGACCCTCCGCTCGAGCGCATGAGCGACGGATCCATCGGAGACCCGATAATAAGCTCTGATTGATCACCGGCTGTCCTCACACTCAGGATCCCGCTGTCTATAATATCAAATGCTAAATTAATCATCGTACGCGTCGGTGCCAAATCCCCAGCCAAACATCTCCATCAGACCGAACCAAACCTGCCGTAAATCTGCTACGACCACACAAAGGAAGGAGGTGTGTGAGATGTGAGTTGTCACGCTGCAATTCCAGCACTTCTGTTGCGATTTGAGAATTTACGTTGCCTGCAGGATCCGGTTATATTTCGGAGCAGATGTTGTGTGAAGTCAGTTTGTTTTCCATTGCAATAGTTGATTCTGTGAAGGATCCCTTTTATTTCAGACATGTGATATAGACGCAAACTGACATTTTCAAAGCAAAATAATGGTCCGAGCCATGACCTAGCAGTTTGCACATTGAGTTGTGGTGCTCATGTAGCGGCACAAGTTTGAATTCAGCCTGCAACGTTGTCCTGTTTTCACCACCATCTCCTCTATCACCAATCATGTTAATTAAATGTGACCAAAAGACCCCAAAAAGATTTAAAAGAATAGCAAAGTAATCAATTTAAGCTGAATTTTGTCAGGTGTCATAATGCAAAGGGACAGCAGCCTCGTTTGCTCTATTAAACTCTGTTTAGCTTTGTCATTCAGACAGCAGAAACAGTCTAGTATATATTGCCATGCTTGAGCTTGTTCAGCACGGCAGCTCTCTGCGTTCACTTTGAGGTGATCTGCCTCTCAGCCGCATCTGCATCTTTTGATGTCTGCCTTCTGCAGTTTGTCAACGACATGTTTCTATTTGTATCGAGCCGTCAGCGACGCTTGTTCTTTGACACCATTTGCAGTTCAGTCCATCAGAGTACAAAAACAACTTGAGTTGACTGGCCTGCCGCCGTCCACGTTTAATCTCACGGTAACAGATCTTAGTTTGTTTAAGCCGGGCTCACACTGTGCGTTTTTTTTTTTAATTTAATTTTATTTTTTTTAAGTCCTTTAGGATTGTACTTGTCAGACTGTACGAACATGATGATCATGTCACACTATGCGATCTCAGTTGTCATTAATGTCAGACTGTACGACAGTCAAGACGAGTTAAAAACGGGTGCGTGCAAGAAAACTTGTCCGTAGTTTTACATTATCAACCCATGCACGTCCAGTGACTGCGAACTGCATTGCATGCGGGGCCGAAATGTTGGCTGTCATGAAAAGTATACGAACGGCGGCAATACCGGTGTGTTTAAGAAGAATAGTGTATGTATTAATACACACCCACATGAAAACAGCAGCGCAACCAGTGTTTATATAAAAAAGAAACATATCAGATGAATTCCGTGAGCGCCAGAATTTATGGCTGATAGAATAATTCTCTAGCATTAATTCTGCTCATAGCTTGCCTTGAAAAACGGAGACAGTTTGATATTCGTCGTAGGGGTAGTCACACTGCAGGACTGTCCGCCAAATCTTCTGACACTGCCAGAATTTCGTTGGAGGTGAAATTTGATCGCAACGGCCATTAATCGGCTGACGGTGAACATGTCAAACCAGCGATCAAAGACTACGGATTTTAGCCTAGGATTATAGGAATCTTTTAGGATTTTCAAAATTTGTCCCAGACGACCAAATCGTGGCCAAAATCGCACAGTGTGAGCCGGGCTTTAGAGTCAGACAGCGAGTCAGGGATTCATTAGTAAATGCTTGCAGATTCAGTGATTCGGACTGATTCAAACTAATTCGTGAGGCGTACGTATAGTTTGACTTTTTTTCATTAGCTGGATCGGCTTAATTTTTGTTAGTGTTCATGGAGGTCAGTGAAACTGCCTAGTAGTAGCAATGAGTTATTTCATGCCATTTAAAACTAGAGACGTTCCATTGTGAGATTTTTCACTACATGAACATTGTGACCAAAGGAATTTGTTGATTTTATGTATAGAATCTTTAATCTGATGAACTATATATATATATATATTATTATTTTTTTGGACGATGAATCACAAAAAATAGATTTAGGGAGTTTGTAACCATAACTGTATAAGACCTTCATTCATCTTCAGAACACAAATTAAGGTATTTTTGATTAAATTCGAGAGCTTTCTGACCTTGTATAGACAGCAATACAACTGACACGTTCAAGAGTGCTACAAGAATGCTTTGTGTGAATAGAACAAGAGACAAGAAATTGTTGAATAAAGTAATTATTTTTCTGTCAGTGTTTGTGCATTGATGACAGTACCACTCATGCGTTATTTGTTTTCTTTGTGCACAAAAAGTATTCTCGTAGCTATTTTAATGATGTCCTTGCTAACTTTTTGGGTCTTGAACTTGTCAGTTGTGTTGCTGAATATGCAGGGTCAGAAAGCTCTTGGGTTTCATCAAATATCTTAATTTGTGTTCCGAAGATGAACAAAGGTCTAATGGGTTTGGAATGACATGAGGATGGAGTAATGACAGCATTTTCATTTTTGGGTGAACGATCCCTTTAAAACAACATCAGTTTCATTTAAGCATCACTTGTATCATCAATATTGACACCCCTAATTGAAATGGGAAAACGGTATTAATCTGTTATTTTAGGAGCGTTCTGTCCTTTTGTCTCTGTCTGTCCTCATTGAGACAGGACATGTCCTGTCTCCAGTCCAACCCAGTTTCATCTGCAAAGGACAAATCAGCAGGGCATCTGTCTTTTCACACTGTCTCCTTGTCTGTTTTCCTTCAGCTTTTATTTTCTTTCTCATTTGTCAGGATGTGTGAAGTCTGCATCAGGCTATTGTGTCACCTATTTATTTAAAGTCAAGGCAGAATTGTTAGATAGCATGCAGGAAACGTGCATAAAGAATGATGCTACTGTACATGCACTCATTTTGCCCTTCACTCTGAGAGGTAAATGTTTTGTGTGCTTGAGTGATTTATGAGTGAAAGCTAAACTGAAAGTGGCCTTTATAAAAGACAAATGGTTGGTGTAACTGTGTGCGAGTGACAAAGCGTTCCTCCGTGTGAGACCGAAATATTTCCTGGAGGAGAAACGGATGAGGAGGTCAGCCAGGATATTACACCTTTAGTGAGGAAGAGGCTCATACGCATTAAATCACACCGCCTGACTCCTTTTCGTTCACACACGTACAGTGTTGTTTGTCCTCTGGAGGATTTGGCTGCTGTTGGGAGACTCATAGTAATTCACACACATCAGCTCCGGGGCATCCAAACCTTCACCTCTACCAGACAGAATGTTTATATCACAGCAGTTTATTGCTTCGAGTCCCACCACAGCGTTCACCTGCAAATAAGAGACTCTCTATTTCCTTTGTCTGTTTCTGCTGTCGAACAACAGTGAGAAAAAAGCTGTTTGATTGGTTTTGTAGCAGTAGCAACTCTTTACCCAACGGTACAACCAGAGTTTCACAATTCCTCTGAGGTGTCTGGATGCGTAAGGGAGATGGCTTGTTCTCGTCCCGCTGTCACAACTTTAGTTTCTACACAACGTTCACTCACTCTGTCTAATGACAGTCAAGATGGGTCTGAAAGAGGAAATGGAGGGAAAAACCAGGGTAGATTAGATGATGATGGATTTTTATTGTGGAATATGCAATGAGTAGTTGATTTAACTCAACTGAATTGAATACTAATGCACACAGAGTTGTCAGTAATGTAGAGTTGATTTTTATTATTTTAATTTTTTTTAAGTGTTAATTTGCAATAAAATGGCTTGGAGACTGTTTAAATGTACATTTTATTGTAAGACTTTATTTATTTTTTTGTAGTAGAAGCAGTTTGTCACTGATTAAAGGTCCTTGCGCACAGTCTGAAATTTTCGTATGGGTTTTCCTTTTTTTTTCTGTATTTGTCATCCTTTCCTATCAAAATGCTTGTTACGGATGTGAAAACGCAGAAAATCCAAACTGATCCGAATATTTCTTTTATTTTTTTCATGACGGAGGAAAGTTTTGGAGCCAGTGTGTAAATGTGATTGACAACGTGAGGTTATTTATTTTTTTAACGTGCAAAAATTTCAGCGGCGAATTTTGGACTTAACGTGCATAATGTTTATGTAAAGGTAGGATTGCTACCTTTTATGCACTTTGCAATGCGAAATGTATGGAAAAACCAAGTTTAATCCAAATGAAAGTTAGATGACTTGTTTGTAGGTAAACAAGCATTTCCTTTTTTTAATTTTGAAGCTTTTTTTTGTCCGCTACTTCTGGTTATAGCCTTTCATTATTTAATAGTTTCTGAGAGAATTCACTCTATCCACTTGTTTTTCCTTTCATTGTTTGCCAGCGGCAGAACAAGCACTTGTACCGCAGGAAAGCTCGACACAGATTGTAACACCTGTCACTTGAAGGCTCCACTTTCTTCATTTCTCTTGTGCACCCATAGTGCAGCAATGGGAATGGCCGCTTTGCCCAACTATCAATTGCCTTTCTATCCTGTGGCTCGTACGATACATTCAAAGCCTTTTGAAACGTATGACAAGTTACAATTTTGGTCTGTTACTCTCAAGCCAAAGCGGTTCAAGCGACGTTTAGTCAAGTAGACTTTTCATCTTTTGATGATCGGTCCCTTTAACTTGCTATTTAAATGTCGTCTCTTACTCCTCCAGTCTTATACTTGATGAATTGTCCTGCATTTCAGTTTTGTCCAGAGGGGAGATGTTAAATGGCTTTTTGTCAGACATCGGCCATTGAGAGGACAAACTTGTGTACAGTGTAGTCTTTTTAGGTGCTCGCAGCAACTCATAAACTTCCAAAAGATGGCAACGCCACAAGTTGCGATTTTTTTTTTTTTTTTTTTTTTTTTTTTTCACTGCCCGTAATGACTCAATTTTGACTTTATCTGGTTGAAAGAGATCTGAACGTTTAGCTTAGGGCGGGCAGGCGGGCAGGCAGACACACACGCCGGTGCCACGAGTCAGCGATTCGGTCCTGACTCCTGGCAGATGACCCGTCAGAACGTGTTCACACAGGAAAGATGCTACTGAGGGCTGACAGCACAGCGCACACCCCTGTTCCTCTCAGAGTGGAGGATTCCTCTGCGCACCGCAGACAATGGAAAGAGCGAGAAAGAAGACAAACAGAATAAAAGAGATTGTAGGAAAGAAAGAAAAGGGATTGTACGCACATGAATATTTCAGCCTTTGGAGTCTTAAATGAATAATTTAGCTTTGAAGTCTGAGGTGGGTTCCCCCTCTTCTCCTGGTTTTCCCCCTGCTCCTGTGGAAGTGTAGTTAGACGAGGTATATGGGGTTATTGTTACGTAATGTGGCCTGCCCAAGTGCTTTTTTTACTGCAGGCCAGAGAAGCATGATTTAAGAAGTCTATTTTGAGTTGTATGTCACAGCATCCGTTTTTGACTCTACAAGATATTCCCATGTGACGCTGCAGAAGTGACACTAAAAACTGCAAACGTTGCCGTTACAATTGTAGATTTTAGATTACAAAAGCGAATACAAACAGAAGAGTTCCCTGGTTTTGAATATCCTGTTTCATATGGAAATTTCACTTTAAAGTCAAAATTGTGTTTTTGACAGAGTAGCAGCTGTAGCTTGGCCAACCCAATCACCGTACAGCGTTGCTGGTGGTCAACAACCCAAAACGCACAGGGGGTGAGAGTGAACAAGTAACAGGGTCACTGCAGCCACTACCGCTATACCCTCGGGCATGTCGCTCAACTTCACAGCGCCCCGGGGGTCAGAAGATGACAGCTGACCACTGATCTTCTGACCTGAACCGTCCCCGTTTGCTTGTGTGTGTAGAAATGTGATGGGTTCAGGAGGAGGTCTGCAATTCTTCACTCACTTGAGTCATAAAATTGTCCTTTTTTCTGTCTTATTCATGCAACACACACTCCTTGAACCCTTTCACTCACTCTCCTGGCTGAGACGCTGAGGTCCGGACGAATCGTGTCCTCTCGTTCAGGTTTTTTTTTTTTTTTTGCAGAAATGAGTCTAGTCTGCTTTGGCTACATGTAAATGTTTTTTTTTTTTTTTTTAAATTGTGTGGCATTTAAGGTGCACAATGCGTTTGCGTTTGGAGACGAGTAGTGGGTGAAGCGGAGCAAGGTCAGGTGTGTCTTTCCAGACTGCACTATGCTGTCCACTGTGTGTAGCAGACTTGGCCTTGGCCTGGTGAATAATTTAAGGAGGTCTTGTTTCTTTACTAGTGACATTTTTTTTACTCTGGTTGCATAATAGCACTTCTTAGCCTGAATGTGCAGATATTTTATGTGCCCTATGATGATTTTATTATTTTTTTTGGTGCCAGAATGTGAAGTTTGTGTTTGAGAATGCTTTCTCTCCATCTGCTGTCGCGTTTGGGCCCGTTGCCTTTATGCTGATGTAAGGACACTGAGTTTCAATGCAAGAGTACAGCAGAAATGTCCTATTTATGCATTCAATGCTATTTAAGTGATTCCGACTTGCACTAGCACTAAAACATCAGCGTGTTTGACTTGGCAGATGTGGTGTTTAGACATACGAGTCCAAGGTTTGTTTCCTTGACACAGGGCTACTTTCTTAACTTTTGAAAAAATAAAAATAAAAAATAGAGCACGCGTTCATCCAGCGGAAAGAATAAATCTGTGTTAAGCCCTTTTTGGACAGAATTAGTTTTCCACGAGGAGGTCAGGTGATTTTGTGTTAATCCTGTCCGAATGAAACACAACTGCGTTTACAAACGTAACCTTTTGCAATTTACCTACGTCGGTCTGTGCATTGCTTGCCGTCACACAAGCTTCTTTTTGTAAGTAGTTTCAGAGAAAAGAATATTAAAGCCAAGTGGTGTAAAATTTTCTAAAACAATTGAGTTAACTGATGTTGTCTAGTACAAAAGCGATCACATCCGCAAGCGTGCTGCTTTACCTTGAATCACACCCATTGAGGGCAGGAAACGGATGTTCCAAACATATTAAGGTTGAAGTAATCAGGTGGGGTATCTGCGAGCCTCCCGCATGGTAGGCTGTGATCTCTTAACAATTCAGTGAACACTGTGCTGTCTACGTGGGCATGAATGAATGAGTCTGGTGTGACTGACTGGGGTTTTTAAACCCACCGTATGTGTGCACAATTGGCTGGCTCACTCCTTTAGTGCTGACACTTTGCCTCTACACTCTCCAAAACCCAAGGTGATAACAGAGCAGACTATCTTAGCTGAGAACACAGGCCATCAGGTAAAGGAAAATGTTATTTTTCAGAAACTGTATGAGCGAAGCAATGTGTGGTATGTGCACAAGGCAGTCTTGTCCCTCTGTTTGGTACACCGGGCAGAAAACTCAGTCTCGGCTGGTGTGCGAGTTTTCAACACATAGCCGTAAGTTGTGGAGAACGAGGTTGTTAAATGCAAACGAGACCCGTTAATTCACCGAAAGGGCTGCCTGATTAACGAGTCTGTCAGGGGCTGTGTTTTGCGCATCTGCACGCGTAGACCGTTAAAAACAAGCACTGCGGTCGAAGGCATCTGTTGTCGCTGACGGTTTGGCTGGTAGCTGCGCGGTGGCCTCATTTTCTCAGCGTGGCAAACTAACGACAATCACACCGCAACCCTCTGGCATTCGCACTCATTTAGAAGTTCTGTTAACATGCGTTTGATGACATTTCCTTTGCTGCTTTCTCTGTGTTTCTGAGTTTCCGTGCAGCTGTAGGGAACAGAGACCCTCAGGTGTCGGTGTCTGAAGTTTTGCATGTGTTGTGCTGTTGAAAATGCTGTAATTGTTACAATGATGCACAGACATTGAGGTAATGTTGCTCATTGTATTTATTTATTTATTTTTCTTTCTTTTTTTTTTTCACTGTTGCAGTGGTGGAGTGCAGAGACCGGAGAGGCCTTGCAGACATTCTACACGATGGGAGCCAATCTGAAGAAGATCCACGTGTCAGCTGATTTCACCACGTTTGTCACCGTGGACAGCATTGGAATCCTTTATGTTTTAAAGAAGGTGGAGGGAGGAAGCCTCTAGCTATTGCTTTACGAAATGTTTTAAGTATTGTACAAATGTTTAGGACTAAAAAAATTTTTTGGAGAATCCTTGTGAGTGCAAGAAATTGAGTTCCAAATCATTCATAATATTTTTGTTTAATGCTTTTTCTTGCTGAGGTTTCCTAATATTGAATTGAACAATCTGTCCTCTTCTATGACGTGTTTGTGCTGTCGTAATTGAAGGCAAGTACTCTGACCCACATTGACGGAAGCCTTTGTATCTGTTTTTTTAGAGAGCGTACACAGCCCAGTCTGGGATTTCTTCTTAGCCCAAGCTTTTGAACCAATGCCTTAATGTGCAAGAAGTGCAATTTGAGTCGTTGTGCTTTATTTTTGCACTAAAATTTGTAGCGAAGGCTCAGGTGCCTCATTGTAACTTTATGACTACAGACTTTATATTTAAGATAAGTCATTGGGATGTAGCACAGTTTGTGGGTAGGTTTCTCAATGAGCTGAGGAAAAACAAAGAAACTACACCCGAATTTCAGCATTGTCTGTGAAAAGGAATTGCTTGCAAGTCAATGTGTAATGGTATGAAAGTGAAATGCTGTAACCAGGGTCCCATTTGTCCAAACATGCACACCATTGGATTACCAAAAGGTGAAAGTGTAATTGTTTTTGGTGCTTAAGCATGTTGTAATGTGAATGCAATACAATCAAGGAGGACCAAGGCAAGTAGTGTGCGTGTGTCATCATTGATGTTGATGAATGTGTTATTTGCATGTTTGTTTTCCCCCAGCGCTTTACTGCATATGAAGTGTTATATTGTGTTTTTGGCATGTACCAGGTAAAGTGTTAAATTCCCCCCCAAAATTTGTATTGAGCGCGTGTCTGAGTGTGAGGAGGGCAGCGTAATGCACGGAAGTGCTGACACAGCAGCGGTCACGCTCCGTCTGTTTCTGACACTTCCTGCTGGCAGCTGGCTGATGAGAACAGACAGCGCACTGTCATGTCCAAATGTCATTGTCGAGCTGAGCGCTGCAATGCGCAGTCAGCTGAAGCGGTAGATTGCGTTAGTTGTTTGCAAGCGTTTGTGAAAAGCGCTTTTTGAGGTAAGTATGATGTAGTGTTTATTTAGGGGTGAGAGGAGTTGCTTTGTGCAGGATTGTGTTTAGGGAAACGGAGCCGGAGCAGGAAGTAGAGCAAGTGTAATGGGGTGAGCGGCAGCAGCTTTTCTGAACTGCAGTCCCAGGGACCATGTGAAATGCTGCGTGAGGCGGGTCCTTAGTACTGGAGTGTAGAAACGGTGGGTAACAGCAGGGTGTTGGCGTGAGATGTGACCGGGAGGCTCCGTCAGGGATTTAGGGCTTCCGCAGCAGTGCGCATTTAGTGTGGCTCCTGTATTGGACACCTAATTCATGTCTTGTAGTTGCTGCTAGTGAGCTGATGATTTGAATGAGGTGTGCCAGTGCAGGAATCCTAGGAAACGTGTAGAGCTGAGGATATGGGGCCAAGCTGTGGAAGTAGTGTTTAGAGTAGGGCTCTTTAAAGCTGGCTTGTGAGAGCCACTTTCCTGCAGAGTCGAGCTCCAACCCTGATCAAGCTTCCTAATGATATTCCGTTTTTTTTGGTGTCACTTTCATTAACATTAAAAAAAAAAAAAAAAAACCCGATAAAAACCTAAAAAAAAAAACTAAATGGGGTCTAATGTGTGGCCTATAAACAATTTATATTGAGGGAGGGGTCAAGTAACACAAGCAAACTGTGCGCTAGAGTTATGTCGTGAATCAATTCACTATAGTGAAAGTTAAAAAAACTGACAAAAAGCTTTCTAATGCTGCATTAACGGCGCATATTCTCTGAGACAACGAGAGACTAAACTACTTCAACATTTGCTGATAACTTTATATAACGGTCTTAAATTATTCTCATATTTCTCTTGTGGCCCGTATAGTGAAAAACATGAGAAGAAACTTATTTTGTGTTAAACGGGTTGTTTTTGAAAATCGGTGCATGAAATAAAGCTGCTCTTAATTTTTATTGATGACTGCAGTGTTAATTGTAATTATAGGCCTATAATTCATTGTATAAATTAATAGACCGGTTTAAAAAAAACTTTTTAAAAACATTTTCAATGAGTAAGCTAATAGCCTAAACTTTAATTATCCTCACAGCACGTGATGCGCTATGAAATTATCACTAATTTCATATAGCTAATTTAATAAAAGTAACAATAATAAGAATGTAACAGGCCTATATTAATTGGAAATGCTAAATCCTCTTAATATTGCGCATTTTTGATGCTTTTGACTATCTCTGCTATCGTCGACACGATACGACGCAACTCAGCACGGGGAGGTTATCGTGGGGCCCCACCGCAGCGCGTGCCCTGCGTGCCCGTCTGCTATGCCACTGTGTGGAAATAGTTGTATGAATTGTCGGCACTTTATTGTAAAAAAAAAAAAAAAAAAATGGTTAGAATTTACCATGTTTTCCTGCCAGTTAGAATTGAAAGTGATTGACACTGGATGGTCAGAAAAAATTACTAAACGTGTTAAATAAATAAAAGAAGAAAAAATCCCTGCTTTCTCTTTCTATGTGCTTTCATAAATTGTATTAATTTGTAAGTGTCATATTTGGCAGTTGGCATAAGTTATATAGAGTGGCATATGAGAGTTCAATACCACAGGGGAAAAAAAAAAAAAACAGTAAAATGCCTTTTTCAAAGCTGCTGTATATAAAAAACACAAGGTGGCTGAATTTGCATGCTATTTAGATAGCTGAAGCCCCCACTCCTAGCACCCCCAACAAAAAAATCCTGGAGCCGCCACTGGAGGATAGTAACGACTTGGAGAGAGGGAGAGATGTTATGTTTTTTTTTTTATAAAAATGGAGGCCAAAACTGTGCCAAGTATAAATACATAGTAAATTGTTTCAATTTTTCTTTTTCCTCCTTTTCATGTAATAAAAGAGCTCTACAACCCCTGCTTTTCCTTGTGTTTTTGGAAGGGAAATCATATTTCCAATGCTATGCTCACATTCAGCCCACGCACAAGCATGTGCTCTTTTCACAGTACAAAAACTACAATACCGCAGCCCCAACTGCTACTTCGTTCTTGACCTGCCTGACATCTGAACCAGAGGTGACACTTATTGCTACGTGCCACCCCTCTTTTACTACGTGTGTGCTGGAACTTATGTAGCGCTACTCTGATAAGCTTATGCCTCATAATGACTACCGCTCATTTTGGTACATTATTTGGGATCAAGCCTTGGTTTAGGTTGAACAGGCAATACATTAGCCTTCCAACACACCTACCTGCCTGCTGTCGCCTCCATGTCCCAGGAGCTCCTTTACTGGATGCGCCGATCGGACAAGAACTTTCTCAATCACCACAACAAGCCACTATCCTGCATCACAGTAGACCAGGGGTCCGCCATCCTGAGATCCACCTTCCTGCACAATTCACTTCCAACTGGAATCAAATACACCTGTCTGTAATTATCAGCTTTCTCTGAGGAACTTTATTAGTTACGTGTGGCTTTCAAATGAACTTTTCAGGTAGGTACATCTCCACAAACTGGATTGGGCACCCCTGCGCTACGTTTCCCACAGGCCAGGGGCCTCATTTATTAAACGGTGCGCAGAAACCATCTTAAAATTGATCTTACGATCATCTCTCAAATATGCGTACGGGTGATTCATAAAATGAACTTTCAGATGTGAAATCTACTTTGAACTTGCGCGCAGATGAATGGTTTCAACTCTCTGCTTGTAAACGACTGCTTGAATTAATGTCATTACCATGTAAAAGGTCGCCAGTCATCATCCAAATTCTTTAATTTAGAACAGCGATCTGCAAGAACAGCTTACATTTCCAAAAACCCGCAGTACTCCAAGAAAAAGTGTTTTTTGAGGCTGAGGCTAAGCATTTTTCCACGTCAATGACAGTTTTTACAAATATGAGCGTTGGCGAGGATTTAAGCGTACGCACACTCTAAGATCAAATCTGAGCGTACACACGCTTTATAAATGAGGCCCCAGGTCAGCCTTGCAATTAGAGCACACATTCCATTCCATCGTCCGAGCCAGCTTATCTGCGGTATGAACAAGACTTCCCTCGTGCTGAAATGTTGCTGGAGGTTCAGTGAAAACGCTCATATTCCTCTTAACTGTTACATAACCCATCGCAGCATTCCCAAGCTGATGCCACCTATGGTCAAAGTCAGCTTTGTTGTGCCCTTTTGCAGATGTACCACAACTGATTGTTTGGAATAGGGCAGCTGCTTTTCTGCTCTATCCTTTTTCTTACCATGTATTGATTGGTGAGGTACCAACATCATTTATCTTTTCATCTCTTAAGCATATTAAACAAATGTTTACATTATAAACAACTGAACATTTCATCTTTGACCATTTACTCCACTTTGCCCAAATACACAGTCGCAGACTGCTTGACAAAATCATACAGCGAACAGCTTAACTTCTTTTCCCCAAAAACAGTTGCAGAGGACAAATTGGTAAGAAATTCTCAACAGGATTCTGAAAGACACAACAACGATCGCAAATCCCAAAAATCGCACAAGTCATGAACATACATACAAAAAGCATTGTGTAAGTGTAAGACGCCTTTACACACTCAAATCCTCTTAACCGTATACAAAGCACATAATCGGTACCTGCCATTATCATCCTACTAATCACTGCACACTCGGTTTGTATGAGGCTAGTCGTCTCTGACTCGTGTGCGCCTGCATCATCTGTCTTCTGCCCCTGCTCCCTGAACCTTGGCCTGAGAATGGTTCCTGTCAGCTGCTCTCGCTGTTGGTGCCTACTTTATTGCTCGCTCTCGTCAGGTCAGGTGGCGTGGAGCCAACTGCGCGCATATGACAGAGTCGCAGAGAACAAGACAACGGACACCAAAGCCACAGGTCAGCGTGCCGTTGGTCTTTCCTGCCGCATCCCTCTCGGTGTGGCGGCGTATGCCGCTGTGACGGGTGCTCGCGGAACTTTGGATGCGATCCCGCTCCTGAATGCGATCCTAGTCCTGCTGCGAGCAAAGCTAACTTGTGGAGGAAATGCATGCTATGTTTGTCGTTACAAAAATACTTAACCCAAAACCCCAAATTCCCATTCTGTTATTCACCCAAATGACTGACTTTCTTCTCAAGGACACAAAAGAACAATTTAGAGCAGGGATGGCCCGCTCCAGTCCTGGAGTGGTCTGTGCAACTCTGGAACTACATTCAATGTCTTCTGAAGCCAATTGTTTTGTATTAGCAACACAAAAAATTTGGAGTTGGTCAATGAAAAATGATTGCCGTCCACAGTAGCTTACAACTCAATTCCACACATTGCAATTGTATGACCGTTTTGTTACTTTTTTACACCTCTTCCATTAAACTACAGTGCAAAATGCTGTACTGGTGCTACATGCAGTGTAAACGTTTTACTAAACATTTTCTCTCTCGCACAAAACTCCACATCATGTAGATTGTTCTTGGAATGACTATTTTACCCACATGACTTCACGGAGTGACAGGAAATGTAACTACACCTTAAGCCAGTGGGTGTCCAGTCCTGCTCCTGGAGGACCGCTTTCCAGCCAACTTTAACTCCACGTCTAATTAAACACACCACGACCAGCTAATCGAGGGCTGCTCCCAAAATTAAATACTGTCTTACTATATAGGACACCAATTCACAGTTTTTACAAAACGTTAAGCAAAGAAAGTACTCGGATGACTACTTCCATCGAGATTCTTAAGTTTGCATCCAATGGACATTTTACTATCCTGTGATGCCACAGGAGATAAATTGTGAATGGCGTCAAAGCAACGCAACTGAGTATGTATGTCAAAATTTCATTTGTACTACGGACATTCGTACTATGCGCAGCATAGTTTCTCAAGGACAAGAAAAAACAGTTGCAAAGTAACTGCTTATTCAAAACAAGTGCCTATTTTTGGGGACAGCCTCTGTCTTCAGGATAACTACCAGACAGGTAACTTGGAGCTAAAATCTGTGGGAAAGCGGCCCTCTGGGAGCTGGATTGGACACCCCTGGTCTAAGATGAACATCGTTCCCATGATGTTAGTTATTGCGTGAGGCCTGATTTTGGGGAAAAAATCTCTGACCTGGAATCTTTTGATGGCAGACAAACTTGTTCGTGTAAGTGTGTGGATAAAGGCCGCTTCGTTCCGTTAATGCTTCCTTTGTTTAACGACCAAATGTGTAGAGTCAGCAAAACACGACTCTCACGAGCGATCTGCCAGTTCGCCACAGATACAGATAAACGGTCTGTGGTCTTACAGATAAACATTTGAGGACTTGGCCTAAATGTGCTTGTCCTTACGCTGATAGTAACCATCTCCATACCGTTTTGTAACATTACCATCTGTTCCTGAGATTGGGTGTACTTGCAGTCATACGACGCTCGTCTGCCACAAAACTTCAACCTAAACGAGGATGTGTGAGATTGCTTCTTATACTTTGCTTTGAGTAGGAGGGAAAGCTAAAACTTTGCCCCCTCTCGAAACGCATCTGGTCTCATTGACGGATGAATGTGGATCGTCGGCAGGTGTAATTTCTCTTTCGCCTTTCCCGTCATTGACTGAAGGGGAGGTGAAGCCCTAAACGGGCTCGTAGCCAGTGTTGCCATGGCAGCTGGTTTTAGGATGCTGAGCATCCTCCCAAAAATGTCCTTTCGTCTCACCTCCGACAGTGGTGGTGGGGGTACTCGATGACTTTGACCCCACAAAAATAACACTTATCTTCGCATCTGAACTTTGGGCACACGTCAACATTTTCAAAGGTAATAATGGGTCAAGGCAACCGTGGGATCGGGTTCAAAATATACAACAACCCTTACGTCAACATTTTCCACTGCCTACAGACACTGTGTGGTCTGTTTTATCTGTTAAAGGGACAACTTAAAGCTATAGTATCTTTTTTGGGTTAAAATTACATTTCAAAAAATAATTTGAAAAAAAATTGACATCGTTTGTCGGTTTTACATCACTCGTGTTTGCATGCTTCACATTCGTAAACAGCATTTGTAGCTTGTTCTTACACCAGTTGCTTAGAAGTTAAACGTGTCATCTCAATGGCTGCTTTTAATTAGCAAAATTCTAAAATGGCAATTGTCGTTCACATCTGGCTGTTGCGGAAACTAAAAAATCTCAAACTGCAGAGAGTCTGCGCTCAGAAAGAGAATGTTTCAGAAGTATGTGGTAAAACGAGAGTAAATGCTGAGTAACTTGCGATTTTGTTTCAACAGACATGGCTGACCCTGCATACCGTTACCAGAACCTTTATGTCGTCCATCTTGACATTACTGTGGCAAGGTTTGAATAAGAGTCTGAGCCAATATTTAGGTCTTGCATCAGCTGGAAATAGTTTCTTAAAATCCAAATACGTACGCTAATTTTACTTCATGTATTATTTTAATTTTAAAGGGATAGTTCACCCAAACATTCTGTCGTAAATTCTGTCATTAATCATCCTCATGTCATTCCAAACCCGTAAGACTTCGTTCATCTTCTGAAATCCAAGATCTCTCAGACCCTCCACAGACAGCAACGTTCCCAGGTCCAGAAACGTAGCAAGGACATCGGTAAAATAGTCCACGTGACATCAGGGGTTCAACCGTAATTTTACGAAGCTACGAGAATACTTTTTGTGTGCAAAGAAAACAAAAATAATGACTTTATTCAACAATTCTCCACCTCTTCCCGTCTGCAGCGGTGCACTGCCATTGTGGAAAGAGTATCAGGACGCATGCGCTTGCTTCCGCTTCATGTAAACGACATGGATTTAACATGGACATCATTTTTGGGTGAACTAACCCTTTATGCAAAAACATTAAATCTTTCAAAACAAATTCCTGCCGACATATTGCACTCATATCTCAATCCTTGTTAAAAGTTCCTATTACTGTGACAACAGAAATCACACAAATTGAAGGGTGCTCATTTCTGCTCTTGTATATTGCATTTTTGATCCTGCTTTAACACATCTAAGTCTCTGCTGAAGCCCAAGTGCTCAATTACCTGCTTTAGGAGAGTTTAATTAGAGATGCAGCTAAACTTCAGCATTCTTTTCGAACACAGTCGCAGCATAATAGACAGTGTTTCTGGCAAGGAAATACATTAAAATGACAACTTAGACTCACATACAATAGGCCTACATAGTATCAGTGTTTTATGAGTAACTCATTACTTACCTCACATTTGCATTATTTTTAGCTTATTTTTACACATAGACCTACCTTCTTTGTGCAGTACCTGTATGATGAAGTCAACATGAAATCAAACAAATCAAATTTACTGACTTAATACGCATCCTTGGTCATACTGTCAAAATAGGCAAATAAATGACGTACAGGAATTTTCAAGCCGCTAACAAGTTACAAAATAAGGACAACCTCAAATCTTTATAGCAACTTAGAAACTTTGGTAACACTTAGTTTACAGACCAATTCTCACTTGCTCATTAGCATGCATAATACTAGCATACTGGCCAATTATTAGTACTTAGAAAGCACATGCCTTATTCTACATGACCATACCTACACTTAACAACCACTTACTAACTATTAATAAACCGCAAATTAGGAGTTCACTGAGGCAACGGTCATAGTAAATAGTGAGAATTAGTCCCCAAACTAATGTGTGACCTAAAATTTTTACAAAAAGTTTCACTATTCAATATATATATATATATATATTTATTTATATACAGATCTGATTTTATTCAGAAACAGAAAACCGGCATCCTAAAAACCTACTGCCAACTCCAAAGGGAACCCCAACATCTAACTGTTGGTTAGCAATCACAGTTGTTCATTGCAGGACTTAACTAAACAGTGTTATTGTTACACCCAAGGCAAAATAATGTTCACTGAATGAAATGGCCATAAGCGCATAAATAGTTAAAGAAATAGACTGCAGGACTGTAGCCGCCACACCGAGCGGGACGCTTCCCGCCACCGCGTATTCAGATTAGCTGCCGATGTAACTTTAAACTGCGAAATGATCCTAAACGTCAATATTTGCTGACATTGTTAGGTAAGCACGCTTTGTTCTTTTTGTCAGAGATGATAAATGCAAGGTGAGGCCCTACAGTTTGATTTTGTGTGTTCCTAAAGCTCTGGCCCAGTTCTCGCTTATTCTCAGCTCTCCCGCATCTCTCTTTGTTCTTTTTATATCAACATGACTGAACTGGTTGAACGATCGTAAAGCCTCCTTTATTTTGATATCGCGGCAGAAATCTTTTTGGCACATTCTGTAAGTGTTAATTAATTGATCTGTAAGATAATTACATAAATGGTTATCCCCTGACGCTTAATTTAGTCAAAGGCTTCGGGATACGCGCCATCTGGGACGTAAGACTACAGTTATCTCATTATCTCTCATTCTATCTTTGTTGTGATAACATGATGAAATGGAAAGTGACGGATATTTGATAAAAGGTTATGGCAGTCAGATAGTCTTACCTCACAAACGTATCTTTCTGATGTAAACGGCCCTTGAAATGTTGTCTGATTTATAAGGCTCGGAGAGAAAGATGCTGTAAAACACTGTACAGATTGGGGAATAAAACATGCTGCAGGTCAAACTGAGGCTATAAATGTCTGTTGGATGTACATATCATAGTAAAGCTTTATGAAGTTCTCTATTGTTTTATTTAAGGTTTATAAAAACTTTAAAATAACTAATCCATCAACGTAAGAAGCAGCTTTCTTAGGTTGTCATATACCTGAAAGTCCTTCAATGAGCGTGCCGTGAGCATTACGGTGTTCTGCTGATTTGTGCTACCCTGTCAGATTTTGCCACTTCCCATTAAAACAGTAGGTAGTAAAATTTGACAACCAAAAATGCTACCTGTCAAATTATGCTTTATTAACGTCTACACCTACCCCAACCCAAAACCTACCCCTTACAGTAATGCAAATACAGTAATTGTGTTGTTCAGGGTTGTGGCTAGAATTGATACAGCTATGGCCGGAAACCAACAATAAATACATTTTTCTACCAAATAGATTGTTTTATTAACGTCTACACCTACCCCAACCCTAAACCTACCCCTTACAGTAATATACTGTAAATAGCAAATACAGTAATTATCGTTGTTCAGTGTGAGGAAAATGATGCGCGCATCAATCAGTAAGCCCTGGTAGGACAACTGACGGGTAGGATAAAATGTCAGGGCACTGGTTCGTTAGGTGCTGGTTGGTCTGAGTCATTTTCTTACACTAGCTGTGTAGTTTTCCTCCATCTGTAACTGCAACGTAACAGAGTAGTGTTAAGCAAGCTAGGAGGAGAAAGAAACAAGCTCCATGGAAACAGAGTGCTCAAGAAGTGAACCGTATGTCACCCCGCCAGAGGGGGATATTATCCTGAAACGCACACTCGCGTCCTTATCAGAACACATCTTTTAACACGATCTCTGGCTTTACAGAATTGTAATTTGTTGTAGCTCCCCAGAGGCCACTAATAAGTACATACACAAATAAATAACACGAACCATTTTTAGATATGGACACAAAGTGACAGAACATCAGGTAGATAGAACACAGAACAATATATAGATATATATAGATAGATAGATAGATCAGATGTTATGCTTTCTTTATACACCAACCAATTTTATTACAAAACCAGCTGTAGGCTCTGTCTTGAATCTTCTATTAAGACACAAGTCTGCCAATATCCAGAGTATGTTAAACTCCACACATAAAACCACACAATAAATACAGAGAGAAAAGAAAGGAATATGGCTCACAGAAGGAACAATGGTTCTACAATTTGGATTTATTCCGTGTGCTTTGCAAGAATATAAATAAAGACCAAACTTACAAAATCTGTGTGCTGGAAGCCCAAGCCTATCTACACATATGTTAGTCAGCAATGATGTCACAAATCCACCTGTTGCTCATACCTTTGTTTTGTTTTAATATGTTGCACTTTGACCTGCCAAATTTGGTACCTTGTTTACCAATGCAATTTATTGGATTTTTTTCTGTCATCTTTATACATGTTTTTTTTTTTAATTACATATATGAACAATGAATCAACAAAATATTTATTTACAGAACTGTGGCAAAATTCTACAGTGACAATGAGTGAAAATAAGACATCTGTTTTTATATTTTCATTTGAAACGCAAGTGGACGTTTGCACGTCCTCCGTAGTACAGAATAATATTTTTTTGTTTTCTCGGATGGCTGCGTATTCGAGCTCGACGCGTCATATAAAAATAATGTAACGTTAAGACGACATCAGACGAGATTTGCACGATAAGAATAATAATTATAATAATTGTAAATATTACAGTAATGGTAATATAGTTCTCTATTAAACAGTAAAATTTCTTGCCAATATATGAATATTAATCTGCATGGCGTCGCCAATTATGTCAACAACCGCTTCGTAGTGATTTTGGCACGAGACGTGTCCATTTCGTGGTTGTCCAGTGCAATGAGTCCATTCACATTGTGCATATTCATATTTTTAGATCAATAACCACAAACAAACGAAATAAAGAAAAGAAGAAAGAAACAAAGAAAACAGAAAAGAAAAAAATACAGCAATTCATGTAAATGTCCATTTTTATCCCAGTCCAGACATGCCATGGTATTTTGGACTAGATATTCGGTGAAAAGTCAGTGTAGTGCATCCAAGTCGCCGCAGCGACAGTCTTTCCCAAGTCCGTCTCTCACGCGACAAAGTCACGTGTCGGCCGCCATCCTTCGGAACGCAATTCAAATCGCTGCCTCTTGAAAAGTGTACATTCCAATTCCACAGTCTCCTCCTATTGTTTTTTATGCAGTGTGTGTGTGTGTGTGCGAGTGCATGCGAGTGTTTCGTTAAAAGGCCACGGGTCCACGTCGGCGGTCCTTGTACGCGTACGCCAAGTCCCAGGCGAAAAAGTCCTTGTGCGAATCCTTACACGTGCGATACGAGAGGCTCCGGTGACGCTTTTAGGTTCCGTATTTGCGGTCCGTTTTTGCAATGCGTGTGAGAGTGAGGGTCCATGTTAGGGGCAGGCTACATTCTCTGAATTCCACTGTAATAGACATGGGCGTCCGCCATTGCCCTGTGAATGAAATCACATCACTTATCCAAAGTGTCCATCAAAAAAAGCCCCCCCTTCTCCAGTTCACATGGACTGCATGCTTTCCATCAACTACACTGCATGTCTCAGGACTGGCTCGGGTTTTCGTTCATAGGCAAAACCAAAAAAGGGAGAGAAAGAAAATACGACGGAAAAAAATTTCGGTAAGTAAGGAACGCGCGATTTGAGAGACAATTTTTGGCGAGTGTCTCGTCGTAAAGCAAGCCTTCGTTAAATGCTATCTGACAAACTTCTGCATCCACTATTTAGTTTTATGCTTTGACTGACTAAAACAAGCTCATAAATTGTGTGCTGTTTGAGAAAAAACAAAAAAATCTCCCTTAAATAAGGGAATTTAAATTACAGCAGACTTATTTTTTTTTCTCTCTGACAAGCGCTAGTACTAAAAATTAAAACTTCGCTACGAGACGAAAGAAACAACACAAGCAAAATGTCCTTCGTGTGAAGTCCAATCTCCGCTTCTATGCCAGCCGTTTCAGATGCCCCACCTCGCAAAAATCTCTCCGTTTCCCTCCCGCCTTGCTAACCCTACGCTGTCTAGTCAGAAAGAAAGAAAGAAAGAAAGAAAGCAAATCCCGACTCTAAAAACAACATGTGTGTTTATAAGGCTTGTAGCAGCATTACGGTTTTAAGTTGTCATTCAAGCAGTCGAGGGGGGCGGTGGGGAAAGGCTGAAGAGGCGCTTCCCAAAGAAGCCAAGGAAAGAATAGCGAGGAACGGAGGGAAGGAGAAATCAAAAGAGGAGAGGGGGAAAAACTGAATGAAAAACAACCGCTTGCAACACTTTTTTTGTGTGTTTTGGAGGAGGATCGGCAGCGTAGCGGCACTGAGGGCTGAGCGGGACCTTCCCGTATCGTGCTGCGGCCAGAGAGGTGGGGGTGGGGGGCGAGTGAGATCAAGACATAGATAGAGAGAGAGAGAGAGAGAGAGAGAAAGAAAGAGGCAAAAGATCGAAGGAGAGAAAAGACAGCGGCAGCGTCATCATGCAGAAGCCACGGTAAACGGGCGGGCTTGGCCGGGCGGAGAGACGCGGGCTTGTCACAGGTCACTGGGCCCGTGGCTCCGTGGGGGGCCTCTAGAGGGCGCTCTCTGTAAGGCACACACACAGGAGTGGACAGTATTTTGGGTGTATATTAGAAAATAGTGGTCTCATACTTGGTGTTGGCTCCTCTTTTGGCTTCTTGTCCTGGCTCGACTATCCAGGGGACATTGGCGTGGCCCTTTTGATCCATTGAGGGCTGCTCCATCTGGGGTGCACAAAGGAAAAACAAATAATCATTTACAGGGTTTAAGGCGGTCACGCTAGATCTTGCGTTCCGCTCACTTTCGTTCGTATGCACAGAATTTGTCTTTTTTGTACTAAAGTTTGAGTGACCTCAACGAAGTTTGACAACAGGATGTCACAATTTAACTTCCTGACTAAGAATCATGGGTGAAATTCAATTACCACAAGTTTAAACGAATATTATCATGGTAGCACTTGATGACAAGGTTCAACTAGTTGGCATCAGTTAAACAACAGTCAACTATTTTTTAGGTTGATGGTTAATGTTTATTTTATTTGTTAATTCATGTTCAATACATAGGCTACAACTAATTAAAAGTTAAAATACAAAAACATGTAGAAATGATCATCAATATACATGAATAAATGCTGTAAATTATTAATAATAATAATAAATATACCAATAATAATATATAACAACTAAATATATCAATAATAATAAAATCATATACAGAATTATTATTAAATAATAACTAAAATATACCAATAATAAAATCATATACAAAATTATTATTATTATTATTATTATTAATTAATTATTATTGATTATTACTTATGAAAACATAAGCCCTGGTGTATGACGTTATATTGTGTATCTCAATATTGGAATATGAAATCATTCGCATGCTTAAGTCTAGTGTGACCGCCTCTTAAGTCAGAGAGAGAGAGAGAGAGAGAGAGAGGTGTAAGGTGATTGGTTAACCACATGACAATCAGACTGTCACACCAACACAAAAACAGTGAATTCAATCCACATTACATAATTCTTATTTTTAAACCGTCATATTCATCTGTTATATTAAGTATCAGTGACATAATATCCATCTTGCAGGTCTGCTGTGGTCAAAACTACCCTACGACTAGTACATCTTTATCAACCAATCAAAACACTGTTCCTTGTTGCCACGGCAGCTCAGCCTTGCTCCACATAAAGCTGAGCTATACATGGCTCGGAACGAGCGCACGTGCGCACAAACGCAGAGTCGTTTACGTCTGCTGTTGGCTTGTCTTGAGTTCTTTATCGGGTTTTTCCATATGCAGCTGTATGAATATTAAATAACATAATCCTCGCTCTGCCTGGCTACCTCTGACTGCTCTCAAACACACACACACTCCCACACCAACTTCATTCTTCTCCATATCCAAATGCTTTAAAAAAGGAAACAGACGCTAATCTTACGCAATAAACCTCTAATATGAGGCATCGACCTGAAAAGGAGCTTAATGGTTTGATAACACAGCTCAGGGAATGGTGAGTTGGTGTCTTGAATAACAAATCTTGAAATATTTCTATCCGCATTTAGTCAACTGATGTTCAGGACGGACAGACCATCGCAGGACGACAGGAAAGAAGGATTCAGATGAGGAAGAGATGAACGAACAAAACAAAGAAAGTTAAATAATGAAATGAAATCAGTTGGGTTAGAGAAAAGCCCTACAGTCGGTTACCACAGAAAATAATTTTCAAAAAGACAATTATGTATTTAATGTGGGGCAATTTTACAGCCATTTCTGTCCTCCCCCAAAACTAAGGAATGAGTTACAATTATTTTCTCTAACTTTATTTAACCTCGACTTTTCCTTTTAACTCTTTCCCCGCCAGCAGTTTTGAAAAAAGTTGCCAGGCACCGCCAGCATTTTGAAAAATCTTTTTCACTAAAATTTCGTGGACCCCCAGAATATTTTGTTGTATGAATATCTGAACATGCAATGCATCAAAATGAGCCAAAAATCCATTTTATTCTAGCTTCAAGCATTCTTTTTTATCAACACTTGAATGTAGGTCATTTTCATAAAAAAGCTACATTTTGAGCAAAAAGCTGAGAAAATTGTGTTTTTATCAAAGACTACATCTGGATTATTGTTGATGATCGCATTCGTTTTCAAATCCATCTGCTTACATACGAGATCACGCTGCGTTTCTGCGTCTTCCTCGCCTGTGCTTTTGATCGGGAGATTCTGGACTCATTTAGGAGATGAGTTATAGCGCCCCTAGCATAAAACGGTGAAAATATGGAAGCCCGGAAAATTATGTGTTTGGCAGGAAAGTGTTGTCTCGTGAATAACAGAAAATTCTGTGTTTGATGGGGAAAGAGTTAAAAATTAAACGCAAAATAAAAAGACCAAGAAAAATGACAAAATAAACAAAAACATTAGGGCTGTCAATTTAACAGCGTCAATAATAAATAATTCAATAAATAATAAATACATATTCACAATTTTAAGTAACTGACAGCCCTAAAAAGAAAAAGAAAAAAGGGGAAAAAGAAATCAAGGAAAGGGAAATGTAAGAAGACCTGAAATTGAACTTTGTGTGGATGATGGAGGAGTCGTGAGGTAGGAGGAAGAGGAGAAGGATGAAGAGGAGGCCGGTGCGGGGTGAAAATATGCCCCTGGGACCAGCGGCTAGAGGGGGGCATGACCTAGAGGCGGAACAAAGAGGTCACAGAGGTCAAAGCTTGGGAAGGTCAACACGCACTCATGTATATAGGTAGTTCTTTAATTAGAGGCTTTTAATCTTAAAAAAAAATGACAGATCAAAAGACAACTAGCAGGATCTCACTGTTTAGGGCCTTCCCCCAACCCAAACTTCTAGACTAAACTACCTATAGTAGATAGTAATCCAGGTGTTAAAAATGGTTAAAAGCTGCCGTTCAGTTTTTTTGAATGACATTTTCATTTATCTTTTTTCAGTGCCAGAAAAATTTCTAAATTATAATATTGGATTAGTTATATATTTAAAAATATATTGCTATAATATATTTTTTCAATATAGTTAGCGGTACTTTTTGTTAGTACTGTGTCATGTAACTACTTCTTCAAAAGGCTTGACTAGTATAATTACTTTTGAGCATCATGTAGTTAGCTTAACTTGCCCAATGCTGTGAAACATAGTAAAAAATACAGCATTTTTAATTTTATTTTAATGTATATATTTTATTATTTCAAATAGTAAAAATGCCCTTAATTGAAGAGTCACCCATATACATTCAAATGCAGGAGTGGACACACGGAAATGAACAGAAGAGGATGAAAAAAGAGGGAAGGAATCCGTTCTAATGGAGCAACACAGCGTATCGTGTCCATATGGAGAGGAGGTACCTCAACATAATAAACAATTTCTCCTACACAAGGGAAAATCAATATCCGAGTACACCACACACAGTCACAGAGGATGCTGTTAGTGTTCAGGGTAACAGCACATACACACACACACACACACACACTCAGACCAACAATGGACCTTATTCACAAAAAACAAGCAGAACAAATGTGTAAATCATTCATAAATCCATTCTTACATAAACCGTCACATAAGCAGTATTCAGACGGGATTAGTTTTCTGAAAGACTTTTGAGTTATAATTATGAACACAGGACGCCTGTGATTTCCTGTACTGATTTAAATGTACAAAAGCCGTTAGCTCAGGGTGCATATAATCCGGATGTGGGCGTTATGGAAGGTCATGTGCATGACTGTGATGTGATAAATTTTTCACGCATTGTAATTATATATATATATATATATATATATATATATATATATATATATTAAATGATTACTAAAAGGAATTGATATGAAGATCCTCTTTTTATTTCAGATGAGATGTACCACAAATTATTGCTTTACCCAAAAAAGTTGAGTTTGTGGAGTAAAACAACATTCGAATAGGACTACATGGCACAAGAGGGACTGAGAACAGGATTGGAAAATGTTGCAAACCTACAAAGCCCATTTCAGCCACGTCTCTCACTGCTACACCACGGTTCCATTTAAAGTGCCATATTGGCCCAGTATTTGTACAGAGATATACTTTAATAACATAGATGCACATTTTATGTGGCCTTTAAAACAGACAGTGAAGCGTCTCATAAAAGGAGGGTCATTTCTGCAAGCTGGACTCAATAATGCTACTGTTTATTTTCAACCAGGCATCGGTCGTTTCTCTCCTGCACGTAATCCAACTCTAACAGGCAGGGTGTGTTTTATTTTTATGATTCTGGGCCTCTTCCAGAGAGTGGTAATATCCCTGTTGGTAGCAGGGGGGAAGGGAGGCACCGTGCCCGCTCTAGGGGCACTGGGACGAGGGCAGATGGAGAGGAAGGCTGCCCCGGAGGAAGCGACTTGCTGGAGCTTCGTGCAAACGGCCCTCATCAATCTCTTTCATCCTTAAACGCACTGAAGGGAGAGGAGATGGAGTGTGCCGTTTACAGATCAAACACTCACCTCTCCGTCCCTCAGGACAGGCTGCGACGTGCTGGTGTGCGTGCAAACAAACTTTCGCTGAGGGGAAGCAAATACTGCCGAACACACATTTCTCAATATTGATTTTAAATATATTGGTGCACACGCCTCTAAAAAGTTGATTGCGCGAATGTCGAAATCAATAAATGGTTTATAAGTTCAAGTTCATCTGTGCTGTTTTTAATTATCAAACGCATTTTAGGTTGAGGGCCAGATCAGATACCAAATTTTTAGGCCTTCAGATAAGAGGAAACATTAATCAAATAACAACATTGACAAGAAAAGAAAAAAAAAAAACACATTTAGGCCTATAAGAATAGTAATTTTAATTTAAATGACAGCAATTAATAAATTAACAAACATTATGAGATTCTAAGATGTGAACTATAATGTGCAACACAACAATTTAAAGTATTTATCAGTCATGGGAGAATATATCAGTGTTTTATGTTGTATCATTGAGATACTATTATTAATATTTTGAATTAGTGTTCATTTTTATATTTTCTGTTTTCATTTTAATTTTAGTTAATGTTTTAATAATTTTTTATATGGGTATATAGTTTTTATTACTTTTTATTTCAATTTAATTATTCTAGTGAAACTAAATGAACATTAATAATGTTATACTAAATGGAGATTGAAATTCATTTTATTACATTTTTTATCGTTTTAGCTTTAGTTAATTATAATAACTTTGAAAACTATCATATAAATTTTACAAAAGAAAATATAATAAGCTGATATTAATGTTTTAAGTAACACTTTACAATAAGGTTCATTAGTTAAAGCTGCAGTCCGTAAGTTTTGCCTCTTTGTCGCCATCTCTGTTTGGAAACCTGGAATTGCAACTCTGTGCGGAATTCGATCCGGTATTCCGGCAGGGCTCCAGTGCGGATGAATCTAATGTTCTGAGGTGAATGTGTTGCAGTTAGTCACCGCACTGGTGTGGATACTGTACTCAGGAATCACAGATTCTAGCCTACGTCTTGGAATATATGACTCAAATAAGAATTTTCACAGTATATTGCCATCTAAACAAGTCTGCCACGTTTGTTCTGACCAACTGAGGAAAAAAGCAATACAATAATTCGCACTACCAATGGTGATTAAATCTAACGATCGGTTAGCTCATATCATATCTAACCGTGCAAATTATTATTATTGTTATACTTTATTCTCAAATTATTAATGTTAACAACATCAGCACTGCGTGACAATGAGTTTAGTGTGTATTAGCATGTAGATTTCAATTTCTGTAGAGTCTAATATCTAATTGTCATACCATTCGAATTTCATGTTAAGAAATTCTTTTAACCCAAAAAGCAAACTATGCTCCCTTCCAACCGGTTCTCTTTAAAATACAAATCTTGTGTAAGCCCAGGCTATCTGTAATCAGAAGCACATTTAAAACTGGAATATAATTTAATTTCATTCACATGTGTTTCATAAACACATAATCCTTTCTGGATTACAATCCGCCATCAAAATGATACATTTAATTATTCTATCTTCTGTGAGAAAAGGCTATAAACGCTCTGCCACCTGCAGGATCCTCACATGCGATAGCCTAGTAGCCGGGACAACTTCTTTATGTTTACAGACGTGACGTAATGATGCAGCAGCATGCTCGAATTTCCCGTGGAAACCTACCCGTACCACTTAAATTAGAAAACATTATTATAAGCTAACCGTTGTGAATCGGGCTAAAGTAAGGGCTCAAATATTGATTTCGGATAATTTTACCCAAAAAAGTTATGGATTGCAGCTTTAACTACATTAGTTAACATGAACTAAGAATGAACAATACTTCTACAGCATTTATTAATCTTAGTTAATATTAATTTCAGCATTTACTAATGCATTATTAAAAACACAAATTGTGTTTGTTAACATTAGTTAATGCACTGTGAACTAACATGAATAAACAATGAACAACTGTATTTTCATTAACTAACATTAACAAAGATTAATAAATAGTGTAATAAATGCATTGTTCATTGTTTGTTCATTCTAGTTAATATATTAACAAATGTTAACAAATGTTAACAAATGACACCTTATTGTAAAGTGTTACCATGTTTTAATTAAAAAACACATTACACATTAAATATATATTACTCTTCAAAAGTTTACATAAATTACAAAATATTTAAATATCACATGAATGCTGTTCTTTGGAACTTAGAAAATGTATCATGGTTTCCATAAAAATAATAAGTGTTTTTAACATTGATAATAATAAGAAATCAGCATATTTGAATGATTTTGTTGTTAATAACAGTTTAACTTTTGACACACAGCGGATCAACATCAGGTTTAAATCAATACACTAAATCAAAATTAAATTCTGGTCACACATTCTAGCAGCTCAAATCAGAGACTTTGTTTCCCATAATGCATCACTCAGCTTGAGCACACAAATATTGTGTTCAAGGTGTGCAGGCAGCAGTGTAGGTGTACATATGTACGGATGGATGAGGTGAGACAGGCTGAGGTTAGAGGCTCAAGTCAGTGTTTGTGTGTGTTAGTGCTGAAAGGGCAGAGTCACTCACAGACTTGCGTATGTTGACGCGAGGTTTAGGGACAGGTTTGGAGGGTTTGCTGTCGAAGCTCTCTGGCAGAGTGGACGACCCATGGCCGCTCTTTCTGGCCTGGAGGGCCAATTGATACGCCACCTCAAACGCCTGGCCCAACGTCAGGATAATCTCATAGGCCAAATTCTATATGAAAACACACAGAGATGATCAGAGATGCTCTTTCAAAAATCAACTCACAATTCACACTTGCGGGGGATCTATTCTTCGCTGTTACAAATCAGTTGAGAGAATGATGGAAATGCCTTCAAGATCTGAGTTCAATTTAGTGCTACTACATTTGGCAGCATTTTACTGGTTTTCTTCCCTAATTTCAGAGCTTAGTGATTTTTAAATGATTAAAAACATGCTTTAAGGATATTATAAATTATTCATGTGTTGTGACTAGCTGACGCAGAGACAGCTCTGTGGTGTTACTGTGACAGACGGTAAAACAGAAGACATCAAGCTTACTTAACCGACAATTTAAAAAAAATACAATGCCACCATAGCCATTTAAACTAAGAAAATGTGTAGTTTGTACTTAAAATGACTGCATAGATGCTATAAAATGTGACATGTCATGATATTATTGACTAAACTAATACTGATCTTAAAGTAGTAATCAAATATATCTTCATTAATATTTTAATAATAATTTTATTTTTATTTATAAAATGTAATATTCTTCTGGCATTTTCTGCAACTGTGCTTTTATGTCTCATTTTCATTTATGCTTCATCAGGAAGTTCATAAGTGCATTTATTTACAATGTGTTACTAACCACATCAAAAGCTGTAAACACATGGCAGTAATGATGGCTGGATTTCAGGTCCTTGGTGATGTACGCAAACGTGGACAGATCTTCAGGGTCCTGTGCGGCACACGAGATATTCCTGATCTCATGCTCTGCTATAATGTTCTAAACATCAGAGAGGGGAAAAAAAAAAAGGGAAAGAAAATCAGCTTTTAGTCATCAATAATATTTTTCTTTTCTAGATTTCTAACATAGACTGTCAATACGTGATTTATATATACAGTATATATAAAAAAGTATATATACCTTGTTAGTGGCATCAATAAACTTGACGCCCTTATAGGAGACAGACAGTACTATGGTGGGAATCTTCTTCATCTGTTCTGTAGACTTCTTACAGAGAGGATGAGAAAAGGAGAGATCAGCAGACAGTCTTACAGTCTCCGACATTAACATTCATGAGGCCCCATCACACACTGACTGAGATCTGCTTAATACAAACTCAAACACACGTTAAATTATTTACACGTAATGTCATTCAGTCCCCTGCAATAACCCAGATAGTATGCCATCTCATGAGACAAAAAAAAAAGGTCAAAATAACATTGTGCGCTGTTTAAAACGTGGCCTTATTGGGTTTGGAAGATAGTGATGCCATATACCACTTATAAAGAAGCTTATACAAGGTGGTTTTAGCTGGTCTCCCAGTCTGGTGTTTAGCCGGCCGGCCATTGGGAGACAATCTGCCAAGTGCAAAACCAGCAAACCAGGTTGGAAGACCACCTCAGGCTGCAGGGGCATAAATCACATGCGGCCGAGGATGATGATGAACTGCAGAGAATCAGAATTCATTTTCATATCTTCCTGAGCTGTCATATCAGTTGTCAGAGTGGAATATATATTCATCTGGACCTCATTTCCCCCCTCGCTCTCTCTCTGTCAGTGGTTTCCTGTGCATCGGCGGGTCTCTACTGTTCTGTACCTGTCAAAATATTCTGCTTAAAACAAAGAGCGAGAGACGTAGGACCTAAATTTACACCCTCTGAATGTATCGATGTGTTTGTGGAGAAGCAAGGGGCGGCAGGTCTCAAACTTTCTGGGTCTCATCAGAAAGGAGAGAGACGGAGAACAGATGGTGTTTTACATGCATACAAAAACAGAGCGGCCGAACTGTCCTGCCGTGTTGAATAATCTCACGAGAACAGGACGGCCAGGGCCCGTTGAGGTAAGAGAAGATGTATTCTGAGGTAAAGCGAGGTCACTGCATTCATATGCTGTGGGAAGTAGGTTATTTATGCGATTATGAGAAGAGTCGTAATTGGCCTTAATATTATTTCCCTTCACATCACCTTGCGTGCGTGTTAATCGCTAGTACACCGTGTTCTCACGTAGCTCAAAAACAGAAATTTCCTGTTTTCTCAATGACTGTGTGTCATAGTGACCTGAGGGCAACGGGAGCATGACTAGACAGATCGTTTAGTGGTTGCCATGGCGACACAACTCTTACCCTCATTTTTGCGCAGGCATCATGCGTGGACTCTGTACCGCGCAACTCCTTCACCAATATAGAGCCCAGATACTGCAGAACAAACACACACAATCAGAAACTGAGAAACACATTCATTTTCATTTTTTTAAAAAAAGTATATAAAAAGTAGAATTAACATAACATCATGCAACTATTATTATTATTTTTAATTATTTTAATATTATTTTATTATAAATTTAATGATTAAAATAAATGATTAATATATACATTTATTTTAATACTTTAATACATTTATTATTACTATTATTACATTTATATTATATTTTTATGTATTTTAAAAACTGTAATTCTTACTTTATACATGTTACGACTTCAAATATTATTATTATTATTATTATATTTATTATATATTTAAAATTAAGTTTTAAAAATACTTTGTATTAAAAACAGACATTTATATATTTTTATTTATAAATTATGAGCTTTCACTAAAGCTAGTTTATAATTTAAATCAAAATGAACTATTAGTTTTACACAAGCTTGTCCATGTAAATGAGCTCTTTTATAATTGGCTAACCTATTTGCACGTAAAACTAGAAACAATGGTAAATGTAACTGGTAATTTTTTTTACCACCTTCCCTTGCTTTTAAATACACGATTGGGGAACTGGAGATTTACATCAAGTAATGGCATGTCTCTTTTATTTTAAAAGAGCATCAAAATCCTGATTTTAAGGTGTTTCTTTCCCAATGGTAGGTGTGCACAGATTGTCCATCATTGTGAGTACAACTGTCAGCTAAAACAATAACTGAATGGAAATGCAGTCGTGTACAATGAAGTGTGTAGGAAGAGATTGGTCGGAAAGAGCTTGGTTAGTGCTGTGATCTGGTGAAGTGTTACGCTGCACTGCTGGGTATAGGACAAGGACAACCTTGAGAGCCAGCGGGCTGTGTTTCACATGAAAGCAATCTGGCATCTACCATCAGGACGCGTGACAGTGTTTTGTAAAGCACTGAGTGTAAAACCCAGACAGGCCATGTAAATCCACTCTACACCATTTATCACACCTACAGGTATATGAGATCCTCAATTACTTTTGTATTTGTAGTTTAATTTAAGCACACAATTTCTCTGTATCTGTAATTCTTCATTATATATCATATTTCATTTTTTAAATATTTTTATTTAGATTTATAATTTTAATCATTTTATTTTAATATTTTATTATATTTATTGTTTTTATTACATTTCATATATTTTATCATTTAATAAATGAATAGCAGTTTTAAATAAAAGAATAATAATTCTGGTGTTCATCATGCTTGTCAGGGAAGTGTCTCATTACTGACTTAGAGCCCCATGAAAATCAGAAACATCATTGTTTAAGTGTAATATCAATTGATTTTGCAAAATATTTTACTTCTAGCAGAATAAGCATTGGCCCACAGATCTCAACGCTGGGAATAAACTCTTGACCTTTGGCCTCTACGGGTCAGTCACACTTACACGCATGGATTCTGTTCATAAACTCCATCAGTGTTTTTGGCACAGGAGAATAAGCCAATCAAATTTACAACGGCTGTTGCTAGGAAACAGAGTGGGTTTATGTAAGCTAATACTAGAGATGCTCGGGCCCAAAGAGAGCTGAAAAAAGCTGTATTGATTGAAGGTTAAAACACCATTATTCACCACTGAATAACTAAAGGACTCACAGATCGCTTTCACGTTCGCTTTTCTCTTTCGCTATCTGATGGCCTACAGGAGCTCACCAAGGCCAAATCCACATCTATATTCTTTGCAAGTATTTTTTTTTGGTTCCTTTAGGTTTTTTTTTTTTTTTTTAAATCTGAGAAACATTCATCACTTCTAACACCCACACTTACATATGCTTCATAGTCACATGACTGGAATATAAGCTTCTCTGGATGGTGCTGCCAGTACTGCACCGGCGTAGATGATGTCGCCTCGTTCGGAGGCCGTAACGTGATTGGCTCGCACCATTCCCCTTGCTGAAAAGGAGGGTAGTGGAAAAACAAAGTAATTAAATCAAGTTCCAGTGTTTAGGTTACAATAACAAAAACTGATAGTATTATTTATTTTGAATACTTTATCACTTAATCAAGTACATCTATGATAATCATAGGGTACGTTTACACAACATCCGTTTTGAACTAAAACGGAAAACTTTTAATGCTTTATGGCCATTCATTTACGTGACAGTGGCGTTTTGGCGGATTGAAAATGCAAATTTCAGAAAATGAGTTTCAAAATGCACGTTTTTGGAAACGATACCGTTATCGTCTCTGTATAAACTACAAAAAACGTGAATTTGTGAAAACGCTGGCGTCACACGCATACATTTTACATGTTCAATCTATAGGAATGCGGATTCGTGCAGGTACGTAGTGTTACTTTACAAAGTGACATTGCCATCTACTGGCCTGGCATGCATAATACAGCATTTTTAGTAATTTTCACGAATCCGTGTAAAAGGGGATCATTTTGTATTGCATAACTTTGGAAAAACTTTTCATATGCACCGATATGAAAATTTTTGGCTGCAATTGAAATTTCTGGATGCACTTGGCCGAAAATCGAATATGCGTTTTAATAATAATTTATTATTTTATTAAATAATAAAAAATAATTTTGTAAGACTTTTTAAATTTAATTAAATAATCTTAAGTATAATGAATTAAAAAACAAACAAACAACAAAAGCCAATACAATAACTCAGCAGAATGCACATTCAATATATCGTTGTTGTGTAAATGTACCCATAGTTTTCTAGATTTTTTTCATAGTTTCCTAATTTTTTTAAATTGCTAAAGATTTTCTGTTTTTCAACTTCAAATTGTTATATTTAATTCAATGTTACTTGCTGTTTCTTTTTGTGAAATTTACTAGCAATTTCTGAGTGAAAATTGTTTCTTCAAGTTTCTTCAGTGTAGTTGCTAAGCAGTTCAATTCAGCTTTTTGTATTCGGTCTAAAGCCTTTTTGCCCCTCTTTCTCTCTTTGTCTCTCTCTCTCTCCCTCTGTCATGATATATAGAGCCACAGGGCAGGAAAAACTGATACAATGTAAAAGAGGAAGAGGACGTAAGGGTTTTTGTCACCTTTTATCATTACGTTTGGTGCAATAACTCATTCTATTCACAATCACTGCAAAACACACAGGCGCACACATCACTGATAAGCTCACAATAAGAGATCACAGCCACAACACATTCACAATCACCAGCACGCACACACTTTAACACACCACGATGCTGATTTATTGAGATGCTATCCGGACGTAAAGGTGCACGAAGCACAATTGATCACACCAAAGCAGGAGGACAGAGGAGAGTAGTGCACTTGACGCAAGTGCACTAACTCACCATACTGACTTGTGCCATCTGTCTCTCTAGTTTGGAGCGCGGCACGTCCTCAAAGTAGTTGTCGTTGCGTCTGCGTCTGGCGTCGGCCTGCATGATGAGGTGCTGAACGTCCAGGGAGCCGGCGTTGGGGTAGGCCTGACTCAGAGACGGGGACAGCTGAGGTGGAGTGTGGTTCCCGGTGGGCTCCTGCGGAAAAGTTTTTGGGTGGTTAGTAGAGCAACTGCCTTTGAGATTAATGGGAATGCTAACGGATAGCTTTCTCGAGGGATGTTCTTATTGGAGGTCTAGCTGTGTGTCTGTTTTTGCTTTGTGTTTGAATTAGTCATATGGCCCACTGTTTCTACATCAGACTGTCCTCGTCCTTTGATTAAGAAGGAATATAAGCTGTGGCCCAAAGCAACTCTGATTTCTGATGCTCTGGACTGGCTTTTGTATCGATTGGACTCCTGGAAAAGAGGCTAAGGAGGCCTTGCAGTTTGAGAGCAGCTGTCTGATCCAGCCTGGAAGATCAAGTTAAATCCCTGGAGCGGCTCAGGGCATAAGACTGCCATCGGATAAGACCGAATCACACAGAAAGTGACATTTTCTGTTTTCTTAAAAGAATTTCTCTGTCTGAGCACATACATGCACAGTATATATCATGGGTGACATTTGGGATGAACATTACATTTATTTAGGGGTGTCAACGTTAACGCGTTAACGCATGCGATTAATCTAAAAATTTTAACGCGTTAATATATTTTTTTAATGCAAATTAATCGTTTGATAAGGTTTGACCCCAACTTCTTCCCGTCATCGCAGCGCGGAAGGTTATCTATCATTGTGTGATGAGGGTACAGCACCAGTGTTGCCAGGGTCGCGGCACAAGTGGGCTATTTGGAAAATACAGTTGTGGGAAAAATTACAGAGCCTTGGGTTGCGTTTTTTTGGCCTACTTTTATAATGTACCACGGCCGCCCAAGGTGTATATAGATAAATAAAAATTAAAATAGGTCCTTTTACTAATGTGTATTGCACTTGGAATGTATCCCTGGTAACTTAAGAACGGAGAGGCGGTTGTAACATCAAACAACGTGAGTTTCAGCAGAGCATACATGTTAAGGCTTTTACACAGCAGAAATAAACTTGACAAAAGCCACTATAGATTATATAAGATAATAAACACACCATTACGATAGGATATTTGTATTTGTAGGAATGTGTACATCTGAAATGCTAATTTGTGCAGCGATACAAAAGGCTATAAATAGAATATTTTAACAACAGTAAACGACCAAATTCCACATGTGATCGCAAAAGGAAGTTATTACAAACACTCGATGGTAGTTTGAAGTGAGTTCTGAGTAAAAGTGTACTATTAATCTCATAAATTGTCTTATGTAGCATGATGCTAATATTAGCTCTACACTGTAAAAAAAGAAAAAGAAAAGTTGAGCCAACTTAAAATTTGAAGGCAACCAGCTTCAGCAGATTTTGAGTTTTCTCAACTTGTCGTTTTAAGTTTATACAACAAAAATTTGAGAATCTCCCACAAAAATAAGTTGAGCAAACTCAAAAATCTGCTGAAGCTGGTTGCCTTAAATTTTTTTTTTTTTTTTACAGTGTAATGCACCTGCAGAACAGGTCCAATTCTTCTTCATAATGCAAGTTAATTGCATAATAAGGTCGCAAAAAATGTTTTGTTGTATTTATTTAGAAAGACTTTTGATAATAGTTGGGTAAATGTATACTGGGATTGAAGCGATGTGGCTTGGTAAATGTTTTATTGCCAGTATAAAGGCTGATAATGGCTGAATAAAAACAAAAGAATAATGATAAAAGAATAATAAGGATTATGTCTCATACCTGGCGGAAGTGTGAAAGGTTGTTTCCTTAAACTAGTTTGTCATGCATTTCTTTTTCAACACATTTACAGGTAAATCCTAGTATTTTAAATTTGTGATTAATCATGATTAATCACAGTCCATGACTGTGATTAACGCGATTACATTTTTTAATTGATTGACAGCACTACATTTTATTGTTGCTAGGTGAGTAAAAACATAAAAACATAGTGTGAGGGGAGAATTTGTTGGAGAAAGAGGAGGATTTGTACTCACCCTTAGGGAGATGGCCCGTGGTGGTTTCTGTGGAGGGTCTTCGTGCAGTCGATCGCCAAGTGAAGCGAGTATTCTTTTCCTGTGGCCGATCAAATTAATTTTAAGAACCTGAAAGAGAGAAAGAGACAAGAAAAGTGAGTGTTGTGTATTTATTCCTGTGTGTTTGGGAATTTGGGGCAAATTCACTAAACAGTTTTGTCACTTTTGTGCAGAGTATTACAGCGCACAAATCTCATCTTCTCACCACCATCAAGTTTCACACCAATACGAAATCAAAAACTTGCTTGTTAATGACACTTCCTGGTTTTATTTCATCTGTGGATGGTATTGTAAAATAAATAAATAAAATAAAATAAAATAAAAAGCTTCAATAAAATGTAATTAGTTCCAGCACATAATAATAATAATAGTAGTAGTTGTAATGATGACAATAATAACAACAATAATAATAAAAGATGTAAAATAAAATACAATGAATAAATTAATAAGAAGAAGAAGGAAAGAAAACAAGTCAATACATATTTTAATACATTTTAATAAAAACGTAACTTGCTCCAGCGTTTTTTGGATCATTTTATTGGAAAATGCTAACTCTCATTCGGTTTGCAATGAATTTTGCTGACTTTAACCATGTACTCTGCCGTATTTAAATTTAATAATTTTAATTTGCTCACTGCAAATATGCCTTCTTTCCATAATTCCTTCAGTGAATCGGGTGCTAAAACTACACAGACATCATGTGCAAATAAATCATGCTGCCATTTTATGTTTTACGTGTCTGTTCTATGCAACTTCTGTTTTTTTGTTTTTTTTGTCCACAGGAGCATTTGTTTTACTGTCTGAGGTGCATCGGGGGTGTAATAACAGTAAAAGATGGCCACTAAAGAAACCTGGTCAATTTGATGAAACTTAAAGAACACACACACACGGAAAGAGACCACAAAGACAAAAAGATCAATAACGTCTATAAGACTCCTCTCCTTTTTCATTCTGCCCCATTTCTTTCTTTCTCTCTCTCTCTCTCTCTCTCTCTCTCACACACACACACACACACACACACACTGTATAAATACCGCAACCTCGAACAGGGAATTACTCCCCCCAATTAATGAGCATACATAAACACTGTTCTGTCACTCATTTGAGCCGTTACTGTAAACCAGGTTGCACAGAGGCATTAAATGCATGTTAAAAAGCTGCTTTAGTCACAACACACAAGCTTCTCATTGGCCGCATTATTCCTGTCCCTATAGCAACAATCTTCTCTAGCTTCATTTATAATGATCGCCACTATTTTATCCTGGAAAATCAAATCAATGGGAGGCTATTTCCTTTCAGCACAAATCATGGTTTTCAATTACGACAGTGTCCAGAAGTGACAATACAATGCTGAGATTATGACCTGCAGATAAAGGAGCAGGACTCTTCCATGACCTTCCCAATTTGTGACTACTGGATGAAGATTTTCGACAATAATTTTGACACTAATCTACCCACATATTGGTAAATGAATGGACTGAATTAATTTAGACTAATTTGTGTTTAATGATTCATTGGGGGCAAGCAATTTATTTAACCAATTAAATATTTTAGACCAGATGCTATTTTTATTATTATTATTATTACTATAAATTCTAATTTTTCTACATTTTAATTGAATTTAAAATTTATTTACTTAACTTTTTCAGACCCAAGACAATTTTAAAATTGTACTGATTGATTTGGAGACACTGTTATAAAAAAAGCCATCCAACATACTGAAATTCACTCATTCCTGTGTGAAGGTGTGTGAAAGAACAGCATATATATTTAGATTCTGTTAGTTTCACATAGTTACCAAATGGGAACACCTTCACTTCCCCCAGTACCAAAACCATACCTTGCTAATCTAATATAATACCAGAAACAAAAAGTACCTAATCCAAGAAAAGAAAAACAAATGTTTGCAGGCTAAACAGATGTTCATACTGGCTAAAATGCTTCCATCCTCATGGGCAGTACTACTTACAGGAGCCACACATTTTACTGCTTTGGGTTAATGATCCCCTGTGTTTCTCTTTAAAGCATCTCATGTCTAAAATCGATTTGTGTAGGGAGGTTTAGGATTGTGTGCACCAGAGGCTCATTAACCCTGTTTAAACCCTCTGGAGATGCCACAAACAAGCCAGTCTAAAGCAGCCAGCAGCCGCTCTCCCTCAGGCCCACGCTGGCCAGATTACAGGTGGTTAGGGCAACAGAGACTGGAACTAGACGGAAGACCCTTCAGGACTACAGCAGGATGTGTGCTCGCTGAAATTAGACAGTCTGCTTGAGATAATTTGCCAGTTTGGGAGTTTAAACCACACAAAATGTGATTTCAACGTGCCTGGAGGTTTCACATTAGAAGTGAAGTACACAAACACACAGCTATGCTTGTCTGAAGTAGTCAAACTATAGACATTAAGACTGCTCCACTTTGTAGGTTATTCTGGCCAAGGCTATTCCTGCTCAGTTCTTAGTAGGGTTGGCCGATATACAGTAAAAATCAAAAATATATATTTTCTATCTATCTATCTATCTATCTATCTATCTATCTATCTATCTATCTATCTATCTATCTATCTATCTATCTATCTATCTATCTATCTATCTATCTATCTATCTATCTATCTATCTATCTATCTATCTATCGCTACATAAATGCATGTTTACAATATGTAAAATCTATCTATATCTAAAATATAAAATTCTGTAATTTTATAGAATTTAATAAAAATTTCAAAAATAAATTTATTTTTCTTTTCCACACCATTGTACACACATATTCATATGTATTTAGTCTGAAATACTAAAAAACTAGAAATAAATAATACAGTCAGTACCATATTGGTTATCCTTGAATATGTGAGTTTTATTTATTTATTTATTTGTCTGTTTATTTATTTTCTTTGCATTGACAGATAGCCTACTATATACTGTATCTAATTGTGAATGCTCATTTCCCCTTTTTATATTTAGATTACCTTCCCATTTAACACTCAAAGTCAACACTAATAATTTAATAAAAACACTAATAACTAAATACTGTTAAATGTAATCTTTAGCAAATCTCAAAATGAATATCCATTTTTCATACTGTATATTATAATGTGATGGATAAATTTACTTGTAGCATTTAATTTTAGTATTTGTATGTTTGTTGATTTTTTTTTTTTTTAAATGCAATTTAATTTTAATAAATTAAAAAATAATTCAAAAATGATTCAAATTATGATGTAGTAGAGTCTACAAAAGTTTGTACAGACCTTTGACTGCATGAACCTTGCCAGTATTTTGACTTATTTGGATACAGCCCTTGTAAAGACTAAGTAAAGCCAGCCAATCAGATTGAGACTTGCAAACTTAAGAATGCTCATGCTGTTCTTGCAGCCAGTATGCATCAGTAGGTCTTTAAATCTGAATACAGATTTGCAGAAGTTAATATGATCTATTTATATTCCCGCTTGCATCCCATTGCAGCAGGAAATGGACAAACAAAAGGAGAGAAAACAGGAGGAAATGAACAAAGAGAGGATGCTGAGTGTGTAAGGTTCAGCTCTGCCGTACTGCATGACGGTAAAAAGCAGAGGAGATTGAATATAATTTAAATGCAAATGTGTAGAGCGGGCTGCAGTGGAGATGCAACGTGCCATGGAGAAATACTGTACAGACTGGACGACAGTGCAAACGGCTCTATCACTCGAGCGGCGCTCGGATGATATGCATAAGCTTCGCATTACACATGCAGCAGGGGTAATAAAGAGAAGCAGCCATGTGTTTTAATCACTGCGACTGCTCGCGAACATAACCGCACCGCCGGGTACAGTATGCTGACTGCAGTGTAAGAGCACCAGAGCTGCATCCTAATTCACATTCTAACTCTACTGTATGTAAGATTAGGATTCATAGTGCACTAAAAATAGTACGGCAAAGGTGCCTGGATGGTATTTCTAGTAGATTTTCAGGCATTTGGGAACTATTTGGGCTAATATTGACTAAAAGCTCATTGAAAAAGACTTTGCAATGGTTCTCTTTCGACTTTTCTAGTAACTGTTCTTTTTTGGTAACAGTAACAGTGTCTGAATCTAAAAATAAAGATCCCACTCCTGCGTAAAACCTGAGCAAAATGAATCTGTTCTAACTGTTCATCAAACCACTCTTGTACAAACTGTTGCATTCAATTCAATTCAGTTTAAACAAATTTGTTAACTTGCATGTTTGAGGCCTAGTGATTTCTGCTACATACAAATGCAAATGGTACACGAAAAAGAGGTAGGTGGTATAAATTTGTGGTAGCACACTATTAAAATTATTTTTGAAATAAACTGAAATAAAGGTGAAATTAAAACAATATAAATATTAGATAAAAAAAAGTTGAACTACTACATTTACAAAAAATTCAACTAAAAACTATGAAAAAAACTAATTAACTAATAAAAATATTAATAAAAGCACTCTATATAATTACTAAATTAAAAATAAAATTAAAACGGAACATTTAAAAATGAAAAGTTATTAAATAATAATAATAATAATAATAATAAATACTATAATAATATATAATTTTTTTTTGTAGTAAATAGTTTTGTTTAATTGTCTCTTTAATTGAAAATTTAATTTTCCTACAAATAAAATACTAGGGGCCGGATTGACTAAACAGGGCAAATTTAGTGCAAGGGCACAATTCCAAAACAGTGCAGACGGGCGTGGAAATTTCTGCAGGTGATTTTCTGACAATGCGCAAATTCAATAACACCGATGCAACATCTCATTTACATATCAACCAATGCAATATACCAAGCGCAGCGCAAATTAGCGTAGTCGCAAATAATAGTGCAAACACCAGTAATTTGACGAGCGCAAAAGTTAGTAAACCACGTTGCATGATTCATATAAATACTCTCCTCCCATAAATTTTGCGTCTGAAAGGGAAACTCCTACAATATTCAATAAGGTCAGGTGCAAAAATAACTGTGTACACACCTTTTCAGCACTGATTCTTCACTGCGCGCCTTTAGTAAATCCTGACAGTACTATTTTAATGGCAAAAGAGGGTTTGCGCTGGTGCAAGCTGTTAGTAAATCTGGCCCTACGAATAAAAACTGCAATTCTCCGGTGAAAGGCAGTCTAAAGGGCAAAGAATGAAAGCTGTTAGTTTGTAAACTCTGACTGTGAAACACCCAACTGCATTAGAGGACAATAAGTGCAACTGAAGTTATCTGACAGCATGCTGCAGACCTTTTAAATCCAAAATCTTAATTTGCGACAAATTAATGCAGTCAAATTAGAGTGTTTATCTGCCAGCCAGTTAGGCCTATTTGACACCTAATCAGGCAGATCCTCATTGTGCATTCACTGGACAAAGAAAATCAGGGAGTGTGTGAAAGATTTGGGCACTCTGTAAAAAGAGAACAACACAAACCAGAGAGACCATTAACATTTTTACACAATAATTGAAGTGTTGTTAAAAACATTCAGCCGTTTCATGCGTAATGGAGTCTTGTGAAGTCTCTTCTTTTCTGTGGGTGTAATTGCTGCAGTGTTGGATGTAAAATGACAGTTAATCCCATTAGACTAGAGAAAGTGAGCAGGAAGCAGGTCTGAAGAGGGATTAACCTCAGCGGTCCAGTGGCAGGAGTGTAATCTCCACACCAGATGCGCACATGGACATACTTTAAGGGACCGATACACACACACACACATTTTTTTCTATACCAGTTTAATATGCAGAGACAACTATATATACAGTGGTTCATTCCCCTAAAAGATTTCTCACTTCCCCAGATAGCTTGACACAGCAACTTTTGCTCAACCAATGGCTTGAGTTTGGGGGCGGGACTTTCTGTTTATTGACCAATGGAAGATGGAGGGAGTGTTTGGGAAACCTGTTCGACTTATTGATTATTTTTCAAGCTTTAGTTTTAGTTAACAGTAACAACACTGCAGTGTCCAAAAAAAAAAAAAAAAAGATCTTTCATTTAAAAATTCCTGACATCAACTAAGCCAAAGAGACCAACCTAGTGCAAAACATATTTTTTAAAAAGGCCTAATTTGTTTGCTGATCTAAACTAGTTTTCTCAGTCTGGTCAGGCTTCTCTGAGAGCTGGTTTTACAGGGGTTATGGACACCTTTCCATATATCAGGCCAAAAGACCAGCTGGACACTCAAATAAACTCACTAAACACCAGCTTGGCCAGACAGAGAGACCATCTTAAAACAATTAAACCCAACTAGCTAAGACCTACGAATGACCCTATAGGCTGTTTTAAACCAACCTTTTTCAAGCAGGGTAATAATAATGAATAACAAATAAATAACAAAAACTTTTCTAAAATACTGCAAATTGTTACAGAAATTTAATGTTGGTTATCATGCAATACCCAAAATCCCAGTCAATAGTGGTTGTCGGTTTTTTTCATTTATAATGTCCACGTTTCACAATCTACAATCAAGTCCCGCCTTAATTTTTTTTTTGCCTTTTGACCATCCCAATTCATGAATCTGAAGACAGTAAAACTAAAGGTTAAAACGCCATACGTAAAATGTCTTCATAAAGAACAAGCTCTTCTTTAAAGGTCAGGTCAGGCCAGAGCAATACTTCTCAGCCACATAACTCTCTATGATCTCATGCTTGAGGCACCAGCAGACATAAGTAATAGAGCTCAGAATGAGCTGTGGTATGGATGAGCAGTTCCTCCTAATTGAGGGAGCTGAGGAGCAGAGGCCTGTCTGATGGGGAGGATGTGAATACAGTACTGTTTGTGCTTACAGCAGCATTCGTGCATTGGATTTTAATGACCAGGGAAACACAAGGTCCCTCTTTTATTCACCCGCTCACTCTGTTTTCCCCTCTTTTTACTTCCATCCCACAATGCAACACTCTATGTCCCAGCAAATATTTAGCTAGTAACCAAGATCACCATCTGACAGTATATTTTCCCTATTTTTGGTTTTAGTTTTAATATTTTAGTGTCCATGCTAACCTTGTAATCACAATCAAGATCATTAAATGACGTCAACTAGTTAATTTTTACTTTTTTTTTTTTTTGCTTTTAGTTTAAATATTTTTAGTGTCATTGCTTTAAAGAGGTGAGAGATGCAACGTCCCTGAGAGGGGTTTAGCATGCTAATGTCTAACATACTAATGGTGCATTCACAAACAACAACAACCACAACCAGTGATGCAGACTAGTTTATTTCCCCCTATTTTTGTTTTAGTTTTAATATTTTTAGAAATGACTGCTTAAAGAAGCACAACTTCTCTGAGAGGGTTTTAGCATGCTAACATGCCAACAGTGTATTCAAAACCAATACCAACCACAACCAGTGATGTCGACTATTTTGTGTATTTGGTGTAATGCAATGTGTTTATGCAGTTTAAGGTTTAAAAAAACACATTATTTTCCACATACTCTACATTAATTTTGCTCCTCTATGCTCCGCCTTTCTGAAACGCGTAGATTTTTACAAAGCTCATCGTTCTGAGGAGCAAGGCCTGCTCTGATTGGCCAGCTAACCAGTGCGTTGTGATTGGCCGAATACCTCAAGCGTAAGACGGAAATGTTATGCCCCTTACTGTATTGTGATGCCGAGTCCTGGCGTGACAACACAAAAACAATAAAACCCATTATAAACGAGGCATTTGTTGCATCCAGTGGGGATATAATGTAATTATTGATTATAATGACTTATACTGTCTTTTTACAAAGACAGTAAACATTACCATGTCTGCATTTGTGATCGGAGAAACGACAAACAACAAGCACTACTCTACACAGCTCAAAACTTGTGTTTGAATCGTCAGTGGCAAATTCTTTAAATAAGAAAACGTACTTACAGGCTGTGAGTCAGAAGCACCAGACTGTCCTTGTCTTTGAGCATAGCTGGCAGGCTACTCCCAGGTTCAGGAAATAGTCCTCTGTAAAATGCGCTGCACACACTCTAATATTTGGGTTGAACTGTTCCGGAACAGTGTTGTAAATACAATTTAACCACTGACTTGTAGTTGTGTCCTCTTTTGGAAGCCCAAACAAAGTAGTTTCGCTTTCACAACGAAACACAGCGTCTCCATGACATGGCGCCAGCGGTAGCAACAATACTACAGCGAGAATAATAGTTCCACCTTCTTTCTTTGCGTATACGTTTGGGCAGTGTTTTGCAAATCTCCCCACACCGTGATGTAGACATGTAGGGGCATGTTTGAATGAGCCGTTTTAGGAGGGCGTGGCCGAGTCTTAACTTTTATAAAGAATATCTCTTTGGTTTTGAGACTTTAGTCTTTGCAACTTCATGGATCTTATCTATGCACGAACAGCTTGTAACACTCCAAAGAGAAAGGAAAACTTGAAATCGCATCATATGACCCCTTTAAGACCGACTGGTCAAAAAATAAATGCACTGACTACTCAATTATGAAAAAAGTCATTTTGCACCTACCATCCCCATTTCTTCAATTCTCTTTCTCTGAAAGGTAACAGGCGAAGCACATTGATTGGCTAATGAGCTGTAAAGCTTACACGATTGGTTGAATGACCTTTAAGCACACGAAAACTAGCCGTGAGCACTTTGGTTTCTTCTGCTTGATGTCACCCTTCCAATCTCTCTCGGTAACTCAATATTTTTTTTCATATGGCATAAAATCTTTTCCGTGAAATGCTAAATACCATGTGGCGTGTCTGCCTTGCTACAGCGGACGGAATGTAGAGAGCCAATCACCGCAGACATAACAGGTTTTTACTGCCAGGATTACTAGCCAACACAACCCACACAGTGAACGTAATGAGGTCTAGTATACGTGCGTGTACAATGTGTCCACAAATCTTCTTGATCTCCTGCGTTCTGGGGCTACTTTGTCGGTCTACACGGATTTGCTTGGAACAGCACTAATTTGTTCATTTTTCATTACTAGTATTGGTGGTTTTCAGGTCGCTGAGGGACGTCGGTCCAGTGGCTGGTGCTGATTGGTGTCCAGTCAACAACTACTAGCCACCTGAGGAGCCAAATCCAGTCCAGCCCAGCCGAAGCAGGTACAATTCAAACAACCCCAAGGCCACCATTGTCACGGCAACTCGCCGTTATCCATCTCAGATCCATTTATAACCAGCGCCTCCCAACCAGGGGACAACTGGAAATGAACCAGAGCCTGCCAGTTACCTAGCAACTATGGAGCGAGTGCTGGTGCTATGCGTAAAAATCCAGCAGGCCTCTGAGGCAATGTAAAGGAGGATATACAGCAGTGCGCCGGACCAATGCTGTGAGGTTTGACTGTGAGTGAGGACCTGATGAGCCAATGAGGGGACATGTCACATTTCTGCCTTTACCAATGATAATAAGGGAATGCAGCGGCGTGAATCCTGCTCTATGCGGGGATCAGAAGGAATCAAGAGAAAAAGTCAGCCTCCAATACAAAGACGAGGAGAAAAAAAAGATGTCATGACAGTTTCTCTCATTTCTCTCTCACTTTCTACACGCGCTCTCACTCTTTCTCTCACACACTCCTACTCATTCTTGCACACAAACCCACAGACATGCCAGACCAAGAATAAAACTGTGGAACATGCAGAAAAAAAATCATGCAGTATGGAACAGTTTAGTGAGAACAATGTGATTTGACTAAACAGTAAAAGTATGCAAAATTACATATTGTCAAAATTGATTAGTCGGTGGGTTGCGTGAAACAATTAGTCAACTTATCACCCGTTAGGAAAAAGTTCGTAATCAGACAAGCTGCATTTATTTGATTAAAGATACAGAATTTTTTTTTGTGATTTTTGCCATTTAAAATAATCGTTTTCTATTTTAATATATTTAAAATATAATTTATTTCTATGATGCAAAGCTGAATTTTCAGCATCATTACTCCAGTTTTCGGTGTCACATGATCCTTCAGAAATTATTCTAATATGCTGATTTGCTGCTCATTTCTTATTATTTTCAATGTTGAAAACAGTTGTGCTTTGTAATATTTCTGTGGAGACGTGATATATTTTTTTCAGGATTCTTTGATGAATAAAGTTCACAAGAAAAGGATTTAAAAAAAAATAAATCTTGTGCAACATTACAAATAATTTTATAGCTCCTTTTGATCAATTTAAGGTAATAAAACTATTAATTTCTTAAAAACAAACAAACAAACAAAAAGAAAAAAACTCCAAACTGTACCAGTACTGTATATAAGTTCTTGGACAACCATCATGAGCCATCTCCACTAAATAGGCCACTAAACTTTCCATATAAATGAATAAGAAATGCAATTCCTTAATCCAATATATTTCAAATCAGTAAAGCATGCATGCAACGCATAGTACATCAAATCCATTCCAAAGTAATCTCATAAAGTGATCATCTGAAATAGGCTTGCTTCTGGTGTTAAGAATCTAGTTTAAGTCAGCACTCGCCGCTGTCGACAGTGACATAAGGACCAACAGCAGGCAGATCAACGGCATTAGACCGGCAGCCCTGTCACATCCCGCACAGCACCAGGCCGCTGATTGGATCCAAGCTTCAAAACACCACAGGATAAAACAGCAGAGGGCCCGGAAGTGTCCTCGCATGATGCCTGCACCCTACACGGAACGATAGATCTTGCTTTTATGTAAGTGAAAAGCCTTAACTGCACAAAGTCTTATGCTGGAATGGCTTGCCAATGTCGGTGACAGTGAACAGAATAATACAAGTGAGACATGAGACATGCCTACTGTACCCTCTTAATGTGGTGTAAAATCACTAGCTAAGACGACAGGAGGAGATTTACGCTCAACTGACTGATGTCAGGTCTGATATGACTGTAGTGTTGAAGGATCTGATCTGTGCAGACGCTGCAGTCAAGGGCTGCATGTGTAAAATAGCATGAAACCTCTTCCTTCAAAACCAATATGAAGCAGAATTTGAAATCTATCTTAGTTGCACAACATGGGACGTTTCTGACTGAAACGGGATTTCAAGTTGACTTAAAATTCTCTTTGTTCATCTACACAATTAAAAATGAATAAATTAATCAAGATTTAATCAGCTGCACAGAAACATCAATACTAAACACTCCAACCAAACCTCTAAGGACAACTTGGACTTTCCAAAGTAGTTGGAGTTTGGTATATTTATTTTAAGAAGGACTGTGTATTCCTCCTTACAAACTGCAGATTTGATGCTTCAATTTTAATAAACATCAGCTGGACTGTGCAGCCATAGCTGAATAATTGATCAAAAGATAAATGCAATATAGGTTGCTGTGAGTACACACACACACAAACAGGCAAAATTGAAATATAAGCTCAGTACTTGACTCTGGAAGTGAAACTCCGAAGACGCCACAGCAAACTCACAGCCGATCAGAACATATTTGATATTTCACATAGTTATAAAAAAGCAAGATTCTGCACCAATGAGATTTCAGAAGACTTTTCAGTACATATAAAAAGCATTAAATGAACTTTTTTCTCCTTATTTTGACTTATTATTATTCTTTACAGCACTGGACACTAGCTAGTGAAGGGTTTGGTACTTAGCCAATCAGCTTAGATCAAAATGCCATTTTATCAGCAGCTAAAATAAAAAAATGTAAAAATTAAAAATAATCAGCAATTTTAAACGCCACAAATTCTAGTCGAACGAGCCGGTATTACAGACATGATTGTAACTTGGTTTATATTCACCTATCAGTTGTAGTTGGTGTAAAATTAACCAATTAAACTATTCTAGAATTTACCTGAATCCATGAGTGTGCATTTTCAGGCCACACTGCAGTGCTGTACCCTCAGACTCATTATTGCTAATTGGTGTAAGGTGTGTGAAACTAGAGCATCAGCAAACAACTTCTTTCTTCATTCCACTGACGGGAAAACCATCTGGAACTGTAGTGAACTACATAAAAGCCCCACCCCGGTAAAAACCGGCCCCAAAAAATCCCAAATATCTAGCCTCCGGCAAAGTTAAGGAGGAAGAAAAGCTCTGTGAGAACATTTTGGCACACCCTCCGAGACTTCAAAGCTTATTGGCAGCTTTATTTGTGTTATGAGAAAGCTTACACCTCAAGCCCCATCCACATGTGGACAAGCGTAGCTGTGAGATTACGTCTAATACACCAGGGCTGATCCATAGCACAGTGGGTCCCACTTTCATTATGCAACACCGCCTCACTGCTGTTCCTTTCTGATCCTCCATGACTCTTTCACTGCTGACTGCAGAACTGAGCTAATGCAGCCTAATGGAGACGTCTGCCTGCCTCTTCCTCCCAAGGCATAGTCATCCTCACCGCTGTGCCATCTACAGATTACCTGAGCCATGAGGTTAATACTTCGGCCTTAGAAAGTCCTAGAGGCAAGCATACACGTAAACACAATGACGAGGAATGTATGATGTATTAATAGGGTAAAAATGATATGAATGTATCACAGAAAGTGTATAAGTTCTATAAAGTAACCATCAATGTTGTTCATAACTTTTTTAGGTATGCACTGTGTGTGTGTGTGTGTGTATTTCAATACAAAATACAATCTACATTTAGAGTTTTTAATAAAATAAAATAAAAATATTTTAAAATAAATAATAAACATTAAAAGTATATATACATATATAATTTATAAAAATAAATATAAAATACATTTATTTATATATAAATCACAATAAACAAAAAATAAAATAAAATAAAAATATAGAATATAAAACAATAACATTATTAAATAAATAATAAACATTAAAAGTGTATATACATATATCATTTATAAAATCATATAAATAAATATAAAATACATTTATTTATAAATAAAATCACAGTAAACAAAATGTATTTATTTATTACATAAATCATAAGAAAAACAAAAATGTATGAAATGTATGAAATATGGATATTCTTGTTAAGTTTTGCAAATATTACATTAATTTCTAGTTATTTAAAGATTAACTTTAAAATTAGCATGCACAATAAAATATTCAATATTGGCTGATTAAAAATTGAAATGTGAAAAATAAACAAAACAAAAACTAATATCGGCCGATAACTGTCACTGTATGGTTCCGATATAATACAACTCTAAATATTTTTTTCCTTGACTATTTTATTTTAATTGTTCCTTTAGTGTGACAAATTATATATATCTTTTTTTACAATACAAATATTCCATGTAGCTCAATTAATAAGTGCTCATAAAAGCTTCATGCTCGATAATTCCAAAAACAATTCTCCTGGGAAACTGACATGTCCTGCAGTATGAAAAGCAATGTTCTGTCCAAAACTATTTGAAATGTCAACCTACCACATACACAAACTCAAACTAATGCATACACCACTGCATGTTCACATACGCACATCAAATGAACCAAGCAGCGTATAATCGAGCGCGATGCGTAAAATCACCAAAGTAATAAAGAAACTACAGTTTGGTGCACAGTAGCTGGGGATGACAGATCACTCACTGACAGACACAACAGCAAATGTTTAGCTGAAAAAGCAGGTGAAAAAGCAGGAAACAGCGGCTGGTACTGCAGCAAGTGGAGAACAAAAGCTTTAACAGTGCATTAATCTAAAAAACAACTAGAGGCAGCACAATCCCTTCTAATCCACCTTCTGCTCGACTCTTCCTCTTGTGCCAGTTACTTACCCCGAGTTTGGCCGCTCATCCGCACAGTCAAGTCCTCCGTCCTCAAACATCCAAGAGCCCTTGCGAGGGTCCCGACCTGCTTTGACAAGCCACCTCAACTCTCTGGCTCATCTACAGAGGATAAAAGCTCAAACCTACATGCATATTTCTGCGAGAATGAAGGTTTTTTTCACTCTCCAGTCTCCTCACGCTATCAAACGGCAGAGGTTTGTACTCCAGCAGCAACGCTCTGTGTCTGAACACGTCACCCTCCTCCTCTCGCTCCTCGTTTGCGCTCTCTGCCTGGTTACTATGGATACCCTGCTCCCATCCAGCGAGGAGCCGCCGTGTTCGCGTGCCGTAGCGGGAGTGCAGCGCAGGTGACCGTTTCCTCGGCTCGTGAAGCAGCGATAGTGCGAGACGGAGACTGAACGTCCTTAACTCACTCTCTGCTTTCTCCGCCTCACTCTCTCGTATCTGTTTCCCCTCCCTCTCTCTCTCTCTTTCTCTCTCTCTCTCCGAAGCTTCATTGTTTAATGCGAGTTCCAGAGCTCAGCTGCCGCACACTGCAGTGAGATTGCGATACATTCATCCTGGTCTCATTTGTACCTTGTTTAAAACATCTTAAGCCCGGCTGACAACGTTTCAGAGTTGGCTGTTGGGAAACATGACTGTCATCCAACAAACATCAACAGGATTAACAAGCTGATCCAGCGTTGAAGTTGTTGTTTGTTGGGGCAGCGGGAAATAGCCTTAATTCATTCGGCTTATGGTCTGTCTTACACCTTAAGGCTGGTAGACATACACCAACATGACAGTTATGGCTCTCGACATTCAAAATGTGTGAGGGATATACATGTATATACATATACTGTAGGTTATATAAAGACACCTGACAGAAATAGATTCTGCAGCAGCGCTCCTTACTTGACTCACTAGCACAAAAAAAATATTTGCATCAAAATGTGCATTCACAATGTTTCTGTACCTATTGGTTATCGGCAAATATTAGAGTTTTGTGTCATTATCTATTGGTATCAATCAACCAGTATTTAATATTTAATGCTTATACTCATTTTCCTATATTTAGACAGTGCTCATACTAATTTCCACTATTTTATCAAGATCTCTTTGCTTAGAATACCTCTAATGCTTAAGTTAATATTTAAAACACTTATAATTAAAAAGTCTGTTAAACGTAATATTTAGCTTGTTGTGATGGCTACATTTACTTGAAGCATTTAAGACAATTCAGTTTATAGTTATGATGTGTTTTTTGTTTTGTTTTTTGGACAAAATAAATGTTTATATTAGATATTTACTGGTTATTGGCCAAAACTTTAAAAAAAATATTGATATAGTACATCAGCTTGAAGCATGCTGAATTTTTACCCAAGATTGAAGGCATCCGCCAAAAGTGTGAAAAAATGAATATTCATCTTTTGTTTCATTACAGGCTGTGAGAGTGTATGCACAAATGATGTACCTACGCATGTGTGGCAAATATGTACTACCATTCAAAAGTTTTGGATCTGTAATATTTTTTTATTTTGAAAGAAATGAAGACTATCAAAGAATCCTGTAAAACACTGGTTTCCACAACAATATGAAGCAGCACAATTGTTTTCAACACTGATTATAATAAGAAATATTTCTTGAGTACAAAATCAGCATTTTATAAAGATTTCTGAAGGATCATGTGACCCTAAGGACTGGAGTAATGGCTGCTGAAAATTCAACATTGCTATCACAGGAATAAATGATATTTTAAAATATATCCAAATAGAAAACTGATATTTTAAACTGTAATAATATTTTAGAATATTACAAATATTTTACTATATTTGATCAAGTAAATTTAAACTAAATTTAAACAAGGAAAGTAAAAAAAATCTTACCAACCTCAAACTTTTGAACAGTAGTGTAATGCATAAAGTCACCCAGTCATTATCACGAAATAAAACAGTTAATAAATCAAAAAGAGTTTTAAGGCAAAACAGATACACTTATTACATGGCAAAAAAAATAAATAAAAACGGTTGTCTTGGACAATGGTCAATTATACAGTTCGGTGATCATTACACAAAAATATCTCACCAATCAGAATCCAGTATTCCACCGAGCCATGTAATAAATGCATTTTACTGTTAGAAACCCAAGCCTCCTCCATGAACGTCACGCTTAATCTATTTTTATGAGGGTGCTTGGTGGCCGTCCTTAAGAAACAGGCCTCTCTCACGGGCCGCTGGGGCGTGAGGGGCCACTGGATCATTTTGATACCCATCAGCAGGATCTGTACTGGGGGAATAATCTCAGCTCCCCCTCCACTGCGAGAACAACACTCACATGGTCACGGGCCAAAAATGTGTGTCAGTATGCGTCAATTCAACACATGAACCCACAGGCCTACCCACCCACATGCGTACATATACAACACACACACACACTTACATATACAGAACAGCCCTCAATGTGTCTTTTGGTATTAAAGCAAATGTTTTATCATCGTTGAGGTGTGAGGGAGTGTAATACAGATGCCAAAAGGAAAGAACAGATAGACAGAAAAAAAACAGGGAGACCGTGTGTGTGTGTGTTTGATGGGCCTGCTGTGTTAACGAAGGCAGTAGCCATCTGCTAGTGTAAGAAAAGACAATTTGCAATCTGTGCATTTGGAGAGGTGACAGGAAGTAATGAAAACAGGAATGCAACACAAAGGACAAGGAAACGCATTATAACACACACAGAGTCTGTGAATCGTAAGTGTCGGACCACGTACACTTAAAGGATACATGCCCTTACACACTTACTCACACACAAACACGTCAGTTTTGAATCATTTGTACTTCACGCAAGCTGTCTCTATGGTAACTACCGCCAGCAGTCATGGCAACCGGGTAACAGTTGTCAAAAAACCGAGCTAAACTATTATTACGAGCTAAATGACTTCTGACCGCCTACCAACACGGCCTGAGCACGGAAAGCATAAACCAGCGGCTGCTGAGAAACACAACTTGGCACAGCATGTGACAAGCAAGAGCAAGCGCTATTTAAATACATTAAATGCAATGGTAACAATCAGAGCTGCGCTAAAAATACATACCGTACAAGTCGTAAAATGTCATTTTAAGCACTTTACGTGTTTCTTTCTTGTATCCAAAATGCATTCACGTAAACTAATGGAGACTGACCTTATTCAAGGTCCAACAGAAAACCACCGCGGCTCAAACCAGACATTTTTTGGATAAAAAAAAAAAAAACAATCAAAATAGCTTTATCGTAATATGAGCGTGTTTTAAAAGCCACAGAAAAAGCCATAAGCAGCCAAACGATCCATTTGGTTTAAAACTATTCCAGACTGGTTTGGACACAGTTCGTTTGGAGCTTAAGCTCATGATGTTCAATCAACATCTAAGTGATAAAGTCATTAAAAAACAATTAATATGAAATAATGAATGTATGAATATGAATGTGAGAAAAGTCAAATGAATAATTTTAATATTAATAAATTAAATATAATAAATTAAAATAAATTAAATAATTGTATATAGATCGATAGATATGCATTACATAGACTGCCGTTCAAAAGTTTGGGATCAGTACGATTTTTAATGTTTTTTTAATGGAGTCTCTTATGCTCATCAAGGCTGTATTTGATCAAAACACAGAAAAAAACAATAATATAATGAAATATTATTGCAATTTCTAATATTGGGTTCCTATTTTAATATACTTTATAAAATATAATTTATTTCTGTGACACAGCGCTGAATTTTCATCAGCCATTACTCCAGTCTTCAGTGTTACATGATCCTTCAGAAATCATTCTAATATGCTGATTTATTATCAGTGTTGAAACTGTTTTTGTTTTTTTTTGGAACGTGATTTTTTTTCTTTGATACTTTGATGAATAAAAAGTTGTAAAGAACAGAATTTATTCAAAATAGAAATCTTTTCTAACAATATAAGTCTTTACTGTCACTTTTTATCCATTGAACACATCCATGCTGAATAAAAGTATTAATTTCTTAATAAAAAAAGAATTGTAACACAAAAACACTGTTCTTTTAAACTTTTTATTTATCAAAGAATCCTGAAAAAAGTATCACAGGTCCGAAAAAATATTAAGCAGCTCTGTTTCCAACATTGATTATAAATCAGCATATTAGAATTATTTCTGAAGGATCATGTGACACTGAAGACTGGAGTAATGATCCTGAAAATTCAGCTTTGCTTCATAGGAATAAATTATATTTTAAAGTATATTACACTAGAATATGTTATTTTAAATTGCAATAATATTTCAGAATATTCTGTATTTTGGATCAAATATATACATCCTTGATGAGCACAAGATACTTCTTTAAAAAACATACATACATACATATAAATTGAACATAATGAATCTATTAAAATCAGCAGATTTACGTATTATTGCAAAAAGAAAATCCATTCACAAGTCCATTTTCAATAAAGACTTTCTTTTCTTTTTTACAGTGATGGTCATGTTTGTATGTGTGTGAGAGAGCAATCACAGAGCTGCTTGGGAATGCAGACATGTTGAGCCATGTTATGAATATTATCAGATGAATGCCTGTGGTATCCCTGAGGCCGGACACACACACGCAAGCCTACCACTCACTAATGTGCTGTATACACACTCGTATACAGGCTCTTACATGCATGGAACGACACTGTTGAGACATACAAGACACATACAAACACGAAAGCTTTGTCGACTGACATCAGCTGCCTTTGTTTAAAGAGGCTGTTTGCTTTACGTCAATGTCTCTGCTTGCTCACACTGAATTACTCTGCTTCTCTTTTGGGAGGCAAAACCTGTGTCAGAACCGTTCAGAATCAAAATACAGTCTTCATTATGTCATTTCTTAACATTCACAATGAAACTAGCGCTACTCAGAAGTCACAAGCCTGTTTTTCCAAATTTCTGAAATGTAAACTGAGAAAAAAACAATTAATTGTCATTTCTGCCAGCTGAAAACTAATGTAATTCATGCTTAGAAAAAGAAAACAGGGCTGAAAGTGACAGTTTACATATATGTAATATTACGTAACGTGTCCCACATAGCTTGCAAATCCAAGTTACCAAACATAGATACTTTTACCGTTTTAATATATTGATATATTTATGTACAATATCTTGGCAAAGCAAACCTTCTTTACCATACCAGTGTTTTATTTTAAATAGTACATCTTGAAATAGATCACTGGCCAAAAAAGAGCGATGGAGCCACCTAGTGAACAAAAGGTGTAGTACAGCTTGAGAAACTGCTGCAAACATTCATGACATCCATAAAGTTAAATAAAGAACAGGCCGAGAAGTGGGATTTTGGAATAAAATGATTAATGGACTGGTCTCAGTCGATCCAATTGCGAGATCAAGCTGATTCAGGTGACATATTGGATCATCAAGTGGGTTTGCCTTGATTCAAAGTTTGTTCTCTATGAATAGAATCAAGCAACAGCAGAGAGACAGTAAGCAAATAAACATATAGTGATATGAAAAATACTGTAATGTTAGATATATAGTGACATTATATATACACATTTAGTACAAAAAGTTTGGGGTTAGTACGATTTTTCTAAAGAAATTAAATACTTTTATTCAGCAAGGTTGCATTAAATTGTTCAAAAGTAACAGTAAAGACATTATAATGTCGCAAAAGATTTCTAGTTTAAATAAATGCTATTCTTTTGAACTTTCTATTCATCAAAGAATCCTGAAAAAAAAATCTAAAATATTAAGTATGACAACTATTTTCAACACGGGTGATGATACGGAATGTTTCACAAGCAAAACATTTGCATATTAGAAAGATCTGAAGGTTCATGTGACACCAAGGACTGAAAATTCAGCTTTGCCATTAAAGGAATAAATAACATTTTAATTTGCAAGAATATTTCATGATATTCCTGTTTTCTTTTCAAATAAATGCAGCCATGGTGAGCACAAGATACTTCTTTTTAAAAACTTATTAGGTGCATAATTTGGTATAAAATGAACGTTGACCTTATTAATCCACAGTGTGCTTGTGTAATTGTGTTTGTGAACAGCAATAACACACGTCTCGTCACTGTCTTGTCCAGCAGCCCTGGCATCTGTTGCCCTGAACGTTTATGAGCTGATTTAATCTGGCTCCCTCCACAGATGCTATCTCTCCCATTGCCCTCTTTCTCTCTTCTCCCCTGCCTCTCTTCACACTGTCGCTTCTCAATCTCTGGACCAAACTGCTACTGCTGTGCTATCGGTCACCATGTTTCATTTCAAGGATGACATTCTCTAGGAAACCTGAAAACAAGGCAGTATTCTGTCCTGTCTCCCTCAGCGGCTTTCTCCCCCTTCCTCTCCTTGGCTTCAGACGAGGGCACTGCTGTGTACTACACTGCATAAAGTGTCTTCTCTTTCACTCTGAGAGTCTCTCAGTCTCATTTACAGCAGAGAGTTCAGGACAGCGACCCGGGAGACAGAGGCGCTCTGTGATCTGTCTGAAGCGAGGCTCATTAGGGGAAGTTCAGAATGTCCCATTCCGTGAACAGCTCAACCACTCACTCACACACACACACACACACACACACAGCCAAATAAGTTCCTTCTCTGCATATCCACCTGCTTTTCGCTCTTTTCAGATAGTCTTAGCTTGTGTTAAAGGGATAGTTTTTCACAAAATAATAAATGTTTTGTCTTAATTTACTCACCCACACGACATCGTAAACCTGTATGACTTTCAATTAAACACAACAGGAGACATTTTGAAGAATGTGCTGTCATTTAAGTGAATAGGGTTGCATGCTATTTAAAAGTATCGTCCATATGAATTGTGTGCTATATCAAGTCTTTTGAAGGTAGCTTTCTGTGAGAAACAGACCATAAGTTATTCATCAAAAATGTTTCTTTTACCAAAAGAAAGCCAGTAGCACGGGTATATTTGTAGCAAATAGCCAACAATACATTTTATGGGTCAAAAGTATCGATTTTTTTTTTTATGCCAAAAATCATTAGGATATTAAGTAAAGATCATGTTCCAAGAAGATATTCTGTAAATTTCCTACCATAAATACATCAAAACTTAATTTCTGATTAGTAATATGCATTGCCAAGAACTTCATTTGGACAACTTTAAAGGCGATTTTCCTCAATATTTAGATTTTTTTGCACCCTCCAGATTTTCAAATAGTTGTATCTCAGCCAAATATTGTCCTATCCTATTGTCCTTTCCGTTGCTGTATAAACCTCAATTTCTGGTTTTGTGGTCCAGGGTCACCTATTTTATTTTGTCATCTTTAGTTCAATTAACCCTCTGGGGTCTGAGGAGGTTTTGGGGCCCAGAAGTTTTGACATGCCCTGATATGTGATGTTTTTTTCAGTATCTGATTATACTATAATCAGCACAAACTGTGATACAATAATATGTGAGCAGCATGAATGCACATGTTTGTGTTTTTGAGAAAATAACGTTTATGCGTTGTTAGTGAAAAACTAGTCTCTGAAAGCACATTGTTATGAAAGCACATTATTATTATTGTTATTATGACTATACATAAATAACACTGCACCCTTTGCCGTTTCAAATGATGCCTTAATCCTATTTGTATGAAAGTTACGAGTTTCAGTGATTTTGTTATGTGCTTTTGTGATATTTATTAGGTTTTTTTTTTTGCGATATTTATATTATATACAACAATATATAATATAAATATTTTTGAATGAACTTCCTTTAAAGTCAGTATTATTCACCATACAACAACAATCAGAATACCTCCAACAACAATACATTTATTCATTCAAAACTATAAAAACACTAATTTTCCTTACTCTGGCTCCCTCTTGTGGCCAAACCATGTGTTTATTCCCACTGCAGCATTCTAGTTACTTTCCACAGCGAGTGGGTGTGTGTGTATTTTTTTCGAGAGCTAAAGAAATCACATCCCACATTATTATATAATCTGCTCATTCCTTTTCTGTGTTTCTCTTTCTCTCCCTCGGCTGAAAGTGAGTGAAATTAGCATACGTGAGGCTGTAATTAGAGTCATTTAACACCATATCTGTTAAAGCAACACATCACGTGATCTCAGTCATCAAACATCCCATTTATCTTTATCAAACACGGGAAAAAATCCATCAAGCATTCACTATTTCTGTTTAACCACATGGGCTGCAGGAATAACTACTGAATTACAGGTAAAAATGCCTTTATTTGGCCGATAAAGACTCGAGAGCTCAGTCGGTTGCATTAATAACAGTGTGCGGATATTTACTATGTTTAAATATTTTCCAAACATGCAGGCTACACTATTAAATCTCAAAAACAGATCAAGTTATCCTGAAATTTCTTCTGTTCTGTGTCATACCAGAGATGCTACTATTATATCTGTGGTTTCGCTGTAGTCGAAAGCAAGACAGATCGGACAGGATTGTTTATCAAACAAACGCAATTACAGGCAAGATTCAGAGCCAACCCAAACTCTATTACAACAAATCGGCCAATAGGATGTCAGAATGATTCTGGATGATGTCTCAACCTCTGGTTGTCATTTCAAAGATCCTCTAGCAAATCTTGTTATAAAAGATCTTCATTCCAACAGAACTAACACAACAATAACAGAATAAATAGCTAAACACCCATGCGTGTATAAATACAGGGTTCAAACATTCACATATCTTTTTATAAAATATATATATATATGTTTAAATCATTTTACACTGAAAAAGATTGATTTATAGCCAATAAAATATTATTATATTATATTACGGTATAGTATATTATCAATACATTTATTTAAGATTTATTCACAATTTATGAATTTTTATTTTTTTATTTCTCTAATATTTCCAGGTTTCCCTTGACTGTGACCCTTACAATCCAAACACAAATGAATTTTTTATAACTCAGAACTTCAGAAGACAGGAAGTGAGGTAAGCGAGACTTACATTAATGAGCTCAATCTCCCAGATCTTCTTGACCAACTCCATGGAGGTGTAGCCGTTGATGAGGAAAGACTTGGTATAGTCTCCCAGCTCCAGAGACTCCAGCCATTCTGCCACTGAGGTGGGGTTATTTCCATCGTAACCAATGGGCCGCACCTGTTTCACCATAGAAACAACTGTTAAACTACCACATCAGTAACAAATCCGGAGGCTGGACACAGATTGGGTTATAAATACAGAGGTCTTGCAACAGGAAATGTTGTTATTCTGTGCTGGAAACACCTGCTTGGACTGCTAGCATGCATTTCCATTCTGGTCCACATTGATTCGGCGCTGGTCTAGCCGATAAATAGGAGACAGACAAGCTAACAAAACAAAATTGTGTTTTATTCCAAGGGAATCGTTCCCATATTTACTGATAAAAACATATATTGAACACACAGGCTTTGGATAAAAGCATCTGCCAAATACATAAATGTAAATGCAGACAGAGAGAAGCTATCAGCTAAAACAGAGTTTGAAAGCGCTGACTGCAGATGAAAAGTTGAGTTTTGCTCTTTTCATAGTGAGCCCTCATATCTCTCTCTCACACACATACCATTTCCTGTCCTTAATCTTAAATTCAACTTCTTTTTAAAGCAATAATTTTCATTTTGAACCTAAAAATGAAAGTTCTGTCATCCTCTATTTTTCCATATAATGTAACTTAATGGGCATCCGGTCCGTTGAGCTCCAAAATGGCAATACAATTATAGTGAAAAGTGACTTTTGGAAAAGTGTAATTGGATCTTTTCTTCCTAAAAAGCTAATACATGGCTTCAGAAGATGTTTACTGGTGTTTTTTTTGGAGCCCAAATCCACATTCACTTTTCAAATAAGAGCAACAAGAACATTCTTCAAAGTATCTTTTTTTGAGTTCCACAGAAATAAAATAAGTCATACAGGTTTTTATCAACTTGAGGATGAGTAAATGATGACAGAATTGCCATTTTTGGCTGAAATATCGCTTTAAACTCGCCCCTTTCGGCTCATGTTTGAGGTTTTCACATCTGTTTGAATGAAAGCAGGTTTGCACATTAGTGTTTGTGTGTGTGTGTACAAGTGTGTCGTTTCTATCTTATCACAACACAACCATTCCCCTCTGTAGTGTCCTTTCAGAGATTGTGAAGGAGAAAGGGAATGCAAGGTTGTTTGGGACACAAGTGAGATTTATTTGATGTCGGGTCTCCTGCACATACACACACACTCAATGCCAGAAGCTTTGCTGGATTACTCTAGAGGGGGTCTTAAATTGACTATTCCTGGGGGAGGGTGCACCCTGGGAAGTGTGTGTGATAAATGTGGATACCATGAAACCTCATTTAGTACTGAAATCCATGACACACACATGTATCACATGCGGAATTTCAATGATCAGCGCGTGTTTGGTACGGCTACATTTCGTTACAGTGCTCTTCAGTTCAGTGTCTTTGTGTGTCACTGAAGTCAGTGATGCTCCCGTCAGGATTGCCTGACCGTAACTTATCAAACTTTTATGAGCGAGCCATTACATTTGCAATAACTGAGAAGTGAAGACCGAGTATATCATCTTTAGAGCTTCACAGCCACTGGTTACTATTTTCTGTCGCTCAAAATGATTCATTGTTTTTCATCGAAAAAAAGAAAATCCTAATGTTGAATTTGTTTTAATTACAAATTTGCTTTCAAAAGCATTGTTAGCTGATATTTTTGGAGCTGAAAGCACCCTGTGGGAGCCTTAGGACGTCCCCGATGTCTGTACTCACCCTGGGCAGCAGGCGAATAGCCTGAAGAAGTCGCTGTCTGTGGGCAGAGTTTAAAATCCCGATCTCTAGCAGGTCCTGGTCCTCCACGACATTACTACCCTACAGTAAAAAAAAAAAAATTGGAATTAGGTTCACTGCAACAATGACACCTGTTGAAGTAGTGACAACATAATCAAATAAACAAACAAATAAATAATAATAATAATGCCCAGCAAAAAATAAAATAAAATATTAAAATAAAATAAAAGTGTAATAATTTGGACTACTTTGGAATTAGGTTCACTGCAACAATGACACCTGTTGAAGTGGTAACACAAATATCAAATAAACTATTATAATTATTATTATTATTATGATTGGACAGAATCCATCTAGTTTACATGGACACATAATAAATAAGGCATAAGAGATAATTTGCTCTAATTAAAAAAATTGCCCTCTTCAGATTGCATGAGCACCCAATCAGGAGATCCACAAGCCCATCAAACATTATTCAAATCAACAATTCACAACTTGATGTGCACAGGTGCAAAAAACACATGCTGTCTCTCTCTCTCTCACACACACACACACACACAGAGCACTATTAAGCAACTGCTGTTTCATGCTGGGTTTCACCTTTAATGACCTTTCAGTTACTCAAATCAGGCCAATCAACCTCCTATCCAACAGGGCCAGAGATCTGAAAAAACACTCCTAACAAACACACACACACGTTGGTTTTTGTGAAAAGTGGGGACATCCCATAGGCATAATGGTTTTTATACTGTACAAACTGTATGTGCTATCGCCCTACACCAACCCTACACATAACCCTACCCCTTACAGGAAACTTTGTGCTATTTCAGATTTTCAATACACTCCATTCTGTGTGATTTATAAGCATTTTGAAAAGTGGGGACATGGGGTAATGTCCTGAAAAGTCACCTTCTCATTGTAATACCCATGTCATGCCCTTATCATTATACAAATGTATGTCCTCATTTGTCACAAAAACGCACACACACATACGGCTTTCCTCTTAGGATTAATAGTGTCTAATTTCTGCCATGTGATTCCCTTATCCAGCAAAACGCATACACAAACAAAGATACACACGGAAACAAGGTGAATGAAAACATGCTGACAGATAATGCACTCTGTGTTGTGTCTATCACTCCACAAAGCTGAATAACCTTGATGATCCCACTCAAGTATAATATATAGCTGATGAAATCACTTCTGAGCACCAGCATCTGCTCCATTCACAGCAACACAATCCAGACCAGAATACTGGCATGCCGAGTAGAGTTAGACTGATTGCAGGTGTCCCAAGACATTACTAATCAGTCACAGCACAGACCTGCTGGAATCACACTGCTTGCTGCACACTGCTTACTACCTGCTATTTTTTTTTTTAATAGCACAGTATGCATTATGCAAAGATAAACGTTTGTAAGAGTATTATACTTCATTGCTGTCGCATTACACTGCATGTTTAATTCAGCAAGCGGCATTAAGCTATCATCTCAGAAATTAATACATATTTAATCCAAGCTTGTGTAAAAATGTCTGAACTCTTAGCAGTTTGGTCAAATAATGGGTCAAGAAAAATATGTTTGAAATTACAGTTGATAATTCCAGTTCATTTGCAATTCAAAGGTCAAGTTGAGTCCATTGCATTTTGAATATTTCATACTCTACAAATTCTTCTTCTTCTTTTTTTTTTTTTTGGCAAATGCAATAGACAATCTGAGTATTCAATGCATAATGACAATTTGGAAACTTTGCACATTATACATACTGCATACAGCAGAAATAATATGAATAGTGTGGTACAGTGAATTCATTTATGCATATAAATTATGCATTTCAATGTAAAAGTGCAGTCAACATAATACCATTTTAGATTAAATATGTTTAACAATATTAAATGTATATAAATCAATGCAATCATTCATTGTTTAGCCCTAAAAAAGGGAAATAATCTGCATTCTTGTGAGTAACTGTCTGAATGCAGATGTGCTGAACATTATTAGTAAACCACAAAAATAGTTGTGTAAGCAATTCATCAATGTTTGAGGGATAGTTCATCCAAAAAATACTGTCATCATTTACTCACCATCAATACTCACACTCATTTTGTGCAACATATAATAGTTTCTGTCCATATAAAATAATAATAAAAGTGAATGACTCACTGTATGCACAAAACAAAACAAAAGAAAACAACAAAACAAAAAACACCTGTGTTTCAGGAAATCAGGCAATAGAAAACTGTATGACTATGTGATGCCAAAACACAGTAATCTATGTAGAACTTTATATTTCTTAAAAATGTTTTATTTATTTGGCGATAAACTGCCACAACCCATTCTCGTCTGTCAATCACCACCAAACGTTCTCTAAAAGATCTCCAAGTAGAGAAAAGTGCCCACAATAAAACGTTTTAAAGGGGCCAGATCAAATATCTTTTAATATCAAAAGTGCAAATTACTATAAAATAATACTACAGTATGAATGTTGTATCATTCAAACAGTGTGAAGGTGAAATATATAACAGCTCATGACACAACAGCATCTCAAACCCTCATAGCAAGTTTAGAGTAAGATAAATGACCAGCACCGTGACGCTAAATTGTTCGTCTCAAAACTCCCTGAAGTCCTGAAGTGAGGTACCACTATCATCTCTCCAGCACTTAACTCGCTCTCAGGAAATGCTGTTGCCTGGCTCTTTCAGACTGAATGCACTGTTTAAATTTGTACTTTTAAAATGACTCATTGGTTACAACTAAATGTTTCAGGCCAGTGCCGTATTCTCGCTCTTCCTAATACCAAGGGAACAAGCGACTACACACTGCAGTCTGTCTTATATATCAACTTTATCTGAAGAAAGAGAGGAGCAATAACATTCAAGAAGAGAAACTTTACAAGCCCAACACATCAGAAGGAAGCAGCAGACCTCCATCTAAAATTAATTGTATCTGAAGGCCTTTCAGAAGCTCCATCCTACAGAGACCAGAGAAAAAGGGAGTGTGTGTCTTTGTGGTTCATCCAGATGTCCCATTCATCCGGAGGAGATACTTCTGCTAGAGGCATAAAATTACATAGTAATGAACTGCTGACTGGACTAAAACACTTAAAGGTGATGGGTGCAATTTTTTGCATTTTAAAACACTTATCAAAGTTTAACATGCAGAAACAACACTGGCTCAACCAATGCCGTGAGTTTGGGGTGGGATTATCTGTTTGAATGGCCAATAGCAGATGTGGCAAGTGATCGGGTAGCTTATTTGTCATTTTGTTCTGTAAAAAAAGACTGAAAAGGGATCGAGGTGACAACACTAACATGTTTTCCACAGTATCACATGGTCAGTAAGATAAGTCTCATGTTCATCAAGGCTGCCTTTGATCAAAAACATAATACTAATATTGTGAAATAATTATTATAATTATTAAAACTAAAATAACATTTTAGTTTTCCATTTTAATGTATCTTAATATGCAATTTATTTCTCTGATGGCAATGCTGAATTTTCAGCAGTCCAATCTTCAGTGTCACATGATCCTTCAGAATCATTCCAAGATGCTCGACATTTCTCATTATTATCAATGTTGAAAACAGTTGTGCATGATACTTTTTTTTTCAAGATTGTTTGACGAATAGAAAGTTCAAAAGAACAGCATTTATTAAAAAAAATATCTGCCCCAACTGCCCTGTGAAGGAGCCTTTATGTGAAGTTATATGCCCCTAAAATTCTAAATACTGGGGCCAAAGTGCCCCTGTATGAGATTTTGTCTCATATTTATATTATATTAGCTAAGCAATATCACACGAGCAACGAGTGCAATATCACACAAGTGCCATTTTTGTCCCAAGTAGCATGAGTGCAAATGTGATCTTGATTTAATACAACAGTTCAATAAATAAGAACTTAATACTGTTATATTTTAGACACAATATTGTCTGTTTTTGCTCAGTTTTGCCAACACAAATATTACCTATATTAGCCACAGCAGAGCTGTTGTGCATCTCCGAATAACACACAATTTCTGAATGAATCCGCTTTTTGAATGAATCAGGTGAGCCAATGATTCAATGGCCCATTCATAAAGACAGAATTTACTTAATTCCTGAATGACTCAATGACTTATTAATGTACTGCCACCTACTGGCAGTTTTAGTTTCTTATTTATAGAACATCATTTAATTAAAAAATAATTTCATATATACACATTAAAAATCTAAAAATAACTTATTAAAAAACTAATTAAAGCGATAGTTCACCCAAAAGATAATAATAAAAAAAATCTATCTAAAGCTACTTTTATATCTATTTCATGCTTTTCTCATGTAACACAAAAATGGCTTTAAATGACCTTTTGTGGGTAATTTCTCAGCCAAATTTAATTTGTGATTAATATGCGATTAATTAGAATAATTTATCATTAATCACCACATTGTGTAATTAATTAGATTCAAAATTTTAATCAACTTACAGCCCTAATTTCTTAATGTAAATGTCTTAACTGTCATGTTTGAACAATTTAATGCATCATTGCTGAATAAAACTATTAATGCCTTAAAAAATCTTACTAAACTGAAACTTTTGGATGGCAGTGTATAAACAGTATAGACAGTATCTCACAGAAGTGAGTAAACCCCTCACATTTTTGTAAATATTTTAATGTATCTTTTCATGTGACAACACTGACGAAATGACACTTTGCTACAATGTAAAGTAGTGAGTGTACAACAGTGTATAACAGTTGTATAACAGTGTAAATTTGCTGTCCCCTCAAAATAACTCAATACACAGCCATTACAAGGTGTTACAAGGTCTCAGGTGTGAATGGGGAGCAGGTGTGTTAAATTTGGTGTTATCGCTCTCGCTCTCTCATACTGGTCACTGGAAGTTCAACATGGCACCTCACGGCAAAGAACTCTCTGAGGATCTGAAAAAAAGAATTTTTGCTCAACATAAAGATGGCGTAGGCTATAAGAAGATTGCCAAGACCCTGAAACTGAGCTGCAGCACGGTGGCCGAGACCATACAGGACAGGTTCCACTCAGAACAGGCCCCGCCATGGTCGACCAAAGAAGTTGAGTGCACGTGCTCAGCGTCATATCCAGAGGTTGTGTTTGGGAAATAGACGTATGAGTGCTGCCAGCATTGCTGCAGAGGTTGAAGGGGTGGGGGGTCAGCCTGTCAATGCTCAGACCATACGCGGCACACTACATCAAATTGGTCTGCATGGCTGTCGTCCCAGAAGGATGCCTCTTCTAAAGATGATGCACAAGAAAGCCCGCAAACAGTTTGCTGAAGACAAGCAAACTAAGGACATGTATTACTGGAACCATGTCCTGTGGTCTGATGAGACCAAGATAAACTTATTTGGTTCAGATGGTGTCAAGCGTGTGTGGCGGCAACCAGGTGAGGAGTACAAAGACAAGTGTGTCTTGCCTACAGTCAAGCATGGTGGTGGGAGTGTCATAGTCTGGGGCTGCATGAGTGCTGCTGCCACTGAGGAGCTACAGTTCATTGAGGGAACAATGAATGCCAACATGTACTGAGACATACTGAAGCAGAGCATGATCCACTCTCGGAGACTGGGCCGCAGGGCAGTATTCCAACACGATAACGACCCCAAACACACCTCCAAGACGACCACTGCCTTGCTAAAGAAGCTGGGTAAAGGTGATGGAGTGGCCAAGCATGTCTCCAGACCTAAACCCTATTGAGCATCTGTGGGGTATCCTCAAACAGAAGGTGGAGGAGCACAAGGTCTCTAACATCCACCAGCTCTGTGATGTCGTCATGGAGGAGTGGAAGAGGATTCCAGTAGCAACCTGTGAAGCTCTGGTGAACTCCATGCCCGAGAGGGTTAAGGCAGTGCTGGAAAATAATGGTGGCCACGCAAAATATTGACACTTTGGGCCCAATTTGGACATTTTCACTTAGGGGTGTACTCACTTTTGTGGCCAGTGGTTTAGACATTAATGGCTGTGTGTTGAGTTATTTTGAAGGGAAAGCAAATTTACACTGTTATACAAGCTGTATACTCACTACTTTACATTGTAGCAAAGTGTCATTTCTTCAGTGTTGTCACATGCTTTGTAGTACTTAGAGGGGATATTTTGTATAAATTTGGATTGTAGTTTTTATGTGGGATTATATGTTTTTTTCTGTTAAATTTTGGGGGGATTTTATTGTAAATGGTATTATATTGATGTTTTTGTCACATTTGTATTTTTCCTGCCCAGGGACAGCAGATGAAATTTTTTGCACATGTACAGGTGAGGTTGCACAAAAGCCCTTATATGGAGATGGTTAGGCTTGTATTATACTAATATCTAACCGCAGGCACACACATTCTTGCCTTTAGAATAACTGGGATTCATCAATATTATAACCAAAACAATTTTATGCTAATGCACCTGTTGTGAATTCAGCGGAACATTTGCATGAAAACAATGTAGAACTGTGAGCAATTATTAATTAATGAGAACCACCGTGAGCATGTTTATAAATAGAGTTTTGATTGTCATACCTCTTGGATAAGGTCACGTTCAGTATTTTGTATTACTAGCAGGTAAAGCTGTCAATGCCGCCACTATGATGGGTGCTGACAAATCAACACTGGCTTCGGGAGGTTTTTAACACCCTATTAAAAAAATAGAAGCTCTGCGGGGAAACAGCATAATCCATTTCCTTGACAACAGTTGGGAAGGAAACAGATTTCATAAAAAATTCTATAGCTAAAATACTCTGTACTCTATTCTTTTCTCTCTGCTGTTGCCTCGGCAACCACAGGAATGGATGCAGGTCAGAACTGGGGGAGGGTAATCAGCATGAGCAACTAAACATTTGCAAAACGACTCATTACACACACAAACGTATGCATGAGCTTCCGATTCAGTCACACAATGTATAGGATTTAGTCGCAGCTCCATTACCCATCAGCTCAGTGCAGTTTATGCCTGCACGTGGACCACAGTTCCCATGAGTCTGTGGCTCACCTGTAAACGTCACCTGCTTTAGTAACTAAATCTGCACTATGACAGTCATTTAGAATAAATGCGTCCTTCTGAAAAGCAACAGACACTTTAAGCAAAGCAGCAGTAGTTGTGAAATCATGTCTTTTGGAAGAGCCACAGTCTGCAACAAATAAATTGGAAGTCTAAAAGCGTAGAGCTATACACAATGCAAGAGAACAAAACAGATTGCTTTGAATCGCTGTATCTACTCAAAGACATTGTTCTAGAAGCTTGCAGGGTGAAACAAGTGATCTTAAAAGTACATTAATAATAGCAAGTTCACTTAGGAGTTTCTGAATATTGTACACTTAATCAGTATTTGTGTCTTGTATTCAAATACAAGACCTAATTAATTGACTTAAAGGAATAGTTCATCCAAAAATGAAAAATTTGTCATCATTTATTCACCCTCCTGTCGTTCCAAACCTGTACGAGTTTCTTTCTTATGTTGAACACAAAAGAAGATATTTTGAAGAATTTTATTGGTCCCCATTAAGTTCCATAATAGGGGACCATCAACTGTTTGATTACCAGCATTCTTCAAAATATATTCTTTTATGTTCAAAATAAGAAATAAATTCATACAGGTTTGGAATGACAAACCTAAATGATGACAATTTTTTGTTTTTGGGTGAACTATCCCTTTAATTCCAGACATATTCTTGGAAATTAGGTTTTCTTACTCTGGCAATTTTTTCCCCACTAAATTCTATTACAGTGGTCCCCAAACCTGTCCTGGAGAACCCCCTACCCTGCACATTTTGTATGTCTCCCTTATCTAACACACCTGATTCAACTCATCAGCTCGTTAGTAGAGACTGCAAGAACTAAATTGGGTGTCTGATTAGGGAGACATAAAAAATGTTCAGGGCAGGGGGTCCTACAGGACAGGTTTGGGAACCACTGTTCTATTAGATCATTTGCACTTAAAACAAGTAAAACAATTTGCCAAAGGAGTATAAAATATTCAGGATATATTATCTGAAAACAAGTCTTAATATCAACAATAAATAATGCAAGTTTGACTCTCTTTTATGTGGGTTTAAGCACATTTAGACATTTCTACTACAAAAAATAAAATAAAATACTGATTAAGAAAAATATTTTTCAGAGTACTGTTTGTTTTACACTGACACTGTGTGTGCATAGGAAACTAATTAAGTGTTAGAAAATTTGTTAATGGCTCACTCATGACAACTTGTGTGGTTTTCAGTGCAATTTCAGTTCATCATTGCACAACCCTGTGGAAAAACAGCACAAGCTGATTAACAAAATAGTTTCTTAACAAGCAATATTTCCTTAACCAACCAGCAAAACCATGCTTGTTGACCAGCTTAAGCAGTTAAATAAACTATTCTGATCCATTAGTTATACCAGCACTAACAACACCTAAGCCTAGTATGATTTTTCCAATTCTGCTTACTGAGCTACATTTCAAACAAAATTGTGATCGCTCTCTGCAGAAGGATTTACTGGTAATCATAAATACAGCATTGATCGACTCTTCCCGGAAACAACATCTTCCAACTTGCCCCTTCATCTCTACAGGTGCTCCTAAACAACTATGATTGCTTTGGTAGTTGAAGATGGATTGCCTTAGCACTTTCTTCCCCAAACACACACCAACACAAACCAGGCAAACACATTCATGCATCTGAACACGCCCACAGTGGACATGTTTTCTGCATTGTCAGAGGAGTGACGTTGGCCACGTGTTGGAATGTAATGCATCAATGAGTACCCATGCAGCACTGCACAAACAAAGGTAATCATGAAACTAATAATATGCAATTTATAGATATCATTTTAAATGTATTTAAATTTCTATCATATATTCTTTACTTCTATAATATATTTTTGTTTCAATTTCTATTTTCCTATAATTTAGCTCTGTTACAGAACACCCAGTCACTAAAACTTCTATAATCTTCTAAACTAGACATGTTAGATCAAATATTTATAATGAAAATGTATAATTAAGTGAATCCCTTTCCAAAGTTCCCAAAGTGCTGATATGGCAGTACAGATAGGAAACATACAGGCCAGGCAAAACTCGCATGTGAAACGTCACAATATTCAAGGAAATATCATAGTGTGATGTAACAGGAGACCAACAGATTAAGATACTGGACATCTCACATAATCACAGAACAGCTCACCTGAGAACACAAACACTCAAGTTCACATGCAAACCCACACCACCCACAACAAGCAACTGATGACTAATGAAAAAAAGACACACTCAGAAAACTGGCCGCAGGGAAAGACAGAGATGGAAGTGTGAAGGAGACACTCACCATAAACTGAACGTTGTCGAAGCCATTTGACAGCAGGTGGTTTTCATACTGCACGAGACCGATGTTGTCCAGCCACTGTCCCACGGACTGGACGGGGCAGCGGGGGCCTATCAAGGGGTGCAGAGGGAGGCGTTTGAGAAGTGAGTAGCCATCCACCCGGTAGCAGCGACAGTCCGGCTGCGAGAGCTGGCACTGCCACATCATGTTCCGTGCAAAGTGACTGTCAAACGAACCCGCCATGCTCAACAAGCCACGGAGAGCGCGAGTGGAAACGGTAGAGACAGAAAGAGCGAGAAAATAGAGGTAGGAAAGTGATTTCAAGGAACAGAAGAAACTAATGTTCAGAAAACAGTTGAGAGGGGGAGGAAAACAGAAAGAGAGAGCAAATTAGAAGAAGAGGGTCCTCTCAGGAGAGTGAGCGTTAGGGTCCGTGCTGGTGGAGAAGTACGCCGGCTGTGGAGGTAGACATGCTGAAGGCTCCAAATTACATCCACAAGAGAGGCGAGAGAGATGCCGATTACCAACGCTTTGCTGCTCAACCTGTGTCTCAACGTGTGGAGAGTGCAGGCATGCGCGTGTGTGCGCGTTTGCGCGTGCGGGAGGGAACGAGCGAGCGTGCGCGAAAGAGGATAGGAATGACAGCGTGCAGCTTGCTTGGTAGATTTCTGTTTCTCCAGCACTCCCACACTCATTTGTATGCCTCTGCATCCTGTGCCACTGTGCGCTCTCTCTCTCCCTCCCTCTCGGTCTCTCCTTCTCCCTCCCTTCTTTCCACTAGCTGTACCTCACATTGCCGATAATAGCCATCAGATCAACCCCAGCCTCTTTGTCTGAGTGCAGAAGCTGCTGTTGCTCCCTCCCACACATACACACACACTCTGTGGGCGTCTGTGAGCACTGGTGGAATGGCAACACAAATGGGCTTTCTGTGGACAGAAAAATGAAGGACCACTGCAGAGGAGAGGAAAGACAAAAGTATAGGAGAAGCGAGGAAAGGAGACAAGACAGGAGGAGAGGAGACGAAAGAAGAGGTGAAAGGAGAGAACAGGAGGGTAAAGATGAGAGGAGACGAAACAATAAGATGCAACATGAAAGGTGACAATTGAGGTGGTGAGGGGAGAAACAAAGAGAGAGTAGGAGAGGAGAGGCAAAGTGAAGGCGGTGAAAGAAATGGTGCAGAGTCGGGAGGAAGTGATGAAAGTAGGGATAACAGGCAAAAGGTGAGAGGACAGGTGAGGGGAGATGTGGGAGGGATGAAAGGAGAGAAGGTGAAATGAGAGGGGGCAAGAGGAGAGGACAGGAAAAGTGAGAGATGAAGCAAAAGGAGAGGAGGCAAGAGGAAAGCTAAATCAGACGGTGCAAATTAAAGGAGAGAATGGGGGAGGTTTGAGTAGAGGCAAATAGTGCAAGGGACAGGTAAAGAGGTGAAATGAGCAGAAAGAATGACAGGAAAGGAGGCAAGAAAAGATGAGAGGAGAGGGGACAGGATGTGGCGGAAGAGGCGACAAGAGGAGAGACAAAAAGCAATGGGAGAATTACTGGAGAGAGAAAAGAGGAGAGCCCAAAGGAGAAAAGAGAGGACAGGAGGTGAAAAGGGAAGCAAAAGAGAGGTTGGGATTAGAAAAGAGGTGAGAAGAGAGGAGAGGAGAGACAAAAGGAGGTGAGCGAATTACAATATTACAAAGAGGAAACAGGATATGAGAGCAAAATGGAAGAGAGAGAGGAGAGGAAGCAGGAGAAGAGACTAAAGGAAAGTAGGCAAAAGTAGAGTAGGAGAAAAGAAAGCATTAGAAGAGGCTAAATAAGGTCAAAGGAGAATAGAGGAGGCAAGAGGATAGGCAAAAAAGAGGGGAGGAGAGAACAGAAGGCTAAAAGAGAGACAAAGAGAGGCGAGACAAGAGAATGAGAGGAGGCAACGGGAGACAAAATGAGAGCCAAAAGGAGAGGAGAGAGGAAAGAAGGAGAGAGAAAAGGAGGTGAGAGGAGAAGAGAGGAAGGGATGGGAGAAACAAGAGAAGAGGCAAAGGGAGAGGGGAGACGAGGCAAGAGAAGAGGGTGGCCGAGAGAGCTCAAAGCGCTGCAAATAGAAAAAAACACCTGCAAATTAAGAAAACAACTTGGTCAATTTTAGAACACACGTGCTGCAAATGCTCACAACACAAACAAATAAAGAAACGCACTGCAAATACTCAAAACACAACCAAACAAAGAAACACGCTGCAAATAAAATTCTTTATTTGTTTGTGTTGTGAGCATTTGCAGCACCTGCTGTCAAACTGATGAAGACGTTTTCTTGTTTTGCTGGTGCCTTTTCTATTTGCATGTGGTTTCTGAAGTTGCAGTGTGTTGAGCTCTCTCGGCCACCCTAAAAAGGAGAAGATGTGAGATGAGAGAATGAGAGGAGGCAACAGGATGCACGAAAAGAGCAAAAACGGGAGGAGAGAGGACAAGAGATGAGCAGAGAAGAGATGAGGTAAGAGGACAGGCAATACAAGACAATGTTATTGTCCTCATTATTAGCTCTAGCGATTTGATTTTCACAATTTTCACTATTGATCATCACTGAGATAATCTAAGTACACTGATCTTCAATCAATGAGATGTTCCTTTTGCTCCCACTGCGAACAAAAAACTGTCCTAAGACCAGTGCTTAGAGTCTAAACTGTCCATCCACTTCTTGTCCCCCTGCTCTCATTATGACTACAGGAAGAGCACAGTGACGAGAGGAGAGCGCACAGTAACCATGGTTACATCTCAAAAAGCTCCCTGTCTATGAGCGGGTCTTTGACACTACTGAAGGAAACCCTCCTGTCTCGCAGTGCTGCACACTTCACAGCCGTTAGTTAATATTCATATCATGCCACGAGCTCCCTATAGTTATGGATATATGTTAAAAGTAGTGGGATGACTGACTATATGCATCAACACCACACACACAGAGACACACAAACCTGAGTGATCCTCTGTAATCCCCTCCAACTCTGTGCCAATTCCAGCACCTATGGAGCTCATAATCTTGTCAATCTGTGGAGAGGAAAAGAGAGAGATGAATTGCATGTTTGCATAACGAAAGGCCCTCATCCTTATTTTTATGTCCTTATTCCATGGCATTTCCCCATAGGCTTCTCCTCATTGCTCTTTTCCCACAAACCCACTTTCAGTTTTTCTTAAATGTCAGTAATTGCGCTCCAAAACCGCTTAATTGTTTGCTAAAAGCTGGGGGAGGAATGGGAATTTTGGGAAGGCAATTTATCATCATCAGCTTCGTTTGAGAACATGTCAGCTCGGAGAGAGCTGGGAGAGTGTTTTTTGATAAATGTCTCCTCATTAAAATGACAGTGATGTTCAGAGCGAAGAAAGTGTCGTTTCACATCCGTAAAGCTGAACACCTGCCTTCAAAGAACAGCCCTCTGCTGTCTCCCAGCGGACCGTGTTCTTACTCCAAAGAGAAAGCCGCTCGGAAGCCCCAGATGAACGGATGCAGAACTCTCCCCTCTCCCCTTTGATCAGTTATTTCTAATATATGTTCTCTTCTGAAGACCTGACAGTCGGGTGAGGCTGGGAAAGAAAATGCTGTGACACATTCAATTTATTGAGTGTGGAAATTTAGACGTCATATGAAGCGGGAAGCTGCCGTGTATCTAAACAGAAGAGCTGACCTGAAAGAGATTTAACTCTAAAGAAGGATTCAAAGAAGAGGAGGAAATTTGAGACAGACATAAAATCTCTTTTATCATCTGTGCTTTGTTCCTTTTGATCTCTAATAAAATGTAACTATAAGATAAATCTCTCAAGACACCTATCTAAGATGTTCGGGTCAGATTCTTGACATTATTATAATGATAATTGACCCTTCGAGGGAGTTTGATTGACAGGTGATCTGACCAATCATAACGCCGAATCTGCCATTTTTGTCCGACAAACAAACCGGACAGGAGTAGAATTTGAACTTGAAAAATGGTGTGTATTGATGTCTTTCTGCAGTTAAAACAAGATTTCTTCTGATGTTCATTCATGTTTATTTCATGCTATGACTAGTAAAGAGGAAGAGATGATCGGTTTATATGCTATTTGAACTGAGGCGCTACACATTAAAGAGCCACAAAATGGTATTTATTATTTGAATTTCTAAAAAAAGTAATATGGACAAAAATAATAAAACAAGATTTACAATTAAATTATAATTTAAAAACCATTTATTAAATATTTTTATGATGTTAAATCAAATGACAATCAAAAAACAAACAAATTCTTAAAGTTAAGTCTAGACACATTATGATAATGTGTCTAGACTTAACTTTAAGAATTAGTTTGTTTTTATTAAAACATAAAAAGGTTTAAATGTGCTTAATTGTCATGAAAATAAGTAATTAAATACTTTGCAAACAATAGATTCTTATTATTTAAATTATGACCTAGACATGTTTTTGTTTTGATTCATCAGTTCACTCAGTATAATAGGATGTCATTATTCAAAGGCACTTCCTCTATTAATTGACTGATTGCTTGACTTTTTATATGCTACATTACCCTGGATAAAAGCTGCCCTAGTGAAAAACAGATCACCGTCAGTGCAAAACACAAGAGAAAATCGTGTCCCGGGTCTATCATTACGCATATTTAATATAATAAAGAAAGGCATTAAAAATCATTTAGCTGCCATGACAACATAGTTGAATAATTTAGGCTTCCTGGCGAAAGGGCATGATTTTGCATCACACATCAAAAACATACGCCGAGCACCAACAGAAAACCTTTCAAGCCAGTCAGCTTGGTTACTTCAAGCTAAGTGAATTAATTAAGTGGAAATGATTCTGCAATTAGCTGGTAATTAAAATGTTATTACCTCTTCCCACTCTGCCGTAAAGGAGGGGGTTCTCTCTAGTCTGTTGGGGCTGCTTTTACCAGGGCTGTTCTGCCCCCTGGAACTCCACTGCTCCTCCTCGATAGGAGACACAGCCACCAAGTTCGAGTCTGATTTGGAGAAATTTCTGGACAGCTGAAGGTCCAAAACGTTTTTGGGCATAGACCTCATCCTCCCAAGAGTGCAGGCTCTTTCCTCGTAGCCGGTATTGCTGCTTGCTGGGCTAGAGCCGCCTGTGCTTTTGCTCCGGACCTCCCCGTTCCTCACATGCACCCCGGTGGTCTTGTTGCCCGATTCAGTGAGAGTTAACGGGCCCTGGTTGACCCGGGTGTGAAAAATCGTCCTGTACACTATCTGCGGTTTGGCTTCTTTCTGGGTCTTCAGGGCAGACGCCTCGCTGCCGGTGCGAGGAAACGGGGGCGAGTACTCGGGAGCTCTGAGAAAATTCCCATGCCGTAGCGGAGGCTCAGGAACACTGAACTTTCGCACTTTGCCGTAGAGTTGATAAGGGTTGTCAGGGGATTCACAGGCAGGAGACGAGCCGTGGAGGAGGCCGGCGAATTGCTCGGGAATGTGGCTGTTTCTCCGGTCGTCTCGCTCTATGCACTCCTTCTGGTGCGCCACCTCATCTGCAAGGGGAAAAAAGAAGTGTAGGAATCAGTAAAATCAGATTCACACACATGAATAACAGCATAAACAAACCATCTACAACATCACAAACCCAGAAGAAACACTTTGAGTCTCTTTGAGTGCCTGGAGTGTCCCCCTTTACACAAAAAAGATACAAATGTGTCCTCACTCTGTACTCCAGACACCGGAGTACTTGAACTAGTGTTGTATATGTATATATGTCATTCGGTTGACTAGCTGTGTTGAGACAAGCACCAAATGAACGCCTGAGGCTGGGGGCAAGCCAGTCTGTTCACTGGGGTGAGAGAGACCCTGTTCTTGTCCTCCTCTTGTTCCCTACGGCACACCAAGAACTGTCTCTTGCGCTGTCTCATGTAAAGAAGCCCAAGACCCCTTCACTAAAGAGCTCTTAAAAGCATCTGTCCTCAGGCAGCGTGTGATCTGTAGTGTAACTGAGGACAGATCTCAGTTCACGGAGGTCACTGGGTTTATTCAGGTCTTGATTAAGATGAGCAGTGTCTATATTTATTATTAGGTTATGATGTTTAAATTCCAGTTGGGGCGTCTGCATTCATCAAGATGCAGTTTGTTGCTTTCAAAAAAGTAAACCAATAACAATAATTGCTAGATTTTTAGATACTTTAGATTTTGTTTCAGAAGAAAATATGAATGGTCCTTGCAAGTGGTCGGAACAGTCACCACCTCAATGCAAAAATGTTTTGGGATGGATGCTTACATACTGTATCATGTTACTATATTAAAATTAGGGGTGTAACGATACACGTATTCGTATTGAACCGTTCGGTATGAGGCTTTCGGTTCAGTACGCATTACAAACCGAACGATTTGATTCGTTGGACTAATCTATTACATTTCGAAAATAAAACAGCTTAAAGTGTGTGAAATATATATGTTCTCATTGTCACTGCACTCAACAAGGCAGGCCAATCAACGTAACAGGCAACGTGCTGTCTTCCAGTGGCGTAATGTTAGCGGATGGGCACTCAGGGCACGTGCTGTGAAAGGCCCCGCGATAACTTCCCCTTGCTGGGTTGCATCGAAAGACGATGATCTTGTATCGACGATAGCCAGAGATATTGTCAAAAACATAAATTGTTGACAATATTAAGATTTTTGGCATTTCCAAATTAATGTAGGCCTATTACATTCGTATTTTTATTAGGCCTTTTATTATTATTATGAAGTTACTTTTATTATTAAATTAAAATTACAATTAATTTGCCCCGCAATAATTACCAAATAACTGACGTGCTGCGAGGATAACAAAAGATTATGCTACAGCCTATGTTTACTCTTCAATTAAAATGTTTTAAAAAAAGGTATTTTAAAACAGGTCTATTATACAATGAATTATAGGCCTACAATTAAAATATTAACACTTCAGTCATAAATAAAAATCAATGAAATAAAAAGCTTTTATTTCAAGCACCGACTTTCAAAAACAACCTGTTTAACACGAAATAGGTTTCTTCTCATTTTTTTTCACTATGTAATATTAGAAATATTAAGGGAATAAATTAAAACAGTAAGCTATATACCGTTATCAGCATATGTGGAAGTAGATTCGTCTTTCGTCATCTCTGAGAGAATATGTGTCAGATGCCGACAGCTCCGTCATTACTCCATCATTCCGTTTTTACTTTCACTTTCTGCATAGTGAATTGACTAAGATTAAGACATTCACCGACGGCATAACTCTTGCGCAAAGTTGCTTGTGTGTGATATCCATTGGCTCGCCTTCATGGTTTAAAACATAAATATTTCCAACATTGCGACGTAACCAATTACCCCTGTACCGAACCGTGACACCACTGTGTCGTATCGAACCGAACCGTGAATTTTGTGAACCGTTACAACCCAAATTAAAATGTATAACATTAACAATATTCTGGTCTCTAAAAAAGACTCAGATCTCTCCATTAACATCAACATCAAATAGATGGGATTTGGGCTTTATTGTCCATCAGGCAAAAACTGTTAATTAAACTGTAAATTTACAAAAGTAATAGCACACATACCCTTAATAAGTCGTAGAACTTGAGGCATCATTTATATATGTAGCAAAAATTATGCTAGACATGTTATGCACCTGAATTCAACACAGTCTGTGTGAATGCCCTAACCTTTAAGTATGAGCAACAGTAATATGCTTATTAGCACAACTAACTAGGTTACTGTGAAATCTGCACACGTTTTACCACATTTTCTGCACTGACTGTGGAATTTCGACTTAAATAAATTTGATTTACACAATATTGTTTATTTAATTGTCTAATGGATATTCAAAAGTATTGATGAACCAAAATATGCTAAAATTACCATGCAATGGTCAGTGGAAGTGTAGAATTACATGGCAAGATGCTTCTTCTGCAAATACAAATCCCACAGGTCTAACCATAACTGTAATAATAATATTTAATGCAAGTAAAATTTTGGTGTCTTCAACCAAAGCATTGCACGCACACACACACACACACACATATTGGTACATCCAGCTTTGATCCTGTCCAGACAGTCACATGAGTTGCCTTTTATCTCCTTGCACATAACGCAGAATAATCAACTGAACGGAACGCTCTGCTACAGGCCAAAATAACCACCAGAATTGAGGAATCTGAAAGGAACACAGAGAAAGCTGCTATTTTTATTTTGCATAAAAAAGCGTTGATCTTGCATAAAGCTCACAGCACAAATAAACAAGACTAAATGGAGAGCGAGCAAATTCAGCTTTGATGAATAACTAAAACAGCTCTCAAAATGCATTTCTGGTCTCATCCCAACTCCACACATCCTCAAAACAGGCTCTGAATGAGTGTTTTAAACCTCATTAAAACATGCGCCTATAAAGCAACACACTCATGGCATGTAATATAAATCACAGGACCACATTCAAATATACTACATCGCCTCTCTCATATCTGGCGTATTAAGTGAAAAGGCAGCGTCCCGAGTGATAAATGCAGTCGGGGACGGTGGAAGACATGCAATGCTTAAAAGGTTTTTGATGTGTACACCGGATTGGACTCCAGCAGTCAGATTTACTGAACGCGGAGAAACGTGACACTAAACAGGATATCAGTATCTATAACACTCGGAGGGAGACATCAGAGCTCAACGCTCCCTCATACTGTCCTTTCCTAACGCTCTTGTAAACAGCATTTTCAACCGATAAAGATCAAATTACACTCCTGCAGGCTGAGGAAGAGCAAAACAGGTGGAGACAACAAGAGACCGAGTAAATCTCACACACAAACAAAATCAGTTTAAAGGGAGAGTTCACCACAAAACAAGATTTTTGTCATCATTCACTCAACATTCACTTTTGAAAGCTACAGTTCCATAATAGCATGGAAAAGAGTGACTGCTACATTTTAAAAATGTCGTCTTTTATGTCCCATGGAAGAAAGAAAGTCATACGGGTTTGGAGCGATATGAGAGTGAGTAAATGCTGACTGAAACAATCCTTTAAAACAAAAAGTCCCAGATTCGCTTATGACCCTGAAGAGACAGGATAATGTTGTACAAAAGGGCCCGTGTCAGTTTTGATCAACTAGAGCGAAAGGACCATAAGTTAAACGCCATGATGAGTTCATCCACTGAGAGAGAGACAGAAACAACATGAGCTATCAAAACAGTAGTAAAGGTCACTGCCATCTCAGACAAAACAGCGGTTGGCATACAAAACACAGAGAGGCCTTGACCGTCAACTGCGAGAAGCCAAATACAAACACGCTGCAGGAAAAACTCACACTGAAAAGGATCAAAAGAATAAAAGGTCTGTCAAGTCTACAGACATTGTGTTTACATTGCAAGAAAGTGTCATGGCTCAACTGTTCCAATCTCATTTCCGCTACTTTTCCATTAAAACTTCCTCCGCCCTCTTTACCACATAATAAAGATGCAAATGAGACTCCCAAAACAACAATTTGATGCCAACAGTATCATAATACTGATTCTGAAATGTGTCTAATATCAGTGTAACTAGTTTAAGAACATACAGTATTTGATTAATTTAACATCAAATAAAAGACTTCAAATGAAAACGCAAGGGCCTAAATAAAAGCATACAGTGTAGTTGCATGTTAAAGAAAACATGAGTGTGTTCACCAGACTCACAGCAAGGCAGAAGTGGATAACCATCTACAGTATAGAAACCACTCAGCACACCTACACAGCCATAATGGAAAGTTCACTTCAGTTTCTGGGAAACAGATCAAATAAAATGCACAATTTATGGGTAATATAAAGGCATGAGTGCTCCGAGATCTTTGCCATTACTGAGAGAGATGTGTCACCAAACTACGAGAGGTATCAGGGGAAAGAGATTGTTTTGTGTGTGTGGGTTTTAACGTTTTCTGAGAAATCGAATCTGCGTAGTTATTTTTGAAAACTGAACTGCTTTGAGATCTGAGATTGGAAATTTCTTAATAAAATAAATACAAACAAAATAAAACCATGAAATGAAATAAAATAAAATGATGTAAAATGAAATTAAATAAAATGAAATAAAACAAAAACTAGATTATCTATATAGCATAATATAGATTTAAATGAAACAAAATTAGCATTGATGTATTTTAGTGTGTCTCCCTCTATAGTTTCTAATATCTGTCGCTTTTTCCATATTCCTCTCAGGTCAGATCTACATCTGCAACCGCAACAGGTGACATCCGGTAGTCATGGAAACAGCACAGTGGCTTCCTAAAATCATGGGCTCAAAGCTCTTGGCCTTCAGAAGGGATAGAGGAAACAGAAAGTAAGACAGACAGACAGACAGACAGACAGAAAGAAACAATCTACTGCAGATTAACTGCAGCGCCATCTGAACTGACCCACAGGGCAAAGAATCAGAGAGATCTCAGTAGAAGTGCTCAAGTCTTATCTGAGCACAGCAGAGAGTGCATCAAAAGCTCACGCAGGGTACAAAAGGCTGATCCGGGGTCAGCAGGAGGAAATCTATCCCGCAGCACAGCGTCTGAACTCTTCCCACGTAATTAGATCGCTTGGATTACTTGTCGTAATTTATGAAGACACATATGAGACGCTTGAGCTTTGAGGCGAAAACAGTGGGGCAGAGATCATACCCTGATAAAAACAAATCCATCCTGTTCAATTTGATGGACTGACAGGCCATGTATTCAACAAAATGAGCAGAGAACAGGTGCAAAAAGCAACTGAATAACAGCTGTGGCAAATTTCTGCATTTTTGCTCAAAACATGAAAACTACTTAAACCCAAATGAGATTTGAGAAAGATTTTCAGAATATAGAGCTCAAGTCATATGGACCACTTGCCGTTTTGAAAGCAAAGTAAATGAGGACTGAAGTTTGATTTCAGGTGACTAGATGGCTGGGGTGTAAGAGCAACTTACGGGGGTCTTGTCAAGATGATGGGCTTATGCTGCTGTATTTCTGACTCACTAGCGCAAAGAGCTCCTCCAGAACATACAGTAAACAGCAGGGAGGAGAACATCAGCCAGAGCGAGTGATATAACAGGAGCTGCAGTGCATGCTGGGCCGGCAGTGAAAAGCAAATCTAAAGCCCGACAGGGGTTAAATTAAAAAGAGTGGATATTCTTAAAGAAGTTGTGAATCTCCCCTCCCCCCATTAAACATTTCCACGGAGAACCATCCATGGTTAAAAATACCACATGCTGCAATAAAGCTACACTACCTACCTCCTTCTTGAAAACCTCTATCAGACTCGTTCTTACCTTTGCAGGACGGGTATGAAGCAGCAAAACAGCCAACAGGACTTTCCAGGAGGAGGATCTTGTGAGGAATGAGGCTCCCACCTCTGAGGTCACACTCTCACACCTCCGTTTACATAGTTTTTCATTCTCAAAGATCTGATAGGGCCACCGTTGCACCACACAACATTCCAGTGATGTTTCTGCGCACACACACTCACACACGCTCATCTGTGCACATACTCGATCACACTGTCATGTCTTGTCATGTCACAGCTTTGGAGAGAAACTGAAAGATAAGTATTCTGCACGTATGTATTTGTGAGCTGACATATGTGAACTTGTGGCTCACTGTGTCTTGAAGTTATCTGTCTATTTAGATTAGTCTGAAATTCATAATCAGGGTGGGGTTGTAGACGCAGGAGGAAGTAATGGTGGAGAACGGTTGAAAAAGAGCAGAATGGGCTGAGCCTCTTACACACACACACACACACTCTGAGCTGATGGCTGTCTTTTCCAGTGGATTAAAGGCCACATGTTTAATTGCTTGTTAACAAATGTTTACTGCGCCGTATTGAACTGCACCCATTTCCTGCCAAAAATAGGGGCAGAGATCCTGCCAGACCTACAGCAGCTCGCAGAGAGAGAGAAAGAGAGAAAAATGTATCTGTACCCATGCTTTTTACATTTAATAATAAATAAATATATGATTATAATATTCTAATAGTGCAGAGAAAAATCTTCTTGCTAAGGCAAACATCAATATTACTATTGCTTATACTTAGGGTTTGCAGGATACAGTAGTTATGCAATACCGAAATAAAATCTATGAATTTTAAGGAACATAAAAAAATTATAAAGAAATTATTATTTTTTATTCTAATTATTCAGCAAGCACACTGAATAAATTACTGTACATTTTACAATATATTCAACATTTTAAATTGTAATAATATTTCACAATATTAGTGTTTTTCTGTATTTTGGATCAAATAAATGCATCCTTGGTGAAAGTGAGACTTCTTTCAGATACATTAAAAAAATCGTACAAACCCCAAACTTTTTAACTGTCAAACTATTTTGATATATATATATATATATATATATATATATATATATATACACACACACACACACATTATCTCACAGAAGTGAGTACACCCCTCACATTTTTGTAAATATTTTATTATATCTTTTCATGTGACAACACTGAAGAAATTACACTTTGCTACAATGTAAAGTAGTGAGTATACAGCTTGTATAACAGTGTAAATTTGCTCTCCCCTCAAAATAACTCAACACACAGCCATTAATGTCTAAACCACTGGCCACAAAAGTGAGTAAGTGAAAATGTCCAAATTGGGCCCAACGTGTCAATATTTTGTGTGGCCACCATTATTGTCCAGCACTGCCTTAACTCTCTTGGTCATGGAGTTCTCCAGAGCTTCACAGGTTGCCACTGGAGTCTTCTTCCACTCCTCCATGACGACATCACGGAGCTGGTGGATGTTAGAGACCTTGCGCTCCTCCACCTTCCGTTTGAGGATGCCCCACAGATGCTCAATAGAGTTTAGGTCTGGAGACACGCTTGGCCAATCCATCACCTTTACCCTCAACTTCTTTAGCAAGGCAGTGGTCGTCTTGGAGGTGTGTTTGGGGTCGTTATCGTGTTGAAATACTGCCCTCCGGCCCAGTCTCCGAGAGGAGGGGATCATGCTCTGTACATGTTGTGTTACAGTACATGTTGGCATTCATTGTTCCCTCAATGAACTGTAGCTCCCCAGTGGCAGCAGCACTCATGCAGCCCCAGACCATGACACTCCCACCACCATGCTTGACTGTAGGCAAGACACACTTGTCTTTGTACTCCTCACCTGGTTGCCGCCACACACGCTTGACACCATCTGAACCAAATAAGTTTAACTTGGTCTCATCAGACCACAGGACATGGCTCTGCACTGACAGGCTGACCCCCCACCCCTTCAACCTCTGCAGCAATGCTGTCAGCACTCATACGACTCATACAACCTCTGGATATGACGCTGAGCACATGCACTCAACTTCTTTGGTTGACCATGGCGAGGCCTGTTCTGAGTGGAACCTGTCCTGTTAAACTGCTGTATGGTCTCGGCCACCGTGCTGCAGCTCAGTTTCAGGGTCTTGGCAATCTTCTTATAGCCTACGCCATCTTTATGTAGAGCAACAAATCTATTTTTCAGATCCTCAGAGAGTTCTTTGCCATGAGGTGCCATGTTGAACTTCCAGTGACCAGTATGAGCGAGTGAGAGCGATAACACCAAATTTAACACACCTGCTCCCTATTCACACCTGAGACCTTGTAACACTAATGAGTCACATGACACCGGGGAAAGAAAATGGCTAATTGGGCCCAATTTGGATATTTTCACTTAGGGGTGTACTCACTTTTGTGGCCAGCAGTTTAGACATTAATGGCTGTGTGTTGAGTTATTTTGAGGGGACAGCAAATTTACACTGTTATACAAGCTGTACACTCACTACTTTACATTGTAGCAAAGTGTCATTTCTTCAGTGTTGTCAGATTTAATAAAATATTTACAAAAATGTGAGGGGTGTACTCATTCTGTGAGATACTGTATATATATATATATATATATATATATATATACATATATGTGCATCTCAAAAAATGTGAATATTGTGACAAAGTTAATTTGTTTTGTAACTTATTTCAAAAAGTGAAACTTTCATATATTTTTTATTTATTACATGTAAAGTAAAACATTAAAAAAAAAAAATTGTTTTAATTTTGATGACTAGAGCTTACAGCTCATGAAAGTCATAAATCCAGTATCTCAAAATATTATAATATTTACATTTGATTTTCATTAAATGACCATCCCTACAGTATAAATTCTGGGTATCTCTTGTTCTTTGAAACCCCAATAATGGGGAAGACTGCTGACATGGCAATGGTCCAGAAGACAATCATTGACACCCTCCACTAAGAGGGTAAGTCACAGAAGATCATTACTGAAAGGAGTGGCTGTTCACAGAGTGCTGTATCAAAGCATATTAAATGGAAAGTTGGAAGGAAGAAATTGGGTAGGAAAAGGTGCACAAGCAACAGGGATGACCGCAAGCTTAACACCGTGTCCTAACTACACGCGACGCGACGCCGCGACACGCGATAAAAGGAATTTTTTCCATGTTAATCAGAGTTTTTTTCCTAACTAGCCGCGACGGCGACGGCGACACGCGAAATTTCTAATTTAGAAACGGTTTTTATTTCCGCGACGTCGCGGCTGGAACAACAACATACAAACTATATGACAGTAGATAATCTCAGGTGATTATATGCTTTATTCAAAGTTAAACGTGTCTAATATGAGTTTAAATATCATATTGCGTGACCCTATAGCCATACTGAAAGCAACAACAGATAGTTTACCTCTTGAAAAATAAATTAAATCAAAGATGACCGTTAAAACTGTGAACTCACTGCGAAACCAACAAGTGTATTCCATAACAAAGATGTTATCAGTCACTCAGTATGTATATTTAATGATGTTAAAAAGCTTTAAAATAATAAACGTATCCATTTCGTTGCAAGAGCAGTGCGCTTCCAGAGAGAGCCCGCCCACACACGCTTCTGATTGGCTGTGATATTTGATTGATTCTGTCGCGTCGCGGTGTCGCGTCGCGTCTGGTGTGGACACCCAAATTGCTTGTCGCTGGAATCTTGTCGCGTCGCGTGTAGTTAGGACACGGTGTAAGAATACAGAGTCAAGCATAGCCGATTCAGACACTTGGGAGAGCTTCACAAGGAGTGGACTGAAGCTGGAGTCGGTGCATCAGGAGTCACCACACTCAGACGTCTTCAGGAAAAGGGATAACAAGCCACTTCTGAAATAGAAACCACGTCAGAAGCATCTTAACTGGGCTAAGGAGAAAAAGAACTGGACAGTTGCTTAGTAGTCCAAAGTCCTCTTTTCAGGTAAAAGTAAATTTTGCATTTAATTTGGAAATTAAGGTCTGGAGTATGGAGGAAGACTGGAGAGGCAAAGAATCCAAGCTGCTTGAAGTCCAGTGTGAAGTTTCCAAAGTCAGGGATGATTTGGGGTGCCGTGACGTCTGCTGGTGTTGGTCCATTGTGTTTTATCAAGTCCAAAGTCAATGCAGCCGTCTACCAGGAGATTTTGGAGCACTTTATGCTTCCATCTGCTGACAAGCTTTATGGAGATGCTGATTTCCTTTTCCAGCAGGACTTTAAGTCAAGTCAAGTCAAGTTGAGCTTTATTGTCATTCCGCTACATGCGGGGGCATACAGTGGAACGAAATGTCGTGCCTCACAGGACCACGGTGCTACATAAATACAGGCATACAACAATGGAGTAAGACAATATAAACCTATACACAACTATCCTACTGATAGATTTTGACTATAAATATAAATATACTATCTATAAAAAAGTACCTATACAAACTAAAAAATACAAACTATACAAACTATACGAATGCTTCAGATAAGTACTGTACATGTGCAAGGAGAAACATTGAGTTCAAGCAGCTGGCTGGGGAACAGTGCAGGATGATTTGTAGTGCATGAGCATGTAAACATACATATATTACGGAGTTCTTTTGTGGGATTTGTGTACACACAGCAGTGTGTGTGAAAAGTGACTAGTGCGCATAGAGGAGGAGAGTGTGCTACTACAGGTGGTTTGTACAGGCCCACTCACCTGTGTGTAGCACACTTCAATTGCACGTTACATGTTACAGGAGGTAGGGGTTTGTATGGGGGTTCAGAGAGGGGCGGGTGATTTGAGTTCAGGGCTCTCACAGCCTGGGGAAAAAGCTGTTGAGCAGTCTGGCAGAGCGGGCTCTGATGCTCCGGCACCGTCTTCCTGATGGTAGGAGCTGGAAGAGACTGTGGGAGGGTGTGTGGAGTCCTTCACGATACTATTGGCTTTGCTGGAGCATCGTGTGAGGAAAATATCCAGGATGGAGGGGAGAAGGGCACCGATGATCCTTGCAGCGGTGTTCACTGTCCGTTGTAGGGTCTTGCGGTCTGCTGCAGTACAGTTCCCGTACCAGACAGTGATGCAGCTGGTCAGCACACTCTCAATGGTGCCCCTGTAGAAAGTGGTGAGGATGGGTGGAGGGAGACTTGCTCTTTTCAGCCGGCGGAGGAAGTGTAGGCGCTGTTGTGCCTTCTTGGAGAGTGACATGGTGTTGGTGGACCAGGTGAGATCCTCTGTGATGTGCACCCCCAGGAATTTAGTGCTGCTGACTCTCTCCACAGTCGAGCTGTCGATGGTCAGTGGGGGGTCCATCACAACCTCCTTTGTCTTACTCACATTGAGGGACAGGTTGTTAGTGCCACACCATTCAGCCAGCTGTGCCACTTCCTCTCTGTAGTGCGTTTCATCGTTGTTGCTGATGAGACCTACCACTGTTGTGTCATCAGCGAACTTGATGATGTGGTTGGAGCTGGACTTGGCAGTGCAGTCGTGGGTCAGCAGCGTGAAGAGCAGCGGGCTGAGCACACAGCCTTGTGGGGCACCTGTGTTCAGTGTGGTAGTGCTCGAGGTGTTGTGGCCGACACGGACTGACTGAGGTCTTCCGGTTAGAAAGTCCAGGATCCAATTGCAGAGGGAATTGTTAAGGCCCAGCAGGTTGAGTTTATTTATGAGCTGTTGTGGGATTATTGTGTTGAATGCTGAGCTGAAGTCAATGAACAGCATTCTAACGTAGGAGTCTTTATTTTCTAGGTGGGTAAGAGCCAGGTGGAGAGTGGAGGAAATTGCATCGTCCGTAGAGCGGTTCGGACGGTATGCAAACTGGAGCGGATCGAGTGTGTTGGGGAGGCTGGTTTTGATGTTGTGCATGACTAACCTCTCAAAGCACTTCATTATGATTGGAGTCAGTGCTATGGGACGGTAGTCATTTAGACAGGACACAGGTGATTTCTTTGGTACCGGTATGATTGTTGTGGATTTGAGACATGTGGGGACGACTGCCTGGCTCAGCGAGGTGTTGAAGATATCTGTTAGGACATCTGTCAGCTGTGCAGCACAGTCTTTCAGTACACGGCCAGGTATGTTGTCGGGACCCGCAGCCTTGCGTGGGTTGATCCTAGATAGGGACTTCCTTACGTCAGCTGGAGACAGACAGAGCGCCTGGTCGTTGGGAGGTGTGGGCAGTTTTTGTGCAGGTGTGTCATTCTGCATTTCAAACCGTGAGTAAAAGTGGTTGAGTGGTTAGCACCTGCATACAGTGACAAAACCACTTCCAAGTGGTTTGCTGACCATGATATTACTGTGCTTGATTGGCCAGCCCACATGCCTGACCTGAACCCCATATGGAATCTATGGGATATTTTCAAGAGAAAGACGAGAAACAGTCGATCCAACAATCCAGACGAGCTGAAGGCTCAATAGTGCCTCCGCAGTGCCACAGGCTGATCGCTTCCATGCCACACCTCACCAAAGTATTGAGTGCATAAATTAACATACTTTAAAGAACTTGAACTTTTCTGTTCTGCAAATCCTTTTTTTGATTGACATTAGGAAATACTCTAATATTCTGAGATACTGGATTTTTGACTATCATGAGCTGTAAGCTCTAATCATCAAAATGAAAACAAAAAAACTTTACATGTAATGAATCTAGAATATATGGAAGTTTCACTTTTTGAAATAAGTAAAAAAAAAAAAAATGATATTCTAATTTTTTGAGATGCACCTGTATATATATATATTGAAAATCAAGCTTTTATATTGGGGGACAGACAGGGCTACTCTACTGTAAGTTGGGTGAGAGGCGAGAGGGTCAAAGTAAAATAAAAAGAAAAAATTAAGAAAAAAGAAAAAAATTGAAGTGATCAAATTTGTGATTTTCACCTGGCAGATCATGAAAAGGGTTAAAAATGTGACAAATTCCATAGAGTTACATCGAAGGAGGGACGTATAGAGACCAGAATATCACAGGGCATTTGGGCTCTTTTAAATTGGAACAGTAAGTAAAGTCCTAGCAATCGCATTGCATTGTGCTAAAAACCACCAAAAACACAATCGCTATCAACCACAAAATCAATCACTATGAAGAGTCAAAACATTCCTTTCCTCAACATACTGAAGTGTACTTACAATTTGAGGTTTGTTCACATCACTAACACTAGTATGAGCAATAGTAATAGTGCTGCTATCAAACATCTCAAATCAAGCATTCAGCATAAAATCCCAATAGCCAAAAAACTTGTAGTGACATTAACATAAATTAGCACAAAAAAATGAGCTTGTGTTGCCTACGGACAGTCATAAAGCAGGCGTGTATGAGCGAGAGCGCTACATCAGCAGGGGTAAGTTAGGTTATGTTTGCAGGCAAGGGTTCAGCATCACGTCTGGTACAATCTTGTTTCATTTTCTGTGCTGTTCGTCTTTGACTCACTCTCAGATATTAAAAGCCACAGAACAATATCAGAGCTGTCAATCACCGAACATCTTAAAGGGCCTGCTGCCCGACGTCTACATGCACATGGATTCAAATCAGTCTATGAGTCTGTCAGTCTCTCAGTTCTCACTGGCACCATATACTATTCAATATACCCTTTCTTATACGGAATTGCCGAGTATCTCTCTCTCTATATGCCCACAGGAATCATAAACAATTATGAAATATTGAATTCACTGTAGCTTTTCCATTTGTCTCAAACTGCAGATCTCCCAGGCAACTAGCATCGACAAGTGCTGTGGGGTCTGCATGCTGTCAGAAGAGTGATGTTAGATTGGTGTTACATTAGAAACCAGAACTGTTCAGATGGTACGTGTGTGTGTGTGTGTGTGTGTGAGTGGTGTATGTGTTTATACAGTTGTAATTGCACATATATTTGTGTGTGTGTGTGTGTGTGTTTATGGGTGGACAATAAAAACATTAATTTTTATCTAACCACTCAACACACAGGACTGTGATCTCTGAATCCCTGTGGGTGGCTGCACTACAGAGAACACACACACACACACACACACACATCCTCTAATCAAACTCTCTTTAATGGAATGATGGTGTTTAATTATGCCACGGAGCCCCGTTAGCAGACTGAGTCATAAAGACGAGTAGAGCACACAATAATGCCTGCATAAGTGCATGGGCACACACCAAAACACTCCATTAATACGGTGACCAGCATAAGTGGCCATTGGGTCAGTTTATAGTTCTTAGACGTTTGAAGAACTCTATGAGACAGTACAGAAGAAGACAGGAAGACACTCTGGACAGTCCACCTTTCAATTAAGAGAGAAAATCAACTCATATAGGCAATATCTATTCTTATTCTAGACTAGTGGACCAATAATTCTTTTTAAGTAAAATGTATTTTGCAGTTTTGATTTATTGATGATTACAGGTGCATCTCAATAAATTAGAATGTTGTGGAAAAGTTCATTTATTTCAGTAATTCAACTCAAATTGTGAAACTCGTGTATTAAATAAATTCAATGCACACAGACTGAAGTAGTTTAAGTCTTTGGTTCTTTTAATTGTGATGATTTTGGCTCACATTTAACAAAAACCCACCAATTCACTATCTCAACAAATTAGAATACTTCATAAGACCAATAAAAAAAACATTTTTAGTGAATTGTTGGCCTTCTGGAAAGTATGTTCATTTACTGTATATGTACTCAATACTTGGTAGGGGCTCCTTTTGCTTTAATTACTGCCTCAATTCGGCGTGGCATGGAGGTGATCAGTTTGTGGCGCTGCTGAGGTGGTATGGAAGCCCAGGTTTCTTTGACAGTGGCCTTCAGCTCATCTGCATTTTTTGGTCTCTTGTTTCTCATTTTCCTCTTGACAATACCCCATAGATTCTCTATGGGGTTCAGGTCTGGTGAGTTTGCTGGCCAGTCAAGCACACCAACACCATGGTCATTTAACCAACTTTTGGTGCTTTTGGCAGTGTGGGCAGGTGCCAAATCCTGCTGGAAAATGAAATCAGCATCTTTAAAAAGCTGGTCAGCAGAAGGAAGCATGAAGTGCTCCAAAATTTCTTGGTAAACGGGAGCAGTGACTTTGGTTTTCAAAAAACACAATGGACCAACACCAGCAGATGACATTGCACCCCAAATCATCACAGACTGTGGAAACTTAACACTGGACTTCAAGCAACTTCTCCACCCTTCCTCCAGACTCCAGGACCTTGGTTTCCAAATGAAATACAAAACTTGCTCTCATCTGAAAAGAGGACTTTGGACCACTGGGCAACAGTCCAGTTCTTCTTCTCCTTAGCCCAGGTAAGACACCTCTGACGTTGTCTGTGGTTCAGGAGTGGCTTAACAAGAGGAATACGACAACTGTAGCCAAATTCCTTGACACGTCTGTGTGTGGTGGCTCTTGATGCCTCAATCCATTCCTTGTGAAGTTCACCCAAATTCTTGAATCGATTTTGCTTGACAATCCTCATAAGGCTGCGGTTCTCTCGGTTGGTTATGCATCTTTTTCTTTCACACTTTTTCCTTCCATTCAACTTTCTGTTAACATGCTTGGATGCTCTGTGAACAGCCAGCTTCTTTGGCAATGAATGTTTGTGGCTTAAGCCCTATTCGGACGGGACTAGTTTTACAGGGGGTCGTTAGAGAAATGTGTGTTTCACAGAAGTACTTGGTGATTTTAATCCCGTCCGAATCTGCCATGTCTGTGTTTTTCTCACACAACCTCTGTAATAATTCCAGAGCAAATTACCTACTGTTTTTCAGCAAACTCAGTGATCCTCTGAGAAAACTAATCCCGTCCGAATGCGATGTCTGTGATTGCCAGTAAGATTTTTTTTCACAACTCATTACCTTGTGTGTCTTGGCCAACGTGAATTACCGTAGACGCTCTTACCTCGCTCATGTTTGATATATTTACCTCCCGGCTGTCAGTCCTCTGTCGTGTGTGTCATGTGTTCCCGCCTCTTGTGTCCATATTTGGTCTTGTTCCTGTCCTTGTTAAGTGTGATTATTAGTTAAGTGTTGTCCAGCTGTGTTTTAGTCATTATCAGTAATCGTCATGTGTATTTAGTTCCTGCCTGTTTAGTTAGTTTTCGTCTGGTCTACTCGTTATTCACCGGTGTTCCTGTCTGTGTGAACCTTGCCTTGTCCTGATGTCACCATTAAAGACTATTATTTTGAAGTATCTACTCGTCTGCGTGTTCGTCGTTCCTCCCTGCTGTGTGCACCGTGACACCGGCAAGGAAAAAAATAAGTAAATAAATTAAGAGTCAGATCCCGTAAACCATTCAGACTGGCTATTGTAATATCTGCCTCAGGTAAAATTACTCGCGTTAATTTCTGCACTCAAGTTTTAGGATTAAAAAAAAATAAATAAATAATGATGATAATAACGAAATAAAATAAATACATCAAAATTATTTAAAAAAGGGCTGACAACATACAGAAGAAATATTTAAGATTCTGCACTATTTATATAGAACCAATTAAATGTCTGCTACCATTCGAAAGTTTTGGGTTGGTAAGACGTTTTAAAGTTTTTGAAGAAGTCTCTTTTGCACACCAAGGCTAAATGAATTTGAAGAAGTAAAACAGTGATATTATTACAATTTAAATGAAATGTTTTATATTGTAATATATTTTAAAATGTAATTTACTCATGTGATGGTAAAGCTGAATTTTCAGCAGCCATTACTCCAGTCGTCAGTGTCACATTATTCTTCAGAAATCAAGAAATCATTTTGAAATAATATTAATATTTTTGTTGAAACCGTGATACATTTTTCTTTATTCTTTGATGAATATAAAGTTGAAAAGAACAGCACGTATTTGACATTTTTTGTAACAATGCACAAGTCTTTACTGACACTTGATGAATTTAATGCAGAAGCAGTAATTTCTTTAAAAAAATTTAATAAATAATACTGACTGTACGGTACTGTAGTGTAATTAAATGTGTAACCATCAAATATATTCTGTAAAATATAAATAAAAAGTGGTAACACTTTGGCATAGGGACCAATTCTCATGTCTATTATTAACATATTACTTGTTTATTTGTACTTATAAAGCACATATTATAACTATTAATAGGCAGCAAATTAGGAGTTTATTGAGGCAAAAGTCATAGTTAATGCTTTGTTAATGGCAAGAATTGGACCTTAAAAGAAAGTGTGACCTACACTCTGACCTAAGCTCTGGCCAATGTAACTCAATTTCTTCTGCTTATAATTGTAATACTATAAATTCTTATTAAAAAAGAAATAAAATAATAATAATAACAATAGTTTCTTCATTCAAGCATATGTGCTTTCTTGTCTGGAAATAGCTGCCCAAGGGCGTTACCAAGATGCCCACAGACTGGACTGATGCTGTCATTAAGTGATGTCAGAATGGCCGTATTTACTGGTTGAATGCACAAGAACGCCACCACAATGTTGTAATTGCCAGTGGGAAACTCAGTATTTTCTGTGAGCCCTTAAGTTCAGAGTTGGGGCAGTAATTTAAAGAATCATCATGGAAGCTACTGTAATTGTTACTGTATCATAAGTTATACCTAAATTACTTCAGTAGTTTGTACTCATTCATTCAGTCACTCTACAATCTGCAAAAATGTCCCAAAAATTGCAAAATGCATCAATTGTATTCCAATCAGAAGAATTTATTCCAATCCATCCCATCCTAATTATGATTTCTAAAGTCATAAGTAGAAGCTTGCAAAGAAAATCAAATATTAAATATTAAATCTGCCATCACCGATGAAATCACTGTTTAACTTTTCAGTTGGGTGGGGGTTAAGGATGCAGGTTATCATGCCTGAGACCAAAAAGAGAACAACTTGACTGTATCTCGCAGCTGAAAGGCCTGTGCGCATCGCAGCGCTGCAATCTCACTCATCTCTCTACGGTTACAAAATACCACATCAATAACGCTTGCACCAAGCGCAGCTGGATAAAAATACACCACCTTTGGTAACCCAAAGCGATGAGAACTTGTCTTCTCCACACTCTCATCATGCCTCTGTCTATCTCTCCATCTCTCTCGCACCTACTGTAGGGAAACGGCAGAACTTCATTTCATCACCTATGAAGGCACGGCATCAAAGAAACTACAACGCGCTCCTCACTCAACACTAGTTGCCAAGGCAACAATACAATGGACCTTATAAAGCTAATAAATAGCGAGGAGGAGGAAGATGAGAAAAAAAAGAAGATGGGGTGAACGAAAGCATGAAAATGTGAGATCTATTCCTGGAGCTGCAGAGAGAAGACTTCAATGCCTTTACTGTGATTTTGACTCTGATCCGCGACTTCAATCGCAATAGCGCTTGGAATTCATGCCTTGGACTCTCAGAGGAGATGCTAACATGTGATTCCTGTGATGGCCCTTTTTTGTCTTCGTATGCCAGCAGAATTAAATAAAAGTACTGAATCGACTGAACGTACTGTGAGATCTCAATGTTGATAACCCAAAAATCTGCTTCTGTTCAAGGCAAAGAATCTCAGAACTTAAGGCCACCGGATGAAACGAGCTCAAAAACCCCATGAAACGCCACCATTACAAAGTCTTGCGACGGTGGGACACAGGACACGTTTATTAGGGCAGACCGTCAGGGAGCTGCCATCAAAGAGAAGAGCAGAGGACCCCTCCATTTGAAAAGCCCCCTGTTAGACTGGAGAGTGACTGAGATGAAAAGGCACTTTTCACAGTAGAGACCTGGCAAACAGAGATATAAACTCCCCTGTAGCGGCAAAAGGGTTTTGTATGCTGCAGTGACATTTCCTTTGCTATCTATCACCGTTTGCCTTCTTTAAGAGATCGCTTGTCTTGTACAGAGGGAATGGTGTGCAATGGGGCCAGGGAGAGTCGTGTAACTCACAGGCCAAATGAGGCTTTGGTTAAAGGGTTGCCAGGTCCCCCTGTCACACATCCACAGGTGGGGAGGTTTTCGGGAGCGACAGAGATGAAGGTAATAACACCCGTTGGGATCTATATGAGTGACTGAGTTGAATAAATGGTAGAAAAGTTTGACAGCTTAGCCTGACAGCAAAATTCAAAATGAATTTTTTGACACACCTGTCAATGGGGAGTGAATTTACCAGCAATAAATCTTTCTTACCAGCCATAAAAAGCACTGTGCAAAATAAATAAATAAATAAAAAAAATAATTAAAAATGGATTCATAAAAAAATACATATTTCCTACCAGCCATAAAAAGTACTGTGCATTATTTTGTGAATTTTACAATATAATATACATACATACATATACATATATATATATATATATATATATATATATATATATATATATATATATATATACAGTGTATATATATATATACACATACATACAATAAACAATATACTGTATATTTACCTGAAAACCTGAATTATTATTTAACTAATTTTTCCTTGCATATTAGTGTCAAATAGTGCAAGTAACCGTGTCACTCACTGCAGCGACAACTTAGTCTCCATCTTTGCCTGAAACTGTACCTTTCGCAAAAAACGTCAGGACACATCATTATTTTGTTTCTCATATTAATTTGTTTAACGAGAGTTATTTCACATCTGGAAGAAAAATAACATCTTTAGTCCTCCTTGATAAACTACTAAAGGAAAAAAAAAATTTTTTAGTATATTTTAACTGGTCAACTCACAAATAACTGTTTTATTTACTTGCCAACTACAACGTTTACTAAAAAGTGGTGGGTGTTAATTTTGGATGCTGCCTGACTGAATGAGCAAAGTAAAAAAGGGGGAAAAACACTTTTAACAAAGGTAGATATTGCAACATCCCCACTGTTACCGACCGTTTCTAAACTGAAAACAGCAAACTTGGCAAAAGTGAATAAGCAGTAACTCTTCTAATTAGATTCTCTCTCTCTCTCTCCCTCCTCCCTACTTTTCCCCATTTTCTCTGAACACATGCGTCAGGGGATCAGGGTGCCAGACAAGCATGTGCGCAGCATTAGTACAAATCAACAGACTGCAAAGTACACCAGCGTTACCATGACTACCCCACCTCAGCACCAGGAATGACATCGCCATGGAAACAGCATCAACTGCCCACTCGGCCAGCAGTGCCGTAGGTGGATGCTGAGGAAATGACAGGCAGGAAGTGGCGGCCTTGGCAGCGAAACCGCCCGTGCCAAAACACTGACGTTTGCTGAGATGGTGCGTTTGCAGCGGGCCTCTCTGTGTGCAACAATTCAGACCGAGGACATTCCCACATGCCGGTTTCATACAGTGCCGAGTAGCTGAGCGGCACTTTAAAACGCCGTTCAAGCCATTAAAAGGTGGTTTGATGAGTAATTTAGTCACACTTTTACAGTAGTGCTGCTCAAAGCAGCGGGAATCACTCTGTTGTTGGCACAAGCACTCTGAGCCAATCAAGAGAGAGGCCTCCTGCTGAAATGAACATGTCTGTATGAGAAACGTAAGGGGGGTCGGGTTGTTTTATCCAGCTTGTGATCTCATTGGCTGAAATGCCTAAAGAAACAGCAACCCTGTGAACAGAAAGCGAATGTATCCCAAAGCTACCATTATTTGTTCACTCAGACAGTCGACACTTTTACACCTCCATATTCTTACTGCATGTCAGCAGTTTTCTCAAATTGTGTCTTTTTTTATTTGCCGTAAGGGATTATATTTCAGAAATCTCGTCCTCTAGACAACAAGAGGAAATTAAATGCTAAAGAAAGGACAGTCGTACCAGTGAGGCCGTAGTCTTCGGCGGATCCGATGGAGCAGTTGGCGGGGCTGATGGGGGGGCTGCCTGGGGGGCTGGTGCTGAAACTGGCGTAGCCGAGTGATGAACTGACCTCCGAAGGATCACCGCTGTGGTTCTGCAGGGGTTTCTGGACGTCCTGGGAGGAGGACAGTGAGGTCCGTTGCTTTGGCTATGACAGGAAAGAGTCTAATGTTAGCATCAGTCACTTAATGGGGAGACTTTTATAAGCCTATTTTATATTAGCCAAGTCTCCTGCAACAGATCCTTATGTAATTCTATCTAAATTGTTATGTAGAATTTACACTTCAATAAAATGAGGAAATTGAAGGCCTTTTGTGAGGCACCATAGCCCACATGGAAAGCAATGATGTGCAACATAACCAATTACTGGCTGCTGGAGTCACTAGAAAAGAGTGGTATCACATTTCTGGACTGTGAAAATGAACGAAAATGCATAAATGTGCAGAAAATTAAGAGTGGCAGACTGAGGGTGGTCACGTTTCACTGAGCAATGTTCATGTGTAAGATTCACCAGAATTTTATCAAACTTGTTTTTAAACAAAAATAAAATGGAAACCCATTTCTAACTTAGGTAGGTAGGTAAGTGTGATAAAGTTTAAAATATATAAATTCACACTATGAGATATAAAGTCACATTGCGAGATTAGTAGTTGCAATTGAGAGATATAGCATCAGGGTATGATGAGGTATAGAAAGTCTCAATTACGAGAAATAGTCAAAAAAGTGAGAAATACGAAGTTAAATTGTGAGAGATAAATTCGCAATTTCGAGAAACAGTTGCAAATTGTGAGAAAGTTACAATTATGAGAAACAGCTGCAGTTTTGAGAATGTCGCATTTAGGAGAAATAGTCAAAAAAGTGAGAAATATGAAGTTAAATTGTAAGAGTTGCAGTTGTGAGAAAGTCGCAAATAAAAAAATAAAGTCAAATTTGCAAGATATAAAATTTAATTTAGGAGTAAAGAAGTTGCATTAATAAAAAATAGTCGCAATATACAGCATTTTGCGGTGTAAAGTTGCAGTTAAAAGATATAAAGTCACATTTATGAGATACAAATTAGAAACTGCGAAATATAAAGACAAATTGTGAGATATAAATGCACAATTATGAGAAACAGTTGCAATTGTAAGAAAGTTGTATTCATGAAAAATGGTTGCCATTGTGAGAGAGTCACAATTACGTAAAATAGTCACAATAAAACTAATTGCGAGTCATAATTATGGGAAACAAAGTGAAAAAGTTTTTTTCATTAATTAATTTATTGTTTAAGTTTTGTTTATTTATTTGCTAAAAATGAGTTTTCATAAGTGACTTGAAAATCATCGTAACCCCTTTTTTTGCCCATGGTGCCCCTACAAACTCACAGCAACAATGCGAAAATGAGGTGGATTTGGTGCTACACAGTTACTAAGATGTTCTGTCTGATTGATAGCATTTTGCTGTGCACATGCTAGATGACCTGCATAGTAGATTACTGGAGTAGATTACTGGCTCAAATCAATAGATCCCACCCTCAAGTTTGTAAGATATTCTGAGGCATTCCTTCACTAACAATCTCTGCAAAGACATCCCAACAAAAATCAAATGCACTACGCAACAGGGTTTGTCTGCAGGAGAGAAGAAAGTTTTGAAAAAGCCTGCAAGTAGGAGGTGGAATGGATGTGAGATACATATTGCTCAGCGAGAGGGAGAGACAGAGCGAGACAGGGAGAGAAAACAACAAAAAGATATGACTATGTGCAGAGTCAAGCAGTTGTATAACCACAGGAAGCCTTACATAAGCATCATCTTCACTTCCTGTTGCATCACAGGTGTCCAAAATGCCAAATTAATTCATATGCATGAGAAAAATGTCTCTGATTTAAGTGACTTAATTTCACACACGCACGCACTTGGCAGAAACCTGGCGCCACTTGAAAACACAGATGAAAAAAAGAATACTAAAATACTGAAAGCAGAAAATCTGAGAGAAACTGAAAAAGGTGGTTTTGGAGAAAAAGCAAAGAAGACTGAAGTAAAAAAAGAGGGTAAAAGCAGGTATAATTGTCTATGCTATAGGCCTATACAAAAACAACTTTCATATGTAATAAATCAATTTAAATCAAAAGCTCTTTACCATACATGCTTCATCCACCCTTAAATCAAGTTTCTTTCCTCTGTCTATGTCTAATAATGTATAATATGACTGCTGCTTACCTCTTACGGCCTCTGGCCAATTTATAACTCATCACCTCCCTGACAGCTGTTTCCTTTAACAATTTGACAATTCTCAAAAATGTTTTTGGCCTCATGCTCACTCAGACTAGCTCAGTATTGAACAATTTATCTTTATTCTTACCTCTCGGTATGGTTAAGCCTCCCATGTTCAGTACATGTTTTTTTTAAATGATTGCAACCAATTAAAATGTTTGAAAAGTATCAAAGAACAGTCCAATAAGGTGTGGGAGTCATTTTCAAGCACCATTTGAAGGTGGGACGTCCTGTTCTGACACATGGTCACAGGAGAAGAAGGCAAGATTATTTGCTTTAGTAATCTTATTCAAAATGACATGAACCGTACATAAAAATATGTGTGTGTGTGTGTGTATGAAGGTGTAGAGAAGACTTTTGTCAGGTTTTATGATTTTTTTTTTTACATTTTGAATGTTCATAAATGCCTCAGAGCAACACTGTGCAATAAGGGGTAAGGAAGCAGGGGTCCACAGCTCCCATCCCTAACCAGGATTTCCCATTGACAATACATACAGGCAAATAATGCGTCACAAAAAGTGAAGATGCAAGGTTCCTGGCTGCACAGGAAGTGGTCCCTAATACTGTATCTGAAGTCTCTTTCCCGAAATTCAGCCTTGGTGCAGAATTTCAGCCACTATGAGCCAGTCCCACAATGAGCTTTCCTTAGGACGTGCCATTTCTGTGTCTGTAGCTTTAAATGCTAATGAGGAGGAGAGAGGCGGGGCAAGGTGGAGGGTGGGTATGTGGCCTTAACCAGCTTGCGCTACCATGTGCTACCATGCGCTACCATGCGCTAATGTTGACAGTGGATGTATCGCAACGGCTCGTAGACACTCAGTCCTTCAAGCTTTTCAGTTTGACCCAGAATCTGATCCGGGTGGAGAAGCACCGGATGAAGAAGTTGCAACTCAGCGGCTACAGCAGGACATCTCCGAATGATTAGTTTAAAATATTGTGTCTGGATACTGTACTTTAGTTGGTTTGTTTATGTATGCTGTTGCAGTTATTATCATGTAGCTAATGCTAGCCATAGGCTTGGATGAAGGAACAATTTTCTTTTAAGAAAAAAATACTTCGGTGTTCATTTGTACATCCAAACACTGAGCAACTGTCATGCTTCGCTCGTTTGCAAACCATGATGTCTCTTGAGGAAAAAAATATTGCGCTCGCCTCGCACGGTAGTAGCTCATTTTCTCATGGGCGGGCAAAGCAGAGAAAGGGGAGGTAACCTTTCCCCGTATGACGACATAAAGGGAAGATTCCAGATTGGGTCATCTGAGCTTTCATTTTCTCAAAGGCGAAGCAGGATACCCAGGGCTCGGTTTACACCTATCGCCGTTTCTAGCCACTGTGGGACCATAGGCAGGCTAGGAGAACTCATATTAATGTTAAAAAACCTCATAAAGTGAAATTTTCATGCCATGAGACCTTTAATTAGGGTTGGAGCTAAACTCTGCAGGACAGTGGCCCTCCAGGACCGAAGTCTCCCAGCCCTGCACTACGACACAAACCTACGTCTGTGTCAAATGCAATATATCAATGCATTTCAAGTGTTTTCCCTTTTCACTTAATGATTTCTTGACAGATTTGTGATTTTGTATTGCTCTCTGAACATTGTCTTATGATATGTGAATGGAGAATTTCCTCCGTGATATATTTTGGGATGGGGGATGAGGGGTGGTCCAAAAAATGTTTTATCAATAAAATGTTCCCAAATAAACCAAAAAATTATGTGGAATAATTTTTTATCATGTACCATCAAAATGCATGCAGCAGATGGTTAAATATTCAGATATGGGAAAAATAAAAAAATAAAAAAAATCAACGTTTTGGAAGGACATGACCTGTGTGTTAATATACAAAATGGATATAAGATCATATTTAGTCAAAGTTTCTTAACATACTATTATACTTTGTTTCTTCTTTGTTTATATTTGATTCTGCAATTTAGTTTTGCGTTTGCTCCCTCTGCTTGTATTTTGCTCTCCTATTTGTGTAACTTTTTCTAACTATGTTCTGTTTGATCCTCATCTGTTTGTATTTGCTCATTTTATAGATAAAAACTCCATAATGGATTCAAGGTTGACTCTGTTTAAAAATGATTTAAGCTTAAACCAGCACAGTTGAATAAAATACGTGTAAGAAATACTGCACTGGAGGATCTTCATTTAATATTAAGAATCATGTATGATTCTGGAACGTCCTATTCTGCATTGTATATATATATATCCGATCCCAGCAATTATTGAAAATACTGATGCTATCATTATTATTATACCAAGCAGATATTTGACCTGTTTTTGATTTCATGTATACTTTATTTAGAAACCTTACTCACTATTACTGCTTTTCAATGCAGACTTTTCAAAAACTCTGCAGCACTTAATTGCCCTTTTTTTTTGGAAAACAGGTGAAAAAGACAGTTAAGCAAATGTTTGTATCTGACTATGCACATCTGCCACAGTTTTGCCCAAATCTGCAAATTTAGGCAGTTTTCATTTTGTTGTCAAACACACCTTAGTGTCAGAATCCGCTGCTAATGAACCTGTTACTCACACACTCACAGCCTCACACCATGAACTCCTAATGAGTCTGTCATGGCTGACTGTAGTTAAATTAAAAAACAAAACATGCCTGTTCATCAAACACACCCACTGTCTCCTCTAATAATGTTGTACAGCAGTCTCACACACACACGCGCGCGCACACACTGTCACACACTCACCCTCTCCCCGAGGTGAAGATCAGAGAGGAGAAACAGGATGCACACCTGCTTCACTTACATACACATGCACGTGTGTGGCTGTGGGTTAGCTCACTAATACTACCTTGATTACACTGGCCCATTATTCGGAGAGCGAGTGCAGAGTGAGAAATTGTGCGCTAATTTATGGATGGTAATTATGATAATTATTCAGTGGGCTCTGGGATCGTGGGGCAATAAATGCCACTAATGTGACTGTTTCACCTCCCAGTGGGGCATTCACCACATTCAGGAATGCAGTACTGTCAATGCATATGCAGATCACATTCAGCTCAAACCTCAGAGCGAGAATTTATAATTCCGGAGATTCATTCAGTGCTGATTTCATATGCTCATTTGGTTTGGGAAATACAATCACATTGAGTGACACAGACTATTGATCTACGAGGATGCCAGAGTGAATCTCATGACACTTGTCAAGAACGTGTTCAAATCCAGTTCTCATTACCATAATGTGCAACATAAAATATAATGGTTACACTTTATTTTGATAGACCACTTTAGACATTCTATTAACTGTAAGTAACTTTGCAGTTACATATCAACTAATTCTCATTCATTTGCAGCTACTGTACATGTCTACTAACTCTCAGAGTAGACTGTTACTTACAAAGTTTCTCATAGTCAGTATGTTGTAAGTTGTGGACCCATCAAAATAAAGTGTTAGAAGATATTAAAGGGATAGTTCACCCAAAAATGAAAATTCTGTCATTAATTACTCACCCTCATGTCGTTCTAAACCCATAAGACCTCTGTTCAACTTCGGAACACAAATTAAGATTTTTTTTTTTTTTTTTTTGTTATCAACATTTTTTATTTTTCATATATAACATCCAAAAAAAAAAAAAATAAATAAATAAAAATAAATAAATAAATAAAAAACAACAACAACAGACACATAATCAATATCTCAAAGTCCAGTCAAAGGGAGGGAGAGAGGGAAGGACAAGAAAAACACAAAAGTCACTCCTTTATACAGTCACGTATATCAAAGAGAAAGCACTGCCAAGCATCAATGGTAGAAGGCTTGGCCCCATTGATTCGTGCTGTTGTACATTCACAAGTCACTATTTGCAGGAGGCTACGGATCCAATATGTTTTTCCACACATGTGCGGTGTAAACCAGTTTTGTATTATTGTCTTCTTCGCAGCTGTAAAACCAGCAAACAACATTCTCTTTTGCATTGAAGTTATACAGAGACCAGAATCATCATTAAGAAGACACAAACTTGGATTAACAGACCAATCCATTTGCAGTAAGGATGATAAAACCAGGTTTACATTTGTCCATAGACTGATGACGACAGGACATTCCCAAAACATATGCAGAAAAGTACCTGATGATGTAGTATTACATATATGGCAGTTGAGATTTGGTTGTAGTTTAATTTTAAATCTTTTGTAAGGAGTTAGGTATGCTCTATGAATGACTTTGAAATGAATAAGACGATGAGCCAGATTTTTAGATGTTAAACTGAGATTAGACCACACTCTCTCCCAGTTGACAGATAAATTAAGGTCAGATAATTCTCTATTCCAAATAGTTTTAATAGAAAGAGGTTTTGTAATGCAATCAATAATCTTATTATATATTAAAGACACAGATGGCCGACCAACAGATGGTGCAATCCAATCTTGCATAGGATGAGAGGAGATAGGAGATGCCCAAGGAACTCCATACGCTTTGAGAGCAGAACGTAATTGAAGAAAGACAAAATATGCGGATGCTGGTAGACAAAATTTGGTTCTTAATGTCTGAAATGAACATAGGCCCTGGTTATCATATATATCACCGCATGTGTTTACACCTAAAGAGGACCAAGAGGGTTGGACAAATGGACGATTTCCGCATACAGAATTAAAATTGTGCCATAAAGGTGTACGGTTACAAAATTTGAAGGTTCCTCCTATCCGACGTTCCAGATTTTAATAGAGTTGGCCACAACCGGACCAAATTTATAATTATCCCCTTTTTTTCCTGTGCCAGTTAATAACATATCTTGGAGTCTATTTGGTTTAACCTTGTCAGCTTCAATCACTCTCCAAGAAACTGTAGATTGAGGATCAACCCAATTATGAAGAGCCTTAAGCTGGAACGACCAATAATACAGTTCAAAATTTGGTACAGCCAGTCCTCCTGCGCTATTAGGATGTTGTAATGTGGTAAGTTTAATTCTGGGGCATTTATCATTCCAGATAAATTTAGAAATTACGGAGTTGATCTCCTTAAAGTAACCTGGAGGGGGAGAAAGTGGTAGCATAGAGAAAAAAAAATTAAATCGAGGTAACAAATTCATCTTAACTGTGGAGATTCTTCCTTGAAGAGAGACTTTAAGATTCTTCCATCTTTGAATGTCATTTTTGACCTTAACTAAAATATTATTAAAATTGTCTCTGGCAATCTTATCAATGTTTTTATATATGGTAATGCCCAAATAGATGAAAGATTCCTTAATAGGGATAAATGAGGGAATAGAAGAATTAACTTTAACATTGTTAATTGGCATTAAAGCAGATTTGCTCCAATTTATTTTATATCCTGATAAGCTACTAAAATTATCAAATTCCTTAATTATACTAGAGACTGAAACATCAAAGTGGTCTAAATATAGAATAATATCATCAGCGTATAACGAAATACTATGATTATGATCATGAATCTTAATCGATACTTCAGAGTTCCCGATGGCTTGTGCTAAGGGTTCAAGAGATAGACAAAACAATAAGGGGGAAAGCGGACATCCCTGCCTTGTTCCCCGCTGCAAAGGGAACGGGGGGGAAATAATATTACCAGTTATAACTGATGCTGCAGGTGTGTGGTATAATGTCTTAATCATAGAAATGAAGTGTTCACCGAAGCCGAAACATTGCAGAACTGCCCACATATAATTCCACTCTAGCCTGTCAAAGGCTTTTTCTGCATCAAGTGAAAAGACCGCACAAGGGGTCGGGTGGGAGTCTGCAAAGTCAAGAATATGAAGGAGTCGACGCATATTGTCAGATGCATTGCGCCCCTTGATAAAACCGGTTTGGTCCTCCTTCATCAGACTATGAATTACCTACTCCATACGAAAAGCAAAAACTTTAGTATAGATTTTAAGATCACATGGGATAAGCGAAATCGGTCTGTAGCTGGAACAATCTAATGGATCTTTCCCTTTTTTAAGAAGTAATGAAATCAGTGATGTTTTTCTCTATGAAATACCCCATGTTCAATTGCAAAATTAAATGAATTAAGCATAAGTGTCCCTACCAGGATGGATTGGCTGTTGTATCAGATTGAGATTTATCTAAAGCAGGATTTATGACAGCATTAAAATCACCACCCACCACTAACGGGCAGTCAGTCTGCTCAAGTAATGTTTTGGAAATCTGTGTAAGGAACGCACTGTCTGTCTCATTCGGACCATAAATAGAGACCAATGCTAACCTATTATATATTTTGCATCGGATAAAAACAAATCTACCCTTCTCATCACTACCAAGGTGTTCAATTGTTAAATTTAACTTATAAATTTAACGATTAACAAGGATAAGCACCCCCTTAGTTTTATTTTGAGCGCAGGAAAAAGCCGCTAATTTCTGAAAACGTGCCACGTCAGATTGTTTTAAATGCGTCTCTTGAATTAGGGCTCAGGAAATAGATTTACGGTGTAAATATTCTAACACACGGGTTCGTTTAACAGCAGAATTTAAACCATTCACATTCAGTGATAAAATATTTAGAGTATGCATTGAATATTCATAATCCCAAAATTGTATTCAATAAATGAAAAAAAACAGAAGCACTTCCATTCTGTAAATAGCATGTAAACGCTGATGTGCATTTTAGATACCAAACCTCCTAGATGAAAAATCCCTTTAGAAATGAGGTAAAATAAATAACAGTATAAATGTCTGTTGTAAAAAGTAAAAACAACATAAAAACCTGAACAACCAACAACCATAAACAAGGAACAACTCAGACCGCACATTACCGAGAACATAGGTCTGACTGAGCAACAAAAATAGTGATGGTTCGTGACCGATCCACTCCAACGCAAGACATGTCTCCCGAAAAGGCCCACACAGCCAAAAAATATTTTTAATTAAACCTACTTTCAATTAGTCCCCTCCAAAAAAGAGGGGGAAAAAAAAGAAGAAAAAAAAAAAAAAGGAGTGTCAGTCTTACCAGCAACGAGATCGTTGTACCGGATATATAGGGACAATATCTCAGTAGTAGAGAGGAGAGAAGAAAAAGCAAAAAATATACTTTTTTTGTCAGCGTCCATGTCCATCCTACCACCATCCCCTACTGGGCAGCTAGAACCATGTCCATCCCGGCCATCAAGTTCCTTCCGTTGGACCGGAGAAACAGCGGCCGCTGTTCCCCCGTCGCCGCCCCGCAGAGCCGCGGCATATGTCTTCTGCTGAGACAGGGAGCTGATAAAATCCTCCGCTTTCTGAGGGGAATCGAAGCTTTTCTGTTCCCCTTTGTGCCGTAGTTTAAGTACCGCCGGATAGATGCGGAAGGGCTGGAGGCCAAGCGCTGTCATCTTCTTCAAAACCGGACCAAATGCCTTTCTCCTGATCGCTGTAGATGTACTAAAGTCGGGAAAAAATAGTAGTGTGATATTGTTCTGTGCGCATTTAACCGGATAAGCCTGCCGAGCACCCCTCAGGATATCAGATCTGTCATGCCATCTCAGTACACGGAAGATAAGAGTGCGCGGCCGATCGGAGCCTCTCCCTCCGTCATACACGCGGTGCGCCCGGTCAATCTCAATGTCATGGCCCCTCAAGGAAGGAATCCACTTGGGAAGATTAACTCTGAGGAAACCAGCCGCGTCGGATCCCTCAGCCCCCTTCGGCAGCCCCACCAGTCGTACGTTGTTCCTCCTGCACCTATCCTCCATATCCGTCATCTTCTCGGCGAGTCGCTCCAGCTGATTTCTTACATCCGTGACTGCCCTCCTATCCTCACGTGCATCTGCTTGCACAGAATCAACGCGGTCACGTGTCTGCTTCGCCGCGGTAGCTATGGCCTCAAACTCCTCTCTTAGCTCTTTAACAGACTTGTTGGTCGCTTGTATGTCCTCACGCAGTTCGCGCAATGCTGGAATCAGTACAGAGTCCATCGCATCTCTTACTGCCGAATTCACAACCGAATTCAAAGTGCTTTGCTGCTCTTTAAATGCTAGTTCAATACGGCTAGCAATAGCATCGTCGAGATCTTCTCTGGAGATGGCGGAATCTCTGAATTTTTTCTTCATTGGCGATTGCTCAATCTCTCTTTTCCGATTCCCTTTGTCTGCCTTAGCACTCATGATGGGTCCAATGCAGAGTGGTTCAAATTTTACTGACAGGATCATATAATATGTGGCAAAGTGAGCAGAGCGAAAGACTAAGCTTGCATCGCCGTCGAAGGGTCACGTGATCCAAGATATTTTTTATGAAATCTGAGAGCTCTCAAACCCTCCATAGACAGCAAGAATCCTAACACGATCAAGGCCCAGAAACGTAGCAAGGAGATCAGTAAAATAATCCATGTGACATCAGGGGTTCAACCGTAATTTTACGCTACGAGAATACTTTTTGTGCGCAATAGAGAAAAAAAATGACTTTATTCAAATTTGTCTCCTCTGTGTCACCCTAGCGCCATTTTGGAGAATATCCGCTGGACGGAAACTGCGTATGCTTTTCTGTGTTTTTGATATTACAGTGGTTCTCAACCATGGGGGCCTCAACAAACTTGTCAAGGTGACGTAAAATTATTTAATTATAATTAAGAAAATCTAACTAAATTAAAATTCTAAAACACAAACACACACATACACATACACACACACACACAAAAGAAAAACAATTAAGATGTAAACTTAAATCGTATTAATTTCCCCCCTCAATAATTATTATTTTTACTGAAGAACATACAGAATCAGACTCTTGAAATCATAAAATAAATCATAATCAAAACATTTTAATTAAATTGATCATCGTTCCCAATTTTTGTTAATAAAAAAATATATGAATTAAAACAACAAATGGTTGAGAAGAACTGCAGTAATGGAAATCAGATTTTTATTGTATTGTATTGTATTGCACAGTAATGAGAACTTAGGAATGTAGAATTCATAAAACGTGTGTAATTTTCATAAGACGAAAATGACAAAATAAAAAAATGAAAACGTAATCATTATTATTGTTTTTATTTTTATGCCTGAAATTTGACTAAAACAGGGTTTGCATATTCGCAAAATATGAAAGACACTCCCTTCGTCATATTTCATAATCTCTGAGGCACTATAACTTTGCATATGCCTTGTATTAAGATCTGTTTCTGGTGATCTAATCAGAAGCTTTTACAGAAATAAAGTCATCTAAAGCCCTATTCGGACGGGATTAGTTTTACATGGAGAGGTGGGTTAAAGTAATTTTTACCAGAGCTTCTCAGTGATTTTAGTCCCGTCTGAATGTACCATCTCAGTAATCATTATGGACGATGTCAGTAAAGATTACGGTGACATTTACCTTCTGTAAAAAGGTCCAGAAGAATTACCTCAGGTAATACTAATCCCGTGCGAATAGACCAGCTGTAAATATGTACGTAAATATTACCTAATTTCCTATTTAAAAGTAGTTTTCCGCATTTTTTCCACGCTTGAAGAAACATTCAGTTGCGTTCTAGGCGGTGGGACAAGTCTGCGGCAAACCTCGAATGTTTTCTGCATATGACCATTCAGATCACAAAGAAGGTCGAAAGCACTTGTTAGAGCCACGAAACTTCTGTTAGCTTTAGGTAAGTGTCTATTGCAAACAGAATCCAATCATAATTGAATTAATTTAATTAATAAATCAATGGATGTAGCACGCACATGACGACAGGGAGGTGACGGCAGTGTGTAAATCGAGTTACTCCTCCCACTTCTGGTAGTTTTACTGGGATTTCTTATCCCGTGCGAATTGGCCATTAATATTACAGACGTCCTGTGGTAAATTAACATTACTTCATCTACCCTTGTAAAACTAATCCAGTCTGAATAGGGCTTTAAAATGTTATAAGAGATTAAAGAGAACTGGTGTTCTTTTTTGCACACTAGCTGATCCACTGAGGGTGTGGATGTGAATTTGAAAGCGCACCAATAATTCAAATGAAACATAGCCGTTTTCAAGGCTGGTTATAATACTGAGCACCGTAACCAGTTTATTCATCCAGATAAAGATACAGATTGAGGTGTCGAACAACCTTGATGCGTAGAGCAACACTTTATCAACATTCCTCTTGCTCGCCCTCCTTCTCACACATAAACACACACACACACACACTTTCACTCACTTCAATACAACTGCCGTCTCCATGACAACGGAGGCAAAGCTGCAAGAACAGGAGCACCGCAATAACAACAACATTACCAAATATAGAGTTCCTGTTGCTAAAAAAAGGCAACAGGAACACACTCAGCAAAGGAGGAGGGGCTGCTGTTCATTACAAAATGAGATGCCTCAGAGCACAAATCAAACCGACTGCAGGGTTTTACAACACCTGTTATCCTTAAATGATCCTGAAACAAGCAAAACCAGAAGAAATCATGGGGAATTAATGGAAAAGTTCAACCAAAATGACATTTCTGTCATCATTTACCTCATTACCTGAACTTCTACAACAGAATGTTCATGCTGCTGCTTCTTTTTTTTTTAATGCAACAAAAAGTAGCTTCAACAAAAAGCCTTTTTGAAAAAGGCTGCATTTATTTAATCAAAAAAAAAAAGAAGAAAAAAAAGGAAAAACTGTAATATTGTGAAATAGTATTACAATTTAAAATATTTAAAGATTTTGTAATGTTTTTAAAAAGTCTCTTATGCTCACCAAATCTGCATTTATTTGATCAAAAAATACAGTTAAAACATTAATATTGTAAAATATTACTGCAATTGAAAATAACTGTTTTCCTTTTAATATATTTTAAAATGCAATTTATGATGCAAAGCTGAATTTTCAGCATCATTACACCAGTCTTTAGTGTCACATGATCCTTCTGAAATCATTCTAATATGCTAGTTTGGTACTCAAGACATGTCTTATTATGTGAAAACATAGTATCTGATGAATAGAAAATTCTAAAGAACAACATTCCATCTTTACAGTCACTTTTCAATCAATCAATTTAATGCATCCTTGATAAATAAAAAACATGAATTAATATTCAAAAAAAGCTTAAAGTTTCAGATCACCATTCACTTTAACTGTACTAAAAAGGGCAGCATGAACATTCTGCTAAACATCTTTTAGGTAAATGGTAAATGTTCAAGAAAGAAAAGTAAAGGAGAGTTATGAAGCTCCTGCTTCACGCTGTGTTTGTTTGTATCACACACAAAGAATTACACGATATTAGCATCATTAGCATGACAAACTCGAAACTCAAGGGGCCGAGGGCATGAAATATGCAATCTGCATCATTTAGCTCATGACCATTTCATCAACGGTGTTACAGTTTAATCGCCAAAGGGGTTCTCAACATCCAGCTGGGCGCATGAAATTATCTTTTATTCCTGAATTGCTATTAAAGAGAAAATGCTGAATATGTTATGACCACAGTGCTTTGAGAGCCTACGGGAAGATTTCAACAGAAGACACATAGCACAAGGTCACTGATGAGTGTGTGTGGGCTACACTTTTAGTTCACTCACAGTGCAAACACACACACATTTGTTCACACTGCCAATTAAACACTTCTTAATTTAAACTCTCTGTTTCTCACAAGTACACACCCACACACACTTAAAAGGTCGATAAAAAGCAGAAAAGGACACGTCATAATGTCACGACCCTCTTCAACCATCCGATCCAATGGTTGCAAGTTGGTTGCTTTCACAGCTCCTCTAACACACTGCCATCAAATTTCAATTTTGAATTTTAATTTCACAACAGTTGTGAGGGAGAACTAGCAGGTCGGTGGCTGTAAGAGTCCTCTGTACTGTGTGAATTCAGCCCAATGGCTGCGCTTCACATCAAGAGGCATTTTGACAGCTTTGAGTATCTCTCTCTCTCATCAGAGGCTGACACACTCTCTTCTAAAAAACTCATGTCTTCTACCGCATTTGTAATGTCTGTCATTAAAATAGACAAAAGCTATGTAGATGCTAAGTGCGAACATGAAAGCTATCAGTTGTAAATCTTTGAAAATGACACATATTTCAAACGCAGCCTGAACTTCTTTTAGGTCACGAGATTTGATTTTGCATAATTGAGTGTGCATCATTTTTCTACAACTGAGTGTCCATAAATTTACACAACCACTGCAAAACCTGTATATTTATTTTTTTAAAATAGCAAGGATCATATAGATAGATGTACATGTTTCTCTTTCTTATCTCCATCAGCCAAGAGAAACACAGGGAACATCATTCTCCAGCATCTTGCACTGTCAAAAAGGGCAGCGAGATTATCAGAACCACTTACAGCTAAATTAATCACAGTTGGGCTTCAACACTGTGCCAGATAAACTGTGCCACACACACATACAACCTAAAGCATCTAAAGATCTGTACCTGTGAACTTGTTAAAAACAGATGTGGAAGATAAAGAAAAGGACTTCTTGTGGTCATTTAACAGGTTATTTTTCTGTTTTCTGATCTGAATATCAGAGATATTTGTTATTAAAAATCAGTTTAGCCAAATGCCACTAAATTTACATTGAAGTTGAATAGGCTTGAACCAGTTATGACAGGTTTATATTTTGTTTCTCTTTCCTGCTACCTGAGTGAGAAAGCACACACTTGAGAATAAAGTTATGCAGTTTTTAGCTCAGCTGTATTACAGTGGTTGTGTTTTGTGTGTGTGTGTGTGTGTGTGTGTGTGTGTGTGTATGTATCTGTGTGTGTGTGTGTGTGTGAACAGCTGATAAAGCATCAAGAGGATTTTCTGTCCCCACTACGGCTCAAGAGCTTCTGCTGTCCACATTCAAGCACACAAAAGAACACATTTCACTGTGTCATTTTGCTTTTCTACAAAGGTTAATTACATTTTTAACTAATTTAATTACGCATTGTCCTCTGCCAGGCAGATGCAGATCAAGAATCAATTCTTGACCAGAAAGCCTTGTTAAACAGAGATTAAATCAGGTAAAACAATTGTTGTAGTGTCCGAAAACGCATTTTCAAATAATACACTACAGCTCTGCTCCAAGACCTGCTGTAGTAAGCTGCCTGCTGTCTGCTGTCTGTTCTTCTAAGGCAGCATCTTAACCAAAGTGGAACCTCATAAGTGATCCACATTCAAAATGCTCTGTATTTTAATGCTTAAAAAGGGATTGTTGCATGATTCTACTGGGATCAAATCATTCCAATTAACATGTTGCTAAGCTAATGTAGTAAGCTTAGTACATATGAGTCTTATGTTGAGATTTAAATGCAGCTAGAGGCAAATGATCCCTCATCAGTCTCTTCCTTTCTCCCAAGGGAACCAGGGGCACACCTGGATGGGCCGTAGAGCTTATGATTAACAGACGTGACTAGACTCCTCTCCGCTTGTGCATAGAGCAAATGAGGAGCTCAATTGGCCCATCAGTGTGCCGAAGCCCTTGTCAGCTCTGATGGAAGCCCACTTTAGTGATCATGAGTGCTGTGTGATGATTTAGCTACCACTAATACAGACTGCTGTGTCATGCATGCAGAGTTTTGATGCCATGTAGTGCAACAGGTTTTATAACCCACATTTATTGGAAATCAGATTTCATTTGGTACATTTGCATACATAGCTTGGCGGCGGGTTCTATTTTGCGATAATGACCATCTGGTTCTAGATTAGCATTATTTTGCAGTTTTTTTGCAGAAGAGATAAAGACAAATAAAAAGGCATAAAATAAGTAAGAGTGAGTCACATGTGACTTGTTCATCACCAGCTGAAGATAGACTGCACTTAGCAGCACTACAGCACAATAAATGAAATCAATCTTTAGGAAAGTGCACTGCACGTCATGTGCCCAACTGGAGTATTGTGGAGCTTGTTGTTGAAGACAGTGGGGAAGAATGTGCACAGTTGTGTCTCTTTCTAATCCTGCGGGCGCTCAGCATGCAGACAACACGGCCCGAAAGAGGGCCAGCGCAGATAAACGAGGGATTGTGGTTGACTGAAAAGAGGACAAACATGACTCTGATAGGAAGCACTGAGCACTCTGACAGGGATGAAAAAGGGCCCATTCACACTCTTCTAAGAGAATAATAAGTCACAAACACAGAGCAGGAAACCAACAGAGAGAAAGAGACTTTGCAGAAAAGAGACAACATCATACACAGTTGCCTCAAATAGATAACCTAAGCCACAGTTACAAACATATGAATTTCACGTGCATTAAATATAAAATATCTAACCAAGTGGCAACTGTAAACAAATTATGCTGGAGCTTTTCTCGGAACTCATTTGACTATTCTGAGCCATATTATCTGGTCCCAATTGGTATTATTTATTCAATAACCACCTGCAATCCAGTTTAATCAGGCCCTATCTGCACTGATATAGCATTAGATAGAGCCTAATTTGCAAAGGTCAGCGCTACTCTCATAAACGTGCCACTATTGCCACACGCAGAAAGCAGGCAGTAAACAGAATTGAGTTAATAATAATAATAAAAAAGATGTTTACGAACATTTTATAGCAATCCTGGCAGCAGTAATTCATTGAATGCTGATGAAATGGATAAAGACAATTGTGCCATGTAAACTTTATTCAGCAGTTTTTCAGCGGGTGTTTGTGCTGTTACTTGATATATCCGTATAATTTCTTTTATGTGCATGAATTGTGGCATATTGTTAGTGAATAATCTTCTAGACACTGAAAAAAATCTGTTGCAGGATGAATTTTCAATTAGAAATTGCTTGCAATTTCAGAAATAATTACAAATAAACTGTAAGTAACACGTTTAATTAAACGTGACATTTTAGAGTAGAAAAAACATTTTACATTGTATATTATCATTTAGAATTATAAATAACAATTAATATTAATAGAATTCTGTTTTATTTACAACTTTACAATGTACGTTTTGTAATGTATAATTAATTTAGGTTTATAATAATTAATAATGAATATAATTTATAATTAATATTAATTTATTATCTAAATTATTTTTTTTATAAATATTTTGCTTAGTGTGCTTCTGTAATTATTATTGGTTAATAAATGCCAATTTGGCTTGATAATGCAATTACTTTCATGCGCTTTTAAGGATGCGTTTTTAATTGTCCAGGCACTTTTTGGGAACACTAAAGCTTGATCTTACTATACTGTAACTGATGCTAATCAAATAAAAACCCTCAAGTTTGAAGAAAGAGTGAAAATGAGGGCGGCTTGGGACAATTGCATATCAAAGCATGAAGAGAATCCGCCCGTCGGGCATGTGCATATTTATAATAGCCGTATAATTAAGATGAAGAATGCTCAGTATCTTAGCGTAGATGTAAGACAGTACTGCTCTTGTGTGTGTGTGTGTGTGTGTGTGTATGACTCCCACACACAGATGCTGCGATAGTTACAGCCAGACTATGTTTTATCTAAAAGAGCACCATTAACCTTGAAAGCAGAACAACATAATAGACTGTGTGTGCATGTGTGTTCCTGCGTGTGCGTGTGTGTGTGTACCTGGGGGCGGATGACTCTCTCGATGTTCCTCAGGGCCGTATCAGGTGAAGGAGGCGAGCAGTCAGGAGTCAGGCCTGTAGAGTCGTCACCATGGTTACCTCGCTCTGCATCACTGACCGACACATGTGAGAAGTGGCCTTCAGTGAGACAAAAAAAAACAGAGATTGAGATACACTGAAATTAAAACCACATGATTCATACATTAAAAACAATGAGCCTGAAATGACTTCTAGGACAGAATTAGGCAGACAAATGTATTACCGCCATTGATTCTAAAGTCACTGGCCAGAAGTGCTACTTATGGGAAGCAAAAGGGCTTTTGGAAAGAAACTAAATGATGCAGAAATTCAATGAAAGCACTTCCAGCAATAGCTGGAATAAACTCTGAAGGGGACCTTCAATGCTAATGAAATGGCTGAACACCGAGCATTTAACGCAGAGCCTTTGCACCATTACCATTAACACTCTGAAATCCTGCGTGTGACACACAGAGGTGAAAGGTTTTATTAATATGTGAGCTTTTGTCAGTGTCAATTACCATAGAAAATAATTTCAATTCATCCCTTAGTTTGTAAAAACAATCAAAAAATTTGTTGTTCTTACATTGTTATCTATGTGTGCTGCATAAGGCCAATTTATACTGATGAAAAAACTCAACAAACTGGGCAAACGTGCGTGCACAGCCTGAAGACAAGGTAGACAGATGAAGTTCCAACGTGAGTATTTAATAAGAATCCACATAGAAGAAAGCAGCAATAAACACAAGAATCACCATCAGATACCAATAAACTCCAACCAACACAACAAACTGCATCAGATAGAAATAAACTCCAACACAACAAACTCTATCAGATACCAATAAACTCCAACCAACACCAACAAACTCAATCAGATAGAAATAAACTCCAACACAACAAACTCCATCATATAAAAATAAACTACAACCAACACAAACTGCATCAGATAGCAATAAACTTCAACCAACACCAACAAACTGCATCAGATAGAAATAAACTCCAACACAACAAACTCTATCAGATACCAATAAACTCCAACCAACACAAACTGCATCAGATAGCAATAAACTTCAACCAACACCAACAAACTCCATCAGATACCAATAAACTCCAACCAACACAAACTGCATCAGATACCAATAAACTCCAACCAACACCAACAAACTCAATCAGATAGAAATAAACTCCAACACAACAAACTCCATCAGATAGCAATAAACTCCAACCAACACAAATAAACTCCATCAGATAGAAATAAACACCAACATAACAAACTGCATCAGATATCAATAAACTCCAACCAACACCAATAAACTCCATCAGATAGAAATAAACTCCAACACAACAAACTCTATCAGATACCAATAAACTCCAACCAACACCAACAAACTCAATCAGATAGAAATAACTCCAACAAACTCCATCTGATACCAATAAACTCCAACCAACACAACAAACTCCATCAGACACCATTAAACTCCAGTCAACACCAACAAACTCCATCAGATAAATAAAAAAAAACTCCAACCAACACCAAAAAATACCAACAAACTCTAACCAACAAAACCAAACACCAACAAGCTCCAACAAACACCAAATTCAGCCATATAGGCAAATAATGATAACAATTTTGGTTAATTGTGTAATCGATTCAAGATCATTAGTAACATCTTTCTGGTTACAGATGACAATATTGCTGGTTACCAGAGGTGTAAAAAGTACTCAAAAATTTTACTCAAGTGAAAGTACAGATACTCAGTCAAAATTTTACTCAATTAAAAGTACAAGTATCTGGCCAAAAACATACTTGAGTAAAAGTAAAAAAGTACAACTTTAAATTGTACTCAAGTATTAAAAAAGTAGAAGTACTTTTTTTTTTTTCTGACAGACATTCAGAAGTTTGATTAAAGGGAGAAAACGAAACAAAATGCAATGACACAGGTCAAACACGTATATCTAGTGCAAATGCAGCACAGCGCAACACAGGAAATAAAAAATACAGGGAAAGGGATTAAAAGGAACTTCCATCCTTTCCACCCTCATGCCATCCCATATGACTTTCATTTATCAGATGAACACAAACTAAGAGTTTTAGGGGGAAATCACGTGTATGGGACATCCAAAAATGACACTTCAAAAACTATGCAAGGTGAGTATGACAGTAACTCATGCAACCCCTGTTAATGAATCAGTGTCTTCTTAAGTGACACGATAGTCATATGTATACTATCAAATACTAATATTTTAAACTTGACCGTCATGTTCACTTTGTGTGGTTTCTGAAGTGGTTCTGTCCCCTTGCATTATCTGGACTAAAAATCTTTGCTTGAGTTCATCTTAAGAAAGAAAATAATAAACATTTGGGATGACATGAGGGTCAGTAAATGATGAGAGAATTTTCATTTTTGGGTGAACTATCATTCCAGAACTATCCCAGAGAGTCATAGAATTACAAAATTAACATTTTAAAAGGCCACTTTTTGTGTGTGTTGTCTATTCAACATCACTGGCTACAAGGATAATTAATCTTTTAACTGTTTATTTGGGGTATTTAGAGTTTTTTTTCTCAGCAAATATTGATAAATAATTATTTGCGACTAATTAGATTAATTAATGAGCAAATCATGTAATTATTAAGATTAAAAATAAAATAAAATTGACAGTCCTAATTCCTACTCAATGTATAATATGACATATTATAAATACAACATATCCACTACCTGGTAAGAACATCACTAAACATGAAACAATTAATTTAACATACAATGTTTATTTAAACACTTATGGAGATTTGTATTTAATTAAAAAATATTCCCACAAAATATTAATTGTATTTAAAATGTAATCACTGATTTTTATTTATTTATTTTTTTTGTACTCAATCTTACTGATATATTACACAGCTAATGGCTCTATCAAAACAGAATGAATACTGAATAAACTTTTTTGGGGAAAACTGAACTTTTGCTACCTCAATATGCTTCCTCAGATTTGATAGTGAACTTTTGAAGCCAGACATTTACCTGATGAAAGTCATAACTGAAGTAGAAATGTGTGTGCTTGATGCAAAAAAACAATGATCATTGGTTCTCACAACAGGCACGCACGTTTGAGCTTCCGTTTACCATATTTATTGTGCATAAGATAAAATAAAAATGTAATGTACTTTTCAAGATGAAATAAAATTGTAAGGAGTAAAAAGTACTGTTTTTTCTTCAGAAATGTAGTCAAGTAAAAGTACAAGTAGTCAGTTTAAATTGTACTTGAATAAAGTACAGATCCCCCAAAATAATACTTAAGTACAGTAATCAAGTAAAATTACTCAAGTATTTTACACCTCTGCTGGTTACAGATGACAAAGCACCATAATGTTATCGGTTTTGGAGATATACCAGCGTAGTTACATGGTATTCTTGAATTACCTTACAAATACCATGAAGCTTGAATATGGCAAACATCCAGCTCAATGGTTTTACCATTTGACACCATTACTGTATCATGGTACCACTATTATACTTTTTAAGGGAAGCGTGCCTTGTACAAAGTCATAACTTCTGTTGTATTGTTTTCAATCCTATGAGAATAAACTATTACCAATATAATTATAATTAACAATGTTAGTAACAAGATCTCATCCCTCAGATCAGTACAACATGCTGTGTGTGTTTGTGTATGTGCGTTTTGGTTTCAAGACACACTCTGAAAATAGCACGTGTACTGTATATACATTTACACACACTGCAGTGTAGGAGTGGGATCGCATAATCGTCTGAGCAGATTTCCCTAGAGTGGGATCACTCTCTGTGAATGAGGGATGAAACAGAGGAGAAGAGAAAGAGGGATGAAACAGACGAGAAGAGAAAGAAAGAGAGCAGAACGAGGTGAAGGGTGGGTTACATCTGACTCCTCCACCAAATTACTGAGAAAAACCTTTTCCATCAATCACACACAGCTCATACTGTGTGAAAGCCATGCTGTTCAGAAACTGCAACTTCATCCCTGTAGGTGCAATCTCTGTTTCTCCAGTCCTGCATGATGGAACGCAGAAAACAGTAAGGCATGATTATGTTAGCTCTAAACGAGCGACTACCAAGTGAGTCAATAAGCCCAACAGCATCCATGCGGACTAAATCAGAGTCAAATCCAAGCTGCATTCATTTATTCAACACCCTCCTCATTTTCCTTTCCTTCTGTTTTTCAAATTAGTTGATTGACAACTAAAAGGCAGGAGATGAGCAACAAGATTTGCCATAGTCAAAACACTAGAGACTTAAAGCGAAAAGCATCATTTTCCCCTGTATTCCACCATAACAGTAAACAAGCAGGTAATTAGGCAATCAAACATATCAAATCCAAGCATGCACATATGTTTACTTAGGGACACAACAGTCCCCAAAAGCGATCCTAATCTGACGGAACAAAATAGAAAAAAAAAATCACCTTTATCATCAGGGTCATTGCAACCTTGTATAATTTTCTTCTATTTAACACAAAAGGAACATTTTGAATATTCCATGTAGAATCAGAGCTTTCCAGATTCAAAAATGATCAAAAAGCACCACAAATATATTATAAAAATTGTTCAAATTATAGATTGGTACCTCAATACTATGCACTGAAAAAAAAAAAAAAAAAAAATTGAGCCAATTTAAAATTTCAAGGCAACCAGCTTCAGCAGATTTTTGAGTTTTCTCAACTTGTCGTTTTAAGTTTATACAACAAAAATTTGAGAATCTTCCACAAAAATTAGTTTAGCAAACTCAAAAATCTGCTGAAGCTGGTTGCCTCAACTTTTTTTTTTTTTTTTACAGTGTGGTACTATGTGGCAACAGACTGAAATTTAAGTCATAATTCACTGAACATCTTCCTCTCCGGTGAGTTGCGAAAAGATTATTGATTCAGTAAGTCAGTGAAGTCAAGATCTGTAAAAAAAAAAAAAAAAGGCTGCTGTAATTAGTTATAACAACTTCTAATTTGTTGAGATAACTTAAGTTTACAACGTAAGTAAACTAAAGGTAACTGAACGTACAATTTTAAATCACTTACTTTTTTAAAGTTGAAACAACAAATTATTACTTATTTTAATGTCCAGTGTTATGGAAACACATTTCTGCCACTGAATTAAACATTTAAAAAGGTAAATGAGTTTTTATCTCACAATCCTGACATCTTTTCTCTCAATTCTGAGACATGAAGTCAGAATTATTAGATATAAACTTGTAATTCTGAGAAAAAGTCACAATTGTGAGATATACACTCACAATTTCACGGGTTTATATCTCACAATTCTGATTTTATAACTGCAATTGCAAGATGTAAACTCACAATTGCGAGAAAAAAAGCCAGAATTGTGAGCCCCCCAGAAGAACTCCAGGAGAGCTGGGATTTTAAATAAATAATGACTTGTATTTCTATTTGCTTGAAGACCTTATATATAATGCACAAATTATATGAACCACTTCCGTAATTTATTTAGCAGATTTTTTTAACCTTTTGGAGCAGTGATATTTTAGTATTATTTAAATATTATTATAGTTAATATTTATTTATTTATTAATATTAAAATTGTATTTGTTTTTGTTTGTTTGTATTCTATTTAGCTTTAGTTTACTTTTATAGCAGTTTTAGTCATTTTAGTAATTCATAATTTTCGTTCCTTAAGTTTTTCATCTAATATTTATATTTATAATATTTATAATATATTTATATTTATATTCTTCAAAATTCCACCTTGTGTTGAAAGGAACAACGTATATATTTGGGTTTCATGCATATTCAGAACAACCTAAGGGTGGGTAAATAAGACGTACTTACAACTAGCTTTATATAAAAACAATAGATGACTATGGTATGTCCTCATTTAGTTAGCAAGGTAAATGCATGTCTGGGAAAGAAAATAAAAGAAACCATCGGTGTTAAAACCATTTAAACGGGCCTTGGGTAATCATATATCATGCTTGATGGTGTTTGTTCCTGTCTTCGCACACATTTGAAACCTTAGCATGTTTCACAATAAACCCACCACTGTGGCTCAGAGATAAGACACACTCTTTTCTGAATATTTCAGACTTCATCTCACTCATACACAAGTACTTTAACCAACATATGTCAGCCTTATAGACTGACACTGAAATTATATGAAAAAATGATATTCTGCATTCATGGTGAATGCTGAGCAGACTAATGAATTACAGAAATACCATTAAGTCAGTTGGGTCCACACGGACACACACTTCTACACGCGGCTCATTTCTTCCCTTCAAACACCAGTGTCATGAATACTGACGAGCTCGGTTCCTCTAGTATGCAAATGATGGCGGAATATTCATGAACCACTAAACTGAGCGGCGTTAATAATTGAAACAAAATGGCAGACTCGATTGTCGCTTGCACACATGCTTCTATTTGTACTTTCTTTATTGACGCCTGTCAGAGTCCCATTTAAAACAATGTTCGCGGTGGATCAAAAAACCCGTCCTCGGTGGAGGGATCGCACGAGTGCATGTGAGAGTGAGAGATCCTAACGGAGCTGGTGGGAAAGAGTATGATTGTCAAAACTGCTCGCAGCTGTTTTTGTGATAACAGCGGGCGGATCTGTGACTGTGGTAGGAAGCTCAGTGGGGCTTGACCCTGTTGGTAATGGGCAGGAAGCTGGGGATGAACTCGACTTGTGTTTTACTCTTTCAGCCATTAGCCATTAACCTCTCTGAGCATTTCTGAGGGAGAAAGAGGCACATAGGAGCTATGGGAACACCGAGACTCTTCAGACACAGATGCTGAAAGATTAGCAGGCCATTACTCCAGTTGCACAGAAATATGGATATCCAAACATATTATTATGTGCAGTTTTGGTGGCACACCTACCAAATTCAATGACGCAACTGCCAGAGATTCTTCTACTATATTGTACATTTTAGATTGACTGATGGATTCACTGAACAACACCCTGCTTGGACCCGTTGGTACTTCCAGTGAATAAAAGTAAACAAAATAAAGCAATAATTAAATACATTTCGTATTATTGTTGAATAAAGTAATATATAAAATATATATGAATTGAATTTATGTTTAATTTATTTATATTGTATTTATGTCCATGTCTTCATTCACCCCACCACATTGGCCAAAGCACTGACGCATTTCTGATTAAAATTAAATAAATTAAAATAAAGAATTATTTTAAAAGGACTGGAGACAGCTGAACTACTGTAATCTGAGGCCACATACTGGAAAAAAGTCTTACATTGGGCTCATCACATGTGACCGTAATTGAGCACGACTTGCTCATTTAAGTAAAAAAAAAAGAGGAAGAAGAAAAGGAGGGGACAGACAGAAGATAGGGACATAGAAGAGATAAATAAACAGGAAAAGACACACCAAAGCAGATGTAACAGGACTTATGCTGAGCCATATCTTGATTCTTTCCACCTAAATCCTGTTTTTGACAAGCTGTCACTTAATAAATCCTCAGCAAATCGTACACAGTCAGTGTGATCGTGCAACATAACACAATACTGTTGCAAAAGTTGGGTGGAAATGGATACCTAGATGACACCTAAAGGACATCAGTCAGTTAAAGTTTCCCACCTTGTTTCCTGTTGCCTGTTGAGTTTAAAAGTTAGCTTTCATGATCATCTTCCATGATCTTTTCATTTTAAAAAAATATTGCTTTAGTCTTACCAAACATTTCACAATCGCTTTGTTGGATGCAAGTCATTATTTACCAGTCATGGTTAACATTCTTGCATAGACTCACACAGGATATGGCCAAGAGAGGTGAACTATGAGCACATATTTCTCTTTCTCTTATTACTTGCACATTCAGCTGTGACAGAAATGAGAAAAACTGCAAACTTCGCCTTCAGGCAACATGAAATCAAAATGCACTCTAAAAAATTTGTCCTTGGAGACCATGAATTCATTCAACCCAACACAGTGATTATCCCGTCATAACGGTGATGTGCAAGCATCTCTATTTATTCTCGGATATACCGGTGCGAGTGTTTTGATTGGTCCTGTGCTTTCCTGCAGTGTTGACTATAATCAGGCAGAGAAAAGAGTCCTGCAAGCTGTGATTTCATGCTTGTGGAGATATCGAGAGGCCAAAAATAGAGCTGGTCAAAATCCACAAATGTTCACGCAAACATCCGCATAAGCACCAACAGAGGGTTACAGTACAGTAACACAGGAAATAGTTTCATAAAACACACACACACACACAGATGAAGTGAAGTCCCGCAGGACTGTGCTGCTACATTAATAGAGTCGTCTGCGAGATCAACAGCGGCTGCGGCTGCATCAGGTGTGAATCACTGGCCTACAGGCAACACGGCTCGCTGTGTCTCCATGACAACTTGTAGGTGACTCACCAACCTCTCTGGGTAAGGCTAAAGCTGTTTCCACGACAACCCTTACTCTTACCGCAGGAATGATGCCAAAGGAAAGAACTGCGGTATCCCAGCACTACACTCATCTACCTAAACAAGAGGAGGGGGTGCCATGGGGCCCAATGTTCTTATTGGTCTAAAAATTAAGCACAGACAGCTGTTTTGTGAAATATTTATAATATGCTATAATATAATATGCTAGAATATCCCCAGTAAAAAAAAGTAACATATTTAAAATACATTTATTTCATACTAAGTATATTTCGAAACTATTAAAAATTATAATTCAACTTTATTTGAAGTACTACTTGTGCACAATGTACATTTCTTAGTATTAAGCCTATATGCATTTTAATATCACTGTTGATGAGGACTGTATGATCTTTGAACAATATCAGTCTTTAAATGCAAGATATTTAGAGTATACTTGCAATAGTGCCATATTATCACAATCAAATATACTTCAGTATACCTTTAGTTGAACTTCAGCACTACTACAGCATAATTAAAGTACATTAAGTACAAAATTAGCTGTTCCAATTTAGCAGACTTATACCAGTTTAGTATACTAATAGTACAATAGTACTAATAAGTACATAAATATGTAAATGTATTGTAGTATACTTAACATGAAATAAATGTATTGCAAATACATTTTAGTATATTTATTTTTCACAAGGGGTACGTTATAATACAGGGGTGTCCAACTCAGTTCCTGGAGGGCCGCTGTCCACTGTCCAAACACAAATAAATACACCTGAACCAACTAATGATGGTCTTCAGGATTACTATAAACCTCCAGGCAGGTGTTTTAGAGCTGGATGGAGCTACATGTGATATGATATGATATGATATGATGATATAATAATGGTTTGTGAAGCATTTATACATATTTAGATAATAAAAACAATAAGAATAAGAATCATTATTATAATTATTGTATCCATTGTAAAATTAGTAGATTCTGAGAAGTGCAAAAATAAAAATAAAGAAATTATTATGATGGTTATCATTTTTATTACTATTATTATTAATAATAATACTAAGAAGAAGAAGAATGCTATATTTTTTCATTTTAGTTTTCATTTAGTTTTCATTGATTTTATTAGTTTTTATTGATTTGAAGTTACTAACCGTTGCGAGGACAGGCATTGTGGAGGTGGATGTCCAGAGAGCAGGGTTTGCGTGTGACAGCTGTAGCCACTGACTCGTAAGGGTTGTCCTCATCTTCTGGTAAAAACACATCCAATGATGGAGAATGGGCAATTTCAGCACATCGCTTGTCCTGCACACAAACAACATAACACAAACCAGAGTCAAAAGATGGATGGGTGGATAGACAGAAATCAAAAAAATTACACATCAACTATAAAAAGGCACCAAGTTTTTTCGTGTGTGAAAAAACACTCAGCATCCAATTGAGAGCTTCTCTCCAAAGAAAATCGACCGTTCTGTCTCACGCGCCAACTGACAGGGATAAACATCCATCCATGACACCCTGCTCTATCATCTTCAATGAAACATTGCCATCACCTCCTGCTGCCTGTTTGTCTTCATGGGTGCAACACAGCAGGCGTGTGAGGGCAACCATCCCTCAAAGTAAACATAGCACAGGCCAAGCTGCCCCCATTGTCATCGCACTTATTTCCCATGAACCCCATCGATTTCTTCTAAGACGACTATTACTCTACCTGTCAGTCCCAAATCCTGCATCACCCAGCAAGCATTAGACACATCCATCATGTGCCGGGCACAGGTGCAGAGCGATTTTTCACATGGGATTGAAAGAAAGACCTTTGTCTCTTTCTCGGTTTCTCTCCTGATTTGTCTACGATACAGCTGATCAGTTAATTCCATACAGACACTCAAGATCAGGTCTTGGTTAAGAGTAAATTAAACACTCACTCTCCACACACACTCAGACACAGGTGGTTTAAAACGTATATAAACATGGTTCAGTATGTATTAGTGTGGGTATGTTTATTCATAAACAAAAAGCTAACTAGCTTCTACTTGTGAATCAAAGGGTTGTGCGAAAAGGAAGTTTATAGCAGTGAGCAGGAGTGGTGCTTGCCCGTGCAAAAGTCGCCTCCAAGACCATACATTGTGGTAGGCAGCTGCCAGGGCATTGCTAGATATTTGCTATAGTGTTGATTGCCGTTACTACAGCATTACTAGGGTGTCTACTGTAGTTTGTAGGTGGTTACAAGAGTGCTCTGGCTGGTTACTAGTGCATTTCTAGCCAATTGTGAGCGGTGCTTGCCCATGCATGTTTCCTCCATGGTCCTAGATTGCTGTGAGTAGGGCATTGCTAGGTGGTTACTATGGTGTTGAATGTCGTTACTAGGGTGTTTACTGCAGTTTCTAGGGGGTTACTGGAGTGGTCTGGCTTGTTACTAGAGCATTTCTAGGCAATTGTTTGCCCATGCAAGTTGTCTCTATGATACCAGATTGTTTAAGTAGTTGCTAGGTCATTGCTAGTTGGTTACTATGGTGTTGATTGTCATTACTAGGGTGTTACTAGGGAGTTTATTATGATATTTAGGTGGTTACTAGAGTGGTCTGGCTGGTATTAGGATACTGTGTTTATTATGGTTACTAGGGGGTTACTCGAGTGGTCTGGCTTGTTACTAGAGCCTTTATAGGTGTTTATGAGTGGTGCCTGCCAACACAAGTTGCCTCCATGATGCTAGACTGTTTAAGTAGATGCTAGGTCATTGCTAGGTGGTTGCTATGGTGTTGATTGTGATTACTAGGATGTTACTAGGGTGTATATTATGGTTTTTAGGTGGTTACTAGAGTGGTCTGGCTGGTAACTAGCCATTGCTACATGATTGTGAGTGGTGCAGGCACATTCAAAAGATTGCTGTGGGTAGTTACAGGTCATTTCTAGGGGGTTGCTAGGATGTCTGTTGTGGTTATGAGTGCATTGATAAGATGTTTACTGAAGTTACTAGCGTGTTGCTAGGCGACTGTGAGTGTTATGTGCCTGTGCAGAAGTCATCTCCATAATGCCAGGGTGTTCTGGGTGATTGCCTGAGGCAAAATTATCAACCAGCTTTTGCAATTTCTGGGTGATTGCTAGGGTGTTGTTAGGTGATTGTAAGTGGTGCTTGCCCATGCAAAGGTTGTCTCCATGATGCTAGATTGTTGTGAGTAGTTGCTAGGGCATGGCTAGGGTGTTTGTTGTGTTAAGTGTCTTCATTGTGTTCACAAGGGTGTTGCTAAGTGGGTACTAAGCAGTGTTGGGTAAGTTACTTTCAAAAAGTAATTAATTACTATTACTAATTACATCATCAATATTGTATTTAAATTACTTTACTAATTACTCTGTCTGAAAAGTAACTTAGTTACTCAATAAGTAACATAATTTTTCAAATCGCTAATTAGGCTACATCTTAAAATCCCTATAAACCTTAATAGAAATTAAACTCTTTATTCTTTCAATTTGAGTCAAACATAGAATAGTTTAGCCTTTTAGCTTTAAAACAACTGTAATACTTAAACATTTTTATAAAAAAAAATGTAACCTTCTTTAGTTAAAAAATAGAATAAAAATATAAACAAAATATCTGAATAACAAAAAAGCTTAAGAAAAGTTAAACAATACATTTAAAGTTTGTCAAGATGTTCAGGAAAAGCCCAACTAGTAAAATCCGTACAGGTTTATGTAAAAATAACACGTTAACTAATGTAGGTAAGGTAAGAATAAATTACATAAATGATCTTCTCTGCTGAATAAAGCCGTGTCAGATCGAGCAGTTCTTCTGAGGAAAATTCCTCATTCCTCAAAGACTGTACCTCGCTTTAGTTTCATACTGATTACATAATCAGAGAATATTCGTTTTCGATTTGAATTTGTTCAATTTAAAAGTAGACATTTCAAGCTTTCAGATACGGGAAAGACTGTACTTCGCTTTCATATGGATTACATAATCAGGAATATTCATTTTCGATTTGAATTCGTTCATTTAAAAGTAGACACTTCAAGCTCAGATACGGGAAAGACTGTACCTCGCTTTAGTTTCATACTAAATACATAATCAGAGAAAATTCGTTTTCGATTTGAATTCGTTCATTTAAAAGTAGACACACAAGCTTTTTATAGACATATTTCTCAGGTCTCTGTCAAATATTCGCTGAGTTTGTGATGCGTAGAAAGTTGCTCACGGAGACCTAGATGGCAGAAAGTGCACCCTGTTTGTTTTGTTTATTTTGTAAAAGCACAATGTTTTGTTGTTATTGTCAGTGTACACAAATGAAAGTAGGCCCTTTTTAGATTCGATTGATTTTAGTCTTATCTGTATCTGAGTATTTAAGGTTTCTCTGAGAATCAGGAAAAACTGAAAGTGAATGCGCTGGTGCGCAGAGGGTTAAAGACGCTGCATTCAATTTTATCTTTAGACTCTAAATTTAGATAGGCAAATTCAATATTGATTTTAGAACTGTTGAAATGTGTGAAATGTGGCTACTGTTTTACAATTAGTTTTTTTATGTTTTCTGAAGAAATTTTGAGTGGTACTTGGAAAAGTCAGTTCCACGATGTTAGGGTATTCTGGGTGGTTGCTAGGTCGTTGATTACAGGCCAAAGTCAAAAAGTCCACCCACAAGTGAGAAGTTACATGCTGAAGTTTAAAACTTAGGGTTAGGAATGTGCCTTCAGATCTTTATCTCATCTTCCATTGCCCCTTCCCATGCAAACTGTCTGCGCATTTCTCCTCTTCTACCAACTCCTCTAATGATGGTTTTCCCCTCTCTCTTAATTTGTGAAGGCACACTGAATGAAGCTCGTCAGGAAGAACAGAAGCGCTCCAGAGAGTCATACAGAGAAATCAACAGACAGAATATTAGAGAGGTGAGAAAGACAGAGAGAGATCAAAGCCGCATTCACAAGAACTTACTTTTGGACTTTATGTGTCAGTTTTAATAGTGTGGTGGGGCAGGATAGAGGAGTCAGGCACACGCCGAGGAAAATACTTAGAGAGCAGGAAGGAGGGGAAATGGTCGGCCTTTGAATCAGTAGTTTCCTGCGTTGTACGCTAGCGCGCACACGCTTACACAGGAAACTACCCACTGGCCACACAGTATGAGAAAAAACTACAGCAAAGTTATGGATGACGATTCTCCAGCTATACCGCTGGTGAAATAATATGACTATGAAATAACCCAGAAGACAACTTTTAGCATTTTTAGAATTGGAAAAATGTAATAAATAATTCATAAATAACGAGAATGCTGGTAATAACAATAAACAATATAATTACTAAAATAAAACATATATTAAAATTATAATTAATTTTGATAATTATGTTCATACTCATTTAAAAAACAATAATACTATTTGTCAATAAAGTTTTAGGCCTTTTCTACAGACAATGTTGACAATGTTATAATTAAGCTCGTTCACACACAAAGCATAGACTTCACACTTACAATAAAATAGATCAGTACCTGTTTATCTCTTGCGGATCCAGATTTTCTTCACAGTAACTGTAAAAATGTCAACCCTTCGGCGTACGAACAAAATGACCCCGCAGCGCCTGACTGTCCGAGGACACTACAACTCTTGTTCTCTCTCTCTGCCTCTCTCTGACAGCAGAGACAGGAACTTCATTTTTTTTTTTCTCTCTGAAAAGGAAGACTACAAAACAAACAGAAGCGGTTCAGGTCAGTAATTAGCGTGCTGATGCAGGGCTGCAGTTGCTGCACTTGGATCCAAATAGGAAATCTGCCTGGACGGCCCTCAGTCACGTCTGCAATCTTCAGCCACACATGTGACTGGGGCCTGACAGGCTTTACAGTCGGCTTAATTCCTGTCTTCCTCCCTTTCTCGTTTTCTTCTTTAATCAGTTCTTTTCACTTTATTTCCTTTGGTTTTCTTCACATTTATCCAGAGTTCTGTCACTGCTGTTTCTCAGTTGATACAGTATCTGATCTGAATGGCCACTGTCATTTCCTGTGCTGTTCTAATCTGAGCTCTGCATATTTTGGAGGAGGACCCCACAGCATAAAAGGCCCTCAGAGACCTTCTCAGAACAGATAGAGGGATTGATATAAACCGAGAAAGGGAAGATAAGTTTGGTCATGTGCTTTAGAGGAGGGCTTTGCATGCAGAGATGATACCGGTGGGGGGAAGGAAGTCACAAAAGTTCACTGATACAGACAAGCCTCAGGCTTACACAATTTTGTTGCAATATGCTTCACAGCGAGGCTTCATTATAAACCGAACAAACAATAAGCGGGAAAACGAAGGAACTACAAATAAATAACATCAGCAAGATAAAGTAGCCTGTTCGAGACAGCCATTTTCTCACTAAAAAACTTCCAGCCAAAATAATCTCATTCTGCCTGACATATAACGGTGCGAGAGATGATAGAAAGAGAGAGAAAACAGAGAGTTGGGGAAAGAGAATACAGGAAGAAAAGAGAAAATTAGCAGACAGACATGGAAATCCCTTATGACTTTCATAAAAATGCCTGACTTCTGTTATTCCCTTCTCCTAATAAACACCTTTACACATATAGCACCTGCTCCCGATGTAACTATGAACTTCGCACACCGGCTCAATCCATAGGGATGAGAAAACACAGAAGGGTGCATCCGCAGGTCAAAGCCCAAATACTCAGACGACTACCGGTTTTGAAGGCTTGTTTAAAAAAAAGTGACGTGACATACAGCCAAGTATGCTCTGCATTTAACCCATCCAAAGTGCACACACACAGCAGTGAACACACACACACACCGTGAATACACACCCAGAGCAGTGGGCAGCCATTTATGCTGCAACGCAGTTGGTGGTTTGGTGCCTTGCTCAAGGGCACCTCAGTCGAGGTATTGAAGGTGGAGAGAGCGCTGTACATTCACTCCCCCCACCTACAATTCCTGCCGGCCCAAGACTCGAACTCGCAACCTTTGTATTACGAGTCCGACTCTCTATGTCAGTGAATGTCCCCTATGTCGACTTCTCCCTTAGTCAGTGAATGCTAACAACTAGGATCCAAAATTAACCTTCCACACCTGTAAATGATGATTGGCCTGAGAACATTAACCGCCTTTTAGCATTTCACATTAAGAAATAAATCTGAAAAAAAATCCAGAGTATAAATGAATCCACAGTATTAATTTTTAAAAGCAAACTAACAAATAGATGAATTAAAAGCTAACAGACATAAAATAAAATAAAATAGCCATATACAGTGGGGCAAAAAAGTATTTAGTCAGCCACCAGTTGTGCAAGTTCTCCCACTTAAAAAGATGAGAGAGGCCTGTAATTTTCATCATAGGTATACCTCAACTATGAGAGACAAAATGAGAAAAAAAAAATCCAGAAAATCACATTGTAGGATTTTTAAAAAATTTATTTGCAAATTATGGTGGAAAATAAGTATTTGGTCAATAACAAAATTTCATCTCAATACTTTGTTATATACCCTTTGTTGGCAATGACAGAGGTCAAACGTTTTCTGTAAGTCTTCACAAGGTTTTCACACACTGTTGCTGGTATTTTCTCCTCTAGAGCAGTAATGTTTTGGGGCTGTCGCTGGGCAACACGGACTTTCAACTCCCTCCAAAGATTTTCGATGGGGTTGAGATCTGGAGACTGGCTAGGCCACTCCAGGACCTTGAAATGCTTCTTACGAAGCCACTCCTTCGTTGCCCGGGCGTTGTGTTTGGGATCATTGTCATGCTAAAAGACCCAGCCACGTTTCATCTTCAATGCCCTTGCTGATGGAAGGAGGTTTTCACTCAAAATCTCATGATACATGGCCCCATTTATTCTTTCGTTTACACGGACTGTTTCGTTCTGGTCCCTTTGCAGAAAAACAGCCCCAAAGCATGATGTTTCCACCCCCATGCTTCACAGTAGGTATGGTGTTCTTTGGATGCAACTCAGCATTCTTTCTCCTCCAAACACGACAAGTTGAGTTTTTACCAAAAAGTTCTATTTTGGTTTCATCTGACCATATGACATTCTCTCAATCCTCTTCTGGATCATCCAAATGCTCTCTAGCAAACTTCAGACGGGCCCGGACATGTACTGGCTTAAGCAGGGGGACACGTCTGGCACTGCAGGATTTGAGGCCTTTGTTACTTTGGTCCCAGCTCTCTGCAGGTCATTCACTAGGTCCCCGTGTGGTTCTGGGATTTTGCTCACAGTTCTTGTGATCATTTTGACCCCACGGGTGAGATCTTGCGTGGAGCCCCAGATCGAGGGAGATTATCAGTCTTGTATGTCTTCCATTTTCTAATAATTGCTCCCACAGTTGATTTCTTCACACCAAGCTGCTTACCTATTGCAGATTCAGTCTTCCCAGCCTGGTGCAGGTCTACAATTTTGTTTCTGGTGTCCTTTGACAGCTCTTTGGTCTTGGCCATGGTGGAGTTTGGAGTTGGACTGTTTGAGGTTGTGGACAGGTGTCTTTTATACTGATAACGAGTTCAAACAGATGCCATTAATACAGGTAACGAGTGGAGGACAGAGGAGCCTCTTAAAGAAGAAGTTACAGGTCTGTGAGAGCCAGAAATCTTGCTTGTTTGTAGGTGACCAAATACTTATTTTACAGAGGAATTTACCAATTAATTCTTTAAAAATCCTTCTGGATTTATTTTTCTCATTTTGTCTCTCATAGTTGAGGTATACCTATGATGAAAATTACAGGCCTCTCTCATCTTTTTAAGTGGGAGAACTTGCACAATTGGTGGCTGACTACATACTGTTTTGCCCCACTGTAGATGGCTTCAAATCAGGCATAGACTATTTCTTTATTTTTATTTTGAGAGGGACAATAAAATGTGCCAGATTTAGCCATTCAGGCTAATTCTCATCTGCAGTCCCTGGCAGGTTGATGGTGAGAACCAAAGTCCACAAATACATAGAAAACATAAAAGCTAAAAGCCAAAATTTTGATTTCATGGAGTCTGTAAGGGCTAAAGCAAAATTTTCCTCTGAGGCAAAAGTATATCTTTGATTTGATTCAGCTTTTTACCTATATTTAGTGTCTGATATACTAATTTTGCTAACATGATCAACAAAATAAATGAAAAAAAAAATACAATGTTTTCCCACTTGCTAATCACTACAACTAGAGATGGGGCATTCTCATTTTGGAGAGCCTCTGATTGGATCAAAATCTGTTTAGTGCAGGATGAGTCATCAGTAGTTTCATTCTGTTTTCCTAAAAAAAAAACCCCAAAAAAACTGGCATTAACTTTTAAAAGTAAACTAATAAGACATGAGAATGAGGACAGAGTGACAGATAATTTTAAAAAGCCAGACAAGTAGGAAAAACTCGGCTAGTTAACCAAACACACTCACAAAGGGCCAGTAGGGAGACCGGAGGCATTCTGAGCTTTGAGTCCTCATGAGAACTTTCTTATGCAGGACAAGCCGTCATCATCTTATCACGCACAGCCTGCATAGTCTGCGAGACGTTAACATTAATTAGCTGCCCTAATTATCTCTCAGCACCTAGGAGGAAGCGCGGAAACCTTCTCGGTAGATGAAGCCACCGCTGGGGTTCTGAGATTTTAAACATGAGTCACGGATATACAAAAGAGATTATGCCACACTGTGGGAGAGGAGGAGGAGGAGGATGAAGATTAAAACAAATATGACAGAGGAAACATTTAATGCAATCACTCAAGGGAGCCCGCTGCTTTGGAATAACTACAGTCATGGCTTTCCTTTATATTATCACAGCGCCCATGTGAGTAATCCAAGCTCTCAACAACGATGGAGATTCAGAGACGACATCAAAACTCACCAAGAACAGCGGAAGCAATTACGGTGGTTGTTCATTCAATTTTAATGCCACACACTAAATTGGTTTCAAGAGCACAACTGCACAAACAAAAGCATTCACTTGGTGGTGAATAACTTTTATTGCTCAAATCACTCTTACAACAACTTTATATTTGTATAACTCATCCATTAATAAGACGTTCATGTTGAATCCAGCTTTATGAAGGCTGTATATTTATATGCAGTATAACCCGTCCTCGCTCCATCTCCTGCATTTGGCTCTAAACGGCTCATAAAATACAAGCAGTCGTTTAGGATTCTTATCCCGGCACGGTTTTCAGAGTGATCTATTAAACACAGCGAGCGGCGGCCCGACTCGGCTCCTAAATCACACTGGGCAGTCAGTGAGAGCCAGGGACATAAGTTTACTCTAATACAACTCACACACACATATAAAGCCATTCTGTTCAATTAAAACGGACAATACGCATGAAAAACTTCACTTCCCGGAGCTCTTAATTAGCTATAATTAGTGGCTTTTGTAAGAGCACAAAGTCATTGAGCTGGACAAGACCAATGAAATTACTCCTATAAAAGCAATGAAATGCAGTAATTTAGGCGTAATAGAGATGTTTTATGCAAACTGTGGATAACAGTAGATTAAATTATTAGGATAATAAGAAGCAACCGGAATTCCAGATCCTTTGGAATAGTGATGGCAGTCATTAGTGCAATGGTTTTACTGATCTGTTTTTATAGCATTTTATATACATTGCTGTTCAAAAGTTTGTAGCTGATAAAAATTTTAATGTTTTTAAAAGAAGGTTCTTTTTTCTCACCAAGGCTGCATTTATTTGATCAATACAGCAATACTGTGAATTTTGTTACAGTTTAAAATAGATGTTTTCTATTGTAATGTACTGTATTTTAAAATGTAATTAATTCCTGTGATGGAAAAGCTGAATTTTCATGCAGAATATGTGCTTTATAAGTACTAATAAATAGCCGATATGTTAATAACAGGCATGCTAATCAGCAACTAGTTAATAGTGAGAACTGGCTCCTAAACGAATAAGAAATGTGATGCATTAAAGCAAAAATACCTATTGTGATGTGTCTTAAGTTTAACTATCAGATTTAATCAGACTTGATCAGACTTAACTATTGTCTGTAAAAGTTATTAACTACATTAAGAAAGAATGCAATATTTTTATTCATTTTTATTGTCATATCTATTCCTAAAGAGTCAACACAGCCATAGCACATATACCTGTATATATTGTGGAGCTTTTTCAGTCATTTACAATTCAATTATATTGTAGTCCCAACCTAAAAGAGCTCTTTTCCGGGTTGCCAAAACAATCCAGAAGTGTCGCCACAGAGTGTTTGTTTGTAAACAGTAATTTCATCTGCAGAGAAAACCACTGCAAAGCAGATGCTACTGATGGGAGCGCTTACTCTGATCTGGAATCATAAGACGTTTTCGGCATAAACATTAAAAGCATGTTTGCTGACTGCAGCATTGGGAATTGAGGCAGGAAAAAAACAGTACAAACCAATGAAAACAAACAAACACAGGCCCGATTCTAAATACGCAAATACATGACATAACAGGAAAAGACGAATGGTGAAAACAAGAATGGATAGAAAAATAAAAAAGAGAGGCAGAGGAATGCTGGAGAACAGCTTGAATGAGAAAGCAGAGGCCGATAGCCAGTCTCTCTCTCTCTCTCTCTCTATCGCTGGATGTTTTCTCTGGATGTTATTGCGCAGTGCTGTGACGCACCTGTTTTGATGGAGACTCAGATCTGTCAATTGGGAAGTGGGTGGATATCCCACGCCTTGCACTTTATGAATTCTGTGTCTCCTAGCAACTACGAGAACCCCTCGGAATCCACGTGCATCTCTCTCCCTGCGGAGGAGAGCCAGTGACGGAGTTCAGGACAGGTTTGTGGGTGCAGAAGTATGACACGCAGTCCAAGGAACCCCAACACTTCCTGGAGCTGGAGTCTCCCCTCCCCCAGCCTATGCCTGTTTCCATGGTAGCGGTGAGGTCTCCTCAAATGGCGCAGGTGGGCGGATCAGCGTGTGACACGATTACACTTCCTGTGGAATAATTAGACTTCCTGTCTGAGGGACGGGAATCCCTCTTGCTCATCCTGGCATTATGAAAGCCAAACCCTCAATACAACCAACAATATTTCCTTATCCATCTTTTTATCCATACCCAGAATTAAAGATTAAAAGTAAATTTTTGTAGATGCCCAGGAAGTCTTTGAAGACCTTCACGGGTTAGTTGGCTAAAGTTTCCATAGTAACATGACACTTCATACAATGGACGTACCTGTTTTATCTTGCATTTGGCCATGAGAACGAACATAAATATTAAAATAAACAAGTTAAAAAGCTTTGATGAGTGAAATAATAGGAAGAGTATGGCATTAACCAATTAATTAGTTTAATTTCAATACACTGTTGTAAAATATTTTAAAATTTATAGAAAACAGAAATTAAGTTTGCATTCTATATATTTATGAAGTGCCTTGCAAAAGTATTCATACCCATCAACAAACAACTGTAAAGGCACTACACACACACACACACACACACACACACACACACACACACACACACACACATGTATGTGTATAAATATGTATTATATACAAATTATATAATTGGTATATACAGTATTATATAATCATGTAATTTATGTGTATACAAAATATAAAAATCTTTTCATATAGATAAATAAATGGACAAATATGTAATAAAGTTGTTATAAGAATTTGTTTAGATTTATTACTTAAATATATATTCTTATATTACAATATTATAATTATAACAATAATTAGTATAATTATTATAATATTTACTTGGTTATTTTGTGTACTTTATGCATACAAAATACAGAAATTGCAGAAAATGCTGAAAAAAAATACTAAAAATAAAAAGAAATTAGGAATGAATCACAAAGTATACAAATATATCAAATAAACCGAAATAAACAATAATAACATTGCTAAATAAACAATTAAAAATAACAATAAATAAAATATTACATTATTTTAATATGAAATAAATAAATAAATACATTTTATATATTAATTGACTGGTTTCTGTATTATTATTATTACATTTTAATGTCTACAATATTTACAAATTCTTTATCCACCAAGGGGTCCATAGCTGCATTATAAGGATGGGAAGTGTGTGTACCTGAGAAAAGCCCAGGTTTCTGCAGCCGTTGCAGGGAGTGAGCGCCTCCCACAGGCCTGATGGTCCGCAACTCTTTTCCTCATCTTCCATTGCTGGGGGCAACGGGGGAGTGGGCCGCTACAGCCGGGTGGAGAGAGATATATATATGTAGTACATTGTTTTTTTAAAATAACCTAGACAAACTGTTCTGGATGTTCCTTATTTAAGTACATAGGAACTGTACTGTACAAAAGTGAACTTATTTTAACTGGACTTTTGAAAAGCGTCTGTTTCACTCTACGGTCCAACATGAACACTTGTCTGTGACTTTTGGACAGTGTTTCTGTGACTTTTTAGAGGAATCGCAACGTGATTCATGGTTTAAATATGTGCTGATAATAGTCTGACTCTCCCATTCTGTCTGATTCTTTTGCTGAAAATTTGAGTTATTTCTTCTTTTGTAGCTCCAGAACTCCATGTTGAAACACATTCCTAGTGTTGAGCCACTGAAAACTGAAATATATGACCATATACAAGTATCACATACAAATACAATGTGTATTTAATTTATGATACTAGTATGTGAAACAATGATCGTTTGCTGCAAATATCTAAATAATTCCTCAGACATCTGCAAAAAAATATGCCATTATTAATTAAAGATAATAAAAAACTGTTTTGTGACTGGCAGGTAAAACGTATAGCCAGTAATTGTTCCCAGAACACTTTTACAGACTTTGCAAACAACTCCAACACCCGCGGTCAAGTCTTAGGGGTTTTTTGACATGTGACTGGAATCGACCGGAACGGCTCAGAAGAGTGTTTGTATGCGTGCGTGTCTTTGCTTGTTTATCTGGGCTCTGCAGACTTTGATTGATTGACCCAACTCCACATTTAATTGTATTGATCAAACAAACACAGCAGAGTAAACTGTGATCCAGTGGCCGCTGTGACAGCCAAACCATGACACCTTCAGCAAACGACCATTCCGTTACACATTCTATCCATTACATAACGTTAAATTCACAAGCCAGCATTGTGATCAAAAATATGATTCTGTTTGTGTTGAATAACGTCAGTGATTAAATCGGGGGCTGTTTTAGTGCTATAAATATGCATTTATGAGATTATATAAAAAGAAGGGATGCCCTGCAATGCACACAGTGTTTAGGTCCCTCTGCTGGCCATAGTGAAGTACTGCATCAACAGTGAAATACTCATCATTACTCAAAGCTCATTAGAATGCCAATCGTCTGATGTCACTAATTTCATTTTCTTGAAGAACAGAAACATTTTTGATATTTTAAAGGGGCAGTATATGATAAAACATTTCTTTACCTGCATAAAAAACTGTTCAAAATCAGCAAAGAAAGCCATTTACTGTACTGCATTTTCTTTTTAATGCACACCTTGTTTATTCGAGTGAGAGTGCCGTTCCGTTCCTCGTCAGACAGCCGCCCACTGCCGAAGCTCTCCATGGACTGAGAGTGAGAAGAGATGGTCTGACACAGCTCCTCAAAGGAGCAATCCTTATCACGGCAGATCTTTATTTCATTCAGCAACTTGGACAACTCCCCCGTTACTGCGTCATCTACAAAGGGAAGGAGAAAGAGGGAGAGAGAGCAAACCGTGAATTTAAATGATAGAATAATGAGTTTATGGTAAAACATGAAAAATTATCTTTCTTATTAATGGATAGCAGTATAGTACATCTCAGCCTGCCGCAGTATGAAAGACCTGAATCTGTGTAATGTGACGATCTTCATCACTAATACTCAGTCTCATTTAGTCTTATTAATTTTTCTTCTAAATTACTAAATTCAAATGATACATTTTTACATTTACCATTTTAATTTTTTACAAAAACATTTTCACTTTATTTATTGTATATATCATATCCCCATACAATTATGCAATACAACTGTACAGTTTTTGTCAAATCAAACAAGCACAATATTATTAAATAAAATTGAAGTTTTATGTAACTACGGACTATATCATTACACCAAAAGCACATCAAAATTCTCTACAAGAGCTTTTAAATAAATGGTTATTACATCACAACATCCGTCTTATTTATTTTTATTTTCTCTTGTCTGTTTTTCAATATTTAATCTGGGACAAATGCTTGTTTTTTGCATGGGCTCAGTGTGCTGATGTGTACTAACAGTCATTTTGTGGCTGGCAGACTCTCAGACTGACCTGTGTGATCATTACCAAAATGCTGCCCCAGCTGGAATGAAAGACGCACATCCAGCAGTATACAGACCACAAAGGGACCAAATGAGAGGGGGGTGCACTGCAACATCTGCCCACTAGGAGCGCTGCTGACAGCACTTTCTTTATAATGAACATGCACTGATCAAAACATATAGTCTTTTATGTCACTATTTGTTTTCTTGTTATGAAAAACTTGGCAAAATATGATTTATTTTTAAATTAAGAACATGATGATGAATGGCTTAAGTGATTTATGTGTGCAAACACTGGATTGAACAGTAAAACCTTTGCCAGAGGAAGACAAAGCAGCAGACAATGCACTGTAATACTATCACTTGACCACTGGGTGTCGTACTGCACACTAAAATATATGAAACACATGGCAGCAGTCATTCTCTTTGAGAGAAGGAGCATGTTTACTTTTGTAAATGAACAATTACATTTAGGGGTTAAAATAGCATATTTCTATGTATTAAATGCAATTATTCTGTGATGATTTTATTCGAATGCATTAAGAACTTAGTTTTCATAAAAATACATCCACACTTACTTTTATGCCGTAGAGACGGGGATGGCACAGGCGAGGGTATTGATGTGCGTGGTGTCGGTATTGGAAACTGACGGGCAAAATCTTCGTGGAAATTCCCTTTGTCACAATCCGACATCATATAATCTAGAGAGATAGAGATAAATGAATTTATAGAACACAAACAAACACAACCACAAAAATACACTGGAGATGTATCATATTTGAAAAGCTAATTTCTAAGACCACTAATGTCCTAACTTCAGATCAACTTTTGATGAAAAACCATCTATTACATGCCTCTTGTCATCTGTTGCTTATTAGCATGCCTATTATATTGGCTGTTTATTAGTGCTTATAAAGCACATATTCTGTATGACCATATTCTACATCCTTAGTCCTACCTAAAAAAAACAACTACCTTAATAACTATTAATAAACAGCAAATTAGAAGTTAATGGTTTGTTAATGGCGAGAACTGGACCTTAAAAATAAAGTGTGCCCGAAAAAATCAAATGAGATACACATCAGGCTTTTGAGGAACATTTGTTAGTACATTTCTTAATCATCAGTGTATTGCACTGCATTATAAGTATCATCTTACGAAGGCATATTATTGGGAGTTATGCCATGGTCTGTCTGAATACTCGATTCTGATTGGCTGGCAGGTGTTGATTAAATTGGTTGAACTGCACAGGTAGTTCCAAGTCAGTTTAATCACGTTCCATATTAATGCGCTTCCTATAAACATTGGTAACCATAGTAACATACAGTTACAGTTGAATAGTAATACAGACGAAAATAACCGTTATTTTTTATCGTTCCGGTCAAATATTGCAGCGCAAATATTATTAACATCTTTAAAATGTGAATGCTGGCAAATGACCATGGCATAAACGGGATAATCAACAGCTAGCTGTGCATTAAACGATTTGAATGCACTTTGCGTTGGCAACCACCCTCCGCTGCGCATCGGGTGGTTCTTCGCCTCCAAGTCGTGCATTCAAATCGTTTAATGCACAGCTAGCTGTTGATTATCCCTTACTTATAGAGTGTTTACTGACAGAGTCACAACTGATATTTACTAATATTTATATACATTTATGTAAGTAGTCTGCTATATCGTTAAAAAGATCTCATTAATTTACATTCAAAGCAACCAGAATTACTTTTTGGCAATGTAAATATTAGCAACTGCACCAAACTGCATATTTTTTTCTCATATTTTAGAATAAAACTGAGGTGTATTTTGTAAGTAGGGCTCAGGAATCCATAAAAGCACAGTATTAGACTGTTTTCCAAGGCTGCATAATATATTAAACCCATTAAAAAAAATCAGAATTAAGCATAATTGTGAATTCACAAACGCTACGATTTAATTAAATAATTATATGCGATGCAGTTCCAATACAGTATATGCGCTTTAATTATTTACATGCATGTAGGTTACGTACGTGTGTCACACAGCAGCTCCGTTCACAGTAGTTTCACAGAAACTGTTATCATTTACATGTGTGGAGCGTCTCAAACTCCATCTCTGCATATTGTTGTGAGTTTGGGTTTATTATAACGTTCATCTGGGAATGCAAGGTGGGCCATTTCATCAGATTTGTAAGGTAAATTATTTATAAATCTACGCAAACACAGGAGATTTATTTCAAAATAAAAGCTCAAACCCTCACTCTGAGTTTACACATTTTGATGTCCACATTGTATTTAATTACAATAGCTATAGCATTTCTGTCCTGACGAAATGGCCAAATATTAAAGATTAAGTGGACGTTTGAATTAAATGGTGCTTGGTCAATATTAAACAAGGATTAGATTGCGCAGTAATGTGTAAAAACAATCGTCAGGCCGCTGCCGCCCCCTGCAGGCCATTGTTGTAATGCGTAATGTACATTAGCTCTCATTATGTATTTTAACAGTTTTGTTCAATAAAACCATATGATTTCTTGCTTTTGATACTTTATTTGAACTAATTATTATTGCATCATTGCTATTATATATGTATTTTAAGTAATTTTAAAGGTTATTGTTCACTTACATCTATTTTTATTACCACAAAAAAATAATTAAATTATAGGGCCCTATGAAATCAGTTTTATTTCCAAATTCAATTTTTTCCATTTTCATTTTTCTATACTCTGTTTTAATGATTAAATTCAATTTTATTAATCAAAAAGCCTGTCTAATTAATTGAGTCTTACAGTTTTATCTTTACCAAATTCTGTTTTCCATTATTTTATGGATTTCATTTTAATGGTTCCATTAAATTTTAATAATCAAAAGCATCTCCAATTAATTGATTTTATTATTATTTTTTAAGTGTTTGTTTATTTATTTATTTTCAGAAATACTGCACATTTACATTTTTCTCCTAAATAAATTCTGGTAAATAATATTTCTGGTAAATACTCCTTTAAAAAGAAAAACATGCTAGTAACTTGCTAATCATGCTTGAAACATGCAAACATAATGTTAGTAAGTTGCTAATCATGCTAGCAACATGCTAATCATGCTAGAGACCTGCTTGTAACTTGCTGAACATGCTAGCAACATGCTAATCATGCTAGAATCATGTTAGTAACTTGCTAATCATGTTAAAATAATGCTAGTAACTTCCTAATCATGCTAACAACATGTTAGTAACATGCTAATCATGCTAAAGACATGATGGTAACTTTGCTAATCATGCTAAAACATGCTAGTAACACCTTAGCAACCTACCCGGGTACCATAGCAACCACCTAGCAACTCACTAATATTAACTTAGCAACTGCATAGCAACCACCCAGAGTACCCTAGCAACCGCATAGCAACACCTTAGCAACCACCCCGGATACCTTAGCACCCGCTTAGCAACACCTTAGCAACCACCAAGTAACCTAGCAACCACCCCAGATACCTTAGCAACATCCTAGCAACTACCCAAGTACCCTAGCATCACCTTAGCAACCACCTCGGGTACCATAGCATATGCCTAGCAACATCCTAGCAACCACCCCAGGTACCTTAGAAACCGCATAGCAACACACTAACAACCACCCCAAGTACCCTAGCAACCGCATAGCAACAGCCTAGCAACCATCCCGGGTACCATAGCAACCACCTAGCAACACCTTAGCAACAACCCCAAGTACCCTAGCAACCACCCCAAGGACCCTAGCAACCACATAGCAACACCCTAGCAACTACCCCAGGTAACCTAGAAACACCCTAGCAACCACCCTAGAAGCCACCCCAGGTACCCCAGCAATCTGTTTTTCTGTGTCTGTTCTTCTGATAGACTGTATTGCCTATAAAACATTCAAACTTTAATCTTTAAAACTATTTTACATATTTCAAACTACTTCAAACTGAAAACCTTCAAACTTCAAGCTTTTAAAACTTTTACAAACTTTCTGGCTAGGCTTTTTCAAGCCAACTTAAAGTTTGTATCCAAACTTTACTATCTAGTTTTATTATTAGTAGACTAGAACAGTCTACTATGTCTAATATGTCTACTACAGTCTAATATGTTGTCATTCTTATTAACATATTAGACACTACAGTCTAATATGTTGTCATTCTTACATTATAAAACTGAACTTTGATTTCAGTGATTTGGATTGAGATGGACACTTGCTTCTTGCACTCTATGTTGCACTTTACTTTTGCTTTAAAAAAAAGGATTTAATAGAAATTTAGATTTCATTTGTTTTAATAAAATATAGTTTAATAAAATATTCTTAAGTAAAATTATAGATTTTTTTGTGATTTTAGATTAATTGATAATCAAAATAGAAATAGTCATTAGTGGCAGACCTAAATGTAAACGGCCATAAAAGGCGTATGTATCAAATATGATACTCAACAAAAAACACATATGCAAAATTTGTTGTTGTTTATGTTGTTCAATTTAAAATATACAGATTTTTTTCTGACCATTATTTCAAATGTCAGGTTTTACACAGGGTTAAATAAAAGCACTTTATGCTGGTGAAAACCAAAATGTGGTGACTGTAATTGTAGCTCTAAACAACTATAGGCTGCACAAGCCACATGGTAAACTTGTAAACAATAGTTTCTGAGTCAAAGACTGTAGATTATAAAACCACAGCAAGCTTGAGTTTGAAATTCCTTTCACGCTGGGGATTCTGGTTCATTGACCACACAGAAGCAGGGAAGAGAAATGTAATGTTGCCTCTGTCCTGTAGGATGACTGGTGATTTAGACTTCACATGTGTCAAAAAGAGACATTTTCAACTCCCAAGACTGCATTTCACAACCCTCAGAAATGTATAACCCTGGGCATAAAGTGGATGGAAACAACATGAGAGCTAAACTGAATTTAATTTCAAAACCAGATAACCACATCATATTCTTTTATGAGGGTGTGTTTTTGAAAGTAGAGATGGAACATTGGATTCAAAAACCCAACGTCTTCTGTGCTGTACTATATAAACTCTATAAACTCTGCTGGAAAGAATGAGTTTAATTGAATCAGTACATGAAGGAAGACAAACAAACTTTAGAATCATCTAGATGTTATAATGCTGAAAATGTAGTAATAATATGTGTATAACAATGTAATAAACATGTAATAATTCCTAAACCATGTTTACCTCATCAAGAAGGCACAGTATTCTAAGTATTTGTAGTTGTTTTTGTCTTTTGAGAAATGTGAGGGAACATGGATTTCTCATACACACTAAACGACCATTGTTCTCAATCTAACACAAACTTCCTGAAACAAATTTGATCAATCTGCAAGCATCCGCCTTCTGATTTCCACCAAGAACACGCTCCCTCATCAGCTTGTGCACGTGTGTGTGAGTGTGCTTGTGTGTGTTTTAAGGGCTTTATTTGCTTCAAAAAAAAAGTTTAAATGTGTGCGTCCAGGAAATACTTTACCTTGTATGAGAGAAGCAATTTGTTGTGATTTCTGCGACGGATGTTCTCTTAGAATGTCTTGAGCAGTTCTTCCTTGGCAATCTCTGATGTTGGCATCAATCCCTGAGGAAAAAAAGTTTAGATTTTTAGTTTTAGATTAGCTTTAATTAGACATAAATATTCATAAATGTTTTTTAATTTGCATGTTGTATATTTTGTATAATAACTTATTTATTATACAAAACATATTTTATTATTTTATTCCTGATAATGCAACACCACAAAACCATCCATTACATCTGCCTATAATGACACAAAACACTCAATTTATATTTTTAAAAACAAAAAAAAGAATAAGACTGGACAGAAACTTTAAATGTTTTTTTTTAATACTCAAAATTCTAAATAAAATTACTCAAATTTAATTTCAATCAATATTGAATGTTCTGAATTGAATTAATATTCCACTATGTTCTTTAATATTTTATTTATATAAAAAAAAAATGCATCAAAAAAAAACCCAGCTGAAACAAATTTTAAAAATAGTTTTTGTCTTATGGAAATTATATAACAGAACAATCAGGGCTGACACCTTCCCACTAACCCTCAAAAACATGACAAAACACAAAACAAAAACATTTTTCCCAGAATAAAACTTTCCATAACAATAAAACCACGACAGAACAATCGCACCGCCCTTTTCCTATGACAGGAAGCTCCCCAATCTCCAATTCCTGTTCCACAGCTGGAACTGACAGAGAAGCTGTTAGGTCACAGGTCACACAAGTAGTTTAAACAAACCATGGCCATTCAACATCCTCATCCTAACCCCACACACACACATGCACTTCTGTAAGACATACCTGAGTCGAGCAGTAGCTGAACTACATCCATCTTCCCGAAGAGAGCGGCTTCATGGAGAGCACTGCCTTTCTCTGTCTAGAGAGAGAATGATTTTAAGTCAATATTTTAAGCTTAATGCCTCACATAAAGAAGTAAATAGCAGTTATACTCTATGGCATCTTTACTACTGCAGCCCTCGCAGTCTATCAGTCGTCTACTGGGGTGACTGGCAGGGTATTTTATATCACACTCACTGTGAAGTACTTAACTACACCCAATTTAGCTCTGGAAACATTTATTCAGTGTACTACAATTAACGGCAGTAGCGCAGTGAATTTATGAGGCTGACTGACGGCAGCTTGAAAGAGGGAAAGAAATGGGCAAATGAGATCGAGCGGCAGTCGAGACCGATCGTGAGAGAGCTTCTTGCACAGTTGAGCGTGGTCAATTTAATAGGCCACCGGGAGACCGCAAACGATACCCAATCAAATCGGCCCCCATCGGCCTTCATTAGTCCAGAGGCATGAGTACTCGCTCTTCTCCCTGAACTACTGGATCTGTGAGATGATGCAATACACATTAAACAAGAACTACAGGGACTTACTACTGTGATACTTAATCCTGCAATGTCATATTGCTGCAAAAATAGCACTGGTAGTCTGGGAGAGCCAAAACTACCTCAGTGCAAAAGTTTGAGACACTGTTTTTGTCTGGCAATGGTGCCACAGCACTAATCTGGCTCCTGGACAACAGCGACTCTCCAGAGTGCTGAGTTTATGTCTGTGTAACATTACCAGGCATTCTTACATTCTGTTTGTGCTTTTTTTAAGTGAATGTACATACTGAATTTCTTCCTTTTCTTTCTAACGTCTTTGGCAACTGTACAGCTTCTATGTTTATGACCAATGGAACTTACACACTAGAAAAATGTTTGGCAGGTAGGAATGCACTTCTGCTTTGATGGTATAAAAAAAAATAATTTTCAATTTGAAATCAAGTGAGAACACAGCACATTTCTGAAATGGAACAACTTTTGGGAAGTTCTCAATGATCAACAAATGTCTACACCAAAGAGTCCTGTTAAATTTTTGGTTGCATATTCCCATGCAATTTTTTACCTATACTGTACATCCTAGTGATGCATCATTCCTACTGAAATCCTACTGAGGCACCATGCCTCATAAGAAAACACCAGGTATTGCACACCGGACATGTCGCGTTCAGTTCGAGGCAGCTGTCCAAAACAGTGAATCTTATCATCAAATAGGCAAAAGTTCACTTCAAGAAAGAACAAAGTAGAAATTATGAGTTTGAAGTTTGAAAAAACAGTCATTATGTATACTTTAACAGTGATTTAGGGCAAAAATAATGGATTTTAAATGGAAATTATTCAGTTTAATTTAATTAAACTTTATTAAAATTTAATTATTATTTATTTTTATTCAAAAATTGAATTTCAAAGACAGTGTTTCATTTTTGTTTTTCCATGTAAACACTGACTATTGCGCTTGTGTCTAAAAATGCTCGTTAAAGGGATAGTTTACCCAAAAATGAACATTTGCTGTTAATTTACTCACCCTCAGGCCATTCAAGATGTAGGTGACCATTTGCCCAGGCTGTGGATTACAGGTAATAATGTTGTAAATAATGTTCATTTTCTTGCACAGACTGATTGTTTAGCTTCATAAGATCTCAATGTATCGTCAGGAGCCATGGGTTTTAATTTGCTCTTACCTGTATGTTTTTTTGACTGTTTCACCAAAAAATCTTTACTGTTCTACTGAAGAAAAAAGTCACCTACGTCTGGCCTCAGGGTGAGTAAATTAACAGCTAACATTCATTTTTGGGTGAACTATCCCTTTAAGTTAAAAGAAGTTCGAATTTTTAAAAGTATATCTCAAGACCATGTTCTTTTTTCCAAATAAACCACCCTGCACGTCATATGTGTTTGTATGCAGTAACTTGTTCTGTTCGTGTGGCCTTAAGAGGATAAAAACATTTCAACATTTCTGTTCCGTTCAGATGCAGCTTATCATAATGTTCTTGAACACAAGAATGCATCCTGTAAACACCCTGCAAGTCTGACAGTTATCAGAGAGAAGTCGAAAACAATTATGTGGAAAGACTGTCCCTTAAGGAACGTTTTTGGGCCATTTTAACACATGTGGGATAATAGTACCTTAGGTTAAAGGTTAAAGGTCATGTTTGATGGTACTAAAGATACAGTTTCTTTTTAATGTATGTACTCTCAACCTTAAATGCACAGAATCTAAGGATACAAAAGTTCAACGTCTATAAGACATACATGCAAAACAAGATCTCGTATCCTCTGTGATTACTTACTCAGAGAAAGCACACTCTCTAAGACCAAACATAGTTGCAGGTAAGATATTCATCCTTCACCCTGAGGTTAAACTCCAGTCCAGATCACTGAATGGTTCAGAATGACTAAAAAGACTTAGTTCCAAATGAACAAGGTGAAGACTGCAGAACACACTGTTCCGATATGTTTAACTCAGAGTTCTGTACTGTTTAGGATGAGTGCGCCCACAATGGGATGGGAAGTGGGACCCCCTCCTCTGGATGAGGACCACTTCCTGTTGAGTTTCCCATGGCGATTAGCTATTGATGTCACCAGGAGGAGGAAATCGATTCACTCTCACTGTGCTTCCAGGAATTGAGAAGCAGAGAGCAGATTGCCTTCATCTCTTTTTCTTGCTGTTCTACTGCAGCTGAATGTTCTTGTAAGTTAAGCATTGACAGAGTGTCTTTCTCAGACGAGGAAAGAAGATGGAAGACTAGAGAGATGCATCATAAAAGATGCACTTACTTCAGAGGAAATATTCTAACAGTAGAGTCATGTGATCCGACGTTCCACATTCTTGGGAAGAAATTCTGTCTTTTTTTCATAATATCATAATTATATATTAATCCTAAAAGGGGCGACGTATCCTGGGGGTTACAAACATTTGAGAAGCTGTGGGGAGAAGCAGTGAAAGTGTAGGTCTTATTTCTTGGTTCCATTTTGAAAGGGTGTTTGTTGTGAATATTTAGATGCGATAACTTTTTCTACATTCTTTGTTTAGCTGACAGGAAGCATTTAGAACTGCATGGCCACCTGTAGTATAAATCAAGTATAAAGTATAAATCAAGATATAAAAACATATATATATAGAGAGAGAGAGAGCGAGAGAGAGAGAGAAACTGTGATTTTGTGGCTTGTGTTTTAGAAAATCTAATCTTTTTGTAATCTTGACAAAAAAGGTCTGACAGTCAAGGTTCCATATTTTGTAATAGAAGTGATATTGTGACAGAAAATGATTGATTTGTGACTGAAAACTGCATAAAAAAAATCTGTAGAGTTTGTGTGTAACCCAGTGGCTATTTTTGATGGAAGTGCCCAAACAAAATCTCACAGGAACCACAATTTTTGTGATATCAACTTCAAATTTGGAACATGAATTGGTTAGACATTGCCTTTGATATTATAGCAATTTTAGAGTGCAACATATTTTATAAAATGTTTATTTTATATACAATAAAAACAATTAGTATACTACATTTATCTTTACTGTAAACTTAAATTTTTATAACTTTTTTATACTTTCTTTTTTGAAATGCTTTCACATCAGCAACAATCTGCTGTGTGTCTTTGGGGACTTTGTCGCATTGTAACTATACAGGTTTAAAATATGTGTGTGTTCAATACTGTATCTCTCGTAGAGACAGAGGATGGGGAATCCATGCTTTCTGAGATCAAAGCTTCCTCTGATCATTCTCTCTCACACACAGAATCATTCAAACACAGACAATCCTCCAGCGTTCCATCACACACACACACACACAATGCCTAAAAAGACAGTGTCCATACAAACAGCTCTATAGCCTGACATATAGGACAAACACATCCCATACTAACAAAAAAACACCCAAAGCTTTGAAGCTATATTAGTGAGGATTTCTCACTAATATAACGGCTTTCTTACTAAGATTATGATACATACTATTCCCTCTGTCCAATTGTATTGTTGAGTGTAAAAAGCAGCAGACTAAAGAAAATCATTATAAAAACGTTATGATGTGTGGTTATTAAAGAGTTCTGTGTGGATTTTAGTAAGGCTGTGTATCAACAACATCACGATATGCATCACAATACAGAGGCCACAATACGATGCGTATCTTCAACAGAATTTAGCTGTTTATTACACTCTGCAAACCATGCAGAGCAAGCAGCTGATCTCTGCATTATGCAGGGCTTCCATAACTGTAACACTGTATAACAACAGGTTTCATGTGACCATTAGATACACCCCCTCTAGGTACAATATTCAGATTTTTGCTTCTTATATGTTCAGCCTAGAAATTCTATGTAAAAAAAATTAAGTGTTTTAGGAACACTCAAACATGAAAACCTAGTACAACCCCCCAAAAAATACAAATCAAGACTTTATAAAAGGGCATAATAAGACCCATTCAATAAAATATTATTTACATTGCTGGTAAGTTATCTTTAAACAAATTAAAACACTTTCTATATTTAAGAATTATTTTTTTTTAAATGAGAAGCGTTCTAATCTAATTCTAGTCTTCACTGAAGCACAACGCTGCCCCACAATTTGTATCAATAAAATAGCTTCACCACTTAAGAGCTACATTATCTTTCTCAGCAATGCATTGATAACATCACTGTTTTCAAAGTAATTAAACTCACAGTTTCACTGTTAATAGTGAAAAGTGGTGGCACAGATGGAGATAATTCATACACACACTCTCTCTCTCTCTCTCTCTCTCTCTCTCCTGGGCCTGTGAATGAACATAGACTAGATTTATTACACTTCTCTGTGAATGGAATATCAAACTGGAGATCGCAAAAATGCAAGCTTTCTGGTGTTTTCAGAAAGTCATCGCTTTTTTCCAGAGTAGAGACAGAGTATTTGCATGGTTGCATGGTTGCCAAGTTGAGAAAAATAAAATATTTTGAAATACTTATATTTCAGCATATATTTCCGTATTGCACTAATGTAATGCTCTGATTGGGGGATTATGTTTCTTGATATCAGGCAACCCCAATTAAATTTGACCGGCGAGACAAATTACACTGTTTTAGCCTATATATTATATTCTGTTTATTAATTTTGGAAACCTTGCACTTTTAAGCATGACACCACATCACATATAACAAGAACACAGACACAAAACTTACATTAATGAGGACCTCTCATACACAGAATAATTTTTTCATACTAACATAACATTTATATTCTTTATACCTAATCCTAACATTCAAACGTCCTCACAAGTCATTTTTCATTTATTTTCCCATTTATATTTTAGTTACGAATTGTTGTTGTTTTGCTTTTTTTCAATTGAGGACGTCCCCAGATCTCCCAAAATGTTCCCAAAGGGAAGGTTTGAACGATTTAGGTCACTTCTTGGTACAAAATTAGTCCCTAAAGTATAACAAAGTAAACACACACCAGGGTAGCCTGAGGAAACCCTGGACTGAGAACAGAGTGTTCCTCTACTGTGTTTCACTTACTCTCACAGCTAGATTAATTATTCATCCATTTGAGCCCTTAAACCATTCACACACTCTCTCTCTCTCTCTCTCTCTCTCTCTATGAGCGTGACAACTGAGATCTAGAGCGAAAAGGGTGTGTGTAAAGTGTGTGGAGATCTAGAGGAAGAAGATATCGTGCCCACACACACTGACCTGTGTGTTAACGTCCATGTCGGCCTCCAGCAGCACTCGAACGGTGGCGTGATGGCCATTTCGTGCGGCCAGATGTAGAGGTGTGTGCTTGCGTGTACTGCAGCTCATGAGGTTGGGGTGGGCGGTCAGTAGCATTCGGACCACCTGCAGGCGGCCGTACAGGGCGGCCAGGTCCAGCGGCGTTTCTCCTCGACTGTTCCTCATGCTGGGGTCTGTCAGCTCCTGCAGCAAAACACGGACCACCTCGGAGTGACCGTACTGAGCCGCACAATGCAGAGCCGTCTCCTTTTCATGGTTCTACATCAGACAGAGAGAGACAGAGCGCTACTGTAACAGTACTGTAAAGGAATTCCCTCTGAAGCATCCATTATCAAAACATGAGATGTCATATAACCATGACAACCGCCTGTCAATCACTTACTTCCCTAAATAAGTCCCATAATGCATTGCAACAGCCCTAAGGGTACTGTCAGGTTGTTTTAACACACAAGACGATACAAAGCAGCACACCCTGATCGGATCTCTCCATTGCATGAATGAAATTCAATGCTATTTAACGATAAGATAAATCAAACACAGCTGGTTAAAACTGATAACGACAAATTACTTCAAGGTGAATGCATTTGTAGATTCATGAACTTACTTCGAATACTTACCTACTGTTAAAAATATGTTTTTTAATATGAATATGGGTAGAATGAATGACATCGAATGCGCACTTCATAATCCCAGCGGAAGTAGTAGATCATCCAGGTACTTTTCGGCTACTGTTATATGAATACTAATAAGTCTGACATACTATATAGTAGGGGATAGTGTGGGATGAGTTAGCGGTTTGTTAAACCGGGTAATGAGAATATCACCTAAAAAATGAAACTGGAATTGTGCATTGACAAACAGTCCATAAGTCAAAGATAACCCAACAGCGCCCTCTATTGCCACTACTGCACACCGCACTCATTATCTTGACTGTGTGTGTGTGGGTGTGTGTGTGTGTTTAGAGGGGTGCTCTAACAAACCCATGCGACTGAAAAATTTGCGGGTTTGTCTGTGGTATGAAGACAGAAGGAGCATTCGTGCAGGTCTGTCAATAAACAAGAGAACTGCAGAGAGTGGCCGCTTTAACTGCAACGACTTATTTCAAGCAAATGGGTTCCTTAATTAGCCAGACATGATTGAAAATGATGATAAGAGACTCCCAGTCCCTGAAGCAGCACAAAGAAACAGACCTGATACTGCAGACAGATATCTCTCGCTCTCTCTATCTCTCTCTCATACTCTATGCCCTGCCTTTCTTCCTTTAATCTCCTTTTTTCAGCCTTGAACACCAAACAAACACACACACACAGAGTAATTTCCTGCATCTATGAACGCGGCCTCCATCGTGTATCTGTATGTTGGCCAGACAGTGCAATATCCAGACAGCAGGCCGCTTTTCCACTCCATACTGTTCACGCCCTATTGGTTAATATCCAAGACGGGGCTGTCATGATAAAACAACAGAAGAAGCAACGTTCGCATTCAAACAATGAAATGACACATAATAGCGATGGCGTATCTAGAGCGATCAGCACTTTAAACGACACAAAACACATAATTAAAGTATAAAATAGACAAACAGACGCAATAAAAGTGCTTTGTTCACAGATGAGGACCCCGTGAGTCTCATCTCTTAGTAGAGCACTAAAGCAGATGTACAGACAGACAGTACGGCCCACGGGAGCATAGAGGAGGAGTGGAGGAGCACATTAATCTTGGCTATCCTGTACAATCCAGTGCAGTTTAATGTGGATTCGGTCTTTGAGCCGATATTGTAGAATTAAAGGAATATTCTGGGTTCAATACAAGTTAAGCTCAATAGAGCATATAATGCTGATTGACGCAAAATAAAATAAAATTAAATTAAATTAAAAAAAGACTCATATTTAAATTTAATACAAAATAGAGGTTACAGTGAGGCATTTACATATGATTTTTAATATAAGGATTTAAAAGCTGAAATGTGAAGTTCTTTAAATTGTTCTGTTAAAACGTGTGTATTATTTGATCTATCAAGGTGTTCAAATAATTTTACTGTCATTTTAAGGTTTTAGAGGGACTATAGCAATATGGTGTAATGAAAAAAAAGGTGTAAAACAGGATATAAAGTGACAAAATGATAGTAAGCGTTTTTTTTTTTTTCAAAAAACTATTTTAACATGAGTACGGTTTACATCTTGTGGCTTTATGACTAATATAGTATTTAAATGTTAACTTCTATTGAAATTGCCTCATTGTAACCCAAATGTTTGCATTTTCAAAGAAGAGACAAATAGATATCATTTTCTTGTGGTAATCGACATTGTATTTCTTTATATAAGCCACCATGCCAATCCAAACACAGTAAACTAGGTACAAAGGTGACCATCGTACTATGAAACACATGGTTCAACTTATTCTCACACATATGCTTGTTCGGCTAATGCAGGAAGTGACCTCATACTACTGACCTGTGCTAAAGAGAGCAGGGTGAGAGTGTGCTAACATAGCGGATCTGACACCGAGACTCACAAACACATATGGCTAACGCTGTGTGTGTGTGTGTGTGTGAGAGAGAGGAAGAAATAGAGGAATTCAGAGGGCCGTCTCTTGTTGGCTCAGAGGAGCTGGAGTCAGAGAAAATGGTGTAACCTTTCGTCCTCCCAACCAGAAAGCAAAACATTCCTGAGTAACGCACAAAACTAGCCATTTTCTCACACTCCCTTTCTCTCAAACACATACTGACTCATCCACTAAGGATCTATGTCCTTATGCTCAAACACACACGTTAGCTATTTAAACACTCCCTACTGAATTTTAGCATAAAAGTATGTTTGAATATATTACATGACCGTTTAAAAGTTTGGGGTCAATAAGAAGTTGTCAATACTTTTATTCAGCAAGGATACATTAAATTGATCAAAAATGACAGTAAAGACTGATGTACAGAAATTCTATTTCAAGTAAAAGCTGTTCTTTTGAACTTTCTGTTCATCAAAGAATGCTGAACAAATGGTTTCCACCGAAATATTAAGCAGCACAACTGTTTTCAACATTGATAACAATAAGAAATATGTTTCTTGAGCACCAAATCAGCATATTAGAATGATTTCTGAAGGATCGTGTGATACTGAAGACAGGAGTAGTGATGCTGAAAATTCAGGTTTGCCATCACAGGAATAAATTACATTTTATATATATTCTAGTGCTGTCAAACAATTAATCCCGATTAATTGCATCCAAAATAAAAGTTTTTGTTTACATAATATATGGATGTGTACTGTGTTTATTTATTATGTATACAGTATATAAATACACACACATTCACATATATACATATTTTGAAAATATTTACATGTATATGCATTTATATTATATATAAATATATTTAATATATAACCATAACATTGTTCTTATCTATATACATGTTTGTATTCATATATACATAATAAATATACACAGTACACACTCATATATTATGTAAACAAAAACTTTTTGTTTACATAATATATTAAAACAGTTATTTTAATATGTTCTAATATTTTACAAAATGACTAATTTTACTACATTTTTCATCAGATATTTGCAGCTTTAGTGAGCATAAGAGAAAGAAATATTAGTAATCCAAAACCTTTGAACGACAGTGTGTATTGAATACTCTAATAGCTTTAATATAACATTTATCTAACTGCTACAGAATATCCATACCCTGATTTAACTTGTTTAACTTATTTTTCTAAATAAGGACATCCCTAAATGTCCCAAAGGAAGGTTTCATCAGATTTGGCTCACCTCTGTGGACAGATTTGTCCCCAAAGTATAGTAAACACACAGTCACACAGAGGCCTTTCTCATTCCACTTCATTAGAGTCAAGCAGCTTTCGGCTCCCTGTAACTGGTCAATAAATACAACATCAATCTACAAATGGACACCAACAGTTTATTTATATGTATTTGAACAAAACAAAAATCGATCTAGTGCACTTATTAACATATAAATTTACCTTTTGTGTTTGAAAAAACAAAGAAATAGGCACTTGGAGAGACATGACAGTGAGTAAATGCTGACAGAACTTTCATTTTAGGGTGAACCGTCCTAGTTCACTTAGCTGAGTGATATAACTAAGTACTCTTCAAATAAATTAGCAGAGACTTCCCTTAATATTCGGTCATATGCTGTAAAATGAGCCTGTCACAGGCTGTCATGTTCTTTTCTGAGAAGATGCAGCAGATTGCTGAGTGACAAATCACCTGCAGGTACGTTTGACGTGGATCTTCAATAGGAACACGGCTGAAATGTGCTGAGCGTTCAGATTGATTTTATGTCCTTTCAGATGAAAGAATGATAAATGGAAGCTCTCCGCTCTTATTGCATTTACAAATCTGGACAACACAGAGGCTCAAACAAATATTCATACATAGACTCTATAGACACACACACTAAAATCTTCCAATACAGCACACAAATTCACAAAACTCGACATTCCTTAATGGAAGGTTTGCAACCCTTGTGTGTGTTTGTGTCAGCATAAAAACGTTAAAACACTAGCTTGAAATGATGGGGCAATAAACAGCCTCTATATAGCAGTGCTGAAATAATAGCATACCCTCTGACACAAAATATATGAATATTATATTCGGATATGAGTAATGTCCAAGTCATAAAGAGCTCAGCATCCCACACTGCAGTGTAATATACGCCATAAAGTCCGTGCCACCGGCTGTGTGCGTGTCCAGGTATATGTATCATCACTATTGCATCGCTTATAGCTCGTAAAGTGCTGCACATGTCCGTTTAGAGAAAAGGATGTAAAATGGAGTGAAAGTAAAACATTTTATCAGTCTAGATTATGCAGCATTCATAAGTGACTTGAGAAGGCCCAATCCAATTAACTTCCTAAAATTTAGTTGAATTCAACATTTTGAGCCAATTCCAATCAACTTTAAAACTCAAAAACAGGCCCTAATCATTATTAACAGACTGACAGTGTAAATGAATGGTGTAGACTGTCTTTGTCTCTCCAAAACGCACTCATGCCAGCGGCGAAGGTCTATCCATCAAGCTGATGGTTTAGTGAGTTGAGGAGGGCTGAAGATTGGACGTAATTGTTTCTCCGGCTGGTGTGGTCATTAAGAGTGAGGCAGATGGCAGGAGAGAAAGCAGCACTCTTCCCTGCACTGAGACAGCATTTTAACTGCAGGTAAATACAGGCCTTTCACAGAGCTGCTCTGATTCTTCTCAACAAACCCTCCATCAGCCCATCAACACGCTGAGATGCAAGGAACAGGTCTGAAACTGTTAAAAACCTGTCAAGAGTGCGTATGTGTGCCTGGTCGAATACATGGGGACTGTGTTTGTAAATGTGTACTTTTAGCAGCAGACTAGTGTAAAGTACTCATTACTTGATATTGCTCAGATTTGAACAAGCATTAAGTATTAAAATTCAGCTCATTCTCCACTATTTTGGACATGGATGATACCTTAACTTCAGGCAGTTTGTTGAGGAAAAGGTGTGCAATTACTTTTCAGATGTACCATTTTTATCTAGGGCCTTATAATTGCCGAAAACGCAGACAGAATCACGGAATCCAGTCACAAAAATTGCATTTTTACTAGGCTATATACAGCTGAATGTCACAAAATTTGTCAAAGTTAGGATGAAAAAAAAAACAAAAGTAGATCCGTACACTTAAATCAAATTGTGATATGGATTATCTGTAAAAAAAACTTTTTAAATATGAATCCTGCATGTTCTGCATGTTTCTGTGTGAATGAATGGCGCAGACGTGCGGTTTCGTTTACTACACACATACTGAAGATGTTTCCAGCATCTGCCTTCTCACTAAATGAGGACTTAAATACATGAACAACATCCCCAGAACTAGGGATGCTCGATTATGACAAAAATCACAATTATTTTGGACAATATTGTAATCACGATTATTGAACATGATTATGAGTGGGCCATATGACCAAAACTTTATATGAATGATTTATTTAAAGATAGTGATATACTGCATATCAAATATATATTTTCTGTAAATAATGTTGCTATGACATCTACATTTTTGAGACCAGTGAAATGTCACAATTCTCAATATCATAGCAGAATACTAGGGTAACTAATATTAGTTAAAAACAAAAAAAAGTCCTCAAAATTATTGAAAATAATTCATCTGTCAGTAATAAAAAGCAAAGGATAAATGCAACAGAATAATGCAATTGACACATTTTTGCGTGTATTTGACCATTTAGGCGCGCACCTTGAGCTAAAAGATGACTTGTTCTGCTCCGTCTCTGAGCGCATGCACAGAAATCCCCCCTTGGAACAGCACAAGTTCTCTTTTGCACTTTTAAAAACATGAATAAATCAAATGAACAAATCAAGCACGTCCCATTTTGCAAAAGTCATGTTACATGATTTTACTGATTTGCACGTGAAATTGGGCTTTTATGGAGGCGCAAATGCGCACCACTGGAAAGAGGGCAGAATGGGGCGCAATAATCGTTTGTTGTATTATCATAATCATTGGAGACCCGAAATCAAAATCGAAAACAAAATGCCTTCATTTGATAACCAGACAAATTTAAATACACAACACAGAATTTCTGAGAAAAAAAAAAAAACTTTCATAGGGTTAATGTAAAAATACATTTTAATAAATCCAGTTGTTTTATGCATTAAAATAATCAGACTTACTTAAACAGAATTTAGTAACATGAGAAAAATTTCATAGGCCCCTAAAATGTAATTTTTGTAAATCTTTTAATAAATTAATGTTAAATTGTATAGGTTTCATGATTTTAATTGATTAGGCATGTTTTTTGATTAATACAATTTAATTTAATCATTAAAAAATAAAGCAGAAAAAGTAAACCAGAAAAAAATAAATTAAAACAAATGTAATCTACGTAGAAAAATTTAAATGGAAAAAAATGAATTTGGAAAAAAATAAAATGGATTTCATAGGGCCCTATTCATCTGCCGCATGATAAAATGTTTGAAAATAACCCATTGACCTACACTGAAGAAGAAACCCAAGTCACACCTAAAAAACAGTTTTTGCAGATTTGGGGGTGGCCATGTAAGCAACCTCCTAGTAACCACACAAAATTCCTTAGCAACCGCCTAGCTGACAATCACTCACAAGAAAATTCAGTTCACACATTGAGGCAAGTCTGCCAAGTCCGCCTAAGGCCCAAAACAAATCTTACCTTAACTAATGTGTTAGTTAATGTTAGTTGATGCATTAACGAACGTTACCTAACTAATGGGAGCTTATGGTAAAGTATTAGCATAAATTACTTGAAGAATTTTGTCCAACCTGACTTATTATGCATTACTACCATTAATGTCTTTTAAATCGTTACATATGAATCTATCACCAAAGCTACAGATTGTAAAATTCAACATTTCTCATTTGTTTTTGTTTATTTTGTTAGCTTATATTTTGCTTAGCATACCGCTAGCATAACCTTTACTCTACACAAGTAAATTGCCCAACTTGTATTCACAGTGATTACGAAAAAGATTAAGATTATAAAGATTACAAAAGACAAAAATCTTTTTTTGTCACTTCATTTGCACACTTTATTTGCACAGTTCACCACAGGACTAGTGATGTGCATTAAAGTCAATTTAGATTTTTGTAACTGACTTGCATTATATTGGCAAAGTTAGCATGCTATGCAAAAGTTATGCTAAGTACACTGAGGGGTAAGCTTACAAACAGTACATTTGCTCTAAGGGCGTGTGTGTGTGTGTACCTGCTCATTAACTCTGCTGTGGGACGGCCCGTGGTGGATCAGTATCTGGACTATGTCCACGTCACCTCTCCATGCGGCCAGATGCAGAGGAAAACAGCCCTTACTGTCTGCCACATTAGTAGAGGCTTCAAACTGCAACAATTTCAACACCACGTCCCTGAGAGAAAGACAAATAAGAAAGATTTCATGTAATTGTGTGGGAGATTTTCATTCTTAAACACCAAAAATCCAATAAATCTTCTATGGTACTACTTAACTTCATGAAGCTTTTTGCAGGCACAAAATGAACCGGGTAATTGTGCTCTAATCATAATACATAATTCAAGTTACATGAAATCCCTCTCCTACTCTGGCCTCATTCTTACGGCAAACGTTTAAACCACCCAAAAACCCTGAGCTATTCTAATTCCATCCTGCTTTTAAAAAAAAAATCAGATTAATCTGACACCGCCTTATCCCATAAACCCCTCATTAGTCGAATATAACTCCACCCACCTCATATACCTCACACTAATCTGGTTGAATCCAGATTCACAAACCCCGCCCTAATCTGACATCACAGTCTTCTGATTCTTATGTATGTGAGCTGGATTACACCTCTATAAATGTCTAAGCAATCCCGACGTCTAGTGTGTTCCCTTTTTAAGTCTATAACACCATGTTAGGAGGAACTGAGATGTTCGGGTGTGAAAGTGTGAGAAAGCATAATCTCGTTCATTTGAATTAGCATCCATTAACTGGCATCTTAAATCAGCTATTCACTTTTCAAGAACCTGTAAATGAATTGGAGAATATGAGTGTTACCTGTGTCCGTTCAGAGACGCGTGGTGCAGAGGTGTGTATCCTGAGCCGTCAGCACAGTTCACATTGACGCCTCTCCACATACTGCAGAGGAGAAGAAGATCGATCAGTATAGCTCAATAAAAAGACATCAGTACAAAACTACTAAACACCTACAACAAAACCAAATACAGAGTTATTTCTACACAGAGCTGATACAGCAGAGTTTGAGCAAACCACACTCATGCCAAGATTGCTATGGGACTCTGTTTCTCACGATCTCCACAGGAAGTTAAAATGCTGCGTAGAGAACACACACACACACACACACATTTACCTTAATATCTAAATAGAGAAATACCACAGATCAAGAGTTTCCACACTTGTTGTTGCTGAAGAATCCCTATTTAATTAAAAATGTGTGGACTGTCTTCGCTATGTCTGTGATGGCAGAAAAAGATAATTCATTTTCCAGTAAATCATTTTTGAAAAACGGCATTTATTCTCCAATTCAGAAAGAACACTGTTCACACTCTGAGAATTTGTTTCAAGATTGATAATTTAATTCTTTTATATAATTTCTCTCTACTTACACACACACGTTAATGCCTGAAAACAGTTGCAGCTAAAGTCCATAACTAGAACATGAGGAGTCAATTGCACTGATGTCTAGACTGATAAGGAGACTCACACCAGACAGACATGAGGAGGACAAAGGCCATGACCTACGATATGACTCACAACATGACTGACCAATCACAGGACAACAGGAAACACACACACACACACACACACACACACATACAAGCACACACATACACACACACACACACACACACACAGAGTGTCCCATGCTGCCATAAATAGACATTCCAATGGTCTGCAGAAACAACATTAGACAGAGGAGCATGAGAAAACTTCTTAACCTAATTCAGAGAGCAACAGCTGGGAGTGTGTGAGACTATGAGGAGACCAGAGCTATCAGGACCTTTAAAGGAATATTTAGTGTTTGATATAACTCAACCAAACATAGAAAAACATTCGTTCCTCACTAAATTCTATTTATTAATCAATAATGCATGTTCCAAATATCATAAATTATTAATTCATGAATATATGAGTTGGGGGAGGGGACAGGGGTGTCAGACCACGTGACATTTTACAATCTGAACTAACCTTGCCATGACATATTTAAAAAAAAAAAAAAAAAAACTGTAGGGATCCTTACTATGACATCATTTCCACCTTTTTGACATTTAATTTGGCAGGCAAATGAATTTTTTAAAAGCTCATTAAGCAGTGAAGCAGTTATGTTGAATATTTAACTTTTCTTACAAATAATAAAAGAAGATTAGCATTGGTAAAAAAAACAATTTGTTGTTATATATATATATATATATATATATTAGGGCTGCACGATTATGACAAAAATCATAATTGTCGATTAGTCCCTTGATATTGTAATTGCGATTATTAATAACGATGGCTGAAAAGACTCTTCCTGAACTTTTATTGCTTTTCTATAGCATTGAGCCTCAAATGTCAACTATACATTGGTTTGGTTTCTTCTTTAAATTTAATTTACAATTAAACAGACAAAATTTCAAAGTACAGTAACATTTACACTGTTTCTGCTGCTTTCTGCATCAGTGTTGATGAGAATAACAGCTCCGATTTATTTGGCTTTAAACTAGTTTAAATTAAAGAGACGTGATTTGTACTGGAGAACTCTGCGCTGAACTCGAGTGCTGCTTACTGGATTTCACAGCGTTGTTTAGCGCGTGATCGCGACTGGTTACTGTAATAAACGCATACACTCTAAGCTCGCGCTGCGCTGTTTTCTTTTGAGGCGAGCGGATAAAAGGTCAGTGTGGCGCGCAGTTCAAATGAGTACCGCTATTTTGTTCCGCTTTTGACACGTTTGGCGTTTAACATGTCTATCATGCACACCAGAGTGACAACGACTATCAGTTAGACAAAATGTATTTTATCCAGTGTGTTTGAGTTTGTTAAACCCCGTGCTGCAAACACCTCTTAAGCATTTTTAACTGTTTATTTATTTTTGTAATCGCAGCTTTGAACAATTATGTAATCGTGGCATTCATAATCGTAATCGCGATTAGAATTCGATTAACTGTGCAGCCCTAATATATATATATATATATATATATATACATATATATATATAAGTTTTCCTAATTTTTTCTTTTCAGGAATGTTTTATCAAGACAATCGTGACAAAAATGATATTTTTGACTTTATGAAAAAAGTGATACATAAACATTCTTGGTCCATTACAGCAAGTGTGATTTTGGTTTGTTTTTATCAATTAAATGGCGAGTCAAAATATTTTCTGGTATTTGACAGAAGCAGCCATTAGATCTGAACTTACACTGAACTCAAAACATTCATTAAACATCAAGCCTACAAAGCAAGCACTTAAGCACAGACACCATCAAACATCATTTGCACTCAACCTGCGAGACTGTCAATCAAACGATAAGTGTAAACCCTGTTTCATCCTAACAGGCTGCTTTTACTCCACACATACCAGATGAGCTCCTCGCTTACTCTCAGATATCAAGCATTTTAGCATTTGTTTGTTGCTAATGTGTCTCTGAAAGACCGTTGTGCACCCATACATCTCAAAGGAACAACAGAGAAGGCTCAAATTGAGTTAGTTAACAGCATTAGATCGAGCTGCAAAACAAGGCCGATCCTCAACAGATTAGGCAGCTATGCAGAGTATTTCCTCCACATATTGAGCATCAACTACGTCAAATGTTAATTCCATTCGCATTCAGCAGAGGTCATGGTCTGCAAGAGTGCAACTGAGATGTGGCTGGATGAGCGTCTCGTGTTGATCATTCTGGTAGGATTGTGATAAAAGTATAATATTGTAATAAACGGGAATGAAATCTGAGCATCAGCTCAGAGCGAGGGAAAGCCCTGCTTTTTCTGTGAGTGTATGACTCATCTTGTGTGTGGAGAGCACCAGGGTGCTGCACTGCATACAGTATATCAGTATTACCCAACCTGCCACACACACACACACACACACACACACACGCCACAGCAGCGCAGAACTAATTGGCACGAATACACACTCTGGAATCTTGAGTAGTTGGAAGCGCATGAGGGAGGGCTACTGAAGAGGAGAATATGAATAGATGTGGAGAACGAAAAAGAGAGAAAGATGCTCAAATAAACTCCGACTGAGTACTGACGATTGCTTTCTAGACACACTGTCACAAACCCAAACTTAAAATATCTCACACTGACAAACCATGATAAAATGTTTTGCATTATTTTACACAAAAAAGCTAGATTTATACACTACTGTTAAAAGCTAGTTTTATTATTTTGGTGAAAGAAGTCAAAGCAGTCATGCTCAAAGCAGTAGTTGTAGTAGCATTGTAAAATATTACAATAAAAAATATTTTAAAATGTATTTTGTGAGGACAAGCTACATCCTACACTCTCAGAAATAAAGGTACAAAAGCTGTCACTGGGGGCGGTACCTTTTCGAAAAGGTACAATTTTGTACCTATTAGGTTCAAATATGTACACTTTAAGTACTAATATGTACCTTTAAGGTACCAAAATGGACCCTTTGGGTACAAACATGTACCTTTTGAAAAGGTGCCGCCCCAGTGACAGCTTTTAGTACCTTTATTTTTGAGAGTGTATAATCCCACTTTTTTATATGCTTATTTTCTTGGTGCACAAGAAACATTTCTTATTATTATCAATGTTGAATTACATGTTGATTGATTACATGTTGACACAGTGAATGTCATATAATTAGGAAAAAGTGACTGAAACTGAAAAGAGCGTACTCTTTGTATGATATAACAAGCCTGTTACATCCTGAATGACAATCAAATCTTAACATTCAAACCGAACTGCATTTCAGAAATGCATAAAACCACATCTGGTTAACGATTGTAAACACTGAATTCCATGTGGTTTCTTGCTGTTCAGAAAACTTGCTGTCACAGACTTGATGTACTATACTCTGTGTACTTATACTACACACAATGTTTGAATCTTGTGCATGAAGTGGAAGAGAGCAGCAGCATCTCAAACTGAGCCTCATTAGCATATTTAGCCTCTACTCTTCTACTATTAACTGAAATCTAGGAATGTTGAGTGCATTAAGGGTCTAACATTCAAAATTTTGTATTTTAACGTCATCTGGATACACACAGTGCACTAAACCTGTTTTTTTTTTTTCAGTGTTAACACAGTGTTCACACTACCAGGCAAAAAATGGTGATGAACAGTGCAGATAAATCACACAATTTGCTTATCAATGCTGACCGTGACAGTGCAGGACATGTTTAGGCACAGTCACATTTACCATTGTTTAAATTTGTACCGAATGTTTGCAGACAAATTTGGTAATTTTAACAGAAATGCACACAATTGTGAAATTCACAAACGATTTTCCCACACAGATTTTGCAACAGGTTCAAGTTGGTCACTGGAATTTGCCTCACTGACCAACAGAAAGCTGCTTGGTTTGAAAGTGACTTCATACAGCAACACTATTTGCAATATTCTTTTTTTTTTTTTTTTGCCAACTGTGACTAACCTTTCAGCACCAAAAGTTTAAAGGAAAACCTCACCCCAAAATGACAATTCTGTTAGCATTTACTTACCCCCAAGTTGTTCAGTGGACGCCAGCAACTGTTTGCTATACCAACATCCTTCAAAATATCTCCTTTTAATGTTCAACAGAAGAAAGAAATCCATACAAGTTTAGAACAACTTAAAGGTGAGTAAATGATAAAACAGTTGTAATTTTGGGGTGAATTTTCCCTTTAATACTCATAGTAGTAACAGACATGCTTGCTTTAAAACACACACACCCTCTATTGTGGAAAAAACAAACAAAGGTCAAACAAAAAAAACGTGAGGATCCTGCATTCTGATTGGTCGATGGGCCCATATTGTTCGAAGTGTCTCAATCAGATTGTGCATCAGATTGATTGGCAGGGTCTACTGATTCCCCTCTCCTTTCATTTCCACTGGAGGATAATTAAAACCAGACACAAGCAATCAATAACCGCACCGTACCCTGAGGGCACAGGAAATGCACTGATGTCATTGATTCTCCCATGAGCCCTCTGAACATTATTGGGCGTGTGTGGCCTCCTTATGAGAGATCACAGACATATGAACACACTCGACAAAGTCTGGCACGGCTTAACTTTGGTGTTAATTAGACCTTGTCAGAGCTTTCACGTTTACCTGCAGTCTGTTTCGTAACAAGCATCCATTTCTCACTACAATCTGATTACAGAAAATCGCTTTGATTAATGCTGGAGCAATTTGTTGTTACATACATCAGTGCGGGAAACCTGACACGAGCGCAGCAAATACATCAGCCCACGAGGAAAGTTTCTATGTCTGTGCGTGTGAATGTGTTAAACAGATTTTGTATATGCAGTGCTGCCAAACGATCCGCAGAAGCTGAATTTAGATTTTAACAAGCTGCTCTCCACGTAAGCAAAGCTTAATCGGAAAGCCCTACACAAGGGAACAGTATGAATCCCTCAGGCCTACCACAGATTAATCTCTTCTTGAAGGACAAACAATGACTAAATGATACACAAGCGAGCATACAGTAGGAACACAAGTGTATGTGTGTGCTTTTGATGTCTGTGTTTGAGTGTGGATATTCTGTGGTTACTTCCTACATTAGTTCGCGGCAATGTTTGACCGCTGCTATCCCACAATGCATGCTGCCTCCCTGACCAGCAAGTCACATAATGTGTTTTACTTTGAACCACATTATGTGTTTACATTACCTCTGTAGCAAGTAAGCCCTGCTGTCTAGCATCACTCTCAGAACAAAAAAGTACAAAAGCTGTCACTGAGGCGATACCCATTCAAAAGGTATAGATTTGTACCTTATTTACCCCTAAAGAGTGCGTATAAGTACCTTAAAAGTATGTAATGTTACCTCAAGTGTACATTTTATTACTTTAATGTCAAGTGTTTGTAAAGGTTCCGACCCAGTGACAGCTTTTGTACCTTTTTTTTTTTCCCTGAGAGTATATATATATATATTTTTATTTTATTTTTTATTTTTTCTAAAAGTCACTCTAATTTGCTAATTATACCTAAGCTAACTATGTGATACTCTAATAAGTATAAAACTACACACATCCATTAGGTTACATATATTAGGTTAAATAAGCAAGTTTTCATTATATTTAACTACTATTAAACAATGTTTGCTCGTGTAAGTACAAAAACACATAACACATACTGTACAGAATAGAGAATGTGAAGCTGACAGCACACCATGTTGCATTCTGGGTAACTGTTTTATTAGGAGGATCGTGCTGCCTTTCTGTTAGTAGGTTTAAGGAAGAGCTTTGATTTTCTGTCATGATTGTGAAAAATGTTGCCATTCCTGCTATATTTAGAATTGCCTTAGGAAATTGCATAATCGTTGAGGGAGAAAACTAGACAATATAATGGATTTTTTCACCTTTTCTACGTGTAAAAACAGGAAGGGAAGCAAGCTGAGGTGACGAAGATGCTGGATAGCAAATCTATTAATAATGTCTCCGATTGAACCTCTGCCTATCACGCAATAACAATCACATTGCTGAGTGTTTCAGAAAATTTAGCATTTTGTTCGGTTTAATAATTAACATTACCTTTGCGAGTATGACTTTCACAGTTTGTCGGCTTGTGAATTAGCAAAACTGTTTACAAGCTTCCAGGGATTTGATTTTGGTTGCTGTGTGTTGAAATATAGTAAAAAAAACAGTGTGTCATGTCATGTAACCCAAAATCTCTGTTTCCCCTCCGTGGCCATGGGAAAGTGAATATTTACAATGACACCAAAACAACTTCAGTTTCATTTAAATTTTTTCAACTGAGAAATGGATCGACACATTTTTATTTAGACATTTATTCTGTGTGACCGTTGAAGCAGCAGTGAGCGCTCAGCTCTCTTCCCATACCATGAAGAATGTGCATATTTTAATCAAGGCAAAAACAAAACAAAAGGAAAGCAGATATCACTATTCATTTCAGTATCTTCTTAGTAGCAGAGGGCGATCCTCTGAACATGGAGTGCAACACGGTGTGATGTAGCTTCATATTCACTATATGAAGTAAATAGCCAATTTTTCACTAGACTGAACTATTTTAATCAATATTTATTTGTATTAAAAGCTAAAATGTTTGTATTAGAGTTGCTAAGCAACGTTGATTTATTCTTAATAATTATAAAAATACATAAACACATGTATTTGGTTAAACAGATTTTTTGTCATTAGATGATCATGATTTCTACAAAAACTATAAGCAGCTGGCCTTAACTGTTTCCAACATTGATAATAAGAAATGTTTCTTCAGCACCAAATCAGGATATTAGTGAGTGACACTGAATTGGAGTAACAAGTACTGAAAATTAATATTAACACAGGAATAAATTCCACTTTAAAATGCATCTAAATAAAAAACAATATTACTATATTTTTGTTCAAATTAATAGAGCCTAAAGAGGCTTCTTTCAAATACATTTTTAAAAAACTTAACCTTTTGAGCAGTAGTGTACATGTTTTCATAAAAAATTTAATTTTTAATTGGTTCTAATGCATTCTAGAATTGCCTTCTACACGAAGGATGAATGAGTCACTGGATTTTGGCAGCATAATTATGTTGTCCATCTTTTGGAATGGCTTTTGTCATTGGAAGTATGCCAGTGATACCTTAAAAGGCAGCCTAGAATGGCAGCTCACTAAATTTCGGAGCAGAGCTTCAGTGTTTTTGCAGTTTGCACTGTTTGCTTAAGTGATAAGCAAGCATACATTTTCAGCCTAATTTAAAATCAGCAGCATAAACATATAGTAGAAACACAATTTGCTGATGCACTGAACTGTAGTGGACAGGACACAAACGCTTGCCAGATTATTAAACTCCAGAGTCTTTATCTGGATTTAGCTTTGATCTACCAGAGAAGAAAGTGTGGGGAGAAGAACCTGGTCTGACCACACCAGGCACTTGTGAGCCTGACCTGACCTTATCTATTGACTCATCTGAGAGATGAAGAGAACATGCTCTCCTCTACTTTTTGTCTTAGTGTCCACCCTGCCGAGGATCAGACGGATGGTTCTCCAGGGCATCAGTGGGGTCAGTCATCCTTCACCTCGCTGTAGTTACGTACAGTGACCTGGAGACTGATTACTGAGAGTGATCCGGCTCATCATTCAGTCACAGACGGACAGTTAGATGTGCTGACATCCTGTCTGCTTAACAACAAGCTTATCTGAGCAATTACAGCAGGCCTGGATTAAGAATTCAGAGGCCCCTGGGCACAATGTCTTGTCGGGCCCCCCCACACACACATGCGCACAATCAAGGTTTTAAAATATAGTGTACTTTACTGGAAACACCTCTATCTTATACAGGATTTACACTGACAGGTCACTGACAGCCTATGACCACCTGTACACATCCTCCATCATACAGGATTTACATTGCATAATTGCAATAATGCTTTCCTGGACCAGTAGCAATCTTTGCAATAAGTGTAAATAGTAAATTTGGTTGCTATGATGTAGAATCTCCACGGCAGTAATGTATTTATAATAACTCCATTGATTGGACGGCGTAAGTGACAGTGACGAGTGCTGCGTTTTACCCAAAGTTGAACAGTTATCAACGCTCAACTACAAAAAAACAAAAACGAAACAAAAAACAGAGCAAAGGAACTTATAAAATATGGCAGTGCATCAAAACGCAGTGTCATCAGTTTGCCAGAAAAACACAGAACGTTTTACGCACATATTTACACATGGTAAGGAGCAGGTGTTTCTTTCGTGCTAACTAACATTTTGAAAATATGAAAATTTGGTCCCACTTTATATTAGGTGGCCTTAACTACTGTGTACTTGCATTTAAATTAATAATTTGGTACAATGCACTTATTGTGTACATACATGTTTTTACATTGTACTTATATTTTTTTAAATACCTAGATGTAGTTACATCTGTAATTAATTTCTGTAATTACATTTATAATTACACCGTTGACCCATCCCTTACACCTTAACCCACCCTTAAACCTACCCATACCACCAAACTTGTCCCTAACCTTACCAATATCCCACCTCAATAGCAGCAAAAGTGTTTTGCAATACAATATGACCACAATAAGTACATTGTACTTATTTTTTGATGCAAGTACATAGTAGTTAAGGCCACCTAATATAAAGTGTGACTGAAAATTTTCATAAAATCAAAAGTTCAAGTCAGAACGGCTTTATGAACGGTTTACACAATAATTCGTTCTGCTCATGTTTCATGAATGAGGCCCATAGAGTGTACAGCAGGGATGGCCAACTTTTATACCAAGGGTCCAAATTACTAATCCACGTCCACACACCTCTTACTCAACTTCCTTTTTATTGAAAGAAATGAAAGTATAATTAAAGTCATCTGTTTTTAAAGATTTGATTTACTATAACACTTGTGCAGTTATGCTAATTCAGAAGGGAAACTTTGTTGTCAGTTGACAGAAATATTACCCAACAAGCCAATCTCAATTGCACTGTAAAACTGTTGTCTGTAAAACTGCAAAAAACTCATTTACAAAGGTCCCATTTTTTTATTAGTGGCCTACAGAACATTCTCAAAATAACCTAAGACTACAGTTAAAAGGGGCTCATTAAAAAAAAAAAAAAAAAAAAATTCCAAATGGTAGCTACCATACCAGGTATTTTTCAAATCAAATTAAAGACCTTTTAAAGACCTGCACTATTATATTAATTTAAACAGTTATTATCAATCAACTATCAAAATATTAAATAACATATATCTTAGTGACTTAATTGTTTAGATTTTTATAATGCATTAGATTCTTATCGATCCACTGGTTCACATTTAAAAATATATAGCAAAAATAGCAGACGGGCTTATTGAAAATGAAAATTTGTTCTCTGCCAGCAGGTTTCACTTTCAGAACTGCAGAAATATAGCGGTTTCCCCGGTAACTGCAGTACACAAAACAGCGCAGCTCCTGACTTTGAAACATGCAGCGCTCTTATTTATTCAGTGAAATCCTAGCCTTTTTAAATTTAATCGCATTATTAATCTATATAGCAATTCTTGCTTTCCGTTCCCAAATTTAGGACCTCTTATAATTAAGACTTTTGTACCATTTAAGAGTTTTCATGGTCTTAAATTTAAACAATTAAACTGAAGACTTTTTAAGGAACCGTGGAAACCCTAAGCACATAGTTCAGTGCAATTCAGTTACATATAGGTAACTTATCCCCTTGAACTTGGTAAAAAGATCATCTGTTTACCATATTGACTGGGAAAAAAACTGTTTTCATTTGTTCATTGTTTGCTAATGATGTCTGTGTGCCTGACACTCTACTGCCTACACCACTAAGGACGTTAAAATGAATGCGTCTTCTTTTAATCTTGAATGTCAACCAGACATTGGTAGGTGGAGTTACTGTAAATATCGTTTGCCAACAAGTGCGCTATTTGCACTCCAAATAAAGACACTCCACGTAAAGACACTCCAATTTTTTTTTCTTCCCCTCGCTTGGGCCCAAAGTGCGCATGGGCCCCTGGGCCTGTGCCCATGATGCCCATTGGATAACCCGGCCCTGAATTACAGGCCACAAGATGATACATAAACATAAAACAGGCGCACACAAACATGCCTATAAATGGACTCTGTTATGCTGTTGCATTTCTAAAACAAGGTTTACTTCTCTAAACACCTGTAAACATGCATGGGACCGTGTTTTTGTGTATGCATAAATATCGAAAACAACAATATTGAAGCATCTTACACCTGTATCATTCACTATGGTAACCAGCTGACGACAGCAGAGGCATGATAGTGTCTTACCAATATAACAAACAGCCGATATGAATAGATGATGTTACACTGTCTGTGACTGGAGACTGTCACAGACATCTCCCCACGCACAGGAGAATGTGTCAAAATGAGCCATCTTGCTCATTCTCTGTTGATATTATCTATTCCCAAAAATCAGCATGGCTATGAATTGGAAGGCGAGTGATAACATGCTGATATTCGGTGAAAAAATAGCACGGTTGAGCGTGTATTGTTGCTTTTATAAAACAGTACAATAAACAAGAAGTTATTATTGAGAAACTTACATTTTAGGCACAACATTGTCCGTTGATTTGTCTGTTTTTGCTGCCCAAAGCGAACAGTTCCAAAGGAAGCCACAGAAGAATCGAAGCAAGTCTCCGAACAACACGGTAGTCGAGTTCAGTTCCTGCATCAGCGCTCGGAGAATCGGTTGATTAAATGATTCAGTGACTCAATGAAACGCAAACTTGTTTAATTCCAGAATGAATCAGCGTTTTTGAACGAATCGTTTAAATGAATACTTCAGTCACTGATTTGCTTAGTTCCAGAATGAATCAAAGTTTTTGAACAAATCGTTTGAATGAATGATTCAATGAGTCACTCGTAGGGAGAGTTTCTTTCCTGAATGAAGCAGTGTTTTGAACGAATCGGATTCAATGACTCACTCATAAGGACTTGCCGCCACCTACTGGCGTGATGTAATCTGCTAAAAGAGTAACTGAAAAATATTTTAGCCCATAAACTATTAATGTATTTATATATTTTCTATAGCCTATACATTCTTATTATTTTTCATTTTCTAATTACTAATGTTCATGTAACTCTGGCATACTGTTTGTGCTACAGATATGATAGGCCTACCTAAACTTAAGCAACTTATGATACCTCAAATACCATCTATCTATCTATCTATCTATCTATCTATATATATATATATATATATATATATATATATCATATTTTATGAAAACAATAATGTCAATAAAATGCTTTCACATTAAAATGGTAAACAGAGAGAGAAAGAGCGAGAGACGCCCATCTACGATGACAGATTATCATGTGACTTGCTCTGTCAAATGGGTTGAGTGTGAAGTTGTTTACACACAGCTGGGTGCAATTAACTCCCCACAAGAAAGTATTTTAAACACTAGTAGACTGTTTGGCCTTCTACTCTATCAACTCAACTCAACATATCAAAATAGCTCTCCCATAAAAACTCTCCCAGTAGAGCCAGCCTTTCTGATTCTCACATTCTCACAAACAGAAAATAATGGGAAAGGGACTGAAAGAGAAGACAGAAGGAGACCACCTATTCTGATTAAAATGATCAAAAGGGAAATCTGCATGAGTACATGAACCTTGTTAGAATTCATTGCTTCCCTTTTTCTGTCAATGATAAAAACTAAGCAGGTGATGACAGGTGCTGTGCGCGCCTCAAGCGGATATCTGTCACCGCTCCACTTTAATGTTAAACATCACGAAATAGGATTGGAGGCCTTGAGCAAAAGGGTTCCCTGTTCTCTTCTCCCTCTCTCGTTCTTTTAATCTAGTCACTTATGAATACAGTATGTGTCACAGACTATGCTGTATACCATTTCCTCTTCCTATGGAAAAAATTGCATACATATGATGGTAGTATAAAGAGGGTGTGTCTCAATCTGTTCCTTAGGTTAATAGTACAGGCTGTTATAGTCATAGTCCACTTAAATGTTCACTTCTGTAATTTATTGTTATTATTTGTATTACTATTAAATTTCAGTTACTCTTTCATTTATATTTTAAATTAACTATATTGTATTTTAATATCTTTTATTTATATATTTTAATTGTCTTGCATCCCATGCTTCAAAGAAAATAATATTGGAAGTGTTTAAGTATTACACAGGAATTACAGTTGTATGTTATGCAATTGTATGATATGATATGATATGATATGATATGATATGATATGATATGATATGATATGATATGATATGATATGATATGATATTATACATTCATTTGTTCATTTAAAATTTGTTTTTTTATTTTAAATACATTTATGTGATATTATAATTATGTACACACACACAGTAGATTAACAGCAAATAATAAAATAATAGAGTTCAATATACAAATATATTTGACAGAAGAATGTCACAATATTTAATATAAAATATTTAATTAATTTTTTTTTTTATTCTAAAAATGCATGTTTTATTGTAGGATTAGTTTATAGTAATTATAATTAGCTTTATATAAAAAACAACAGAAGTCTAAGGTACCCATTTAGTGTGTGTGGGTGTGTTTGTGTAATCATTGCAGTCTGAATGTTATACATTTTCTTATTGCAAAATAACAGGATAAATGACATGTTTCATAATGGCACTTCATTTTTTAGCAGCTATAATGAAGATGCATGATAACGTGGTACACAGCTGTGTTTTTGATGAATACCAGTTTCATTTTAATGCATGACTTCATAAATCAACATAAGTCGCCAGTGTTTAGTACATCAATGCCATTATAGCACCCATATTAATGTTTACGATGTACCGATACGCAACACAGAAACTGTAATAAGGCACACCCAGAATCTGTGAGAGGTCAACCAAAGTGCTAGGAAGGTCAGAGGTTGCTGACCACAATAGTCGCCTTGCGGTCTTCCTAAATTCCTCAGACGGTGCTCAAATGGTACGTTAGCATGCGTACAGAAACACATGAGTAAAGCCTTTCAGTCAAAACCTGAGCAGAAGCACTGAGCTCTGATGATTTAGAGGTGAAGAGGGATGTTTATGCCACAAACAAACACACAAATAGTACAGCGGGACAGCAGTGCATGCGCCCTTGTGTAAGAACATCATATGATGCATAAACAAATATCCAGAGGTTTGAATAGTGAGTGGTGAGTTGGCTCTATGTATAAACCATTGGGTTTTCTGTTGTATTATGAGTTCCAAATAGTGGGCGCGTGCTGTGATGATGGTAATTACAGACCTCTACTCAGCTGCACTGCAAACACTGGGCTGATGTCACACTACAGTCCATCTGCGGTGTGCGTTAGACGAGTGTGATCACAGAACAATTCAACCCTTATCCACATATCAAAGTCCGCGCTGCCTAATGTATTATGCATCAGAATTGCTCAGTCGGTAGAGTATCAGACGTTTTTGTACTCTCATTTATCTCACATGATTAGTACCATTACAGGGATAGTTCACCCACAAATGAATGTTCTTATGAATATTCATTTACCCACCCTCATGTCATTCTAAACCCATGTGAGTCTCTTTCTACATTATGAACTCACATGAACTGCACTACTGACAGTCTAATTCATCACGTGAAAGCAAACCTATACCCACTCAAACAGCAAAGGCACTAAAGCACTGCGTCTAAGCTGAATCTCTGACAATGAACAGCTCTTTACTGGAAAGCCTCAATGAAACATCATTCCCAAAAGCCTCCAGTCATAAAATCAAACCAACGTTCCAGCCACTTCCTGTCCCACAATGCACCAGTCCTCAAACTCCCACAGTTCACAAGATATCACTCGGAGTGAAAAAAACTGAAAAACTGTACTTCACTGTACTCTATATATATAACAATAGTTATTTATTTATTTAATTTACTTGCCAAAATATGGTTATGTATGGGCAGAGTACAGTGAAGTACAGTTTTTCAGTTTTTTTTCCCAATTAGTTTTAATTCGATTTTGTAATACTATGCATTTTCAGTTATTTATTTATACTTATATTTAAATTTAAAAGTGATATTTAAATGTGGTGATTATTATACTATATTATACATTTATTTGTTTATTATATATATATATATATATATATATATATATATATATATATAATTAATATATATTGTATTGTATATGTATTTCAATTAATTATTATATAAATATATTTAATTTTTGTAATATTATGCATTTTCATTTATTTATTTTGTATTTATATTTAAATATACATTTTATTACAGATTATTATATTATACATATCATACATTTATTTGTTTATTTTATATTTAAATACATTTATTTGATATCATAAATATATTTATTTGATATTATAAATATATTTATTTGATATTATAAATATGTTTACACAAAGTAGATTAACTGCAAATAATAAAATGATTCAGCTAATTATTCAAATATATTTGAGAGCAGAATGTCACAATATTGAGTATAACATATTTAATTCATTCTAATTCATCTAAATATACACATTTTATAGTAGGCTATACACACAGAAAAAAAAGGGGGGCCAAAACTGTACCTTTTGGTGTACAACAGCTTGTCACTGGAGCAGTACCCTTAAAAATACATATTTGTACCTTTTTTACCCCTATTAGATACATATTAGAATCAGAATCAGAAAGAGCTTTATTGCCAAGTGTGCTTACACACACAAGGAATTTGTCTTGATGACAGAAGCTTCCAGTGAACAGACATGATGACAAGTGACAAGACAGATAACAAAATAAACAAGTGATTAAAAATACATATGTGAAACACAATACAGAATGTACAGGTGTGCTTTATACAAAATATGCAAGGGAAATTGGATAGATGTAAGATATGGTACATCAATAACATTGTATAATTAATATAGGTATGGATATTGGGTATTGCATATGTTTTATTGCACAGCGTGGGAGACATTTAACTTTTCTTGAGGTGGATTGTGTGAAGGAAGAAGCTTTTCCTATGTCTGGCTGTTTTGGTGCTCAGTGCTCTGTAACGCCAACAGGACGGCAACAGTTCGAAGAGGAAGTGTGCTTAGAGAAGTAATACGTACCCTTAAGTACTAATATGTACCTAATAGGGATAAAAAAGGTACAGATATGTCCTTTTAAGGGTACTGCTCCAGTGACAAGCTGTTGTACCCCAAAAAGACAATTCTGACCCCTTTTTCTATGTGTGTAGCAATTATAATTAGCTTTATATAAAAACAATAAAAGTCTAGGGTCCCCATTGTGTGTGTGTGTGTGTGTGTGTGTGTGTGTGTGGTCAATGAAGAATTCTCTTTACTCAAAAGATAAGAAAAACGTACAAGCAGAAATTCTGAGAGAATAATTGAACATTTCTCCAGGTGAATTTGCTGATGTATGCAGACACTGGTCTCGCTCTTTCACACACTCTCATTCTCTGTTCTCACTAAATTATCTTCATATTAAGCACAAGAACAATCCTAATTTATCTACAGAAGAGTTAGTTACTCTAAAGATTGAAGAAGAGAGGGTTAGAGAGAATTAATTCCTCAATGACCACCCACAACCATACATCCCCACCATCAGTCTGTTTCAATGTTGTTTTCACTGTAAAAACAGATGACAGACAGGCCCATGCTTAAACAATAGATACGGTAATGACAGACAGGCACTTTTATAATAGGAAATCTCAGACAGACAGACACTTTCGTGACAGAGACACTTCAGTGACAGACAGATGCTTTCTCTGCGGTGACAGACATCACATGGGCATCTTCTACGCTTGCTGCAATGACCGAAGAGCATGTTATCGCAACACAGCAGACATACTGAGAGAAAGAGAGTCAGAGAGAGAGAATGAGAGAAACATGTCAGCTAGCTTTAAGACGGAAATATGAAAGGAGTCTAGTAAACATTTTTTTTGTCATATAAAAAAAATAAATTAAGAGTGGAAAAAGCATTAACTATTCAAAAATAATATTACGGTAAAGTGGGCTATATAATCAGGTGAATGAGAAGAGTCTCAACTGAACAGCTTTTAAATTCTCTTTCCACAATCATTAGACTTAAAAATAAGTACTGTGGTGGTACCTAATTTTTTAAATAAAAATTTAATTTAAATAAAAATGTAAAACAAAATGTCATAAATTTGGTATATTATGTGTTATTGGAATTTTATTTTAATTTTATTTTGTCTGTATATATATATATATATATATACACACAGAGAAAGAGAGAGAGAGAGCTGGGTAGATTACTTATAAATTGTGGTCCATGACTGATTACAGATTACATGATGAAATCTGTAGTAACGTAATCTAGGTTACTCATTTTATGTATTCTGACTACTTTTTAGATTACTTTTTATCTAAGGTGTTTTTAAACTTAACATATTGATATAAAAAGCAAAGAGAAAGACAATATATTCAATTTTTTGATATCAACATCATAAAATGCATTAAAATATTACATTAAACCAGTTTCCCATAATGGGCTTAATGCAAGAACTGCAGTTGATAAAAATACTAATAATCAATAAAATCATAAAAAACTGTAAAAACAGAAATTTTTATTTGTTTACCTGGATGTTAGTGTGACCATTAAGTGACACTGAACTGTAAACATGCAAATGTGATGTTAAATTATTGAAATATTAACTTCCTCAGATATTTCAAGTAAATATTTCATGTCAAATGGGTTTGGCTGACAAAAACATTTGGGAATCCCTGCATTAATAATAATAATAATAATAATATGTTTAATTTATATAGCGCCTTTCCCAGGCTCAAGGATGCTTTACAAGGTACACCAATACAACAAATACTCATTACAAAGAAACAATTTCAGTGGACATTTGCCCAATTCAGTAACAAAATAATGCAGTTGAATATAACACAGATTATGTAGTAAAGACACAGAAATTGAAAACAAATGGGACAAATACACAATGCAATTTAGTGATAGTGTTGATTAAACAAATATGTTTTAAGCTTTGATTTAAATTCACTGAAAGAGGTGACTGTTCTGAGTGCCAGGGGAAGCGAATTCCAAAGTTTGGGTGCCGTGACAGAAAAGGACCTGCAGCCCATTGAGGATAGGCGGAACGCAGGCACACAAAGAAGTTCTGAACTAGAAGACCGGAGTGAGCAAGAAGGAATATAAGAAGAGAGTAAGTCGGAAAGATAGGAGGGAGCAAGATCTTTGAGTGCCATAAAGGTGAGCAGAAGAATTTTGTATTGCACACGAATAGATACAGGCAACCAGTGAAGATTAAATAGAATAGGGGTGATGTGAGCAGATTTTTTTGTGGAAGTTAATAGTCTGGCAGCTGAATTTTGGATGTACTGCAGATGAAAGATAGAGTGAGCTGGTAGGCCAGAGAAAAGAGCGTTACAATAGTCAAGGCGAGTGGTAATAAACACATGCACTAATGATTCCGCATCTCTTCTACTGAGGAAAAGACGAAGTTGCGCAATTCGACATAGCTGAAAAAAAGCAGTTTTGGAGAGTTTGCTGATGTAAGTCATCCAAGGTCAGTGATGGGTCTAGAATGATACCTAAATTTCTAACAGTAGCCAATGGAAATATAGAAATAGTGCCAAGGTAAAAGCTAGAAACATCAGTTTTATTTTTTATTAGAGATGAGGGACCAATTATTAAAATTTATGTTTTACTCAAGTTAAAAATAAGAAAATTAGAGTGTAGCCAGTCCTTTAACTCACTGACACATGAAGATAAGGAGGCCATCGAATGGGTAGAATCTGGTTGACAAGCAGTATATATCTGGATGTCATCATCATAACAGTGGTAGTTAAAACCATGGCGACTAATTATTTGGCCAAGAGGCTGAATGTAGAGAATGATTAGTAATGGTCCGAGAACTGAGCCCTGGGGAACACCCTGTTTGAGCGAGACAGTTACAATACAGAGATATTACATGAGCAAACATTAAAAAACAAGCAAACAACAATCTTAAACGTCCAAACTCTTTCAGGTTTGGAAAAAAAAATTATAATTGTCCAGAGCTCCAGAATCAATAGTTACTGAAGGTCAATGGATAGTATGAAGATAGTGAAGATAGTGACAGCTATTACATCACCAGCATTTAGTAACTAAATTATTTGTTTCATACATCTTCTAATTCCTTGAGAGGTGCTTTTTTGGTTTGTAAATTTATTTACATGACATTCACATTACCATTCTAGATTGTGGATATAAATGGTATGACACACAGTAGGAATAAACTTAAAAAAATATATATATTATTGTGAGATGCTTGGAAATGTGTCAAGGATTTATGTAGTCAGTGTAATTGTATTCAATTCTGTGTTTATGTTAATGTACAAGTGAATGTGTTTACGAATGTATGATTATACGAGTGCCAAAGACAAATATCTGCTCTGTGTCAATAAAGTTAAACTAAAAAACTAAATTAAAAAATCCTAGTGTCCATTTGCATTTAGCCACATTTAGAGCAATTAGATGTAAAGTAATTGGCCATTTGCATTAGTGGATTCACTGAGTGAGAAAATCTCTCATTTATCTCTCCCACTAACACACTACAACTAAATTACATCTTTAAACACACCACTGCCAAACCAATAGCATAATTTGCTTGTTCCTGAGGGACTGCAGGAAATATTAGCATACTAGCGCTGGAGATACACCTCAAAATAAACACTTCCCCTACACAAATACACACGCATGCACCCTTGAGTCAAGGCCCTTGTGGCATTACCAGTAATTACTGTATGCTGCAGTTTCGTTTCCGAGTGTGAATTGCAGAGTGGTTTAAAACGTACAAAATACACACATACACAGAGCAAACAAACATACGCACACTCTAATTACATCTATATTAGCGAGCCATTAGCCTGGACAGTAAAGGTGCCCTAATGAACTCTTTGCCCACACACACACACACACACACAAGCACAGAAAGGCCATGTGATGAGTCAGTTTGTGGCGAGGGATTCATGAAAGCAAACCCTGTTGAGATGCCAAGAAAGACCACTTACGGCGCACTAATACAGACTAACGAGATAAACTAAAACACTCTCAGATGTGAACGACACCTCCAATCTTGTGACTCTTGCCGGCTGCTTGGAAATGAATCTGTAGTGGTGTGGAATGGACTGTCACACCTGTACTAGTTATATTAGAATCACAAACACATGCAGCTACCCGTGTAATCGCTCTTTCCTCGTCACTGTCAGCGCTTTGATAGATTTTCCACAGCTCCTTTCAATCATGACAGAAAAAGCACACACGCCAAAATCCCATTTTTCCTTTCATCTGCTGCTCAAGACTATACAGGCTGATCTGGGATCTGGAATCACCTTGTGTGTATTTCTGAGGCTACTCTCATGATTCAGTTCCTCTCACTGTAATTTCAATCCTCCCCAGTGAAATGCTCAAATTTCTTGGTCCTCTTTTATGAGAATCAAGCAGCATTCATGTTGATGTCATTCTTTCCAAAGCCAATCAATGACTTTATTATTTGTTTTGGAGACCTATTTGTTGCCATTAAAAATGTCTTAGGACTTCTTACTTACGATGTAGCCATGGCCTAGCAGTTATATGCTCCGACACTATGAGACATGGTGCTGACTGCTTACAGGGTCGGTACAAAATTGAATTTGGCTATTAATTCAGCCTCTCTATTCCCCCATCATTTCTGTGCTATCTTTAACTGTGTGTCTATAAATAAACATGGTAGGAAGGCCAAAAAAGGATTAGTTGCTAATTTAGCCAATTGTTTTCCCATGATTAGTAATTGAGTTACACACAGAATAAATATGATGGGACTGTGAGAGAATTATACTGTGGCCTCAAGAAACTATTAAACAGAGACACATCATTAATGCTAAAACAGATGTATAAAATAAAATAAAATAAAACAAAAATGTGTTTAAATTATAAACAATAAGTATATTATTCAAAATAAGAATAAGTTTAAGATCAGTTTATTCCCCCACCCACCCACCCACCCACCAAAAAAAAAAAAAAAAAACACACATTAAAAACATTACGGGACATGATACTGTTTTTACTCAGCAAAGACTGTATGAACTTGAGGACAACTACATTTGTTCACTTAAAATCACCTTGAAAACAGATGAAAGTAATTGCTCAGAAAAGTGAAGAGAAAAGCTCTAGCATCATTTGTTCATGGATCCCACTTGGTTTAAAAAATTTCATTATGCAATGCAATGGCATTCAAACATTCAAGCAAGTGTGGCTCAAGTGTCCAAATTCATGAATACACAGTGCAAAAACGTGTCCAGACGCAGAACGTCCTCAGAACATGATCGATTGTGCATGCTGTGAAAGAACAGCATTATATCACTCTGAATAAGTGCGAGAAGCAGGGTGAAGGACGCCTCACTCACATAGTCACAAAATTCAAATGCACAGAACATACTGTAAGTGAACTCAAATCTCAGCTGCATAAACTCAAAGATTATTGTGAATGTGTTGGATGGTGGGGGTTGGTCATTTAGTTGACTGGCATTGCAGGGTCTCTTAATAAAAAAAGTTTCCCATGCTATTTACAGCCTTTCCAGGCAGTCCAGAAAGAGCGCACCCAAAACACAAACACACACACACACTCACAGAAGACAGAAAAGTATTTTTCCACAGCAAGAGATTTTTAACCAGTGTTATACAGCATACTGTATAATTCCTATACTATTATTGTATTTATTCATTTTTTAATTGCTTTCATTTTTTATATATATTTCATTTTTTATGTTTATTTAGATTTAGTCATTGTTTGTAAATATTTCTGTTTAGTTTTAATTTATAATTACATTTTTTCTTTTTAATTTTAGTTTCAGTAATTTTGTTATGTGCTTTTGTCCTTTTTTATTAAGCTTTTCTTTATGTCTTTTCTGTTTTAGTCTTTTTGGTACTTCAACTTAAACAATTTTATTTCAGTTAGCTGCCAAGTTTTTAAGATGAAATGTTATTTTATTTTATTTATTTCAGTTTTAGTAATTTTATTATGTAAATATTTCTATTTAACATTAATTTTATATTTTCAGTTTTTATTTTAATTTTTAGTAATTTTATGTGCTTTAATTATATTAAGATTTCATATTAAATTTTTGTAATTTATTATGTAAATATTTTTATTCAACATTTATTTCTATATTTTTAGTTCTCAATTTTTAAGTCTTAGTAATATTTTATGTGCTTTTGTCATTTTTATTATTTTTTATATGTATTAAAAATATTCATTTCTAGTTTTAGTCATTTTACTACATTAACTGAAACTTATTTCAGTTTCTAATTTTCACCTAAGTTTTTGTTATTTTAAGTTTTTCACCTAATATTTATATTTGATTTAATTTCAGCTTTATTTAATTGACTGAAAACTGCTTTTTACCACATGACTTCAAAAAAATAAAATAAAAATGTAATAGAAACATGCAAGATCTTTTTTTTTTTTTAGTAAAATCTCCATCTAGAGGAGTTTCTGCTTCTTCCCTAAATCCTGCTGTTCCCACCCTGATACACCTTCACTGCAAAACAAATCTGCAATAAAGGAACAAACTCACTCACTCTCTTTCATTTTTCTCACACACCCTTAAATATGTTTTAGACCAGCTGCGGAGGAGAATAATTAGGATATTAGAGTCATGTTTGGCTTTTCATAAATTCCCAAATGACCTTACACAATGCCCAAATGACAGGAAAGAACAAGAACAAACAAACAAAAGAAGGCAGGCTATAACCTTGCGGTCAAATCTTGTTTGAGTGACCCAACATGGATCCAACTTGTGTTTCAACCAGTGTTCAAACAACAAATAGAGTGTGTATTTATGCTGAACAGGTCACAACCAGTCCTCTGTTGTTTGCATGCTTAACCAGTAAGGTCTGACTAAAATGGGGAACAGCATTTAGAAAGGCCAACCAGCAATACACACATAAATTAACTGCTGCTATTAGCACACACCCACATGAACACACATAGACAGTCTGAGGCTGGTGTACTATAGTTTTAGTACCGATGGAATATGATGGTATCATGAGGTTAAGTGAGTGTTTCACAGAGCCATTTGCAGCTCTACTTTACGGGGCCTTTTACTGCTTCAGCCCTGCGGGAAAACAGGCACTCAAACGCTGCAACAGAAACGACACTCATGTGACACTCGCACACGTTTAGCTCTGAATTTCACAATGACTCATCATTTAAATGACTACGGCGCACAGTATAGCAGAGCTGTGTGTCCATTATGCAGTGCCAGGTGAGTGACAGCTAAAAGGGTCAGTGGGTTTAATTAAAGAATGGATGAACAGACAGGTGCATTAGACCAGCTTAGGAGGAGGAAACCAAAAAGCGGTCTTAATCATCACTGTCTTCTACTTTCCAAGAACTCCACATTCTTGCTTAAAAAATCTCTATAGTCACACACACTAAGGCCAAAAAACTTTGGGATCATTAAAGTAGTTTTTTTTGTTTGTTCTTTGAACTTACTATTGAGCAAGTACGCAATAATTGATCAAAAATGACAGTAAAGATGTTTATAAATAAAAACATTTTATTTTTTCAAATAAATGCTATTCATTTGAACTTTCTATTTATCACAAATTCCTGTAAAAAAAAAAGAATCATTTTCATTTTCAATCATTTTCCCCCAAAAAATGTACGTTTTTTTGCACATAGTACTGGTGTTACAGAGGTTGAAAGTTTTGTGGCACAGGCCAAACAGTTGTAGCACAAGTTAGGGGTGGGCAATATGGCAAAAATATTATAGCACCATTTTATTCAGGAATATCACGATTCATGATTTTATCACGATTCTTTATCATGTTGGTTTTACTATTTTGCAAGTTGCCTGAGCAGTATGGCCAATCTAATTTCCCTATTGTAAAAAAAAAAAGCCTTTCAAGGTTTGAAAGAATGCCAGACATTTAGGCCAAAGAGGGCGAAGATAAAAATATTTGTCATTATTTTATCTTTGTTATTAGAAAATAAGAACAAAAGATATACATTACAAATACACATAATATACAAATAAAACAAAGAGTGCTTTATTTTTCAGGTACAGTATTTAGCAGTAACATTAAATATTAAATATTAAAATAAAACACTACATACACTATATACATCAATTATAAATTTAACTGTATTAAAGTTCATCAGTCATGAGCAGTGAGTGATTTTTCTCTATTTTTTAAATTCTTTTTTTTTTTTTTTATTAATATTAACGGAATAGGTCACCCAAAAATGAAAATTCTGTCATCTGTCTGTCAATTCTGTCATGGTGTTTTATTTGTATACAATCATTTACTCACTCTCAGGTTGTTTTAAACCTGAATTAGTTTCTTTCTTCTGTTGAACATAAAAGTTATTTTGAAGAATGTGGGTAACCAAACAGTTGCTGGACTTCCATAAGATTTTTTCCTACCGTCAAAATCAATGTGGACCAGCTACTGTTTGGTTGCCCACATTCTTCAAAATATCTTCTTTTGTGTTCAACACAAGAAAGAAATTAATACAGGTTCGGGAAAATATGTGAGTGAGTAAATAATGACAGAAATGTAATTTTTGTGTTAACTATCCCTTTAATGGCAGCATGTTTAGTTCTGTCCCTTTAAGAGCTGCACGCATCCGTTTCTCTCTCAAATGTTTACTTTCATTTTAGACATAACTGTGTTTATATGTGTGCTTTTGACAGTATTAGACGCAAAATCAATCAGACGCGAAAGACAACTTATAAGCTGAGTTAAGTCTTAAACTTTATTCTAGTAATAAGGCGCTGTTTGTCACATAAGTGCAGTGTCCCATGAGTGTAACTCTGCTGCATAGTTAATATTTGATGTGAATGTATGTTGCACTACAGTAGCTATATTGATACGGCGGTGCCAGAACTGCAGCTGATAATGTACGCTCTAGCACGATACTACGATAGGCTATTTCTTCAAAAGCAGACCATGGAGACATTTTAATCGTCCACCATCAAAAACCGTCATATCGCACACCCCTAACAAGAATAATCAATCACACACACACTGTACACACACAAACAAGCACAACGAAATCACTTCACACTATTAAGCGGCTGAGTTATTATGAACATGCAAAACTGTATTGCACATGTGCTACAGTGGTAAATTTATTCATCACACAGACCAGTTTTTTCATACCACGTGCGTGCGACATACAGCCAAACAGCTGTGATGTGTTTTGTTTTCAGGAGTGGTCATTTGATTCATATGTAATCATTAAACATCACATGTTCAGGGGCCCTGGGCATGGTTGGGACCCTCTTTTACATATTGGCTTCCAATACAAACAGGGGCCACTGTATTCATCACACTGTATTGCTCTAAACGGTTTTACTGACATTAACGGCAGGGGCCATTATTCAAGTGGAAGGGGCAGGGTCTCATTGTTTGGGACCCTAGGGAGTCAGAAATGACAGTCTTTCAGTAAGTACAACCTACACAAGTACGACTTCAAAATTCATAATGCAATGCAAATAAAAACTGCATTTTCACATTTACCCCAAGGGGTGCTAGTGATCATTTCACACCTTTTTTTTTTACTTTACATATATCACTTTACAGCGTTCAGTCATGGAGTAGCAACTGTCCAACTTTGAGGGTGACTCTATCACCCCCTTGAGTTTAGTTGTTTGTTAGCAACAATGCAAGAACGAATGTACAATATAAGGTATTGCAAGCTTGCGTACTTGCGTTATCTTTCTTTCCTAAGAATAACAGTGAAGATGATGACAAAAGCTTTCTAGCTTTCCAGAGGAACAATGGCTCAACTGATTTATCGAATGTATTCCAGCTTGTTTCTTCACTCTGTAGTGGTCTCTTTATACTTGTGGAGATGTCTGTGAATGAGTTTTTGAGGAGCATAAGAAGTATTGATGAAACGTCCCCGATCGTTCCCATCACATATACTAACAGCCACATATTTCAATAGCTCATTCACCTCCCTTAATCAAGCATACATCAGACACATAGAGAGAGAGAGATGGGAGAGTAGACAAAGAGAGTGAGGAGATAGATAGAAAGAAAGAGAGGAAGATAGAGGGATTGGCTACAAGCCCAGAGGAAAATCCATATCACTCTGTTATTGGGCATATAATTGGTTTCCTCTCTCTCTCGCTCGCTCGCTCGCTCTCACTCTCTCTCTCAACCCATCCCCCAATTTAGGCAGAGTGTAAACCTCTAGGATTTCATATCACAACAGTAAGTGAATTCGTGTACTTGTGCGAACATGTGCTGGAGTATTTGTCAACACTTTACAATTTATTTCAGGCCCTTTATAGGGACCATAAAAGACATGCTACACTCACAACCTCTACACACAAAAATGGGCATTTCATGGTTATGAAATAACATTCTAAAACATTAGCCAATCATTACAGGGGTCATTTACATATACAAGTCTTAAAGCTACAGAAGCAACAACAACAAAAAAAAACATTTAATTTGTAAGCTCACAGAGAGGATAGGAAATGGTCTGGTAAAACTTAATGTCACATTAGTGAAATTTTGGTGACATTTCTCAGGAAAATAGGATCAATAGTGTAGCGATGTATATGAAGCACAGGTTACACTGAATTCACTTTCAAACAAAGTTAGTTTAGTTAGTCAGTGTGCCAAATCCATTTGACCAACTTGAATAGGTTGTGAAATCTGCACGGGGAAATTGTTTGTCATCACACGGAAATCGCAGTTGTGTGGATTCCTATCAAAAAGTCTGGATTTTGCCCACAAAATTCACTGAGCAATGGTAAATGTGACTGCATCTTAACATTACAAGTAGACTTCAGAGGAAAAAAGTTATTTATTTAAATAAAATGCCACAAATGTATAATAGGTCCCCTTTAACTGGAGGACATCTGAAATGCTGGCCTACCACTTCAAGGCCAAGATCAATCATTTCCATCTTTTTTGAGCTGTGCTGCTTGAGGCAACAAAGACAGGCTCTATAGGTTGTTAACAGCATGTACCACAAGAGTTCAATAAAGTTCAATAGTTCAGTTCAACAGTGCAGAACATGTCTGTACATGAAACATTAAAGAAATTAACACACACACACTGTGAATGAATGCGTGTGGGTGCAGGACTGTGTAAAAACACAGATGGCAAACACGGCTATGCTGACTATAAGAGAGGCATGCTCCCATCACGCATTCACATCCTTTTCTTTGGACCTTTGACTTCTGGGTGAGCTCGAAGATGTTAACAAACCAATTTCTTGCCAATCAAGTGAAATAAAAATGATCACATGAATTACATGATATGTCAATGAATTGATCAAATGAATCAAATACATCAATATTTGCAGAGAAAAGTCCACAAATAAAATATTATTGTGGACAAATAAATAAATGAATTAATAACAACCCATCTTGTTCGATCATACATTCAAAAATACATCATTTAAAACTTGAAAAGAATATCACAATTTTGGTTGCCCATTCCACGTCAAAATATGATTTCAGCAGCAGTGATTCCTCTCAGACAAGAGCGAGATTTGCCCAGAGGGCTCTCTTAGCGAAGCGTGTGTGTGTCTGAGCTTTAGTCTGACAGAGGAGCTCCCAGCTAAATCATCCAGAATCCTGTCTGGGAATACTCTTTCAGAGCATCCGCCTCTCTTTTACAAAGACACTCACGCCCTACACTTCCAGCTGTGCCCTATTTCAGGGATCAGAGCTCTGGCGATCTGAGTCAGCAAAGGTTGCCTTCCTCTCAACCACACACAAAGAGAAAAAGCTACAGCTAGTCCTCTCCATTGGTGGGTCACGACCCGAAAATGGACTAGATGCCTGTTCAGACCTCAGGGAAAAATAACAAAGCTAAAATGCACATAATAAAATGCAACTGACCACATAATTGTGCATATATGGAGAGTATTACTGGACCTATATAAGATTAAGGTAACATTAAGAAATTAATATTGTATTAAAATATTAATATTAATATGTTGGGGGTTCGGTGCCTTGCTCAAGGCCTTGCTCACCTCAATCGCGGTATTGAGAGCACTAGACATTCACTCCCCCCACCTACAATCCCTGACTGAGACCCAAACCCATGACCTTTGGGTTACAAGTCCGACTCTCTATCCATGAGGCCACGACTGCCCCTGATATTTATTTGCTACATTATTCACTACTATATTGATTTGCTACATTTAAAAGTATTATTAAATTATTTTAAAAGATTAACTTTTAACTTTATTTGAAAGTTAGATGATGATATATGCATCCCAAATACATTTAAATGTTTGACTTAAAGAGGACATTGGATGTAAAATTCACTTTTATGCACATAAATGTGTGTCTTAGCAGTGTGTGGACAGAACCACCCTACAATGATAAATCCATTCAGTCCTTTTTTTAATGCTTAAAACCTAAACAGTCACAATTATAAAGCCGTTTTGATTTTCACGACCGCTGATAGACTGTCCTGTATTAATATATTTCCGCCCTCAGCCAGTTGTATGCTATCTACCATTTTCTCTGCGCTCCAGAAGCTGTAGTGACAACAATCTCTCGTAAGCAATGCAGGTGTTTTGTAGTTGATTGTAAAAGTGAACGTAACTGTCTTCATTTTCTCCCGACATGAGAGGCACTGAGGACGCAGTGGATTAGTTTTGTTTTTGATAGTAACGCACCACCGAATACACAAAAAGAGTGGTGGGGTGAGCAGTAGCTCATTAGCATTTAAAGAGACACGTACCGAAACGGGTCGCTATGAGCAGAGCTGTTTTTGACAATGTAAAAAGGGTGTTGCTTTACACGACCGTTAAATAATTTTAATCAAAGTAGGCCTATGTTGCAGACATTTCATGAAGACCTTAAAGAATCATACCAACTTGTGGAAAATGGGCACCGATTTCCCCTTTAAAGGATATTTTTGTACGTTAAACAAATTTGGTGCTGTTTTCAGTCTCCACTTGATGTTCAAAGTAAATTCTGGGTCTTAAAGCAAAACAGATCCACTTAGCTAGACAGACAGAGACAGAGTGAGATGGAGTTTCTTTCCTCTTTCCTCTCTCATTCTCTCAGCGGTGATGTTTGTGTGATGAAAACAGATTGCGCAGAATAAGGCACACACTGAGGTTTGTGGGAACTTTCTTTCTCTCTATCTCTCTCATGTAGTTTTTCTTGTTCAATATGCCACTAAACCTCTATGAAATTGCCCTTCAATGTGCTTAAAATTAATGGGGCCGAAAAAAATAAGAGCACTGAAAAATGAAATAGTGTTCATTTGTCATTGCGCTTTGAGGGCCATGAATATTTCACAATGTTTAAAAAGAGTCATTTCTCTTGTGCTACTCACATCTGAATAAAACACAAGAAAACCAGGCGACTGCTTCAAATAATTCCTGATATGGATAACTAGTGGATAACTAATTTACTTGTCAAGAAGAGTCTCAAACAAAGCTGGGTCTCCAATAACCTGGGAAACGGTTTTATGAACTGCTATGAACAAGTTTTACAAAAGTGTGAAAAGAAAGGTAAATAAATCCATTAATACAATTTTTTTATTAAATATTTAATGTGTTTTTTAATTAAAGTTTCTTAAATCTTATAAAGCAGACAGTGAACAGACTGTGGGTGGCATGTGGGAAGTCTGTCTGAGACTGAGACTATAGATCACAGTTAACTTCACAAACACTGACATAAATACACGTCTTTGTATAGCAAAAGACATAAGCTAAATATGTGCAGTAAATAAAGTGATTTTTTTTTTTAAATCTATTTGCACTAGGGACATTCTGTATGTGTGGTAGTCAGTGGTTATGAGAATTACTTTGAGCGTGTGTGGGCTCAGTGCCATTATACATGAACATACAGTATATTCATTCAGAATCACAGCCTCTTTTCTCTGCCTACACTTGACTACATCAGCAAAAGCAGCCATATAGATGAACAAGCAATTGTAGGAGAGAGAGAATCAGCTTTTAACTTCTGAACACACACATGAACACAGACACAACATACACAAACCACTGAAGGCGCATAAAACGAGAGAGAGAAGGCTTGTTTTGGAATTGCATACTACCATACTAATTTTACTATTTCAGCATTATAGTATTCATACTGTGCACAGTTTGCAGTTTTCTTCACACATAGAAAACCCAGATGACATACTACTACATTTGCTAAAATGTGCAATGCCCTCGATATGACCTTCCACTTCCAGTGTGACGAATCAACCAGACCGCCAATATCAACCCAATATAAAATGATGGCATTTTTCATCTCGCTTATGGAAAAATCTGTTTCATTTTCTACCTTCAAGGTTTACATAACAACATGCAGCTGTGTTGATGCAATCAGTTGATGCTTGATTTAATCATTGTGCAAATTTAATGTTATTATTTAAAGATTATATACAATTTTTAAAAATCTATTTTTCATAAAGAAATATGAGACCATTTTGCATTCAGCCCCTGTACATTTTCTTAAATGTAAAGTACAAGTAGACTATACATCATTAGTATTTTAGTATAGTATTTTAATAAACTAAACTAAAACAAAACAAAACAAAATAAAATACATCATATAAAACAATGCAATGTTTAATTAACAAAAAAACAATAATAATAAAGACATGATTCTAGCTATTTTAAAACAAAAAGTCATTAAAAATGCAAAATAACTGCTTATTTCCAAGTTAATAACTGAACTTTTTACTGTGAAAATATTAATCAGTACAAGTTACAAAACAAGTTTTGACATGTTTAGAAAGAAAGAAAGCAAACAGACATTACATAAACTAGCGTAAATTAATAATGGAGCATAATGAGGTCATATGACATGTAACATAGAACTATTACTGTCTTGTTTCATACTGCATTCTGTTCAAATACTATTTATAGTAGACAGTATACAGTGTAGTCTGTTCAGTAAGCAGTAGGCTGGCATTTTGTTTCGAAAACAGCCAGAGATTTTGAGATTCAGATTGTGTGTGTGACTGGTTAAGAATGGTACATTTGTTTCAAATGGCCTGAGAGATTAGTCTTCTTTGCTCTATATGGGCATATAGTGAATGAGAACAACACACACACACACACACACACACACACACACACACTAATGGGTGAAGATTAAGAAGGTGCACTAATGTGATATATACACGCATGTCCTATAGTTTATATAAATGTGCATGTGCAATACTCACAGGTGGGTCAGAATTACTGTAAATCCTGCTCATTACAAGAGTAAATAATTATGATTTACTGGGATTGCAGCAAATAACCATAACCACAGTGACCAGCCATACAAGCCCATCAATACTATAAAACCCATAAACAATTCTGTAACACAGTCTGCCAAGGCAGTGTAAAAACAGAGGAGAACAGTCATATATCACTCTCTAGCAGTTCTGAACACTCTCACAAATCACACAACATTCAGATTTTCCCATGAGCCTCTGTTCCCCTATGGGTAATCACTGACAAATAACACCAGCACCAGCTATGACCTTGCAGTAAATGCCATTCTCTAGATACGTACCCAAAAACAAACACACAGACAAGTAACGGCAGGAATTTAACCGGGTAATGAGTCTCAAGTACTTGAGTTAATGAACATGCAATCAAAGCAAAGAAAGCTATTTCTTTTATTTTAAAAAATGTCATGTTTTTATTTTTAGTAAGGAAATATTTAAAAATATAGATTAATGACAGTATTTTTTAGAAGACAAGTCAGGCTTACGGAAGAAATGTACTAAAAAGACTTTTTCAAATCTGAGGAGTTTAAAGGTTCAAAAGCCAATTGCCTTTAACACAATATAAAGATACCCACACAAATACACAACAACAAAAGTCAAATACAGCACACATTTCTTCTCAACACCTTGTAATTGGGATGTTTGTGTAGAACATGTGCAGATGTGTGTGTACAGTATGTGTGAATGGTGAAATTCAATAGTGAGTCAGTGTATCAGTGGTCTGCTAAAAAACTGAATACATACAAAGAAATGTCCTGTGCTATTCTAGACACTACTTCTGACGCAATAACAACATTTCTTATCACACCGATGAAAAAAGAGAGTTAGGCATCTGTCCTCATATAGGAAGAATTTGGGTGTACTAGCCTGAATTGAAATATAAACCAAACGGATGTTTTAATAAAACTTTCAACACATGTGAATACATCTGTGCACTATCCTAACATCCTGTGCTCTATATATCGAGCGATCATTATCAGCATGTGTGTGTGTGACTGTGCCAGGCCAGCTCATCTGGAAGGAAATAGCATCATGGGATATTGCGGTAACCCTGGCCTGTCATTTTACACACACAACACATCATCATCACTATCACTAGGACATCCTTTGGCTGTGCACAAACACTGGACAGTGATCAAGGCTGCGTAATGTACACAGGACAGGCTCTGAAGCGGAGATACGTACATCCGATTAAATATATGACTCTGCAACTTCCAGGCCACACATATACAGAGAGCATGACCAGCCATTAATGTTGTATTCAATGCTAATTGGGTTACGCCAGTAAGCTTTAAGTGGATTTTACTCAGGGACTGACACATTCTTCTGTCAGACTGTCCAATTCACTTCATAAATAACACATGCAAAAAGGTTATTCTCACAAACACCGTCAAGAAATAAAAATAAAATTGTGCTTTGGATAAAGAAATAGAAGACTATTCTGCATTCTGGCACTGTACATATTCTTAACTGTGGTATTGTAATTGTGGTCATGATATTTGTTTTACTAAATTAAATTAATATTGTTTTTAACAAAATAAAAATAAAATAAAACATTTAATATAAAATAAAATAAAACATAATATAACAAAATAGTTAAATATATGATTATTTTAATGTAAATAAATTAATGCAAATGAAAGATTTATTAAAATAAAATAAAATTAACAATATAAAATAAAAAATAATAAACAAGCACTGAATGTGAAAGTGCCCACTGCAAAAATTCTGTTTGATATATTTAACAAAGCAAAATACACTGTAATACAGTAATAAGATTGTAAATTTGGGGTACAGTATTCTTAATTGGCATGTAGCCTAAATAATTAAGTTTATTGATCAGAAAAAAAAGGCTTTATTTTCTTTACACAAAATATCTCAAATATAGATTTTAATTTTGTGTATTTCTTCATAAGACTCACTCTGAAAAATCTTCTATGAACATGTGCATGTATATATCAAGAAAAAGGGAAGGAAGGGTGATAGAGTGTGAAGGAAGAATAGAGTAATTGAGCTCTCTTGGCACCCGTTGTCTTTCTCTTCAGTTTGGCAGGCAGTGCTGACCAGACCTCTAATGGGACTGTAAGCTGAATCTTAGGTTCAATCAGGAGGGAGCGAGAGAGCGAATCTGATCGATACTACAGTGGAAGCCCTGCTACCAACAGCAAAGAGATCCCAACTGAAAAAAGAGAGCGAGGTAAGAAAGGAAGAGTGGAAAGAAGAGAGATTGAAAGATAAGATGGGGGATTTGTAAAAGACAAGAACCAAAAAAGAGGAGGAGGACTTTCTCTATTCACACGTCTTGGCGCCTGGCTGAACAGCTAAATTAGACACATCTTGAGGGGTCTTGTATAGTGGAAAGTGTCCACACACATATTTCTCCAAAGGGAGGGTCAAAGGTCAGTGTTACTACTTTTGTGCTTCTTGTAAAACACCAAAACATCCTCACACAAATCCATGAGCTTGTTAATAAGATCCTGTGATTTGGGAATGTCAGATATACCAGGTATGTAGGTTACATTCTGTAGCGGACAGAGGCATGCTGCCCACAAAAGGCTCAGGGTTGTTGATTTAAAAGCACACTGGTATAGTATGAACTTGAAAGTATGGTTAAAAATGTAAATGTGTGAGGTTTGTGACACTTAAATCAGTCTAATATTGAGTTGTTACATCTGGGTTTAAAGCAACACTAGTATTTTCTATCCAAATCTCCATAAAACCAGCTAATCCAGTGGTCATGTGTCTGATCATGTGATTGAGAACTTTCCAGGGGGAAGACGAGATATCTAAGACCTAATACCAGGAGGATACTCGTCTAAACAGTGCTGTGATGGCCATTCATCAGCACAGAAAACGCTAAGCCATAAGCTACTCTAAACTAAAGGATGAGGGCCTGAGAGGTTGATTTATGACAGCTTTTCAAACAAAAGGCAAGCATGCTCCGAGGAGTAGAACAATCACTGGCAGAAGCATTACACAGAGCCTAAGCTAATCAAAGGCCGCCCTAGCACAGATGGGTTCCCTCCACGGAGCAGTTAGCCTTAACAAGTATTGCCACAGCTCGAGGAGAAAGAGCTAAACTGATCAGGGAACAGGAGGGATGCACTTTTAACCTGTGAAAAACCATTGAGACTGTGAATGATCTTTGCAACAATGAGTTAATGGGATAACGTGTTACATGTAACACATGTTATGCCCCCTGCTAAAAAGAGTCCGTGTTGGATGATGGTTCCCATCATGCAGTGCTGTTATGAAGCTCTTTTAACCTGTGAAAAGCTTTAAGACTGTGAATAATCTTTGCAACAAATGAGTTAACGTGATAACATGTTACATGTAACACGTTTTGTCCCATGCTAAGGACACAGTGTTTTGAATGATGGTTGCCATCATGCAGTGCTGTTATGAAGCACTTTTAACCTGTGAAAAGGACTGAGACTGTGAATGATATTTGCGACAAATGTGTTAACAGAATAATGTGTTACATGTAACACATGTTACATCCCCTGCTGAAAAGTGAGTGTTTTGGAGGATGGTTCCCATAATAAAATGTTGTTATGAAGCTCTTTTAACCTGTGAAAAGCATTGAGACTATGAACGATCCAACAGTTGTTAACAGAATAACATGTTACATGTAACACGTGTTACATCCCCTGCTGAAAAGATTGTTTTTGGAAGAATATTCCCATCATACAATGCTGTTATGAAGTTCTTTTAACCTGTGCAACACACTGAGACTCTGTGTAATGCATGTTACATTCCCCTTCTGAAAAGTCTGTTTTGAATGATGGTACCCATCATGCAATGCTATTATGAAGCTCTTTTAAACAGTGAAAAAATGTTAAGATTGTGAAATGTGTTTGTAAAAGTGTAAATGAGATGTAACATGTAACACGTTACGTCCTGTCCTGCCCTAAAAAGAGTGTGTTTAGGAGGATTAAGCATTTATGAAGCTCTTTGTGAACATGTGAAAAGCATTGACTGTGAATGATGTTATAACAAATGTGTTAATGAGATAACATTATATGTAACACATGTTACACCCCCTGCTAAAACCAGAGCATGTTTTGGAAGATGCTTCCCATCATGCAATACTGTAATACTGTTGTGCTAATGTCCTTTCCAGGCTTCTTATACATAGGAAAACCAATTCCAACATGCACGTTATCTAGCTTAACCATGTTTTACTGGTTAACAGCATGGCTATTACTTATTTGTATTTATTTTTACTTATGGACAAACACAATTGAATGAACATCCTTCATGCAGTGCACATGAGCTTTCCCTTATCATATTAGTATTAAAGTAAATTGAGCTTGACAGTGAAAGAAAAACCTGCAGCATCTTTCTAATCTGCTTCAAACACTGACCAATGTTTGTAGCTTGTTAATACAACTTTCCATGAAAAGTACCAATGTAGAATTACTCTACTTCAGACAGCACACCCACACTTCGTTCACCTATTACCTGATACGTACTGCATACAAAAATTGCAAGACCTTTCTGAAATTTACATGTCCTTTACATTTATTCATTCACAATAGCAGACGTTTTTATCCAAAACAACTTACAAATGAAGACTTGCAAATGAAGAACTGCACTCAAATGGGATTGCCTAAACAAATAACTTCCTGGATTCAAAGTAGAAATATTTATCATTATTTACATACTATTCATTTTTTAATACTACAAATTTTTTTTTTTTTTTTTTTTACAATTTTAATTTTAGTAAGTTTTAGTAAGTTTGTTCTGTGCTTATTTCAGCTAAAGAAGATTAATTTTATTTTTAGGTAACAATACCAACTTTGGTCCACTGGGAAACAAACTTTTGTTACATGGTACAATGTTGTAACAATGAACGTTTTTGAGGTCGAACTAACAAGTGGATTTAATAATAATCCATTTTTTTCTTTAATAAACAAAAACTCATGTCAGCATACAGTGGTCATCTGTGCTGTTTGTACAAATCATTGCCAAAACTGTTGTGGCATTATTTGAGTGAGCTACTGTACCACATACTGGTCAATTACTGAGGTAAACTGAATTTCAGATTTACTCACATAAACTGAGTATAAACCATGGCTGGTTGCTTTACATGATGGTCACAAAGCATTTTATTTGTCTAAGCGGGCCATACTTATCCAAAATAAGTCACAAAGTAGACCATGCTGATAATTTAAAGTCTGGCTCTGCAAGTCTAGTTTGCAATTGTCTGGTTCTCATGCTTAGTCACTGTGCGAAACTTTCTTGAAAAGGGTCATTTTCTTACTCGCCGTCAAAGTGTGATTTATGCAGACTCACACGCAAGTGAGCACTTAGAAGCAGACAGAATGTGTCTCAGACAAACCCACTCTTTGACACGCACACACACAAACAGACCACACTCCATTCCCCACAAATCTGAACTTTGACCCCAATACGCCACCCCTTCCTCCCCTGTCCACTCGTCTCTTAATGGATGGTGATATATATACGCCCTCCTCCCTCTTTCTCTCTATCTTAGAACACTCCTCCACACTAGCTGACGGCTGCGCTCCAGACCAGAAGGTTTGGTAGCGGTCCATGTTTTTAGTAAGCGGCTCTGACAGTGAAGTGTGCACGGCTCTGTGTGGTGCGCTCAATGGCACTGCGGTCTGTGTCGCTCAGCAGTCTGTTTCTGTGCCTGATAAGACGGGGGATAATGGCGCTGAATGTTTATTTTGATAAACCGCAGGGACATGACGAATCTGTGACTGCCCCAGACTGGCCAAGACGGAAAACAGATGCTAACTGCTCTTTTCATATTATTAGCAAGTAGGGTTAAGTCACGATGGCTGACTTGTCATACAACAAATAACTGGTAAATTTTTTAATATTTTAGTGTTTTAATTAGTGTTTTGTGCTTTAGCTGTTAACAAGTTTGTATAGTAGAAAACTGTGGTTATACAAATGGTAATCAATACGGCACAAAAGCACTACACTTACTACACTTTTACTATAAAACCATAGTTAATTAGCATTAGCGTGTTAGCACATTGCTAAGCTAACAGCGCAATACTCCATAATCACAATTACCTTTTTTGGTTTTTTTTCAGTATTGAACAAAATATGAGAATTCATAGTCTACATTTTTCTCACTTTATCTGCCATCTTGTATTTATATTTTCACTGAGATTGTGAAAGTGCATTCTGGGATTGCCTTATCTGTGTAGAGTACATGCAGTGCTGACTTAGAATCAAATAAGGTATCTTAAAAGGCAACATAAGTTAAGCTAACAGCCTTCACACCAGCAGTGTGTCTGCAAAGAATGATTGACATGCTCAATGACCAATCAAATTAGATAAAAAGGCAATCAGCAAAGTGACTGGCAGCCAAAGAGAGAGATCATCCCATCTTGTTTCCCATAACCAACATCATCGTCACAATATTCATAATGATGAATCAATGCCAGTAAGTGATGCTTTATGTATCTATGCTTTTAGTAAGATTGCAAAGGAATGGGAAAAAATAACATTCAGACCTAAAAATACATCCAGCTACTGTCTCACAAGTTCAAATCATGACTCAGGCTCTTTAATAGAAAGACAAATAATCACTGCGTAATCTAGTTTATCATTATCATATTAAGCACCAAGCGTATGAATGTAGTATCATTTGAAATTGTGTGTTTCTAAGTGCTGTGCTGCCTAATGCAGCATTCACAGTGTGTCGTTATTGATGGGCTAATCCATTAGCACTATGAGGCCACAAAATATTGATCGTACAGCAGTGGGTCCCGTCCCACGTGCAAGTGTATGTGTGTCAGAGGTCAAAGCCACAAACCTATGTCATTGGAACATGCCTTATTTGTAAACCTTTTACCTAGAAAATAGCAGCCTGGGGCTTTGCCAAACTCACTTGCCTTACAGGGATTTTGACAGTAGGATAGAATATTAAAACGACCTACTACTACTTTTGCCAAAACGTGGAGAATACAACAGAGCACACTGCATGGAATACTGTATCCCAACATGCAAAGCGCTCAACAATATGATATTAAACTGAAGAGATACATCAGTGATTTTTGGCATCTGCCAAAAACAAATACTTTTTTTTTTTTACATAAAACTGAATTAAAATGGAGAATAAATGAAGATGCATCAATATTAAAATTTTGGCCAATAATGAACTTAAAATAATTTTCTACATTGTTTCTGAATAAAATATAAACTAAAAACTGAAATCAGTCACTGTAAATGCTACAAGTGAATTGAATAAAAAAGTATAAAATATGGATAAAATAGTATAAATAGTTTATAAATAGTATAAAAATTGATATTAATTTTGAGATGTTAAAAAAACTATATTTAATAGCATTATGAAATTAGTGTTTTTAAAGATTGTCTTCAAGTAATCGCTAGATGATGGCAAAGGTAATCTAAATGTAATGTAAGAAATGAGCATATACAATTAAATACTCAATCATCATTCATTTATCGATACCTGTAAATCTCTAATATCAATCGATAACCAATAAGGGATTGATAATATACTGTTCATCCTTTAAAAATGACTGTTTAAAGTTATAACAGAGCACACTGCACAACATACTGTATCCCACAATGCAATGCACTCAACAATAGCAACAATAACCCTGTTTTTACGCATATTTTGAAGTATCGCATCAGAAACGAGTGATGGAAATGCCTTATTAAAAAAAATCCAATAATTCGCTAAAAAAGTTTTTACGCTCACTTGAGGTGGTTTTTGACTTGTGCGAAAAATAGTTAATGCACATAATGGGACATGGAAATGCATTTGCCGAATAAATTCTGACGTAAGAAACATTAAACCCACGTAACTAATCAGCTGTTTCCGCTAAATTGTGTCTTTCCGTTTTTTTATTTACTGTTGGTTACTAGGTTACCATTCACTCAAAGAACTTGACGGAAATGCACCTAATTCACATTTGTTTGTTTGTTTTTTCTTTTTTGCGAACTTTAAAAAGATTTGCTTCACATTTGGATGGAAACCCAGCTGCAGAAATAGAAGTCATTACAGCAGTCATTTAGTAGACATTTTGACACAAAATTGAATTAACATTTATAATAACTGGAGATACGCAGGTATTCAAACGGCCATTAACGATATACCTATAATTATTATCATATTAAATTACTAAATTCTTAAAATACTGAAATTCTTTATTTTGAGTTTGTTTGTTTTATTTAATAGATAGATAGATAGATAGATAGATAGATAGATAGATAGATAGATAGATAGATAGATTCTGAACATTCTACAATTCTTCAAGTGACCTTTGACCTGTCACAGACCCGCCCTCATTTTCAGATAAGGCCATGTGAATCTTCCCTGGGCAATGTTTCGTCACTAACTGTGACGCTGCAGAGCTCACAGAGAGAAAAAGCTCAACTTCCAGCACTGTGGACAGATGGACAGAGCCAGACCCCCCACCGTACTGCACGGTCCCATTCCTCCAGCCAACAGTCCTGACCCAATAAGAGAAAAACACAAACACAACACACTTCCCACCTTCCAACCAAACAAACCTCAAGGATCGACCACAAAACAACAGAACAATGTCTTCTGTGCCCTAAATTAGAGGAGCGGTGAGATTCTGTGAGCCGTTGCTGCTGGAAAAATGGCCTATTACCAGGCAGAGGGATCTTTTGTCCAGGCAGCACACACGCAGCATTGATTGTACTCGCTGTTTTAACCAGCGAGGTGGCTGATGTCTGAGCCGGGTGGCACACTTCTCTGCTCGATCAGCCTCTCTCGCTCTCATAGACACGAGCAGGCATGTCGTTCCCAGGTGCCCTTCCCCCCATCTCTGCCTGGCCATTCCCGAAGCATACGTTTCCTTCTCTCTGCTCCACACACTTGTCATTTTACATACTGATGTGGAGATGAACGTGTTCCTGAAATCATATACCTGAGAACTGCAAACACATGTGTGCACAGCTGATCAAACATCACACATCAATCACGCAGGATGAACAGAGCAACACACACTAGGTACAGGAGAAAACACCCTGTATTATGAACAGTACAGAGTGTTAAAGTTTATTCTGAAGGAAGGATTTCTTCTTTTATTAGGCATCATTAACCCTTCATTAACTAATTAATTAGAATTAATTCCAAAGGAATTTTATTGCTCAGAGGTTTCCTTAGCTGTCATAGCTGGAAATTGCCCAATATATTTAATCAATCAATAAAATAAAATCTGGTTCTTTAAGTTTTTATTTTTAACACTATAGAATTAAACCACTCCTTTGTTCCCAAAGATATTATTTTTTATTTATTTATTTGTATTGTACATCACGTGAACTTTATGATTTTGTATGCAAAATTTTTCATTCATGAAAAAAATAGGCTAGTTAAATCTTTAAAACTGTCTTAAACTCACTAATTTCATCCCTCTGACTTATAAAAAAAAAAAAATAATAAATAAAAATAAGATTTTTACTGCTTTATGAGTAAAATAAAATAAAATAAAAAAGAAGACGACGACTTTTTTTGCCCATATAGGCTAATTAAAGTCAACTGGGGTTCAAAAATGGATCTTGAACCACACTGACTTTCATGCATGGACAAAAAAAATAAAATACAACTATTTTACAAAATATTTTCTTTTGCGTTCCACAGAATAATAAAAGTCAGGATTGGAATGACATGAAGGTAAATTACTGTATTTTAATTTTTGGAAGAAAACCCTTTAAGTATAAATTTAGTCTCAGATGTTTCTTATAAAATGCCTTAGGAGACATAAAAAAATGAGGCAATCGTTGGCATACAGTAAGAGCAGGGTTGTCATTACATGGGGCCTGGGACAAAATTTTATGGGTGGGCTCCTCCAACCTCCACCAGGCCAAATGAGCAGGACCGTGGTGGGCCCCCCTCATTGCGTTCCCATCCGATTCATACAGAGCTATGAAATGAATGTGGACAGTACTGTACAGCCCAGATCATTTGGTCTTGGAAGTATTTGATGAGAAATTCTTTAGTTAAAGGGACAGTTCACCTGAAAAATGACAATTCAACACCCTGATAACTTTGCAAACCTGTATGACCTTCTTGGACACAAAAGAAGATATTTAAAAAAATGTTGGTTACCAAATAGCTTTGGTTCACTTAGACAAGAACACTAGGACATGTCTCAAACTATCTTATGTTCTACAAAAGAAAGTCAGTCATACAGGTTTGGAACAACATGAGGTTGGGCAAACAATGACAGAATTTTCAGTTTTGAGTCAACTATCCCTTTAATACCATAATCTCAGACTTCTGATTGCAGACTTTGGTGTCTTGGCAAGACAGTTGAGACACTGAGCTCTCCTCTGCAACTCCAGAGGACACACATGTGAGATTTTCTCACAATGAAAGTCTATTAGGATGACAAACAACAGCACTGCTTGTAATTGACATAAATGCGCACACTTTAGGGATGAGTTGTGTATTTCTAAACAGCTTGAACTTGTTTTAGACAGATATGCAAATTTCACATCAAAGTTTGAGACGTGTAACGCAAAAAAACACCGAGTTACAGACATTGAAACAAAATGTGTCACAGCGGTCTCCCCTATATATCCCGACACGCACGCACCGTGTATGAGGGGCGCAGTGGGTCGGGGATGCCTAGAGTGGGTGTGTGTGATGTATTGCATTGCTCAAGCAACTGCAATCCCTCTGTCCGTATTGATATAAACAGCACGGAAACGGTGGACTCCCGGAAAGCCCTTTCATTTCGGACACACATACATAAACTTGTCCGCTACGTTCTGTTTTCATACCTGAGTAACCCAGGCAGAGGTATGGAGCCGGAGCCAGAGCCCAGCAATCCTTTCTTCCCACTCAACAGCTTCTCCACCAGCCCCACATTCCCGGTCCGCGCCGCCTCCAGCAGCTCCTGCTCCTTCCCCATCCCGGACACAAGTTTAATCCACGAGAACAAAAACAATCCGGACTGAACGGCGAGGTTTGCTTTTAGGATCTCTGCGGCATGTTACTGACAAACAGACGCTCCGCCGCGTGCTGCTGTATGAATAAAGCCGCTAGTCCATACCGGAGCTCAATGATGGAATGATGCACCGGGTATTTACTGTAACACGGTCCCGGAGCAGCTGTGCTGAACGGGAGGATGATGGTCCTCCAGACCGGCCGGTTGCCTGGAGACGCCGGTTAAATCACACTCACCAGCCGCTCTCCCGTGCGCTCTCGGTCACCATACACACGCTGTTCTCCGCGCGCTCTTTCTCTCTCTCTCTCTCTCTCTCTCTCTCTCTCTGTGCGTGTGAGTGTGTGCCGTTGTACTGACAGGAGGGCGGCCCAGCATCAGTGTTTCTCTCGTTCTGTTCCTATATGGCAGTCTTCCGTTACGAGAGGAGAGAGCTGCTCCGGCTGGGCGTGGAGTCACGGATACCGAACACTGTTACTGTAACCTTGTTTTGATTTCATTGGCGCACGAGGAGAAGATATCATATCATTATTTTAAGACACGTTTACACCCTACTGTGGTGGAGAGATGGTAATGTGGTACTCAATGATTTCCATACCATATAGAAATTATTGTAAAAAACATATCATGGTACAAGTTTCAGGGTAATTCATTCGGTAGGCCTATTTATTTGTTTGTTTGTTTTGCAAGAATATTATTTTAGAGTATCAATAATTAATAATATTAATATTGATGATGAATCAGAAAGTGAGCTTCAACATGTTTAATGGCCAAGATAAAGCCAATATTCCCATTTTCCAGAATGCAAGGGGAAATGCGAGGGGAAATAATTGCTGGATTTAACAACAAACACAGAACATTCCACTAACCTTAGTATTTGATTCCTGCTTGGTTGTTTTAAATTGGGTATCAAATTTCTAGAAACATTCTTTTTGGTGGGAACCTAGAATATTCTGGGGGGATGTTAGCTGGAATATTATTAAGAACTGTGGGTCATATAAACAGTTTATTTTGAAGATTAGGCTACAAAACCCAGAGAATGTTACCCTAACATTATTGGGAACTAAATAATAATATCCTAGTTTATTTTAGGTTTTATTTTTACAACCGTACAATAATATTCTGAGAACTAAAATTTGGGTCATACATTTAGAATATTCAGTTTTATTATTTTACCCATTAACCTGAACAAGGACGGCATCATCCAGGATTTTACCTGATTTTACAAACATTACAAGATGTGTCATGTCAGTTCATTGTGCTTTTGTCTATTGTCAAGGACAGGAATGGGGATTAATTATTTCACAGAATTAAATGCAGCATAATAAATACAGAATAAGCTCATAACAAGCATAAATGAATATTCTAAAATCTGTGGAGCATGATGTGCATGTAAACAGTCACTGACTGCATTTACATGCACAAGAATATTCCTAGATTATTCTTGTCATATTCTTATTTCTTGTCATGTTTACATTAACCAGATTTCAGTTTCACTAAACACAGTGACAAGCTTTAATAAATAAAAAAACAGGGGCCTGTACCATGATGGTGGCTGAACAAACTCAGGGTTGACAAAACCAAACCAGTCCAATCCGGCTTTGTTGTTACCATGAAGCTGATCATCAACTTTCTCTGTCAACTCAGGCTTGATCTTGAGTTAATGGAGTGCGTGCACATGAAAGTGTGACATCAGTATTGAGCAGCCAATCACATGCCTTGAAACTGTGATTCACTTCTTGTGAGAGAGTCAGTGCGATTCACTACCAAAGATTAAAAGATTGAACAACATGAAGAATTTAAACACATTTACAAGATGAAACGATCTATCCATGGAAGAGGAAAATTTAAAGAAAACATCTTACCATATGAGTGCAAGTAAAAGTAACGTTAGTTTATAGAGTTGATCATATAGGTATAAAAACACTTAAAAATCTAAACTCATATGTAATTATGTTTAAAGCTATTGATTCTAAAAACGTATTTACATTACATATTATCCATATGTTTATATTAATTTAAAATAAAAGCTTAATAATTACTATTAAACTAAGCTGGTTTGTGTAATGGATTAAGGGTATAATAATTATTATATTAAAAATGTTTTACTATGTAGCGTCCTTTAATTTGGAGAAAGAGAAACTGGAGGAGTGGCTTTATTACCTCAGAGATATGTCACTTTGCTTGAAGCTGATTGGTCAAATTTTGGTTTGAGATCTCTAAACCAGAACATAACCTGCCCCGGAGCAGGTTAGCTGTGGAGTGTAAGTTGCTATGGCGATAAACACTGCTAAAAGCCAAACCACTTTCACGGTACCTAAAACCCAAAGTTGGCGCAAACTGAACTGAAACTTACCTGGCTAGCCAGCTAAACCGGCTTCATGGCACAGGCCCCTGTTCCCTTAATTTGGTAATCATTCAGTATCATCAAAACTCATGAAATCACAGTCTCATTCCATAATTTACATGGAACCACCACTGTACTTTTTTCTAAGAGATCATATTTTTCTGTGCTATAATTTTGAAATACTGAATGAACACAGATTAAAGATTTTCTCAGGTTTTGTTTACAACTTCACTAACAACTCCACAGCATTACTTCCTGTGCCATTCAGCTGTGAAGTCTTGAAGAGAGGAAAAAAACAGTGCTAAAGACTGGAGGAGGAACACAAGAAATGAAAGAGATGATCTGGTGTGTGTGTGTGTGTGTGTGTGTGTGTGTGAGAGAGAGAGAGGCAGCTGCAGACCCACTGGGTGTTGGACAGAGTCACTAGATTTCAGCTTTGCCAAGAAACAGAAACAACCGGATCTTATGAGGCAGTTGTGTGCAAGCTCTCTGCATTACTCACACAAAAACAAGCGGGTGTTCAGTGTCTATTTAGTTTCTAACTCCAGGAATAAACTCCTCCATAGAGCAGCAAACAGAGCAGTATTCATCTGCCTTAATAGGCAATACATAGAGTGGGAGCACACTCACACACTTGTGGGCCTGACTTTACAATTCATGAGAGTACCACATGAGATTGAGGTTGTACGGAGGTGAAGCCAAAGCAAACAGAGATTACACAGACTGAGACCTTTTTTTGAAAACCCAGGGGAAAAGTGACCTTTTAAGTAGCACCTAGCAAAAGTGATTCATCCCCCCAAAAGTCAAAAGTTGATGTAGAAAATATGTCAAAACATCATGGAAGTAAAAGCATGATACACTGGACCAAGTGTTATTTTGGATTATGGAGTGATATTTAGGCCAGAAGCAACAACTTGAAGTTAAAATGCCTTATTGATGGATTTGTTTCTTACAAATATGCAGGCTTTCATGTCACAAGACATGTGGATTACTTGTGGATTTTTGCGATGTTTTTAGCTAATTGGACTCTCATTCTGATGGCACCCATTCACTGCAGAGAATCCATTGGTGAGCAACTGATGCAATGCTACATTTCTCCAAATCTGTTCCCATGAAGAAACAAAATCCCTAAATCTTGGATGACCCAAGTTTGAGTAAATAAATTTGAGCAAATTTTAATTTGGGGATGAACAGAAACTACAGAAACAGTTGCTGGTCCCCACTGACTTCCATTTTTATTTCCATACTGTGGGAGTCAATGGGAACCATCAAATATTTGGTTACCCACATTTTTTAAAAATATCTTCATTTATGTTTAACAGAACCAAGGAACTCAGTTTTCTTCAGTATTATGACATACGTCAGAGTGAAACAGATAATGAGAAAGGGAAAAGCCTGTTGTTTCATAGGAAGATCAAGTTATGATATTTAGAAAATAAAAAATAAATAAAATTCATGCCAACTTCATGGCTAGGTAAGCATTGATTAAGAGCATATTTTTCAGCCCAACAGGATCTGACACATATGGATCATCATTTAATAACAAGTTTGTTTAACAAAAAAAAAAGAGCAGAGCTTATACTCATAATAAAACCTTTTAGATTTTATTTCCTCATTTTATTTCAGATGTCTCAGTATTTCAGCAGCTTTTGATGGACACAAGGAATAACAATTTCACAAGTTTGCTTGAATGAGCATCATTGTTCATCATTTGTGCTAAAGAGGTGGGCCTCTATCTATAATGGGCATGTCTATAACATATTGAGGCGGGGCTAATGTGGCATAGGGGTGTGGCCTGGTACTACATAAGAAAAGTTCTTGTTTCCTACAATCAGATGTTTGTCATCCAACTCTCCATGTTCAAGTCATAACATCTGAAAAATGTTCTCCAGATGGAAGCTTGTGTTGTGAAGAGCATTAAAACATTCATTTAGAGAACAAAATGTAAGGGAAAAATCAAGCAGGACCTCTGGGGAAGGTGTGCAGTCACAGGCACTTGTAGAGGCCGCTGTAGAGAGAAAAACCAAGCCGCAAGAAAACAAAGGGAGGAGAGAGAGTGAAGCAAAACAAAGAAAACATTTAAATATTTTTTCCATCATGTTTCATCATAAAACAGGCCTTTCTCTTTTAAAGCATAAATAAGAAAAGCCAAAAACAAAAATGAACTAATAAAAACCCTTAGATTTCATTCATCAGTTGAGTGGTTTTCACCCAACATCCATCCATCTGTTTTTTTGTTTTGTTTTTTGTGTGCAGAAATGCTGGTAATTAGATCAACAATGTAACAAAGCATCAGTTAAACATTCCATGTTCAGACTGAATGGTATTTTAACAGAAACAACCCCTGCAAATCAATAATTAATCTCCTATTTTGACTGTTGCAGTGCAAACATTCACATAAAAAGACAAACATGGAATGACAACGTGTTTAGTTGCAAATGAACTAATATCAAAGTGTCGCACTGCAAAACACAAAATCTGTCCACATAGTAAGAGAAATCAAGTCGTGCAATGCAAATCCTGTAGTGTGTTCGTGAACATAAACACATTCCCATTTTGAGACGCTAACATAATGAAGGTAAATTTTGACTACACCAATTCAATCGCACTTATTAACAAAACATTCTTGTGTATCACAATTACTATACATAATCACAAATTTATTAATCACTCATTTTTTTTTCTAGTTATTGTTAAACAAAAGAGTTTGAAACAGTGCAAATTAATTTTTTAAGACATTCCTCCAAAGATATGACATTCAACATCACACACCCTGACACTAAGTGTGTAAGACTGTCCTGGGGTTAAAGGTCGAGGGTGGAATGTGCTCCTACACTGCATACGAATGATTAGAGAGAGAGAGAGATAGTGAGAGAGAATGTAAGTTTATCACCCCTTTACACTTTCCCATGATAATTTAAAGGGGTGCTCGCTGACACAAATAAATGAAGTGAAAGAAATAATAAAAACAGGAAGAGAGCAACAAAACATTTGTGAAATTCCACAGGCTATCTGAAGAGTCTTTTCACTTGATTTTTTCTGATGCTAAAGCTTTGTGTGCATACTATAGTAAAGAACACTGTTCTTTAAGAGCAGATGCCACTGATTGCAAAATCTGGATCCCGAGGTGAGATCACCGTCACGGCACACATACCATCCTCTTCTCGGCTGCAGAGTTGGGATTTTTTTATGCTGCCGGGCCCCTCCAAGCACTCTGCTGCCCCCCTGTGGCAGGTGTCCGTCCTGTATGCACACACACATGCATTGCCACTAGCTGTTGCTGCCCCCGCTGGTGAGTTTGAGGGTCTTCATTTGATGCTGGAGAGAGTCTTTCTCCATCTGGGCTTCCGCTAGCGCCATCTTGGCTTTGGAGAGCTCCAGTTTCAAGCATTCATTCTCCTCCACGAGCAGCTGTGTGGACGGAAAAGATCATTAGCTTGGCACACATCCTGTTTATTGTTTATTAGCCTAGATGCTTTGCTTGAAATATAATTGTCATTGTATAATTGATGTTAAAGGGGTCATATGTTTTTATAACTTTACATTTTCCCCGAGGTCCACTTACAAATATTAGTCAAGCTTTTTGCACCAACAACTTCATAATAATGGTTTAGTTATGACCATTTTCTATACACTGTCTTTGGCCCTCAGAATAGGGGGTTATCCAAGCTTTAATGGCAAGGAAAGCCCCTTATACAAGCATTGTGTAGTCAATGCTTATGTAAGCGGCCACATTTTTTGAGGTTATAGTACATTAAAGTATGATCATGTGACCTTTTAGGTACTCCAGGTGACCTGTATATGCGAATAAAACGTTTCCATTAGTTTTGCAAAATATTCCTTTATCGAATTGCCTGAAAATTCGGTAAAAACGTTTTTGCGATATATATGGGAATTTTTTTGTGAAATTGACATGTTTCCATTGGGTGTATTTTCAATTTGCAATTTCAATTTTCACAATTGGATGGGTAATGGAAACGTGGCTATTGATGTGTAACTGCACGTAAGTGTTATAGGTTTCTGGCATCAGATATTTTTTGGATTGGGGAAGTTTGGAGTTTTAGTACAGTATGTTTTCACAGCACATAAAATAGTTTTCATAGAAAATAGAAAACTGTATTTTTCATAACAATGATCCCTTTAAAGGGGTCATATAACATTGCTAAAAAGAACATTATTTTGTGTATATGGTGTAATGCAATGTGTTTATGTGGTTTAAGGTAAAAACCATTATTTTCCAACATACTGTACATTATTATTGCTCCTCTATGCTCGGCCTTTCTGAAATGCATCGATTTTTACAAAGCTCATCGTTCTGAGAAGCGAGGTGTGCTCTGATTGGCCAGCTATCCAGTGCGTTGTGATTGGCCAAATACATCAAGGGTGTGACGGAAATATAACGCCCCGCACTGTATTGTGATGCCGTGTCCCGGCGCGACGAGTCATAAACAATAAAACCCATTATAAACAAGGCATTTGTTGCATCCAGTGGGGACATAATTACTGATTATAATGACTTATACTGTCTTTTTACGTGCTATGTAAACATTACCATGTCTGCATTTGTGATCGGAGAAACGACAAACAACAAGCTCAAAACAAGCTCTACACAGCTCAAAACTCGCGTTTGAATCGTCAGTGGCAAATTCTTTAAATAAGAAAACGTACTTACAGGCTGTGAGTCAGAAGCACCAGACTGTCCTTGCAAAGTTGGAATTGCCCCACTTTACAGAAACAGTCTTTGAGCATAGCTGGCAGGCTACTCCCAGGTTCAGGAAATAGTCCTCTGTAAAATGCGCTGCACACACTCTAATATTTGGGTTGAACTGTTCTGGAACAGTGTTGTAAATACAACTTAACCACTGATTTGTAGTTGTGTCCTCTTTTGGAAGCCCAAACAAAGTACTTTCGCTTTCACAACGAAACATACAGCGTCTACAGGACATGGCGCCAGCGGCAGCAACAATACTACAGCGAGAATAAAAATCACGCCCTCTTTCTTTGCGTATACATTTGGGCGGTGTTATGCAAATCTTCCCACACAGTGTCGTAGACATGTAGGGGCGTGTTTAAATGAATCGTTTTAGGAGGGCGTGGACAAGTCTTAACTTTTATATCGAATATCTCTTTGGGTTTGAGACTTTAGTCTTTGCAAATTTAGGGATCTTATCTATGCATTAACAGCTTGTAACACTCCAAAGAGAAAGGAAAACTTGAAATCGCATCATATGACCCCTTTAAAATTTAAATCAAGTCACAAACAGCAATCTTGTATCACCGTTAAAGGCTTACAAACATACATGGGTATTTAGATCGCAAACTGAAATGTTCACATAAAGCTGCAATTTTACAGCATTATGTGGACGTACCCTGTGATGCATTACATCATGCAAAAATCATTTACATATCGCAATTTTTCCTTGTGTACCTGTTCTCTACTTGAGGGGGTGGGGCTTGTGGGTGACAGAGGTGCAGTCTGAGTGGCTTTCGGCTCACTGGCCACACCTACAGGAACTTCAGGGACAGAACTGAGCCTGCTGTCATTCACAGGCCCCGCCTTCTGAAGCTTTGAGTCCGCAGAACGCTCAGCTGTCCGAGAGGAGAGAGGGGGAGGGATGCGTTTAGTACGTGCATTCCTGAGGTTCAATCCTATTTCAAAATAATTCAAAATGGAGGCAAACTTCAAAGTAAAAGAGAGAGTGCATGCATGTGCCAGAGGGAGGGGAAATTATGCTATGAGGAACAATTATAGTTTAGGAGAGGAGGAGGTAACAGCAAAAGAAAAATAGGAAGTAAGGGACATGAATAACCTCCTCCGATGCTGAATGAGCCGTCATCTTGGCGATGAATAAGAAGATTATGAATATGCACGGCGATGGGCGTGGCCTCGGGCTCTGACGCATTGTCACGGGGACCATCATCCTGATTTAAACACATATACATGTATTAGTATATACAAACGTGAGCTGTCTTGCTATCTACTATGGTTTTTCATTGAAATCAGTGCATTCTGGGATTGCAGCTCACTAGGTTTTGGAACAGAGGAGCTGTGTACAATCACGCATAGTATGTACCAAAACATTGCTACTGGTGATAACCATGATTTAAAAAAAATGAACTATCCATATCATGTTAATACTACATACACAGGTATCAGAAATATCCCAGCACCAGAAGCTACTGCTGTCACACAAAATCTTGTCAAGGACATGACAGATGAAAGCGAGGCCCACATCCAAAAGACTCTCATCTTAAATGTGATTCATTGGCCAAAAAAGAAAAAACCCAGTGATAGTCTATAATTCTTATAAAATCTGATATTGTGATAGCCTTAATGTCCTGTGACTAAATGTACCTTCAGATTGACGTGTGTATCTTTGATGGTGATCTCCATGGGGAGAACCTGGGAGGCGGAGTCATCCTCCAGGAAGAAAGCGAGGTTTCGCAGCGATGTCATGAGGAAGTCGGCACTGAAGGCCTGTAGGTGGCACTGCAGGAAGCCGTTCTGTTCGGCCAGGGGAGAGTGAACCGCAGCTCCCGGGCCACTTATAAGCCTCACCTGCACCTCTGGATTTAATAACACTGTGCTGGGGTCCGACCCTGACCCAGAGCCTGGAAGAGAGAGATTGATAAATATCAGAAATCAAGTAATGTGCTAATATTTTCCGTAACAGACTTGTGTCATAAATGTTCTTAGTTTGGATCCATGAAATGCTTTGTTCACACTGACAGATGTGTTCTTCAAATGAGATGCACTGTAATTATGATTTCTGAGTACATGACCAAGTATTAAACTCAGAATTGTAGGTGATACACAAGCTGCTAATGTCATAAAGGGCGTGTATACTTGTCTACTAGTTACAAGGCTACTTGCCATAAACTGTAAGTCAATAACTAGACAAAATATTGATTTTACTGAGTTTAAATATTTTATTAGTTCACTAAACGCCAAGCTTCAATGAAGAAAAACGGTTCCTAGCAAGTGGCTTTAAGGCAAGACGAATGAACTAGTTCAAACAAAATCAACATTTAAATGAGAACGCAGTCATGCCACTTATTACATGGCTTTTCACCACATAAACAATTAAGCGGATTTGAGATAAAACTGTTTAAAAAAAAACTTATCCATACCTGTTTATTATCTAATAATCAATTGCAATGTAAAAAATTATCACCCTGGCAAGAACAACACTGAAATAATAATACAGTAGTGTTACTACTAAAGTCCTCCTATTTTATTTTCAATACAATCAATAACTATAACTGAGATGAAAGATGGTATCAGCTGCGTTTGGCTAAAATGAGAGGATGAGTCCATTGTGTGATACAACAGACATGAAAGAAGTGCTGGCTTCAGATAGGAGTGGTCTGTTATACAGCGTTTCTAATGACAACAGTCTTAATCAGGGAATAACAGACTTCAGAATACTGCGATTGACCAATCAGAAGCAAATATTTCAGACAGTCTCATAATAATGAATGCCAAACTCAAAGATACAAGCTTATCAACTGCACTTGAAGGCAGCAAGAAATTTTATGTCGATAGTAATTGTTCCTGCTGCTGGATAGCCTAATGTATCACTGATTATTTACATGCCATTAAACTTTTTCATCCATAGTTCCTGTTGCTCTCATTGATATTGAATCATTCCAACTGCATATCACTGTCAATGTGAACACCCCTTTATATTTCAGCATAGATGCCATTATACAAAATACACACGATAATAATGAAGATCCCCATGATGAAAACACCAACTACTCCATGTTACTCCACATTTCTCCATGCAACGCAATAAGTCTTGGAACTACGAGGACACATGAATGTGTACACAGTCATGCAGGAAACCAATGGATCACTAATGAGTGGAATCGAGGGCCCTCTGCACAGGCTGTGGAACCAGACGGCAAAGCAGGACACGGGAGACAGCCACCGGTCTAAAAATAGACAAATCCAAAACATTGAAACCCTGCATTTAAATTATGCATTGAATCCAAAATGTCAGCGCAACAATGCCTGCAGTAATGAATAGAAATCTCATTGAAATTCATTGAAATTTCCTACGGCAGAGGGCAGAAAGGAGACATCAAATGATATCGGAGCTGTGCAGTTCAGCGGTCCCAGAGGGTCTCGTGGCAGAGGAGTCCACGGTATCTACTATACTTCACTGGCTGCCCTACATGTTCTTGCTTTCGAGAAGCGTCAGCTCTGAAACCGAGACTGCATTAACATCCTCACCTCCTCTGCCCAGAAAAGAGAGAAAAACACCTAACGCAGATGCTCATTCAGCAGAACTGTTAAATAAGAGATATAACAGAGTAGAGAAATGGGGAGACAGAATAGGCAACCAAGATGGCTCCTTACAAAAGTACTGTGGCATTGCATTGATAAGATGATTGTAGCAGATGGTACTAACATATATACTGATGATAATCATATTTATATGCGGTGGTATTTTATTTGCAGTATTCCAAAGCACTTCAAGAACACTATGGTACATGTCCAAAAACATGGTATATGTCTAAAAAAACGTAGTACCTTGTGCTTTTGTAAATCTTAAGAGTTTAATACAAATTCTCTGCATAAAGAACTTGACTTTTTGAATATTTTTTGAATAAAAGTTTTTATTTTTTTTTATAAATACGAAAATTTACCAACCTATGAATATTTATAATGTCCATTTGAATAATATTGGTATTTGCTACTTTATAATTTAATTATAATAGAATAGAAGTGATATGACTCAATTATAATCAATTAATTTTAATTCATTCTCTTTAATACATGACAAACAACTTCTTATGTAGTGCATGTACGTTATAATTGAAATATTGCAGAAAAAGATAAGGGTGGCTCTAGACTTTTGTCCATTCAACGATTTGTCAGTCTTTTGTCATGCACATTCACAAGAGTATCACAACTTTCAAAATTAGTATTCTCGTAGCTTCATAACATTTCGGTTGAACCACTGATGTCACATGGACTACTTTATCAACGTCTTTACTACCTTTCTCTTGAACGTGTCAGTTGTGTTGCTGTCTATACAGGGTCAGAAAGCTCTCGGATTTCATCAAAAATATCTTAATTTGTGTTCCGAAGGTGAACGAAGGTCATACGGTTTGGAATGACACGAGGGCGAGTAATCAATGACTCAATGAATTTTCATTTTTGGGTTAACTATCGCACTTCACACGTTCAACATCCTGTGTGAATATGATGGAGTTAGAAAGGCTCAGACCCCATTACAAGGAGAAGAAGCGATCCGATCACTGGTATTCCTGTCATACCTGACTGAACTTGATTAATCCTTGAACAGTTGTGAATAAAACAAGCAAACGCAGCACTTTCTCTCCCTAGCAAAGATACTGAAGAAAAGCAAAAATACTGCAGGAGGAAAAAGTGAATAAGTGAGAATAACTGAAAATAGAGAACATGGGAGCAGATACAGAGAAACAGACTGAAAAACAGAGGCAAGCAGAATCAGTCAAGAGAAACTGAGCAGAGAAAAGCCTAGAGATTAATCCTTGGAGAGGAAAGAGGCAGTGCTCTGAAACAGCCCAGATAGATGAGAGTCTGTATGTGTGTGTTTATGTGTGTACAAAGTCTCCTGAACCAGCAGTTCTGCCACTGCAGAACCCAGTGGCCTGTGACAGTAGAGAAACGACAAAACAATACCAAAGCAGCTATAGGAGAGAGAGAGAAAGAGAGGAGGAGGAGGAAAGCAAAGACCAGGGACCAGTGAACAAGAAAAATGCTTCATTACAATTCACATAACAGCACACACAACCCTACCATACTGCTTCAAAAACTCTTATTTACATACTCGTCCACCAACTGACTAAATGTTTTCAGCCAAGGTGCTTTAAAGAGGTTCATATCAGAAGCACACATTTTTAGAGAGGACTGTAGTGCGTTGAAAGCGTGTTGTGCTTTTGCATAGTGTTAGACTGTCAAACAGACAGTCAAACAAACTCTTTCCAATAAGCTGTTTCTCTAAAACATTGCTTCTAAAAGCAGTGAAGTTAAATTTTACATGTTGATATTAAAAAAGCTTAAGCTTAATATTAGAAGATAAACATCTAAATTAAGCACTGTTACTATAAGCCATCAATGCACTGGCTGTGTAACAAATACAGCATTATCAATAATACGTAGGAGAATTATTGTTGGACTGAATCAAGTTAGTTAACACTAATACCCCCGGTTTCACAGACAAGGCTTAAACCAAATCCCAGACTAAAATCTAAGTCTGAGCTGTTTCAACTAAAAGAAACTTGCTCGGACTTATCTTAAAATATATCAGTGACTATGTTGTCTCAAAATGTACACCAGTAATGTTTTTCTAAGGTACGTTTACTTAAATGTCCTATGGCTATGAACTATGGCCTAATCCTGTGAAACCAGGCCATAATGTTCACATTATTAGAAATAATCAATAAGACTAATTTTTGTGAGGATTATGATAGTTTCTATCTATGATAGATGATTTAGCTATTAGGCTATTAGCATCTTTCTCTACTGACAAACACAATATATCAAAAATATATCAGTATGCTACCATTCAAAAGTTTAAGGTCAGTAATTTTAATTGATTTTATTTTTATTTTTGTATTTTTTGAAAGCAATTAATAATTTTATTCAGAAAGTGTGCATAAAATTGATCAAAAGTGACAGTAAAAACACTTACAATGTTAAAAAGTGTAAATGTACAATTAAAGGCTGTAAAAAAAATGTATCATGGTTTTCACAAAAATATTAAGCAGCACAACTGTTTTCAACACTGATAATAATAAAACAAATCTTCCTCGAACACCAAATCAGCATATTAGAAAGATTTCTGATTACTGGAGTAATGGCTGCTGAAAATTTAGCTTTGTCTTTCACAGGAATAACTGTAAAATATATATAAAAAAAGAAAGAAAGAATAGAAAGCAGTCATTTTAAATTGTAATATTTCAAAATATTACTATTTTACTGTATATTTTTGATTGTAAATGCAGCTGAGCAGGTGTGCATAGACTTATTTAAAAAACAAAACAAAACAAAAAAAACATACAGAACCCAAACTTTTGAACAGTAGTGTTCTCGCTAAACACAAAAATGCTGAAAGAGTGATCACACAACTCAGACTCATGCAAACTCACAGACAGCATCTACACTCACAAACATGCGCACACACACACTATGCAAACATATGAAGATACACACTTAAAGTACCTTCACCACTTTGAGCGACTGATGCTGTAGACACTAAACCTGAAGAAACGCAAACAGCAAGTATTTATCAGGTGTAACAGCAACACTTGCACACGCACACAAACACAGGTGTCAATCAGTCTTACCCAGGCTGCGGTTGCTAAGATACTGCCGCAAACTGACGTTGCCGAGCTGGTTGGGTCGGATCCGTCCTACCTCCAGAGCAACTGCTGTATCATCACCCTTCAGATCCAGAGAACAGCAGACTGAGTGAATCTTCAAAACCAGCACCGACACCTGCAAATGCATGTAATACAGATATTTTATAAATAGATACTAACAGATGCATCAAGAGAAAAAGTTAACGTTCTGCAACCAAGTTGAGCATGATATAAAAAGAGGAATGAAAGAATAAAGAAAAAGGTTTATTACAAGGTCTTTCGTGGGTTCATCTATGCTCTGTGAGGCAGCGCTGATGGCGTCAGGTGACTGGGCCTCATCTGCCTCCTGAGCGAGAGTCACACTAGTCCCTTCTGTGGAAATCTGTTCATTTAGAACCTCCTTAAAACCAGAGATTGATACGTCATCTGTAACAAAAAAACATTTGCGTATTATTTGGTAAGAACAACAGAGTGCAACAGCATATCCAGAGCCATACTGAGTAGCATAGCCCACCACATTTGGACCCGATGTTTAGCCTGTGCTAAATGGTAAATCTGAATGAATTTCTGGTTATCAAGAAATTTTCAGCATTGCTCCATCAAAGGAACAAAAATAGCACAAAAACATAGATGTTACAAAACTGCCCCCTTGTGGTCACAAACCTAATACAGCGCTTGTATAAAAGAAAACCCACAAGTAGAATATGATGTTCAGGAATGCATGTACCTCTCTCCAGCAGGCTGTAGCTGTCACAATCCTCTAGTGAGTAACTGTCCATGGAGAGGTCATCCAGAGACTGCAGCGAAGGGCTTTTCTTCATGTTCTTATAGGACACTGAGAAACTCGACTGCGACTTGCCCTGCATCAAACGACCACTGCAGAGTACACGCACAAAAAGTAGCAAACAGTGAGTATGAGAGTGGATGAGCATGTCAGTACCAACATAAACGATACTAAGAAGGAAAAAAACAACGGCAAAACATTTTTGGCAAAATCAAAACACCAGTCAGAGACAGTCGGCAAACTCTGCGCACGTCCACAGTCCTACACATAACACAACGAAGGACAAGCTAGTGTGAAATGATCACAATCACAATACCACAGTTTTCTTCACAAACATTCACACATACACAGATGGGCACAGAGTCCTAAGGAGGGTGTCTTACATGTTGGACATGGAATATAAGGAGGTAGACCTGCTGTGCGTGGAAGTTAAGAGGTCAGAGACCACTGATAAACTGCCTTTCCTTCGAAAGAGAGAAATTGAACAAACACACACACTCAGAGGTCACATTCAGAGCAAGGAAGTAGTTGTGCATTGGATTTTACTCCCATATACACACACACACGCATACTCTCATAACATTCAATGCAATTATTTCTGCATCAATCCCATCTACATTCAGTTGTAACATTTTCTCTTCTACACCCATTGGTGAAAAGTGCACCGCTTTGTGCCTCACAGGCTGATGAGGCCCTAATATTAACCTCATTGAAAACTGATAAGCCCATCAGGCCCAAAACAGGGCACCTAGCATACAGTATATATTACATTTACTTCAGCATGGGCCCTGTCCCACTTGATGTGGACTTGCAGTCTTGTGGCCTTCATATTTGGATTTTGTGGATGTAATGTCTAGATCAGGGGTATAAAACCCTTGTTCTCAGGTTACACGCTCCTGTAGAGCTTAGCTTCAACCTTAAAGGGATAATTCATCCAAAAATTAAAATTCTGTCATTACTTATTCATCCTCATGTACCCGTAAGACCTTCATTCATCTTTGGAACACAAATTAAGATATTTTTGATTAAATCCGAGAGCTTTCTGACCCTGCAAAGACAGCGATGCAACTGACATGTTCAAGGCCCAGAAAGGTAGTAAGGACATCGTTAACAATCACTGTAACATCAGTGGTTCAACTGAAATGTTATGAAGCAACGAGAATACATTTTGTGCCAGAGAAAATAAAAATAACTTCATTCAACAATTTCTTCTCTTCCCTGTCAGTCTTTGACGCACGCTCACGACTGTACCATGACAGATTGCCGTATGCAACGTGGTACTGTCGCGAATGCACGTCGAAAACCGACAATTATTTTCATTATTTTGTTTTCATTGAGCACAAAAGTATCCTCATGGCTTCATAACATTACGATTGAACCACTGATATCACATGGACTATTTTAACAATGTCTTTACTACGTTTCTGGGCCTTGAACGTATAAGTTGCATTGCTGTCTATGGAGGGTCAGAAAGCTCTTGGATTTCATTAAAAATACCTTAATTTGTGTTCTGAAGGTGAACAGAACAAGCCCTGGGCTGGATAGCAAGTCTCATGCCATGCATTTGCTGCTATCAAGGGTGTAAGTTTAAGGTTATGTTTAGGGAAGAGGTGTCCTGCTCCTGGAAGTATACCTTCCAGCAGAGTTTAGCTCCAACCTTTTTTAATACAACTGCCTCAAAATTTCTAGTAATTCTAAAGACCTTGATTAACTATTTGAGGTGTGCTTAAATAGGGTTGGAGCTAATTCTGCAGGAAGGTGTCCTTCCAGGTCTAGACTGGGTTAGGGTGAAATTCAAAGGGTTTCATGGGTTACTAACTAGTCCAGGGATGGGCAACTTGGATCCTGGAGGGCAACTGTCCTGCAGAGTTTTGCTCCAACCCTAATTAAACACACCTGAACAAGTTAATCAATGCTTTTATGGTAACAAGAATACTAGAGGGAGGTGAGTTTTCATCAGGATTGGAACTAAACTCTGCAGGACAGTGGCCCTGCAGGACCAAAGTTGCCCATCCCTGATCTAGTCCAAGGGTAGCCAACCCTGCTCCTAGAGGGCTATCTTCTTGCAGCATTTAGCTCCAACCCTAATCAAATAAACCTGAACCAGCTAGATGTTCATCATGACTTGAACATTACAGGCCAGTGCCTGGGAGCAGGGTTGGAAATGAAGTTTGCAGCAAGGTAGCCCTCTAGGAGCAGGGTTGGATTCCCTTGTCTGTCTGGCCCACAAGACCTTATGTTGTCCCATTTGTAACAAAGTGTGTACTCTAAGGTGGACCACAAAAGCTTATATCAGCATTTGAGACAGGCCTATGCAGCTCTACTTGCATCATCAATTTCCAAAAACAAAGCAGGAAAGATCGGATAGTTGTGTTCTAAATACACAAACACAGTAATACCTGGACATGGACTGAGGTAGCCTGCCTCCCTGACTCTTGTCGTTCCATTCCCTGGAGGAATTGTCAGACATGGGATCTACTACCATGGTTCCATCTTGTGAGGTTTCACTCTGCGGCCCTTTGGCTTCAGTTCTGTTGCCCTCCCCATTGGGAGATCCTTCTCTCAAGTCCTTCTTCTCCTCAGATGGTACCCTCCCTCCAGATACCACGCTACTCCTCTCATCCACAGATGCCTTTCTCAGAGCAGGTGATGGGGAAGGAAGGAGAGGAGATGCGTTGATGGCATGTGTCCCTGCACAAAGGAGCTGATCCACGTTTTGAGTACCCTCTCCTGCAGCCGAGGGCCTCTCGTGCCCCTCGCTCACCTCACTCCCGGCTTCAAGAGTGGCCCTGCTTTCTGAAGGGGATACGTCTGAGTCCAGGGGGCTGGTGTTTAAATCTGGTTGAGGAATGGGCTTTAGGAGAAGTGCAACTTCTGCACTTTTCATGAGCACGCCCACGCAGGCACTGAAGGGTTGCGTGGGACCTTGGCGCTTGGAGCCGTACTGCTCCAGATCTTGCTGTAAAGTGCGCTGCAGAGATTTCACAGCATTTTGCAGTCTGAGCAGGAACACATACTGCCCATGGCTCACCTGAGCACTCAGGTGCTTCTGAACGTGCACGAGCACCTGCAAGTCTACCTCGCTGGACGAGGATGAGGAAGCAAGGGAAAGAGTCGAAGAGTCGCTGAAGATGCCATCCAGAGAGTGTGGTTTGTGGAGGCCATTGCTTGGTGTGTTGCTGGGAGATGCATCAGTGCTGTAGTACTCCTTTAGAAGCTTCTTCCTCTGCAGACGACTGGCTATCTCTGCTGACTCACTGCGAGGCAACAGGCCTGACCCTACACCTGCTCTGAGCCTCTCGTGGTACTGAGTGTATCGGGCGGGGTGGCATACCCAAAGTGTCAGAGGGAAGGAGTCCACGCAAGGTGTCGGACGACCTCGCCCACTGCGTGAGCCCTCATAGTCCACCCAGAACTGGGAAAAATGCACGGCCCACAAGTCAGTGGCTGCTGGTGTTTTGAGGGCATTGGTGGAGAGAGATGGTGGAGCAAGGCCCCTGTACACATCATGAACGCGTGTGTCCTGCTCATGAGCGTGCCACTGGAAGACAGAATGCAGCACAGAGGAGGAGTTTTGGGAACGAGGAAAAGAACAACAGAGGGAGGTGAAGAAGGGTTGCTCCTGGAAGGCCTGCAAGAGGGCTTCCAGACTGGACCGAGTACATCCGGAAGAGTGACGTGTGTTAGTGGCTACCATCTCTGAGGTCTGTACTGAAACTGAGCGGGGTTGGTCAGGCTGAGTCTTCTCCTGGTCAGCAGGGATCACCAGCTACAAACATGCAAACAGAGTTTTATATTGAACTATAATACAATAAGGTTCCTCAAATCCAGACCTCCAGGGCCACTGCCCTGCAGAGTTTAGCTTAAACCCTGATCAAACTCACTTGTAAGTTTCTAGTAATTTTGAGGTGAGCGTGATTTCACCAAGTACAACATGTTCCTGGATCAACATCCTTGTTGATCCTGGAACGTCATTCCTATCAACCAATGAGAATTGAGGGATAACTTTTCAGGAAATATAAGTTTTAGGCTTATGATCGGGGTTAGGTGCTTCAACACCCTTGTTAATCAGCTATCATTTCTCACTGACTTTAGGAATAAATTATGGGTAGGGTTAGGTTTAGGGGTAGAGATTGGGTTAAGTCTATATTTTTGGACAATAATGTTGATCCAGGATCAACAAAAGACGTTGATCCAGGAACATGTCTTACTTGGCAAAATCACGGCGACCTAATTTTGAAGACATACCTTGCTCAGGTGTCTTTAGGATTGTTTCCACTGAGCAGTACGGTTCAGTACTGTACGGTGTGCAATTCTGTCTGTTTCCATTGTCAGAAGTTGTGAATGGTACCAAAATAGCGAACTGTACCGTATCACTTTTTGGGACCCTTCCGTTAGGGTACCTAAAGGGTGGAGCTAGACTCACTGCAGAATGCTGATTGGTTTACAGAGAATAGTCACTTGTGCATGCTACAAGGGGAATGAAGCGTCTCCTTCACTCATTCATGCTCATGCGTGTTGGGCTTGTTTACATCAGAGTGCGCAAACAAAAAAATATATCAGTGTATTTTATAATTTTATATTTTCACACACATATACACAGAAAACGCTTTTTTCTTTGTGCAAGAATGACGTCGATCGCTTCTTTCCGGCATACACCACGTCTATCAAGTAAGGGTTCTGTTGCCAGTGAAAACACAAGCCTGACCAAGGTGTACCATCCTGAATCGTACCGTATTGTACTGTACTGACCCATACCGCTCAGTGGAAATGTTCCATTTGATTAGGGATGAAGCTAAACTGTGCAGTTTAAGTTAATGTAAGTAAGAACTACCTTCAGCATGAGTCCGTCCACTCTGATATCTACATGTTCGTCAGGTTTCTGCGAGTCATTGAGTTTGTACAGCTCCATAAATTGTTCTAAGCTCTGACGAAGGTCCAGCGCAAACAGATTGAGCCAAACCAGACTGCGAGAGTCAAGCACCAGCTGTAGCGCATTCATCTGCACATACAGGTTGGGACAAGGGACTGCAGAGAGAGAATTTATTCATGTCAATTCATGGAATGCTTGAGTTGAACTGAGATACTAAGTGAATATTCTGATTTTGTCAGCATTTATGATGGAGGTTGTCACTTCTGTCTTACTAGGATAGTCTTTGCCATCCGTGAAGTAGTACTCTGTGAATTCAGCGTGGATAGCCGGCATCTCTTGGGGGAGGTAGAGGGATTTCTTATTGCAGGAGATCATGCTTTGAGGACTTGAGCGTGACTGGTCTGCTGTAGACACCTTCAACACAGCAGAACAATCAACTTTTAAAGGGTGATTTATTAATAAAAATTTCATCATTTACTCTGTCAGTGATGACAGAACTGATGCATCTTGATGAAACACATTTGAATTTGAAACAATTAAATATTGTATGTGTATTCTTCCATACAAACCTGATAGATGTTGAAATCTGCCATCCGTAGCACAATTGAGCTGGACATGAGTTGGGTTCTCGGTGAAGGTGGGGGCGAGAAGGAAGTGCTGGAGCTGGTGGAGATCTTTCCTGAAGGAAACACATAAACTCAGACATCACAAACATAGTGGACCATCTGCACAAACCGCAGCCATGTGTTTGTGAGGCACCTCAAACGCACACCAGAGAGGTACCTGTCTCCAGACACCAGCAGCAGTTGGCCATGGGGGAGAGCGGCCACAAGCCATCTGGGCCTGAGTCCAGCTCCCTAACCATTATCCCTCCACCCTTCGCCTCTAAGACAATCGACTGATGGACTGGGGACACAGAACCCATTACGCAAAAAAACCTCTCAAACTAGGACAGGTGTTAGCTGCTACCAGGACACACTTAATGGCCACAGCAAAACACATTCCAATGAATTCAAAATTAAATCCATGATCATAATGTACTCATAAACATTAGTCGTACTATGCTACTGAGATAAAAACTGTAACACTTTAGCTAAAGGCCCTTATACAAAGACTCTGCTATACTCTCAGAGGCCAGATGGAAGACCTGTCGCTAGCCATAAACACAACTACAACCCAAAACTAAGTAGTCAGTGTCATCTGAAAGTGTCTTTGTGAAGAGCCCTTAAAATAAAGTGTCACAAATTCTTGCTATATCAGATGTATGGTGAGCAGATATCCAGATCTATGAATCTATTGACAACAGCTGTCAATTAAATAACCAGTGTCCTATCACATTTGACCCAAAAATCACCCCCTAAAAATAAATGAACAAACAAATAAATTAATGAAACTGATTTTTATATTATTTTCATAACATTTTGCGCACAATTTCTCATTACCATAATGCATCCAGTTGTCTTTATGCATATTTTTTTTATGTAAATGTATTGTAAAAATGAATGTTAGACATACATGCATACATACACACACACACACACACACACACACACACACACACACACACACATGGGAAAATGGGTTTTAATAGTCATGAAAATAATGTCAGAAGTTCTTATTTTTTTCTTTTAATTTTGGGGTCAAATATGATCTAGACATGTTCTTGATAGGTTGCATGAAATTCATCCATTTCAATTACAATGAGATGAAATTAGCCAATCAAAGTGTTAACCGGCAGGACGTTCTCACCGTGCTGAGGGGAGCTCTGGTTCTGGCCACTGACTGCATTTTTGAGCATTTCCACATTAGACTTAAACTCGTCCAGGAGAGAACGGGCCCAGGTTTCACGAGACTTTGTGGCCTCGCCATAATGCATCCAGTGCATGCAGGTCTCACCTGAGAGAGAGAAAGAATGATGTTTTCATAATCTGAACATCTTCCTGTTTAACAGGTTATTACAGTAAGGATCTAATGTGTTTGAGGAGTTTACCAGCTTTGTGGTAGGGATAATAATCTACGCTGATAGAGCTGAAGGACAACTGCATTGCACCACCATCTAATCTCTTATTAATTCCTGCAGAGTGAAAAAGACACATATTTCAGCTTAACACAGAACTCTGTAACACACTTTGGAGTTAACAGTATTATGTGTGCATATGTGGTACCTCTGTCCTTGGCATTGGTGTCGTCGCAGATATGCAGGTCTAGATGTATGATTTGGAGGTGGTGTGAGGTCTCACGAACATCATAGGAGTTAAACAGTCGTGCCATAGAAGCACTCTGATCTGCTGTGGCTGAAGCCTGCTGTGTGCGCACCTGCTGGGCTGAGGGGGGTGCCGGTGTTACCTAAAAACACCAGAAATTTGACACATCACCAATGTAAAATCTAGGACTAAAATGTACAACCAGTAGGGGGCACCAAAATAAAATTTTTAGAATAGAAAGCAAAATTTAAAAAAAGAGGTAGTCTGAAACAGGTGGTGTGGCTGATTAGTGAAGGAGACGAGGAAGTGGCATGAAACACACACCTGTGTGGTGTCGGGGGCCATGCTCTTCCTCTGTGCGGCTGATTTCTCCATGGCTTCACTAAGAGACTTAGCATACTGCAACATGGCCTTGAGCTGAGAGTCCGTCAGCACCCACAGCAGGTCGTCCAGGATCAGAATCAGCTTTGATGCAATAACATTACAGTCTTTCATCTGGAAAAAGCATGGACATACAGCTGTGAGGCACATACTGTAGCATCTCACACAAGTAATCATAGTAATGTTTTTTAAAGAAGTCTATTTAGCTTGCCAAGACCGTTATTGCAATTTTAAATAACTGTTTTACATTTCAATACATTTTAAAATATAATTTATTCCTGTGATGGCAAAGGCGAATACTAGTCTTCAGTGTCACATGATCCTTCAAAAATCATTCTTATATCCTGATTTGGTGCTCAAGAAACATTATTACCAAAGCGGAAACCAGTTGTGGAAACCATGATACATTTTATTTTCAGGATTCTTTAATGAGTAGAACGTTCAGAAGAACAGCATTTATTTACTGTAAAAAATAAATCTTTTTAACTTGTCTTTACTGACAGTTAATAATGAATAAAAAAGTAATTCTATTTAAAAAAAAAATAAATAAATAAATTGTACAATTGTATTTATGCTGCACATATTATATTGTTGTATGTCTGTATTATATTGTTCAATGTCTTAATATTTGTTTTATGGTTTAATGACACCAGCATTCAAGCTTTAGCCTATATTGTTTAGTTTTATTTTGATTTTATTTTTAATACAGTTTAGAATCTTCAATTTTCCTCTTACTGTTACATCATGATGTTTTATTGACTTTTTTTAAACAAATTGTTTTCCAGGTTTATGAAGGAATTTAAAACCCAGATTTTCAACTGCATTTCATTTGATCTTGCATAATTTGAACATACTAAATGTACAGAGTTTGTTTGCATTTGTTTTTATGTGAGGCCTGGATGCTACCAAAATAAAAACCCTCTAATCAGCTGCCAATATTCAGACAACCAACAGAGAAATGTATCCCGGCTGCCTGCAGAGCTCAGAGCTGATCCGCAGAAGAATGAGTGCTACACACACTCTTAAAAATACACATGCTAGTACAGAGTTATCCAAAGATTGACAGTTTGGATTTCATTTTGAACATTTAACCACCTGCTTCTGTTTGAGCGTGTGAAAGGAGCATGTATGCATCCTTACCCTCCTCTTTAAAGTGACTCTGATCTTTGACTGGTTGGTGATGAGGCGTATGGGGGCACTGACGACCTCATGTTCTGTGTTCTGGATGGCGTCTGCTTCAATCCTGATCATCTGCCAGCTCACTTCCTTAAATGTTAGGATCTAAAACAAATCATGGTATTAACATATAAACGCATACCTCATACAATCCACAAAACCATAGGTATCTGTTGTCACCTCTCCTCGTGTGGGGTCCAGGATGCGTGTGTATCGGAGGTCACCGGCGGCCCAGCTGGTGTTAACGCTGTAGACCTGGAGCTGCGAGAGCTCGAAGGAGGCGTTAAAGGCTTTGGCGCTGATGCGGATAACTATGGAGTTCACAGAGAGAGAGATGCCCTCCACAACCTTCTCCGCAAAACCATATTCACTGGCAAAGAGAGAATAAGATTATAAATAAACATTATATTAGGCTTGCGAGCAAGTTTTACACTACAACAAGTTTTCGCCAAAAACAATATCTAGCTCTCACAACAAACAAACAAACAAAAACAAATGCAAAAAGAAATAATCTTTTCCATGGCTTTTCAAGGCACATTTTATATACCTCCAGGTTTTACATGACAGAAGGAACCATCAAAACAGGAAGCAGCAGAGGAGAGATACAAATCAAGGCAGATAAAGCTGCTCAACTGAAACTGACCTTTGACCCGAGGCTGTTGCGATGGGTGATGGACCATTGGGAGGGCGAGGCTCGTCACAGGTGCTCATCTCCATGACGACTTTATCCAAAGACTGAAAGACATGATTTACAGTTGCAATAATTAAGCTGCAGAAAATGTCTTTTATGCCTTTAATCAAAGCAGTGCCTCAAACAAAACAACAACAAAAAACTAGGGCTGTCAAAGTTAACGCGTTAATAACGTATTAACGCAAATTCATATTAACGGCACTAATTTTATAAACGCGCGATTAACGCAGCGCACATTTTCTGTTTGACCCGTGGCTTAGCCCGTACTACTATAGTTGGAGAAATGGAAATGGATGGAGATGCTGACAATGTTGCCAACTTAGCGACTTTTCAGACTTAAGCAAAAGCTATTGTCTTTATTTTATGTATAGCCTATTTGATTTTATCAGACGATGGCTGGATTATAAATCAGGATTTTTGTGCAGATTAACATCTTGGAAGGGAGAGCTGGTTATTTAGTGGGTCGCGTTTTAGTCACTATTTCATATTCATTCCATTGTCTGACAACAGACACAGTAAAATATATCAATGAAAACTTTATTTAACGAATTTAGAATGAAGAATTTAGCTGCGTCAAAATACAGTATGTGGGCACAGAGAGGCAAAAAAATTTAAAAATAAATAATAAATGTACATTTTGCATGTTCAAAAGAAGTGAGCTGTCCTGTCCTGTGAAAATGTAAACAGGTTTGTGTAAGTAAATTGCTCAGTGCAAAGAAAGATAAGTAATGGGAACCTGCTATTTCTTTTTCATGTGTCTAATAGACATGAACAAGTTATTTGAAAAACATCTATAATCTTTGAAACATTTCTAGTCTTCATGCTCTATGAAACTATGGTTTCACTAATAATAAACAAATATTGCATAAAGCATCCATATTTGTCATTGCCCATGTTGATTAGAGTATGAAAACATGAAAAGTATTAATTTAAGGTACATTTAGAACAGATAAAAATGTGTGATTAAGTTGCGAAAATCATGCGATTAATCGCGATTAAATATTTTAATCGATTGACAGTCCTACAAAAAACACAACAACAAACACCACAAAGACCAAAAAAGCAAAACAAAAACAGCATAAAACAAAAAAGCAAAAACCAGCGAAACAAAAACATAAAACAAACAAAAACAATTGTGAAACAAAACAAAAAAAGCAAAAAACAGCAAAACAAAACCACAAAAACAAAAAATTAAATTAAATTAAATTAAATAGTAAAGACAAAATATTTTTTATAAAGTGTTATTACCAGAGTGATTGGATGAGTCTTCAGCTTGGTCCATGGGATCTAGCGCGCACACACACACAAAGGAAAAATATATTTACAGGATAAGCAATATTGTCCTTTATAATTAAAGCACACAGCCGGTAATTAGGCACTGTTTGCAGTACCTTTGCTAAGATATGATGCATGTAATCATGTCTGTGTTGGTGTGTGTTAATAATATTGCTGTAATTTTCTACATAAAAACACACTTTAAAGATTGACCTTATTGTATTCCTTTTATGGCTATATTTGTGACAGCCAAACACTCTCAGACATATAGTGAAACGTCAAAAATCGACTTGAGGATATTTGAAAGGCTCACGTTCTTCAAATCTAATAATCTCTACCAGTTTGCTGAGTATGAATACCACTGCATCAATGAAAGGCCCTCACTAATTTAACTTCTAAGGTGTGTGTGTGTGAGAGAGAGAGAGAGAGAGAGAGAGAACAGTTTTTTCCAGTGCGTCAGTGAGCGTTCACAAGCACCTGGAGCACAGCCAGAGGCAGAAAACTGTACGAGTCAGAAAGGGACAAGAAACACACATGCACTCATTTCTAAAGAGAAGAAAAAAAAAAAACTATTTCATTTCCTCTGCACTCGAATATGGATGTGAAAGTAGAGAGTTAAAAAGCTTCAGCATGAATATTAGGCATTGAAATATACTAAAACTGATGTTAGGAGATCATAGAGAGGAATAATAAAGGAGGAGACGAACAGAGGGAAAGGAATAGGAAAAGGAGCATTTCAAAGGCTAGATCTATTGCTGAGGTTCATCATAGACACCATCCTTTCTCTCTGTCAGTCATTATGCAGGTGTGAGCTTCATTTAACCAATCAGATTGCGTCACAAGGGTCGCACTGACCCTCAGAACAGCTGCGGCTATCGTATTTTATCAATACACACAATGACATCCATTGAGGTTTCATTAAACAACTACGTGGCTGAGCATGTCTAGACAAGAATGGAGGAACGGCCAATAATAGTTGTGGAAAACTGTAGCAGACTACTAGATAATTGATGCCAGAGTGAAGGATGGAAAGGTCTACTGGGGCCAGAAAGAGGAAGAGAGAAAGGAAAAGCTCAAGTAGAAGTAGAAAGTAAAACTACAAGATCAGCCTGTCTTGGTTTAGCTCTATAGACCGAAATAACAGGACAGGGAAATTATGTGGTGTTTGTTCAAAAACATCATCTATAATGTCAGGTTTTAATTACTACAATGCTTCCTGCAACTGTTGAGTCATTGTTATGACAATACTGAGCCATTCAAAATAACATTGTGTCATTTGCTCTATTGAGGTTTGCATGGTCAGTGTGCTGTCTTAGATTTGCTGTTAAAGTTACAGAGCTCAGTCACTGTCTTTCCTCACCACAAACCTGCTGTCTGGTTTCCTAATGTTATCAAATGTGGTGCAAGACTTTGCTTAGTATGTATTGCAGTGGTGATGTTAAAATATGTACTTATAAATATGATGAAAGCTGGTGTATATTATTGTTTAAAAAAAATAGTATGACTATTATTACTATTATTAATAGCCATAATAATAAGAATAATAAAATAACTAATAATAATAATAATTATTATTATTATTAATAATCATCATTATTGTTTTTATTACTACAACTGCTTCTACTACTACTACTACTATTATTATTATTAATACTAACAGCATTATGTTCAAATGTGATATCAAAAGGCTTATGTGTATTGCAGTGATGTTAAAATATGTACTTTTAAATAGGGATGCACCGATACCACTTTTTCCAGTACATGCCCGATACCGATACTTTTATTTTTGGCACTTGCCGAAACAGAGTAACGATACCGATATTTTCTTTGCATTTGTAATTTTTTTAAATATTGGGTAAAGAAACAAAAAGAGTATGCATAATGTTAATTGCTTAACTTCATTTATCAAATAGATACAGTCAAACCAAAATTTATTCAGACACCTTCAACATTTCTCACATTACCACAGTTATTCGCTATAGTTTATGGTAATAAAATATGACAAGAACTCAGAGTTAAACTATGTCATAAACTGTGTTCTGCAGTTGTGATGTTAAAATATGTACTTTTAAATATAATATAATCATTATTGTTTTTATTACTACTACTGCTTCTACTACTATTATTATTAATACTAACAGCAATAATAATTACAAATTACATTATTATTATTATTATTATTTTAGTAATAATTAAAATAATATCTTCAAATGATGGCTTTTGTAAAGGTAAAATATTTTAAATATATATTTTTTAAATAATTAAAAAAAACACTGAAAATTAAAATAAAGCATTTTAAACACTACACGTGAATGTACTTAGACAATATTATCATGTACTTTATGAATGTTCACTTTGAGATTTGCTAAAGATTACATGTAACCTAATCAACTTATTATATTTTTAAAGATTACCTTTAAGTGAGTATTACACGACAACATCCTATACAACAAAAAAATCTCTAATAACTGTCTATGCAGTCTAATAATTGAATACAAGTCTAGACAGTTGAGCTTAATTATCTTCCCAGCTGATTCTACAATACTGGTGTCAGAGGGACTCATGGTGATGTCATCAAGAAGCAGGGGCGTTTCTTACCCGGATGGCGGCCTTGTTGCAGAAGACTTTATTAATGGCGAGCCAGGTGGGCAGATCCAACATGTTCTGCAAAACCTCCTCATCCAGCTCCAGGTTGGTAAGCTGGCCCTCCCCTTTCAGAGTGCTCAGATTAATCTTATCTGGGGAGAGGTTCTTAGCGAACCTGCAGAAAAGAGAAAGAAAGAGAGAGAGGAACAGGGAGAAATCAGGGAATAAAATCAGTAAGATGAAAAAAAAGAAGCACATTGCAGTTTTTCATTATGGTTTAATGGCTCTCTCTCTTAACTGTAATTACAGCTTTACAAGCAAGCAAACCGGTGAGCTGTGCTGTTACCACCCACCACTTGAGACGTGTGAGTTTGTGTGTGTGTGTGAGAAATGTTTCAAATATGCTTAAGTTCAATAACGGATGATTAAAGACATTACTTGCTAGAAAAAGCTCTTTTCACTTAATTAAATTGTTAATAGTGAGAATTAGACCTTAAAATGTGACCAATATTATTAGTATAATTATAAAATAATTATTAATCAATATTTTAATTAATATGACTAGACTATTTTAATGTAACCATTATTATTATTATTATTAATTCACGGTTGACACTGTAAAAATTTGACTAAAGTACTTTGCAGAGTAATATTTCCTAAGAGAGCTTAAACCAGCACAATATAATAAAACATGTTTAAGAAATACTGGGCTCTGCATGGATCTGCAATTAATATTAAGAACGTGTGTGTGATTCTGAAATGTCCTGCTCAGCATTAAATATTAAATCATTTTAAATATATATTTTGACAAAAGAAAGTAAAAACAAAACACTAAAAAACCTAAACAACCATTTAAAATGAATTTACTGGAAGTCATTCATTTTCAGTGGAGAGTAACAGATTCAACTCGAACTGTGTACTGTAGGCTATGTGAAATTATTTGGTCCGATTTCATCCAAAAACACATTCTGGTTCTGTAGAATAGACGGTTAATGAATAAAGGAATCAGAAATAATTATTTACGTCATTTAACATTGTAGCCTCAGGCAATCCAGAACTATTGCTGGTCATTTATCGTACACTGGAAGCTATTCATTCATTATTCATTCATCCATCCATCCCATCATGGTCATTTAGCGGAGAGTAAATGCTCCCACTGTTGTGCTCTTTTACTGGAGATTATTTCATGGGTAAAAATGCAACCCCACAAACAATTAAAACAAATATGACTGCCAACGGGGGAAAAGTTGTTACATTTGCATTTGGAGGTCACAGACAGGCCATGTTTTTCATCTATGCCCTGCCGATATATTCTAATCAACAATTAAATAAATATATTTGAAGTGTTCTATGATGTTCTTCGCACATGTAGCCACCCTGAGGATCCAAATGCACATCGGTTTCAGTGACCCAGAGAATCTGAGGAGAGCTCACACAGAGGTCGTGACCTTCTGTTTCTGAGCACATTGATTTTTCAGTTAATGTTTAAGAGGGTTCCCGCAAGTGCAATGTTCTCTGCACAACTCTCAGCACCGAGGCTGATAACAGAACTCATTTGTTATCATTTCCTTCAGCTGTTTTCTCTCGGCGGGCTAATGACACAAACAGGTCAGGGTGCGGAAAAACCGGTCACTCAAAGCCTATGATGTGGCCAAGGTCAATGCTAGTCTGGGCAAAAACTGTTTTTGTGTGTCATGAATAGCTTGAAGATGTTGGATGGCCTGTTTATTTAACCTTCAGCCCAGAGCATGTTTAACAGCAGCGAACAGTTCTCTCTGACACAAACCAAAATCTAGACTAAAAATGATTGCTCTTTTGAGAGTCACCGTTAACTGTGTAATTAGGTCCCAGACTAGGTGTAATCTGCATTTGAGAGAACACCCTTAGATGGCCGGTTAATCCTGTTTCACAACTATCTCACTCTAACAGAATCAAATAAAGAGCTCTATATAAAGAACTACAAGCAGATTATTAAAGTCTAATTACTGAGGGACAAAACACCAATATCCACTTCAATAACTTCAAAGCTTCAAATACAGAGGCAACTAAGTGTTTAAAAGCTGCACTGAGGTAACCACTGGCCTGGAAACCTAGAAACAACTGTACTTTAGTTCATGTAGGTGAAGTTAGGAGAGATAACAAATGTTTCCAAAGACTGAATAAGGATGAAAGTGTCTAAAGGTCGGAAACTGTGACACTCACTTTCCTATGAGTCTCTTTTAATAATCCTGGGGCCTGTTTCATAAAACTTATTTCAGTTAGTCTGACTTATTTTGAACCAAATCAACTGACAATAAGTCAGACTAACTGAAATAAGCCTGGCTTATTTGGTAAATTTGTTTTATGGAACAGGCCCCATCTTAATGCAATAAGAAAAAATAAAATAAATAAAATAATTATATGTAATTAAAATAATAATGTAATTATTATATTATTTTTATATTATAAATAATTAAATAAATGAAGGTTTATTATAAATATAATTAAATTAAATATAAAAATGTACTTAAATTCATTTCAATTTAAAAGAATGAATAAAAAGATTTTTAAAAATGATACACAATCAATGACATTATAGTATAAATATCTAAAAACAATTAAATTAAATAGAATTACAATTTAAAAACTAAATTTAAAGAGAAGCAAAAATAAATTAAATTAAGCTTTAAATTCAATCAAAGAAAACTTAACACACAAATAAATGCAAAGAAACAAATTAAAACAATGCAAATGAATACTTGTATAAAACTGATTGTTTTGTGATTTATTTTTGTATTGAATGATGGAAGTGTGGAGGAAGCAGCAAAAAAAAGTTGAATGTTGATGAGGCAGACAAATTTCCTTTATTCTTAGTCTCCACAAAACTGTGGTGTGAATTATTAAACCGCCGCTGTGCAATGAGCCCTGCGTGGGCTTGTTCATCACTCTGTGTGTGAGAAACAAAACCAAACATGAGACAGAGAGTGTGAAAACTTCCATAGACACGGCAGTTCAAAATGAAATTTGAATAGTCTGGCCTCTGCATTACGTAGCCGTGCTCTGCAAACAGTTAAATATTCATTCAGACATGGCCTACCTTCATTCTCTGATATCAGATATCAGGTCAGTCCTAAGAACGCTCCATCACTACTGTGAAGAGATCGGACAGATGCCAGCCAGGTGACATCAGGTATAGGCTCAAATTTAACTACACCTGGATCATCTATTAGCAAAACTGAGGAAAATACAACTTTATTTGCTTTTAAAGATAATTTCAGTGTTGAAGAAGGTCAGGTACAAATTCCAAGTTTATTTCTACAATTACATGATGTAAACCACCCATCCTAGACGACAAAAATGCCATTGAAAAATTATAAGCAGCCTCCTACAAAACAAGCAGTGTTTTAACAGTCAACACATTCTGTCCCAGTGATACCAGCACTGTTGAACTGATATGAGGGCGGTGTTTGGCCTAACAGCACAAGACCACACTGTCAGATGCACAGACACCCATTCATACCATCATCTATCACATAATATGCCCAAAGCCGCACAGAATGAACTCACACATTAGAACGTGTATGCAGGATCTGAATTAATGGGTTTCATTTTGCTGTGTGCATTTAAATATGACTACATGTTAAAAAATTCATCTATTTTTAACTTCAAACCTTTGCTTCAGTACAAGTCCTCTATCCATAATATTGCTTTCTCCATTCAGTTGTCTGAATCAGATGAGAAATATGCACAGATCAAGCACTGTTTACAAGTGAAAACAGTCCAAAACAGTTCTGGACAAATATGTCGGTGGATTTTGATGCGAGAGGACAAAAGGGGAAAAACTTCTTCACTGCAGGAAGTGTTATTATGGATTATGGACTGCAATTTTGGCCAGTAGAGGTTTTAAGTTAAGAGGCCTTATATGGATTTGTTTCTTACAAACATGCAGCTTTCCACTTCACAAGACGTTCATTTATGGACTGTAGTCATGTGGATTATTGTGGTGTTTTTATCAGTTGTTTGCACTCTCATTCTGACGGCACCCATTCACTGCAGAGGATCCAGTGGTGATCAAGTTATGTGATGCTAAATTTCTCCAAATCTGTTCCGATGAAGAAAACTAACTCATCTACATCTTGGATGGCCTGTAGGTGAGCAAATTGTCTTTTTTGGTTTAACTTTTCCTTTAATATGTGGATGAGGCACATTCAAAGTTACTGGTAATAGTTAATGTATAATAGGTATAAACTACATTAAATGACAATTTTTAAATTCTGATCAGAATGTAACTGGTCTATTTTAAATTGCTACTATTTCATAAAGTCAATCAAGTCGTGCTATATTCACCACACAGCAATTAACAGAGCGAATCACTGTAATACATGGCCTTGAGTGACATATTGATCTTATGAAAATGGCAGAAACAGCAATAAAATTGAAAAGACCAATACTGAACAGATTATTAATCACTAAAATACTGTCAAGAAATTAGAAATCGAGTTAAGACAAGATACAGTGTCTTGTGAGAAAATGTTTCACTACTGTCTAGGCACTTTTGAAACATGACACGCCTGCACTCATTGGTTGAAACTTATGCGGCCTTGATGATGTCACTTGAAATAGAACACTGTTTGAAAGGTCAAACATTTAGATTATCGATTACAAAAACAAACATTTTTGTTCTCTTTTGGAATACTGTGCACTGATATGCAAAATATCACCAGAAAAGTACATTATTTTTAACATATCAAGTAAAAAAAAAACTTGTCATAACATAATAGCAACCATAATAGCAGCTTGTATCCCTGCACTCACTGGATGAATTTCAAAGTGTGGGCATCTCTTGAATGACATGCTTGAAGGAGATTATGCCCCAGTTATGGTGACTTACTAATCTAATGCTTTACGCCAAGGACACAGAAGGAGAGCTCTGAATAGCCCAAACGCAGCAGTTATTCACAGGACGACAGACGCCCTCATAGACCCTCTGCAAATGTCACAATGATACACACATAAACAAACATCCCACAAACACAAGAGCCACGAGAGAGAGTACTCGGTCCTGAGCATCTACAGCATATCTCAGCACAAGGTTTTAGACTAGCCAAAATCAACAGAGGTGTGTGGACAAATTCTGGGCGGGAAAAGAATTAGTGTCCAATGGGAGTCATTAGAAAACAACAGCTGAGGGACAGAACCTGAGGAAGGTCGTCATGGTGATAACACTGGCAACAGCAAGGATAAAGAGCATAGAAGTGGTAAACGAGAATAGACGGTTACTTCACTTAAGGGGTTTTCTGCAGACAGAAGAAATTATTGCTTTTTTATGACCTACAAGGACTGATCAACACAAGATATGGACCAGAACTAAATCGCTTGCTATTTAAACAAAGACCTAGGCTTATGCCCAATAAATCATTTCATGAACTTCTCGAAGGACATAACATAGCATATTGTGAAAGAAGCAGTAATTTAAAAAAAAAAGGTCCCACTTTATATTAGGTGGCCTTAACTACTATGTACTTACATCAAAAAATAAGTACAATGTACTTATTGTGTTCATACTGTATTTCAAAACACTTTTGCTGCTACTGAGGTGGGATACGGGTAAGGTTAAGGACAGGTTTGGTGGTTTGGGTAGATTTAAGGGTGGGTTAAGGTGTAAGGGATGGGTCAACAGTGTAATTATAAATGTAATTACAGAAATTAATTACAGATGCAATTACATATAGGTATTTTTAAAAATATAAGTACAATGTAAAAACATGTATGTACACAATAAGTGCATTGTACCCAATGATTAATTCAAATGTAAGTAAATAGTAGTTAAGGCCACCTAATGTAAAGTGGGACCAAAAAAAAGAAGCAGTGATTCATTTGGGTGTATATACAAGTTATAAGTTATAATATATACAAGCTTTCCGAACTATTAATTAAAAGAAACAACTCCTAGGAGTCAATCGCTGTATGGTTTTGATTAACTGAAAAGAGACCAACTGAAATCAGACCAAACTGATTGTTTTATTACTGTTTGTTTTGCATGCAACCTTATTTTAGTATTATTTACATTTTATTACAGTATTAATTAATGTTTTGAATGGCTTTTTTAAATATATTTCCTGTTTATTTCAGCTAGCTGCCAAAGCAACTTTTGTCATTTTTGTTCAAGTTTTAAATCAGTTCATGAAAACAATTTTAAAAGTTTGAATAAATTCTATAGAAAGACGTCTTTTATTGCATAGTATTCAATACAGTCCATGATGCAAAATCAGCCTAATTATATTGGCTCTTCTTAATGCTGACTAGCTGTTTAACACAGTCGATGTTCGACAACCCACCAACGCAGACATTTTTGAAAATATGTAGGCTTAGATTTGCATTTCCTTATAAGACTGTGAAGCTAAAACGCCCAAGTCTAACTACCAAAGGGTGAATCACGGGGAAAGTACACAAGCATTTTCTGAGGCCTTGAATGTGCAGGTGAGATCAGCCAACTTCCTTTCGGCTAAATCCAATGAGGTGCTTTAAGTTTCACTTCAGTTCACGTGAGAGCTCAGCTTCGTTTTGTGGAACAAACCCTGTATCCTGATTCTGTTTGAGTCCCGGCCTAACAGGAAAAGACTGCTATCAACATAATCGACCAAAAGCTGCTAAAGTGCCACATGTTGCTTGTCAATTACCTTGCTATCCAGCTGATCAATGCTAAAACGCAGTCACCGTTAGTGACAGTTGCTGCAGAAAATGCACCTGGGGATGCGGCTGTTCAATTGTGTCAGTCAGACCACTACATTTTTTCTTTGTAAATATTGATTTTATACAAATTCTTCCACTTAAACAATTTTGGCAATGAAACAAATGTGTTGTTGAGTCTTATGTTACTTTAATGTTTGTGTGACTTGATTCTTCTTAATTTATTAAATTCAATTACCCATTCTTCCGTGGAGCACAAAACAAGAAGTTTAGTAAGATGTTCGTGCTGCTCTTTTCCATTCAGTGAATGGTGACTAAAGCTGCCAGGAAAAAATTCCTCACGGAGACATCTTGTATTGCTTCAGAAAACTTGGAACATGGCATTCGTCTTTTAAAAGTTTTTTTGTTTTTGTTTTTGAAGCTTGACCGTCCCTGGTTCCCGTTCACTTCAATTATATAGAACAGAGCAGCTCTTTTGGGTCGTACGGTTTAGAACAACATGATGGCAAGTAAATGATAGCATTACTGAATGAACTATTCCTTTAGATAAACCCTGATCTTAAGAATTACTATGATGGAAATATTTTCTCATTCTGGCTTGGAGTTCATGATGCGCTATGCAGAAAACTAGTTATAAGAGGGTAAAAACAGCCTCAATGACCACCACAAGAGTTTCTACCCAGATTTGCCATGAACACACACTAACAGACAGGTCTGCATTATCTGATTTATCTTCTAAAATGGGGGCCAGAGACTAGAAATACAGGCCAAGCATGTTTCATTCCTTTGACTGCCTACAGCTTCAATCAGACCTCTTCTGATTTTCACTAAATCAGACAACAACAAACCTATATACCAAATATTATTATATGTTTAAAAATATTTTAAATATAAATATACTATATTTATAAAAATATAATATAAAACACTATATTCAAAATAGCTTCACTGCTTTAATTAGAACCACACAAGGTGGTGCACAAAGACCGGTGGGGAAATTTCCCTTTCCATTTCCTGTGAAGTGTTATGTTTACTTGTTCCCCATGCTGTTTTATACTCTATGGTTTGAAATTGAACGCAAGATGGCCGCATACTCTCTTAAGTCCACTTCATATTTGGCGATTGGAACTTACCCAACATGTTTGATAAGCTATAACAATAAATATGAGACTATTACAGACTGAAAAAGTGCCACCGCAAGAGGAAAACTTGATTTTGTGTAGGTCAAAGTCTGGGTGAAAGTCCCTCAGTGGTAAATTAATTCAACACAACGTCATAAACAATAAATCAAGGTCCACAGAGTGCACTATCCATTTTTAGGGAGCCTTGAGCACCACTATTCCTCCAGAAAATGCAGAGTGCGCAACCAACACCAACCCAAAGGGCACAGTCTAAAGTTATGACCCTTATGAGACGCCATCCAACACCATCTTTATTTTATCACGCTGACTGGTCGACATCTTGGACCTGAGCTACTGCTTATCAAATGAGGAACACCATGAGACACACTTCACCATTTTACCAAATGGCCTCTTTTGTCATTTTGAATGAATAGGTGTAGTATTTCATCTGGACGCGCTCCACTGAGGAAATAAATAATGCAGGTAGGTTGGTCTCAAGAACTGACACAATGGCACACAATAGTGAAACCATTTGGCACAATGTGCACTCGGCCGCAAAGGCAAAATATTGTTTCTGTTGAACCCAGGCCGTATCCTTACAATCCACCCAGTTTTAATTCAAGTTTCCACAACAAACTGAACAGAAATGAACTGATGTGACTCCTGTGAGTCCTCCATCTGCAGGGCTGACAGTTCAAACCACAAATATAATGATAGTGACACCAAAAAGTGATATTGTTGGAATTGCTTTTAGAGCAACTTTTTTTTTAGCTGATGAACGATATCATAATCTATCCAAATTTGACGGGCTCAAATATTTAAAGCAGCGGATGACAAAACTGCAGTGTGCACTTTAAATAAACAGAACGCTACCATGCATTGGTGCGCATGCTAATATAGTTATCTTTATAGTTATCATTCGTGGCCTTAAATGTCCCAAAGATTTTAACAGAACTGGAATGCTTGCCATTAATAAAGTTCTACATATCTCCCGAACATCCATGTTTTGTGTATAAAGGAGGTCAAATGTTGATTTAGAAGCCAATGTTTTTCAAAGTATGTTCCATTTGTGAAAGCCACACAAATTTGGAACAACATGGGGGTGAGTAAATGAGCAAATATTTATTGAATGGTTGATTTCCATCTTTGGCCAATTTGATTATTCAGACCTCTAATCCCTTGAACCATGTTTAAATCCAATATATCACAAAAAAAAGTCAAATTCTGTCCATCTAGGCCTGGTGAAATGAAATCACCATAGACACGCAAGTGGACACGTCACCCACCCAATATTATGATTTAAAGTTGTGGTGAAACTTAAATAGCAACAGTTTTTTTTCTTCTGTGTTTTGATGTACATTCAAGTATAATGGCATATCAGAAAATAAAAATTTTAGGGCGGGTCTATGCATTGGTTGTTGATGGAGCCAGATGAATGTGAGCTTGTAGCAAATACATTCAATTAAATGACTGGTGCTGTATATACCACCAGAGAAAAGTCTAATGTTTTCACCTGGGAGATCCGGTTATGGCATTTTAAATTAAAAATTAAAAAGAAAAAATAACATGCATGGATGAATCATTCACACTAAAATCTAAAAAAAAAAAAAATGCATGTGGAAAACAGATTTTATTTTTCCATGCCAACTTCAAGATGCCAAGTTCAGACTCTAAACCTTTCATTTATGTCCCATAGTCGTAAATCTTTGCATAAATTCTTAGTTTACATGGCATCCTACTAGACTATTTGATGATTAACTGACCTTTAAGTGTCAACCAGATAACACCACAGGACTAGAAATGGGGTCAGTCAGTCATGCAATGTCATGAATCCACTTAAATCTTACCAAGGATCTAACCTGTCTGAATGGGATGAGGGGTGGTTTCCAAGGCAGAGGAAATCTAAAAAAAGATCCCAAGCCATGAAGCACCCTCTCTATCACACTAACCCACAAAAAACAACATTAAGATGAGAACAGACAGACTCGTTTGGCTGGAGACATGACACCCAAAGCGTGTTTTGACATCAACCCAGTGCAACAGCATTTTGTCTGGCAAGCTGTCAAACCCCGGTTATGACCCATCAGCATGTGTCATCCAGCACAGCCACATCAGCAGGGCTCATCTCAGCCTTTAAACCATTATTCGTGTTAATCGAGCATCGACATGTATGTAAAGCCCGTCAGGAAGGGATCAGCTCTGACCTGGAGAGATGTTTAAGGATCTGTTTCTTGATCAAGCCAGCCATGACCGGTATCTCATCAATCACTTATCCAAGGACGGACGGCAGATTGTGGAAGCTGTACATTGTAGGTTTCCTCCGGTCAACCGGAGTGTTTTCTTCTGAATAATGAAGCGTCGTAATGGGAGAATATAAACATGACTCGTTGAGGCGTCCGTCGCTACCGCTTCACCGTCGGGTCCATGTTGAATGCGCAGTGACGCGTCGGTGTAAGAACGCGCATGCGCAGGAGCACCCCATGAAAATGAGGCTCGCCCAAATCCCTTCAGCCAATCGGATTCTGCCTTGAAATTTACGTCACACATGTCATTGCGTTTGTTATAAAAAATATGCACATAATAAAAAAGCAAAGTATAGAATTATGTAAACAAAGTATAGAATTATATAGAATGTATATTTTTGTATTATATTCAAAGTATAGAATTGTATAGAATTTTTGAATTATTTTCTTATGGAAAATTTCTTGTAAGCTATCCCTTTATCCCCCCCCCCCCCCCCCATTTCCTTTGATGCTATTATGATGCTATTTGATGCTATTATGAATGTAACTGATCTTTGTATTACTGTTTTAATGCAATAAAAAAAGAAAAAAGAAAGAAAATAAATATATACATATTTACTACTTTTTTTACATTAAAGGGTATTGTTGTGTATTGTGTCTTGAATACATTATCAATTTATTTATATTGCTGGAAATATTTTATATACATAAGAAAAAGTGTTTAAATTCATCCCCATTGTTTATGTTGTTTGTTGTTTTATTATTTAATTTGATTGTTTTATGTCATCTTTGAAGTTGAAAAAAAAAGTTTGTTTAAAATATTACAATATTAATTTCGGATACCCTGTTACCATTTACACGATTATTTTATGCCATGCTTTGTTGTATATGCCTTCAATTAAAAAAAAAGAAAGAAAGAAAGAAAAATAAATAGTACATATTAATTAAAAAAGATAATTTATTAAAAAAAGAGCATAATAATAATAATATTTGACTAATTATGTCTATTATATTTATAAAGTTACCCATAAAGCCCCTTAAAAATAAATACAGTGGCAAAACTGAACCAGCAGAAGTAATATAGGACAAGTTCATATTAACAATAGCTATACAAATTTATATTGTTTTTCTGTGAATAAAATGATTAAATGTAAAATATTTAGATTTAATTATTATTATTATTAATAATTATACATCTATTAAAATAAACAGTAAACTACATTTAATAATAATAATTCAACAAAAAGTATGATTAAGTTTAACAGTCCTTGAAAGTAGAGCTCGTTTTTTATATTACATACTGTTATGCTGCTGTACAGTATATGCACTAGAGCAGGTGCTCAATCCTGCTCCTGGAGGACCACTGTCCTGCAGAGTTCAGCTCCATCCCCAATAAACACCTGAACCAGCCAATCGTGATCTTATTAGGCATACTAGAAACTTCTAGGCAGGTGTGTTGAGGCAAGTTAGAGCTAAATTCTGCAGGACAGTGGCCCTCCAGGACCGACTTTGGACACCCCTGCACGAGTAAAAAAAAACAAAAAAACATTTCATGCTAATACTGATTCTTCCTCCTCAGTCCAGCAGCCGCAGCCTCAGTCTTCCTCCTCGGTCCAGCAGCCGCTGCCTCAGTCCTCCTCAGTCCAGCAGCCGCTGCCTCAGTCTTCCTCAGTCCAGCCGCTGCCTCAGTCTTCCTCCTCAGTCCAGCAGCCGCTGCCTCAGTCTTCCTCGGTCCAGCAGCCGCTGCCTCAGTCTTCCTCCTCGGTCCAGCAGCCGCAGCCTCAGTCTTCCTCCTCGGTCCAGCAGCCGCTGCCTCAGTCTTCCTCGGTCCAGCAGCCGCTGCCTCAGTCTTCCTCCTCAGTCCAGCAGCCGCTGCCTCAGTCTTCCTCCTCAGTCCAGCAGCCGCTGCCTCAGTCTTCCTCGGTCCAGCAGCCGCAGCCTCAGTCTTCCTCCTCAGTCCAGCAGCCGCTGCCTCAGTCTTCCTCCTCAGTCCAGCAGCCGCTGCCTCAGTCTTCCTCCTCAGTCCAGCAGCCGCTGCCTCAGTCTTCCTCGGTCCAGCAGCCGCTGCCTCAGTCTTCCTCGGTCCAGCAGCCGCTGCCTCAGTCTTCCTCCTCAGTCCAGCAGCCGCTGCCTCAGTCTTCCACGGTACAGCAGCCGCTGCCTCAGTCCTCCTCGGTCCAGCAGCCGCAGCCTCAGTCTTCCTCCTCAGTCCAGCAGCCGCTGCCTCAGTCTTCCTCGGTCCAGCAGCCGCTGCCTCAGTCTTCCTCCTCAGTCCAGCAGCCGCTGCCTCAGTCTTCCTCCTCAGTCCAGCAGCCGCTGCCTCAGTCTTCCTCGGTCCAGCAGCCGCAGCCTCAGTCTTCCTCCTCGGTCCAGCAGCCGCTGCCTCAGTCTTCCTCGGTCCAGCAGCCGCAGCCTAAGTCTTCCTCAGTCCAGCACACTGCCTCAGTCCTCCTCGGTCCAGCAGCCGCTGTCTCAGTCTTCCTCGGCCCAGCAGCCGCAGCCTTAGTCTTCCTCAGTCCAGCACACTGCCTCAGTCCTCCTCGGTCCAGCAGCCGCAGCCTCAGTCTTCCTCGGTACAGCAGCCGCAGCCTCAGTCTTCCTCCTCGGTCCAGCAGCCGCTGCCTCAGTCTTCCTCGGTACAGCAGACACTGCCTCAGTCCTCCTCGGTCCAGCAGCCGCTGCCTCAGTCTTTTGTCTTCACACAAAAGATGAAGACAATGACTGGTAACCAAACAGTTGGTGGTTCCCATTGACTTCCATTGTATTGGGGGATGGGGGATGGGGGTCTATCTATCTATCTATCTATCTACATGTACAGTCATAGACCAATATTTTCATTTTTGGGTGAACTATCCTTTTACACAGCTCCTTGGCTGAAGTATACTTACTTTTGTAGATGTGCTTACAGTGTTCAGAATGTTGTTGTATTTATTATTACATGTATTTATTATAACAGATTCTTCCTCCAGGCAATCCAACTTATGAACAGTTAAATTTGTTTGTTTATTTATATTTATATATGTGTATTTTTTTTATTCTCATCTTATTTTTATTGTATGTGTGTCGTTGTTGTCTCTGTAAACTGGAAGCTTATGACATTAAAACAAATTCCTTGTATGCGCAAGCATACTTGGCAATAAAAGCTCTTTCTGATTCTGATTCTGAAGAAAGTGTGTAAAGGATGTTAATGTTTAACCAGAGATTTATATGTACAAAAAGATGTGTTATATACAGATGTACAAATTTCACCTTTCTTTATCAGAATTAAACTTTCATACCTAAATAAATAACAAGGAAATAATTGTCTTGGCATGTTATTCATATACAAACAATGCTGGTATTTTTTACCATAAGTTTTTCATTGTCAAGTAAATCCAAAAATGATTAATTTGTTAACAATATGGTTTATTAGTTAACATGAACTAATAATGAACTGCACTTATACAGTATTTATTAATCTTTGTTAATGTTAATCTCAACATTTACTAATACATTATTAATCTTTCTAACATTAGTTAATGCTCTGTTAACTAACATGAACAAACAATAACAACTGTATTTTCAATAACTAATGTAAACGAAGATTAGTAAATACAATAACAAATGTATTGCTCACGGTTAGTTCATGTTAGTTAATACATTAATGTTTAATGAACCTTATTGTAAAGTGTGACCATTAATTTTAATAACATCTTAAGACATGGCACTTGCTGAGAATATTTAACTTTTATTTAAATGTTAATAATACATGTAACAGTAAAGCATACTGAAATTAAAATAAAATAAAAAACGACCATAAATAACTTATAAGTGGTAAATGACCAATGCACATGAATAGAAATAACTTAAAAGTTGTAAATAAACTATATTCGTTGACATTGCCATTGCAATGTGACAAGTCAAAAGCAGTAATTGGATTCTTGCTTGGAAATGTACATAATGAAACGTTTTCCAAAAATTAACAAATTTACAATGTATTGTTTAATACTATATATTTTTACTAGGTATAAGTAATTAACGGGCTCACAGTTTTGTTTTATATAATTAAGTATTAATACCATAGGTCAACCGCATTTCCTATTTACCGTGGCGTGACGTCATTACTTTGCCACTAACCAATGAGTATCATTGTGGGCGGGGCGACACGTGCAGCCCCGCCTCGATCTGCAGGCTGCAGCCGGGTGTACTTGAAATCGTTTATGCAAGCTGTCATATTATAAGTAATAACTAGTATAACCAATAGAGGGGGACAAAGGAACAGAGATTAACGGTGATCACACTGTTAGAAACATCTCTTTACATAAAACTGCACACATTTTATTAGTATAGTGCAGACCAGAACAGTTGAATAATTATGCAAATTACAAAAATAATTCGTTTAGTCCATTTTCAAACGATTTCAAAATGTGTGAATACACAATGTTTAACCTGGCAAATTAATGCATCAGAGGCAGATTCTGTAGCTTGTAAAAACAATAATATATGATTTAGAAAACAGAAAAATATAATTAAACCATATAAATCATCAAGTTTTACATTGAATTACAAAGTCATGGGTTTGAGATACATTGCATAGACAGGTCAGTGTTAGCCCAATATAAGCTCGACAATGAACTCCTCTCAAACTCTAAAATTCATCAATTTACATTACATTCACTTGGTCTCTACAATGTCCAACAAACAGAAGTGAATCTGTCTTCTCTAATATATGGCTGATAATGCTGAGAGTCTTTATGATGGAGATGCGCCCCGTTTAATGACCAGCTTAAAAACAAAATGCAGTGTAAATACCCATATGAATAACAAGATCAGAAATTTCAACTCCAAGCACTTCGCTTCATGTTTTCAAAAAGCTCCTTAACGTTTTGCATGTCCTCTTTCAACCTATCGGGGGCCTCTGTCTGTTCAAGCTTCTGAGAAACCTGTAGGGGCAGAGTATTAAAAAAGAAAAAGTCATGCTATTGTATAATTACTTTGCTAAATCTGAATACATCATTCCTGACCACCCAACTTTCAGATGATTTCTAGGGGAATACACAGTATCAAATCTCCTTTCAAAACAGGTTTTGAACATCCTGAACTAAAACAGGATGTGAAAGTGTTGTTACATTTCATTAAAGTGGCAAAATAGGTTTCCTTTAAAGAATTTCGGTGGCTTTGACGTGCCTGAAAATCCTGTGAAAATGTTCTGTGAAACTGCCACAAATGCACGAAAGAGTAGATGTGCGATGATAATGCAAGATTCGTACCTCGCTGAAGTAGCGGAGCATGAATTTGCAGAGTTCTCGCAGAGCCGCAGATTCATTGAACTCATTTTGATGTTTCTGATGAAGAAGGGGAATTAACATTAAGGCATTTTGCATTACAATCATCTTCCTATCAATACACTTTGTTTAATTTCTAGGTAGTATTTGACATATTGTACCTTTGACTCCCCTTGAAGAAATATTTTCAACTCTTGGCTGCTAAGTGAAGACTGGTCCTTCACTAACTTGTAGTAAGACTTCACTTCCTGTTTGTACTGAGGGATGTCTTTGCCGTAGAGTAGCTTATTGGTTGGTGAATGCTGTAGGAGAAAAAGAGAGTGAGTAATCTCTGTGATATTCGCAGCTCTCCATGTTAGGTTTCAGTGGTTACCTTGTCCAGGTGTTGCTCGACTAGGGAGAAGGAGTCCATGAAGGCCTGAGCGATGACGGACAGACAGCCGTCCAGGTGAGGCGTCTTTTCCAAGTCGCTGAACACAAAGTCAGGGTTCTTCAGGATGTTCACCCAGAAACGAAGCGGAAGGCTGATAGGGAGGTTTGAAAATATAGGCATGAACATATAAATGTTAGTAAATCTTGTGAGCAGTCAGTGCAGCTGCTCGTGGAGGTGTGCAAAGTGCATTTCAATAAAAGTGTGTTATCCAGCACCTGTTTGTTTTCCAGATGTGGAGAACATCTGGATCTGAGATTTTTTTTCTCTCTGCTTGTGCATCCAGGAAATCGAAAAAGTACTTGATGGCCAGTGGGGCCCTGCTGTTAGGCAATCCCCAGATACTCCTGAACAGATTCTCCACAAAAGAATGGACTGCTACCTGGTGGACACAATGGTGGACACATTTTTCATATATATAATGTGTATACACTATCTATCTATCTATCTATCTATCTATCTATCTATATATCTGTCTGTCTGACTGACTGTGTCTATCTATCTATCTATCTATCTATCTATCTATCTGTCTGTCTGTCTGACTGACTGTGTCTATCTATCTATCTATCTATCTATCTATCTGTCTGACTGTGTCTATCTATCTATCTATCTATCTATCTATCTGTCTGTCTGTCTGACTGACTGTAGAAAAATATGGATATTTTTCTTACAAAAACGCATGGATTCGCTACAGGAAGCCTTTATTCACCCCCCAGAGCCGTGTGAGGCATGTTTTATTATGGATGGACGCACTTTATTGCACTTCTTTTGGACTGTTGAACAGAAACACCCACCCACTGCCATTATAAAGTTTGGATTAGCCAGGAAATTTTTTAATATCACTGCGATTGGATTTGTCTGAAAGAAGAAAGTCATATACAATGACAGAATTTTCAATTTTGGGTGAAGTTCTTGTATTGCAATTCATACTTGTCTCTGACATTTCACCTGACAATAGATTTGATAAATGGATGTGAAATGATCCTGTTTTGGTTTTGTATTTATATTTATTTATTTATTTTTCAATTTTACAGGGCCAGTTTTGTGATGCTGCAAATAGGAGTGGATATCTTGCAGAGAAACGCATCTCCTTGTGCTGAAAAAAAGAATGAGACTATTCTCTCCAAGGAGGTCCAAACACCAGCACAAACTTTGATTAGTGAGCATTAACATGCATTCAGCTTTTATGGTAATGAATGGAATGCTGTTGTTTAACCTCTTAAATGTCAGCATTATAAACCTTATGACATTAATGGACCAAATAGGAATGTTTTTTGTGTCTTTGGACTGATTTGCTTCTACATTGTGATATTTAATTGTTGTAAGAAAATGTTCTTTACATGTACTGAAATCATTGAGTGTGAAGACATTTTGGTGCAGAGAAAAAGATTTACAATGTTTCTATAAAATAAATAAATGTAAACGTGTATTGTTTTGTGGGTTTATTTTTTTATATTTTCACCTGAACACATCCGAGGAATCCATAAGTGTTAACTTTCAACACCAACTTTGGTGTTCTCATCATCCATTCTGGTTTTGATATTTTACATGTTAAGAATTTGTTAGTTAACACTGTCAGAGTGTTAAAAATGTTAACCCTTTCAGAAGTGTTAATTTAACACTTTAGCAGTGATTACCATATATACTCTGGGTAAGTGTTAATTTTAACTCTGAGGGAGTTAAACTCACTCTTTTAAATTTGCTGTGTATCTATCTATCTATCTATCTATCTATCTATCTATCTATCTGTCTATCTATCTGTCTGTCGTCTATCTATTTATCTATCTATCTATCTATCTATCTATCTATCTGTCTGTCTGTCTGTCTGTCTGTCGTCTATCTATCTATCTATCTATCTATCTATCTACTTCTGCATCTGTCTATACAATATACAGTATATAATAAAATGCTTCTGTGTGTCAATTATTCTCACCTTGGTGGAGAGTAGCTTGGTGAGGTACATCTCTTTGAATTTTAGTGCTTTTTTCTCTGGATGTTTGCTCAGGTCTGTGTCAATATCTGGATCGACCTAGACCAATCAAAAAGTCCAGTTACTATGTGCATTTGAAATGTCTATCATATCATATTTATTGTAATATATAATCAAAGTTATTTTCCAACAATGTCCTCTTACAGTGGTTCTAGAAATGTTTAAGTTATTATGCCTGGCGTATCTTTCGACAATATCAACAACACAAAGATTATGTTCAGATTTACTAAAACGCTTCCTCTCATTTAAACAGGAAGAAGTTGGCAAAACCGAAAGTATCACACACCCACATTCACTTCAGTGTAGTGTGTATGCAATAGCATCTTATAACACATGAAACACAACACAGTCACTTTTTGACAGATCATTAGGTGTGTCAGTACAATGAGAAGGACACACCAAAACAAACACTATACAGAAGTATGCATGCCCTATGGCAACTCACCAGGTGGAAGTACTTGACAGCGAAGTTCTCATCATCTGTGAACCAAAACGCCATAATGATGAGTACATAAGCAAGCAATGACAAGCTTATACTGGCCCTGTGGCTCAGCAATCATTATTGTTGTGCTTTATGCTTGAGGTAGGATGCATTACAGTACTGAATATCTAGTGTGGTTACAGCGGGTTTGAGTTTGAGAGCTTAAAATAGTCACATATCAGCACCCAAATTTGCACAGTGCAAATATGTTCTGACAAATACCATAAACACACATGCAAACATAACCGGATGTGAATACTGCATGTGCCATCTTGGACCCTGTCTGACATTAAACAACATTATTACACTACAAACAGATCATTGATCACTAATATACACTCAAACTGAAATGTCATGGATTCATTTATATTCATATTTGAATGTACAACAATTACTGATCTGTTGTGTATACAGTATCAATAACTTCATAAAAGTTATAAAAGGCTACCAGAAACTGTCTGTGGTACATATACAGGAAAAGAGACTCCACCGACAGATATAACACGTGGTACAAAGAGACAAAGACAACCAATACCACCACTTCCTTTATACAAGGCCAAATTTCATCCTTGTGCTTCAGTGTGAGAAGTTTGCTTTAGAATCTGAACTCCTTGTTAACCCTTTAACGCGTACGATCACACCGGTGTGATTAGAACTTTCAGTGAGGCACGTCATCAACTGCTGAAATTCAAATCTGCTTTCTGGCGCGGAGCCAGATCAGACGCGCGAGCGCTTGTAATATTATCACTTATTCAGTGTTTTCAACCATATAATGCTTATTTAAGATTTCAGACATTTAAATACACATAAGTACTAGCAAAGCCATACATTTATAGTTTGTAAAATATGCGCTGATGTCTATGGAAGCAGCAATAATGATCCTTACAAATATAATCTGACGACATGTTTTATTGATATCATATACACATAGTGTAGGTAACAATAAAGTTTACTCTGCTCTTCTCCCAGTTTACTGGAGACTTATTTTAACGTGTTTCGGGAGGAGAGGATGAATTTACGTGTTGTAAATCCCACAGCTGGATTCAGCGCGAGCAAACATGGCGGCGCCCATCACCCGGTATAGATCAAATAACACGATCATTATAAACGTGTTTAAACAACCAAACACATTTACTTGCACATATTTCAGAATCGGAATATCAGATATTTAATAATATAGCGAGTATGTTTGTGAATATTAATAATAAAAAAGGAAAAACGAAATAAAAGCAATCCATGTGTCATACAGCGCTATTACAGCTGCGGTGTGTCACATGACAAGCATGACGCGTCGCCATGGAAACAATAAGGCTATAAGTTCTAAAATAACGGTCGCCTAAAAAAACTCACGCCTGGGGCTCAGCTAGAATATTTTAAACTCACGTGCGAAAGGGTTAATAGCTCCAGTTCAGCTTGACAAGTTCAATAGAAGAGATAGTTCACCCAAAAATGGTAATATTCTAATTATCTATACTCAACATCAAGTCATTTCAAACCCATATGGCTTTATTTTGTGTGTGCAAAACAAAAAGTGATGTTTATAAGACTGTTAACACTGCTCTCTTCAGTATAAAGAAATTAGATAGGGAACCAGTGTCTGTCAATTTCCAAGAAGCACCATAAAGCATCATAAAAGCACTATATTTCTATATCTGATGTCATATGACAGCTTGTGTGAGGAATACACTGAAATTTCAGACTTTCGAAATCTTTCTTTATAGCTCTGGTCACCATTCCTTTTTACTGTATGGACAATTAAGCTTAGACATTCTGATAAACTACATCTTATATGTTACAAGGAGACAAAAAAGGCCTACAGGTTTTGAGGGGTGTGGGGTGTTCGCAAAGCTACAATCTTGTGGTGAGATCAAAGACTGTTTGTAGTGAACTAATACAGGTTGTCATTTATACAGATATTAACACTCAAAATGAAAACCTATTTTAAGTACAATAATAAAGTATAGCAACAACTGCAACAGCAAAATAAACCACCCAAAATGTATTGATTGTGATATTGGGCATGGCATTGTTTCAGTTGGTGGATGGTGGGAGGAATGTGACTCACCTTTTACACTGCTCTGAGACCTCAATGGTGCATGTACTTTTGTTGTGATAACTTTAATGCATGCTCCATCTCCAACCTGGATGGAAATACATAATTAAAAACACAAACCCTGGAATAGCTGAGAAAATGACTACTGTGCTGCAGTAGTCTCTGGGTGTATTATGGGTTTGCACAACAGTTTAGCATAATCTGGGTTTATTTGGCCTTGTGATACAAGCTTTGCAAGTGAAAGGTCAATAAAGCCAACAGAGAACATAAAAATACGCAGCAAGACAGTAAGACAAGCTTCTTTTGTAGTCTTTTATCTGTTAAATTTCTATTCACACAGGACTGTTGTTTTATTTTATAGAGATATGAACTATATTTTTACATTTTCTAAAGAAAATGTGATTGGTCATTTCCTTTTGTACCTGTTTTTAAGGTGTTGTGGCTGCTGGGGTGTTCTGGGCGGTTTCTTAAGGGTCCACTGAAGGGCCTTGAAACGTGCAGCACTACTCAGTGTGTTGATGTAATTTCAACTGAAACAGGAGGACAGGGCGGGGCATTGGGGCGTTTCTCCTCCTAATCTCATTCATGTAACTTAAAATATAGCATTTTGTTTAAAATTCAGATGGGTCTGATACGTTTTCTAGTCTGCGCCGGCTTGCGCATATGATCCGCTCTGTGCTATCGTGTGTCTCTGGACCAGAGCTGTCTCTGTGACACATAACGCAAAACCAGACTTCATTTGCCCCAATGGAAAGCAAATTTACACTGTCTGAATCAATCCCTATCCACTATATAGCGTATTCCATGCCATTCACCATGCAGAAAATGCAGCATCTTCAGCATTTATTTATAGTGTAGAGGGCAGGATGCTTCAGATTCTATAAAGCATTTGATTAGACAGAAAATCTGATGATTTTCATTGATTCAATCCATTATATGTTGAGCATATTGGCGGAAGTGAGGGACTGTAAAAAAAATGTTTGTTTCTAAAGGGGTCCTGAACTGCCTTTGTTTTTATTTTATACTTTTCTCTGAGGTCCACTTATAATGTTATCAAGATTTGTACATCAAAAAATATCATAATTTGGAGGTAATAGCCAGTGTTGGGCATGTTACTTTAAAAAAGTAATTAGTTATAGTTACTAGTTACTTCTCACAAATAGTAACTGAGTTAGTAACTGAGTTACATCATTATAAAAGTAACTAATTACCAGGGAAAGTAACTATTGCGTTACTTTAAAAAAAAAAAAATGTTCAAATGTCAAATAACTTTGGATATCCCCAATATTAAATGTTAAATTAATTAAATGGACACTAAAAAGAATAAATTATTATTATAAAACATTGTACATTAATCTACACTATTTATCTACTGACACTTAGTATCAGTCAGTCAAGCATTATAATATAATATTATGATAATTTAATATTATATGATGATATAACTTTTGTAATTAGAATAACCAAGTATGAATGCATATTTGTCATCAATATAAAACGCACTAAGGATTAATGAGCTGCTGGGTTCATGAATATTAATCACGTTGTCTGCATTCGCATTGATTTGCTGAAATCAAAACAGGGACGATAATAGGTGAGCGCCAGCCAATGAGATTGTCGTTTGCGCATTAGCTCCGCCCACTACCAGAGAAACCGGCAGTTCTTAAAAGCTGAAGAATTCCAAAGGAACTCCGTTATTTTGACAGGAAAATACAACAAAGAATATCGTTTACATGTAGCGCGTCAATTCTGCATGTTATGAAAGACTCTCTTGCTCTGTATCTTTCTTTGCGTGCGTGTATGTGAGAGAAAGCGACGGCGAGTTGTGCGCCTTCACACTAGAGTTCATGGTACGTCAAATACAGCTACACTGCGCATCCATTCAGATGAACTGAAAAATTTAATTCTAATAATATAAGTAAAGGCTAGTAACGCCACATTTTATTGTCAGTAACGGTAACGGCGTTGTAACGGGGGAAACAGTAATTCGTTTGATTACTCGTTACTGAAAAAAATAACGCCGTTAGTAACGCCGTTTATTTATAACGCCGTTATTCCCATCACTGGTAATAGCCAATTTTTTGTCCTGTTTTGACCCCCCCTTATCGGAATGAATAGGCGTGGCAGATTGTAGACTCGGAAGTAAACGCTCACTGCTATGATTGGCTAACAGAACATTATTTACCTACTACATGTGTGAATCAGTGGGCGGGGCTAAACAGGCAGTGATGTCGAATCAGACATTGATCTTCTTCGGCAGAGGCAGTGTTTAGCCACACTATTACGTCATAAAATGGCACATTCCACAAGCTGTCGTTTTGGCAGATTGGTTTCAATATTAGCTGTTTTTAGACTAGCAAGAAAGTTTTGAGTTTTAAAACTTACAGGATGTTTTTATAGTACAGTGACCTCTTATATGTGACCCTGAACCACAAAACCAGTCTTAAGTCGCATGGGTATATTTGTACCAATAGCCAACAATACATGGTATGGGTCAAAAAAATCGATTTTTCTTTTATACCAAAAATCATTAAGATATTAAGTAAAAATCATGTTCCATGAAGATATTTTGTAGATTTCCTACCCTAAATATATCAAAACCTTTTTTCTTTTATTAGTAATATGCATTGCTAAGGACTTCATTTGGACAACTTTAAAGGCGATTTTCTCAATATACACTGTAAGAAGTGATAAGTTGACTTAACTTAGGAAACCCGTTGCCTTAAAATTATTGAGTAAATAATAATAAAATAAAAAATAAGTTAAGTGAATTGTCAAGTTCACTTAACTTTTTAAATGATTATTTACTTTTAAGGCAACGGGTTTTCTAAAATTTTTAAGTTAAGTCAACTTATCACTTTTTACAGCGTATATATTTTTTGCACCCTCAGATCCCAGAATAGTTTTCAAATAGTTGTATCTCGGCCAAATATTGTCCTATCGTAACAAACAATGGGAAGCTTATTTATTCAGCTTTCAGATGATGTATGAATCAAAATTTTGCAGCAATCAACTGCAGTATGTGCTTATAATAAACATAATGTTATTGGTTGTCATTATAGTTGTTGTCCTTGGTGGGAACAAACCTTACCTCAAAACCCTACGCCTTTATCTTATTCTCATCAATATATATCGAGGGGTGAGAACCTCAAGGGCGTAAGTGACATTTTTGGTGAAATGGAGATATATATATATCAAATGAAAGCTCTTAATGAGCTCTTTCTACTGGCAAAAGTACTGTCATCCACGAGTGTACAAATTTTTATTATAAACAATTGAAATCAGTACACAAAGTCAGGTCAAACTATGGTAAAATTTTTGTTTTGCTCTCCTGTAAAGTTGGTGTCCTGTAATGTCCCTTAAGCCTTTCTGGTTCTCACCCCTCGATATGGCCCATGTGGGATTCTTGTTTTATCAGTTGTCTGTTTGCTTAGAATATAGTCCACTTCTCAAAAAAGTGCACTCACCTGATAATGTTTTAGAGTGTTCAACATGGTAACATGCCCCCGAATCTCTGAGGACTCGTCAACTTCCTGTAGCATGACAAACTTTCCTTCCTTTTCATATTCTGTGATTGCACAACATAAAACAGTGAATACAAACAGGAACTTTGGTGGATATTGCAACTGGCAAATTGAAACTGTGTGTTAACAACAGACGTAGGCTCTGTAAAGAAGTTTTATGAAATATTATGATCATCAACAGTAAGAGAGTGAGAAACAGGAAGTCTACTAACCGATTTCTATATCCCTGATCTGCTGGAAGGGGAAACCAAACTTGCGCTGGAAGGTCTGTAAGATTTTCTCCTTGACCTGTTGTATTGTGTCACAGGTCAGTGCGTTGACCTCTAAGGGTTCACTGACCTCTCCTCCAGTCCCCACAGCAAACACAACCTTCAGTTTCTACAGGGGGCGAAAACATAAACCAAACAATTTAATGACTACTGATTTTATAAGTGGCACATAATATATCTATAATGCTTTTTTTTTTTCTTTTTTCTTTTTTTTTATGAGAATGCATGGACAAGGAACAAACACCTAAAAAACTCAAAATAAAAATATGACCTGTAATCTTCTTCAAAAAAAACTGAATGTTCAATTTCAGAGATAAGTTTAAAAAAAAGTTGCTGCTATTACGATGGAATTTTTTTTTAATCAATTCCACTCATAATGTCTTTCATATCACTGGAGCTGTTCATATAGACAATATTTAATAAACCAGTAAAAGAAAACATTATTTATAGACCATTTTCTTACATACTTTTTTATTTTTTACTGTCAGATAGATCAAAACATTTTAAACTGGCAAACCAATTGTTTATCTATATGATATTTATACATATATATGATAATATATGAAGAGTTTATTTGCAAAAACAGATAACTCTGTTTATTTAAATTTTCAAAAATCATGTTTTTTATTTATTTTTTTTTTTTAGTTAACCTAATCAAAATAACCAAACTGCAGTTTGATTGAGATTAATAGGAATGCACAATAAAAAGAACATTATTTATGAAAATTGTTAAAAACGGAGTCATCTGTTTTTGCAAATTAACTCTTCATACAGCATATGACACTGAGTCAGATTTGTAAAAATGCTGTATCGACTTAAATTACTTAGAATGGCAGTTTTAAAAAATGCACAATTGCATAAGACTATGCAGCTTAAATGCAGTTTTCTTGTTTTTTTTTTTTTTGCCACTGTAATTTCCTGTAAAGCAGCAGAATACAATTTTAAACAATGAGTTAGACCATCTTCTGACACAAATATCTTCCTTTGGAGAAATGGCATTTACTGGCTTGGAAATACAGGTGCAGTCCAGTTTTGTGAGAGGAAGGCTTGTGCAAGACTGATATTATTGCAGAAAGCAGAATGCAGAAGCACAACGGTCGCACCAGTCTAACCGTGAGAGCCTGCTGGTGATTTTGGGGGGGAAGATAGCCTTGTCACATGATTCTGTCCACAAACTATCATTAATCTTTCCTGTTTTCTTGTTCACAAGTGTGTTCATGAGCAAAAAACTGCTAGAAACCAACCATCCAACCACACTCAATATGAGAATTGCACATCAGGAAGAAATCAGGAACAAAAAATGATGGGAAACAAAAACAAATGATAAATGTAATTATCTATGGCCCAACATTAAAGGTTACGTTAGTTCACCCAAAAATGAAAATTCTGTCAACATTTGCCCACCCTTAATTTGTTCAAAATCTGTTATGAATTTCTTTCTTCTGACTAATAGAAAATAAGATATTTTGAAAAACGTTGGTAATCAACCAGTTTCTGGCCCAAATAGACTTCAATATTTTTTTTCCATACTTTGGAAGTCAATGGGGACCAGCAACCTTTTGGTTACCAACATTCTTCAAAATATCTTTGTTGATGTTCCACAGAGGAAAGAATTCAAATACATTTGGAACAACTGTTAGTACTCACAAAGTGTGTTTTGTAATATCATATCGTTTTATAATTATTTCAATGTGTTGTGTGCGCCTAAACGTTTATCAATGGCATTTCCTTTCACTCGTGATGAGGAACAGACGAGGACTTTTCTAAAAGCGAAAATCCGAAAGTAAGTATTTTAATCCCATTTAAAATATGTATTTTATACCATCATATTAATTTGTAGCCATACTTATGTGCTGTGCTCTCCTAAACGTTTTTTTTAGAGAGATATTTTCTTTCTCTTGCGGGTGCGAGCAGACGGGGAAGTTGGTTTTAACAAGGAAAACACTGAAAGTGTTAACTCTTACAAAAGTGTCAATTTAACACTTTAGCAGTGATTCTCATGTATACTCTGGGTAAGTGTTAATTTTAACTCACTCTTTTAAATTTGCTGTGCATGATGGCAAATTTTTGTGTGCACTATCCTTTAAACAATGGTTCATACACATGTAAGAAAAAAAACACAACAGATGGAGATTGATGCATGAAGAGCTTGTGCAAGAAATGTTGCGCAACGAAGCTACAAGATGTCTTCCTGTGGTTTAAGGATGGGCATGATGGCAACAGAAAATACAGAAGCTTATGAGCATCAAATGCAAAAGGTTTCAAATGCTAGCAAGAAACTTCTGCTCTTTTGAACTTTCTGTTCATCAAAGAGTTCTGTATCAAATGTCATGGTTTTAACAAAGAAATATAATCACAGGAATAAATTAGATTTTAAAATATATTTCTTCTTTCAAAAAACTATTTTAAAAAAGGGCAACTTTTGAACGGTTAGTGTGGTAAGGGAAATATTTGATGTTTTTTTGTTAAAATGGGGAATTTTATAAAATGTGAATGTGGCTGGCAAATTACAGAAAGGTCTTTCTAAAGTTAGTACTTTCCATAAGTGTTCGTTTTTGCAAACACTTCCTCATTGCATCAAAGAGACAGTAAAAGAGGAATTACTGACCAAGGCCTCAAAGTCCTGCGCTTGGCAGAGAAGCCAGTCCTCGCTAAGAGTGTACAGAGCTTTCTCTGTCACTGAATCCACCGGCCCTTTCGAGATTTGCTGAGTCAGAGCTGACACCAACAGGAAGAGAGGCTGTCCTACTGATTCCTATGGAGGAAACATATACATTCGTGAGCACACATAAGTAGTCGAAGAAGAATATGTGCTTTCTAAATCCCTAACAGAGTGGATGTATGGACGGACCCTGAGGAAGCCGTACAGACAGATGGACATCCAGTTTGTAAGAAGCTTCTCCACTATGGACTCTGTGCGGCGCAGGAGAAGTTTGGGATTTGCATTGCTGGACTGGTCCATCAGACTCTGCAGAAGGTCCTCCATGACCTCTGTGAGATAAACCAGGTCTCCATGGAGGGCCAGAGTCAAGAGAGATGCCACTGTACATCTAAGAGGAAGAGGAACAGACAGTGAGATAAAAAGAGAGGAACAAAAACACAAGTTAGAAAGAACAGAAGAAATATGAGTATAAAAGTAGTGTTACTGGCAGTTACGCATCTGTCTGCAAACAGAAACCAACCACTGCTTCATTCATTAATTTTGTATAATGTACAGTATGTTGCAAGTTCATTTTATTTTATTTTTGTATACTGATGCTTTGAAAAATAAAAGTACTTTTATACTTTTTTAGTGTTTTATTTTCTTAACTTAATCCATTTTGTTTTATTATTATTAATCTTTTTTATCACTTAGCATTTGATCATCTATAACATTTAATACTTTTTTTTTAATTTATGCAATTTTTTAAATATTTTTATATTACTTCTTATTTTCTTGCCCTTGCAATGCTTGCTATTGTTGTTTAATCTTTAATCTAAATGATTGCGGGGTTTAATGGAATATTTGTCTTCGTGAATGAGAGATAAGAGGGAATGTCTCCATTTGAAGGTTTTTTGAGATGTTGTTCTGAAGCAGTTTGATATAACAATTGTTGGATTTGTGCTGCTCAGATGAAGTCTGAGCAGTAAAATATACGCAACTAAGATTACTCAATAAACCCTGCTCATTGATATCATCATAACTTCATCTCCTGCTTCCTGGTCCTCCCTGGCTTCCTCTCAGATTGATAGAAGACTTTTAGTTAGTACTCGTGCTGTCAAACGATTAATCGCATACAAAATAAAAGTTTATGTTCGCATAATATATGTATGTGTTCCGTGTATATTTATTATGTATATATATATATATATATATATATATATATATATACACACACACACATGCAGTATATATTTTGAAAATATTTACATGTATTTACATGTCTATATTTATATTCATATAATTTATATTAGAAATAAATGTATTTAATATATAAAAATACAATTTTTCTGAAATATATACATGCATGTGTGTGTATTTATATATACATAATAAATATACACAGTACACATACATAATGTAAACAAAAACTTTTCTTTTGGATGCGATTAATCGTTTGACAGCACTAGTTAGTACAGATTTGGGTATCAGACAAAATGCAGTGTTACTGATTTTGGGTCTCAAACAAAACTCTCCTGACTTGTTTTGGATACCAGACAAAATGGATTATCTTCAGGATCTAGGTAGGAGACTGAATGCATTATTCCATCTAACACCATCAAACCAATAAAGTACTTAGATTCTAAAACTAAATTTATTTGAACATTGAGGTTTATCAGAGGTAAAAAATGATATAAATGCTGTTCAGTTTCTCGCACAAACCGATCGTTTCGTGTCTTAGGACATCAATGTATCATCACAAGCTGCAAGGTTTAATTTGGATCTGTGTGTGCATGTTTTTTTTTCTCCCAAAGATTGTGTGCCCATTGACTGGCATTATAGGACTAACAGACTGCAACTTAAAAATCTTCGTTTGTGTTCTACTGAAGAAATAAAGTCACCTACATCTTGGATGCCCTGGGGGTAAGCAGATAAACATCAAATTTTCATTTTTGGGTGAACTATCCCTTTAAGAACATTATCAAACACATATCTGTGTTTCAGTGTGGAGGTCATTTTAAGGTAAACACTTTTGAGTCCCCTCAAAGAGGAAGATCTGCTATTCTAAAAAAAAACTCAAAACATTATCTGTTTACACTTCTAAGCAACAGGCATCAAGCCAAGGTCTCAAAATAACCATAAGGGCCTATGACCAAGTTTATCAAGTCATCTTCAAACAGAGGTGAGAATATGTTTGAAGCATCTCCTTCCTCTTTTGTAACTCGCTTTGGACAAAAGTGTCTGCTAAATGCATACATTTAAATGCCTTTGACTCACTTGTCTTTTATGCCGAAGTTTTTCTGTTCCTCTAACGCATGCACGAAACAACTGAGAAACTGCTTATCTCTGATCAGCGCAGCAAAGGCCTGACATTTCTCATCTACAGTTGTCTGCTCAGAGTCCTGACCATAAAAAAAGACAGAGATAAAACATTTAGTTATGTACAATGTGATATATACTACTAAAGACACTGCAGCATCTTACCTGCCCAATGTCTCTGATCATGACTGGTGCCAGATGACCAGCCTAGAGAAAATGAGAAAATACTGTATATATTAAACAAACAAACACATCAAGCAACTCTACAAGAAAAAAGGGAATTTCAGAGAGATAAAAATATTAAACCTCAGGAAAGAAGATTTTTGAGGCAAAGTGTTTGTAATCCAGGAAGGGTATGGCTCCAACATTATCAATTAAATCAGATTTTTCTGTTTGCAAGTCAACAAAGCCTGTCAAAACAAACAAACAAACATAAATGCATAATGTAATCACACACAAAAAGACTTGAAACATTTCTATGAAGTATGACAGCAATATGAGCATTTAAGGGAGTAACGACATTTTCATGTTTACAGCAGCACGTTTGCCTGCAAACACTAATTACATAACCTACATAACCTGTGGTGGTTATGTAGTTACTTACAAGCTCAAAAAAAAAAAAAAGACACCCAAAGCCTCCATGACATTCTGGACCCCAATATTGCTTGTGATCCTTTTTCAGTTTAAGTACGTTTTTAAAAATGTTTTCTTGACTGCCATGCATATTGCTCAGAAAAGTAATTGTCACATGATTTGAGGCTTTATTTGTGTCCTGTGCACAAATGTGCAGGAGGAGTTACACACCAAAGTGGAATATTTAGGGTTAGTTGTGTGTTCATAACACTAACCTTCAGTATGAGCAATTGTGATGCTTGCAAACACCACAAAGACCAGCATTTCAAAGATAACCAACCTTGTCGTATGTCCCTTCTGATGTTGCTTTCCAGCATTTCCAGTTGCTTGTTCATTTTCTCATTCATTTGTCTCTGGCTCTTACGGTGAATAATGAATCCAGCTAGATAGAGGAGCAAACACATACATTAGTACCTGCAGGACTATTGTGAAAATATGTGACGTAAATTTGAAATCACTTACCAGCAGCACCCAGAATTATGAGCAGAAACAATGCGGCAAGGATGAGAAAATATAGTGCACTATTTTGAGACTCAAGTTCTTTTAAAAAACCACCCATTTTTATCTGAAAAATATAAGTATAAAGTAAAAGAAGGAATTTTGTAAGACATATAAGAATTGTAAATAATTGACAATAATAAATGAAGACAATTTGCATAAAGAAATGAATATTTAAACTCACAGTGAGTGAGTCCACAGCAGTGACGGCTCCTGATTCTCCTTTGATTGTACAGATAACAGCATTGGACTTAATCTTCTCCAGAACACACTGATACTGCTGTTCTCCATGTACACCAGTTACAATCACCTCACCGATATTCAAATTCAAATCATCCTTCCTTTTCTGAGAAACAGAGTGTTCGGGATGATTTGGAGGCTGTGATTCTCACATGCTCATGTGCAGAAACATAATATTTACTGAGAGCCGAATGCAGACTGTAGACTAATGTTAAACTCTTTATCACTAAACTCACCTGAATGTTCACCTGTAGATCGTTGGCCACCTGTAAGGTGGTGAATCCAGTGAATTCTGGATCAGACTCAAAGAACAAATACCCACAGTCCACGGTGGAGTTCCCAACATTCAGCAACAAGCTAAACTGACCACTGCCATCATAAGGGTGGGAGTGAAACCACACGTCCTGAGAAAGAGAGACAATGAAAATATGATGCTAATACATGTGACATTTAAAGCTGCATGTAAGCTGTGAATACAATTAAAGTCTTCAGTCGATATTAAAATTCTGACAGAGACAAGCTTATAATTATTTTCATGTTAACTGACAATCAGTATTAAAATCGATATTGAATTATTATTAAATATTAAAATTCTATAATATTTTGTTTAAAAGTAATAAAAAAATTAAAAAAACTCAAATCAATTGCTTGCAATGTTTAGGCATCATAACAGCTTGGAGGTCAGTAAGGTGATGGATGTTTGAAGACTCTGAAGTTATAAATAGCTGACCTCTATGAATCATATAAAGTTCTGTGAGCAACTGCAGGCGTAATAAACACATCTTACCCCTGAGCTTGTGTTGTATTGTGTTACCAGCACTTTATTAGAGGGATGGACAGTAACTGACTCCACTAATTCCAGATTGCTGCCCTGAACATGAATCTTCCTTCCGCCGCTGCATGAAGAGATTGAAAACAACTTCAGCCAGTGATACATGAAAATAAATTTATTCATTCATTCATCTATTTACTTTTTATTAATCTCTAACAGTTTAAGCAAGACTAAACTGCAGATTTCAGAAACATGACAAAACATGCAGGAAATTACCTAATGACTCTCATTTCTGCATTCATTTTTTGCTGTCTCGCCTGTTTTTGCATCTGTTCTAAAAGTATCTCTGCAGATCATTGCAAATCTTATTTTTCCACATTAACAGTGTTCTTGCAAATTTCACGATTAAAATGTTCTGTATGACCTTAGATTCACTAATTAAAATGTGCAGTTGTCATTTTAAGGTGTTGATAGGATGTGGAAGCTGATCAGACAGTGGTCTGTAATGGTCTGACCTGCTCCAGGTGACTGTGGGCTGTATTCCAGTGCAGCTGGGTTGAGAACTGTAAGTGATGATGCTGTTACCATGACAACGGTCGTCAGGAGTAACAACACACACTTTCACTGTTCCTTTAGTTCCACTCGGAGGAATGTGGAACCTTAAAGTGTCATTGGAGCGATCAAACACTGGAGATCTGAAGAGAAACATTCATGAACAGATATACAGTATCATTTATCTGAATATACACACATTCATATACAGTTCATGACTAAACACAAACAAACAGTCTCACTCTTTAGGAATGCACTCCAGATCCCCTTGAATACAGATTTTAGTAACAGATTCCAGGTTCCTTCCTCTTAGTGAAACATTGTTTCTGCCATGAAAAGAAACTTTGTTGGGCTCCAGAGAGAGAATCTTTGGCTCCTACAAAACACCAAAGCTTGCACTCAGTTGCAAAAAACAGAAGTTCAAATTAATTTCATAACTTATTATATAATTTAATATATAATGTTTAAATAATTATTATTATGATACTATTATAATAATTATTATTATTATTATTACCACCATAAATACACATTGATTAAATATATTGTAAATATCAACAAATAATATATTATAAATGATTTTAAAAGAATGATGATTATGACAAATTGTTCCTCAAATGGGGAAACAAAATCCTCTGCCTCTTGTTAAGTCATATTCTTTTGAAATAGGAACATACAGAAAAAACAATATCCCTATTCTGTAAAGGTTATGTAAATGCAGATTATTCTGCACATAATCAGTATGACACTTACATCGTAGACCATCTCAGAGAGAAGATGTTTACATGCATCCTAAAGAGTAGACAAAGAGCAGTTCATGTACTTTCTGAGTTCACTTCAGTCAATGATAGTTCAGCAATGAGTTACTATCAATTTCTTAAGGTACGCTATTTCCCAATACACGTATACTGAATCTCTGGATTATAGGTTACACGTCTTCTCACCTGTATGTTTAACTGTGGTCCAGGTCCATGTGTCCAATCACAACGCTTGGAAGAAGAGGACCAGTGACACCCAGATGAGATACACTGAACACACCTGCATTTAATTCATATTTTTTATATTTTTGAAATAAAAGTTCAAAGAAGTCTTTCAAAACTATTTTTGACTGTGCATTTCTCACTGTGTATAAGAAGCATTTGGCGAATTATCTGTGATACTGGAGCAGTTTCTCAGCGTCAGCATCTCTGTGACCTTCTGATCCTCAATAGCAACTGTAGCAGAGACTTTTAAACCTGAACAGATGTTTATGATTATAAATAATCAGATTCCAACTACATAAATGCACTTTATATTAGTAAATATACAACTTCTTTGAAGGAGAACCAACCTCCAGTATAGAGCATCTGGTCAGAAAAACTACAGGAGCAGTTTGGGAAAACTGCAAGCAGATCAGACCCGTCACACAGGTTTACACTTTCTTTAGTGAAGACACATGAGAAAGCAGGATTTCCTGTGCTCTCTAGACTCAAGGACAGATGTAGAGTAATCTGTACAGAAGAAGGCAATTGTTGGTAAAGAGTAGTCTTGTAAAAAATTGTTTTAGATATTGCTGTCTACCTTTCTAGAAGAATTCTTTGTCATCTGAAAAGAAAACAGCTGTGTCTGAAGAGAGTTTTTTGGGATGGAAACCCATGAAGTATCTGAACATTCATCTTGAGTAGAACATCTAGATAAAAACAGAATTAACTAGTATATCACTACAGAACTGTTTGTACACTGCTCATCATGTCTATATAGATGATAAGAAGTTAACATGCTTTTCTACAATTAGGCACATTTAGTGTAAATGCAGCCGGCATGCAGTAGATGTCATGTGTGATGTAATAAAGGCAGGCTGACCTGTGTGAGTTCACACACCAGCCGCAGAGAGGATCCAGAGCAGCTCTGCAGTCTTTCAGAGTGATGTATTTATCACACTGAACAATGAACACTCTTTTTAACTACATCAAAGACATGAGCAAAAAGAGACAAGTATGATGATTCGATCTAACACATTTATTAACTTAGTTTAATTTAGTGGTTCTTTAAATGTGGGGCATGGGATAATTGCCTTTTTTTTGGTGGATAAAAACATTGTCTTGGATCAACAAAAGTATAAGTCAAACTATTCCTTTCATGTTGCTTGTGAAAAGCATTATCAATTTTTACTTATTTATTTTAGAACACTGTAAGAGTAATTTTTGTATAATTAAAATGTTATATACAGATTCATTATTCAATATTTTCAAGATTTTTGTACTAGTAGTATATAAAGTATACTATATATTTTTTCATTGTTTGTTAATTGCACATTTTTAAACCTCACCTGTTTCCTCAGAGCAATGTAGATATGTTTGAAATCTACTGGATCAAAGTGCATTCTGGGAAGCACTGCTCGTTCATCATCAGATTTGTACAGCAATATTGGACAGCCTGGAGTGAATTTATCATCCAACACTAGCTAGAGAAACAAACAGAAATGCAAATCATTAATATATGTGTAAATGGAAATGGTGGGCATGTGCCTAAAAATAAAAACTCAGTGAGAATAGTGAAAATAAATGCACATGTGTATGAGAGAGAGGTGAAGCAGACCTTTATGAGTTGTCCATCACTGGTTCCTATGAACAGCACAATCCAGGATCCAATCCTCATTGCTGTCACTGCTGACATTGAGCTGTACTTAAACACCACAGAGAGCGGCTGAAGTTCACTTCCACTCTGAAACACAAACAACAATATAAACAAACAAAAATATGAATTAAGCGAATAGTACAACTATGTTTATCATGCATGATGCAACATCAAAAATGTGAAATACTGTTCTCATTTTATTTAAAAACGTGTATGAATGCAACTTCCAACCTCAGATCCACAAGGCTTTTCACCAATAGCACAGAAGCCCTTCACTCGGCCTTGAACATTACTGATGTTGTACAGAGCCAGCGCGCTGTTCTCCGGATCCTGCTGATTCTGCGCACTGAACACACCTGCCCAAATAACACCGTTCACTGAGGGAATAACGGTGGAGGCGACGAGCACTGGACGAACTTTATCACTGCAGCATCGTATCGTTGCAGCCTGTAGGGATTTGATTATATCTATCTTTTTTTCTTTAGAGCTGTTCATCCACAGGACGAGCACTTTCCTCTCGGAGTCAGTCTTTGCGTTGAGAAATAAATAGGATTCTGAGCGTGAAACTCTCTGGAATCCGTCAACAAACTCCACATCTCTCACTGTGCTCTGAATGATGGCATCTGATCCTTCTGCTGTTCTTGAGAAAATCCCACCTGTTTGAGACTGTAAAGTGCTCAGCAAGGTAACAACAGAATACATGGCATCTTGAGCTTTTGCATCATCGTCTTTTTTCCCAACCAAAAGGTAGCTACCGGCTATGAAGGCAACAGATTTCTCATTCAGTCGTGGTCCTACCAATATATTACTTTCATAGTAAATACTGTTTGTTATGTCATTTATATCAAGAACTTCACAATATCCATCTTTAAAAGTCCCACACGTTATCAGGGTGCCGTTGGCTTCAAAAGGCACCAGAATGTTGACTCTGTTATGGTGAGGGGCATCAGTGATGTCTTTCCTCTTCTCCTCATACAGATCGTGTCTCATCTGATGTAGTCGATGGTCAGTAAGAACAAATAACTTACTGTTACCAACTACAAAGTCCTTGATGTCTCCATCAAACTTCTCCACATCACCGCAAATGCAGTATTTCAAAAGTACAATTATTCCAAGTAAGTGTCTTATCATCTTGCATACCTGATTGAGCAGCTGAAGTTTAGAGATCTTGTCACAGTGATCAACTGCGCTCAGACGCGTCCACTCGTGAAGTGTATGGAAGTGAAAGCAGCGGCTCTGAGGATGCAGATGACTTCCGCGCAACACACCAACAAATCTGTTGCCCTGATTGCGACATTTAGATGTTTTGAAAGTTATACCATTTAATGATGAAAAACATTTTATGATCAAACACAAAATAAAATACGAGTCAGGGACAAGTCTGTACTCTTTTGGATTCATTTTACTGACAAACTTTATATTTAATAGTTTTAATTTTGTGAAGTTCTGTAGTTCCTTAGTTACTGCTGCACCCTTGTGGTACATAAACAGCGTCATATTTAGAAAAGAATAGAATACACAAAAATAGAATTCATTGTCATCTAGATATAATTTGATATTTGATGAGCTTTAGTGAAACTTTTTATCTATTTCTATTTTATATCTAATTATAAGCTTCAGTGAACTAGCATCATAGTTATATATAAACATTATTTGGACATCATTTTTGTTGACATTGGTGCATCATAATATACAAAAAAAAAAAAAAAAATCGCCATACAGGTTTGAATTTTGTATTTATAAGCCACATAAAGAGACACTGAAAACCATTAATAGAGGATTAATAGAGTACTAATCAATAACCAGAGTTAACTGTTATTTATTAATAGTAATATTTAGATTTATATAAAGTCTGTTAGATGTTTTATTTGTGAAACAGTAGCTTTGGCAATAAGTATCTAAAATGAAAGTGAAAGATTTAGACATTTTAAGGTATTAAAATATCGGCAAATGATAATGTATATTATGGGCAATAATTTAGCTTATAATATTAGTTATATTACCGTAAAAATTTGAATAATTGTACGTCCCAAAAATACTTTCTTTTTATGCACTGTATACTGTTCTATATGGTTTACTGAAACCTCTCGTCTTGCCAATTGTAACAAATGCATACAATCTCTTTAACTTAAATTACAAGAGGTATTGTTAGCTGTACATGACAAGTCAACATAACAATGCACTCCCCAACTGATAAACACAATGCAAGATGTCCCCTTATTCATATTTGACATCAGCGACTGAAGGCCAGAGTAACAGTAATGCTGGCGATTATGAGTGCAGTTTTTTTCCACAGCTTATACACTGTAAAAAGTGATAAGTTGACTTAACTTAAAAAAATTGAGGAAACCCGTTGCCTTAAAATTATTAAGTAAATAATAATTTTTTAAAAACAATTGACAATTCACTTAACTTATTTTTTTTAATTATCATTTACTTAAAAATTTTTAAGCAACGGGTTTCCTCAATTTTTTTTAAGTTAACTTAACTTATCACTTTTTACAGTGTATTGACTTATTTGTCGTGTGAGCTTATGAAAGACTGGAAAATGTACTGAAAATTCTTGTTCAGTTTACTTAATTAAAAGGCACACAGTTTAATTTTATCACAACTTTATCATGTTCAGTCCACTTAAAATGTAAAATTGGAAGTTTACTAAATAGATTTGTGTTAGGACTAAATGAATCATTTTGATTTTGAGTGGATTTTTAGTTCCCGCAGTATGCTTTCCATAAAGACTGATTTGGGAGAGTAAATGTTAAAATTAAGTGTTGTTGTGTGTTTTTAAGTTAAGGGGGAAAAAACTGTTCATTTTTAATGTTCAGCTATGTTGGACATTTAAAAGAGTTCCTGTTGTTGATGTTTTTGTGGTTAGCATTGTTTTAAACACTCTCAAAAGAAAAGGTACAAAAACTGTCACTGGGGCTTCACCCTTTCAAAATGTACACTTTTGTACCTTATCTACCCCTAAAGGGTACATATTGGTTCCTTAAAGGTATAAATTATTTAATTATATAATAATTATATAAATCACATTTTATAATTCTAAATTATGTTGGCTCAGTGAAACATTTAATTAGGTGTAAAACATTCTGTAATTCAGTTAGTTCATGGTAGTCAATTTTGTGTTACGTTTTGTTTTTGCTATGCATAAAAAAAAAAAAATGTAAAAAAAAAAGTATAACTGTGGCAGCCGTGGTTGCCAGAACTTTATCATATATGGTAAATACTTAACTTATGCTATATACCATATATATTCTTTATAAAAATATGGTAGCAACATTTTAGGTTACATATATTGAACTTAAACTCAAATGGTAACCAATGGTAACAAACATGACACCCAAATAATGCAGTAACCATTCATTTAAATCATAATATAAACCCTGATCTACATCTTAGAAAAAAAAAAAAATAAAATGCTAAGTGTCACACAGGGAATTCTGGGAATGTCACTTTGCAGTTTACAGTTTGAAAAACTGTAAATTTAACAATATTTTTTACTGTAAAATTAAATTAGGCTAAACGTCCCTTTAGATTTTTTTTTTTTTTACCGTATATGGTAATTAAACTTACTGTTAACCTAGTCTTTTACTTTAACATTTACATAGATTTTTACAGTGTAGAGCAGTGGTTTTCCAACCCTGGGTCGCGACCCTTGGGTGGGTCGCCAGGATGATTTAAAGTATACATATTAGTACCTACATAGGACATATTAGAACTTTTTGAAAGGGTACCACCCCAGTGACAGCTTTTGTACCTATTTTTCTAAGAGTGAAGAGCTTGTGGTTTGGTTGTGCAATGGTTATAGAGTTATGGTGCTTCGTGCATCATTCAAAGAACTAAGATTTATTGCAGTTCAGTGACAAGTTATTTGCATTTGTGTGGTGACGTGTTCAAAATTAATTGATTTTGAGACTGCAACTTTTAGGCCCCTCCTCCAAAGGACACTCAAATGTGCAACAGACAACCACAAACTGAGCACAAGCTCCTCTCTTCACCACAAATCATAACCAAAAGACAGACATATACATGCATAGATATACCTAACTTTTTATTCTAATTCTAACAACATTTTCAAGTAAAAAAAAATATATATATATATTAGGGCATTAGCCTACATATGTAAGGCACTGGGAAAATTGTGTTTAATGGTTGCTTTACAAACTTAATAAATCTCTATCTTAACCTCATCGGTTAATTTAGAATGTTTAGGCTTGCCTTTAAATACGTAGGTGAATGCAAAACAATTGTTTTTTGGGGTTTTTTTTTACATGCACTCTGGTAAGATTTAGAATACTTTAAGTAAAGGTCAACACTGTAACCATAGCAGCCAACAAATTTTTCTCTGTAGTTTTTAGACCCCCGCCGTTTTCTCACCCCGCTGCTTTCACTTCAATCTACTTCACGAGTGGACGCCTCTGAGAGCAGTTGATCAAAACTGAAACTTCAGCTGCTCATCACATATGCAAGATGAGAAGATACTTACTTGGAATTCTAGTACTTTTGAAATACTGCATTTGCGATGATGTGGTGAACTTTGATGGAGACATTAAGGACTTTGTAGTTGGTAACAGTAAGTTATTTGTTCTTACTGACCATCGACTACATCAGATGAGACACGATCTGTATGAGGAGAAGAGGAAAGACATCACTGATGCCCCTCACCATAACAGAGTCAACATCCTGGTGCCTTTTGAAGCCAACGGCACCCTGATAACGTGTGGGACTTTTAAAGATGGATATTGTGAAGTTCTTGATATAAATGACATCACAGACAGTATTCATTATGAAAGTAATATATTGGTAGGATCACGACAGAATGAGAAATCTGTTGCCTTCATAGCCGGTAGCTACCTTTTGGTTGGAAAAATGGATGAAGATGCAAAACCTCAAGATTCTCTGTTTTCTGTTGTTAGCTTGTGGAGCACTTCAGAATCTCAACCAGGTGGGATTTTCTCAAGAATAGCGGAAGGGACAGATGCCATCATTCAGAGCACAGTGAGAGATGTGGAGTTTGTTGACGGATTCCAGAGAGTTTCACGCTCAGAATCCTATTTATTTCTCAACGCAAAGACTGACTCCGAGAGGAAAGTGCTCGTCCTGTGGATGAACAGCTCTAAAGTAAAAAAGATAGACATAATCAGATCCCTACAGGCTGCAACGATACGATGCTGCAGTGATAAAGTTCGTCCAGTGCTCGTCGCCTCCACCGTTATTCCCTCAGTGAACGGTGTTATTTGGGCAGGTGTGTTCAGTGCGCAGAATCAGCAGGATCCGGAGAACAGCGCGCTGGCTCTGTACGACATCAGTAATGTTCAAGGCCGAGTGAAGGGCTTCTGCGCTGTTGGTGACAAGCCTTGTGGATCTGAGGTTGGAAATTGTATTCATACATGCTTTAAAAAAGGAGAACAGTATTTTACCTTATTGAGACATTGATAAGATTTGTAATAGAATGTTGCAAGATAAAACAGCTATTGTTTTATTCACTCTTTAAATAAAAATTGCTTATGTAAAGTTGAATTTTGTTGTTTGTGTTTCAGAGTGGAAGTGAACTTCAGCCGCTCTCTGTGGTGTTCAAGTACAGCTCAATGTCAGCAGTGACAGCAGTTAGAAATGGATCCTGGATTGTGCTGTTCATAGGAACCAGTGATGGACAACTCATAAAGGTCTCCTTCATCTGTTTTTCAAACATGTGACTTTATTTTCACTAGTCTCATTGAGTTTTCATATCTAAATACCTGCACAATATTTCAATATTTCTATTTACACAAACAGCTCTAAGCTGTTCCATGTTTAGCTGTGCATTTAAACTAGTTTTGTTCTATTTGTTTTTCTAGATAGTGTTGGATGATAAATTCACACCAGGCTGTCCAACAGTGCTGTACAAATCTGACGATGAACAAGCACAGCTTCCCAGAATGGACTTTGATCCAGTAGATTTCAAACATACTTTGCTCTGAAAAAACAGGTGAGATTTAAAAAGGTCATTTAAAAGTGAGACTCAATTTTTAAAATAATTTTGCCATGGGGATGCGGGGGACATGTCTGGTTGTTTATTAGTACTTATAAAGCACATATTAATGCCTTATTCTACATTACATTTTGCTAGATCTCTTAACCCTACTCCACACCTAAACACAACTACTACAAACAACTACTTTACTATTAATAAGCACCCAATTGAAGGAGCTTATTGAGGGAAAACTTTCATAATGAACATGTTCACTAATCTAAAATATTACCACGTAACATCATTCCCTGCACATTTTCACTGGATAAATTTGTTATTATGGGCCAATGTTTATGTGTAAATCTAGATTTAAAATTCTTTATAATATAATGCATTAATTTGGCGGTGGCTATCTGGTGGAAAGAAATATATCAAACCAAATGTGAAACCGTGGGTTAAGCACTAGACTAGATTCTTGTTTAGCCCTATTTATAAACAGGCAGCATTGTGCAATCCCTAGTTACTGAGAAAAGGCATTTTCAGACATAATTACATACTTTTATTAGGTTTTGCATTTGAAAATATGTTTAGAAATAATTAAATACTACTTTTATCATAGTTTAGATTTTTTTAATGTTTTTGAGTCTTCTTCAACTAAGCCTTTGATCTCACTCTGTCTAAAACTGATATTTTATATCACTCTGTCTGAAAACTGATATTTTGTTCTTCTTGCTGCAAACCAGAAAGCATAAAGAAAATGTTATAAAGAGCTTGATATAAAAAACATCACTCAAACCTAAATGACACTCAGCTAAATAACACTAATAACACAATGTTATTGTACTACTGATCCAGTATAAGCACTCCTTACCATGACAGTCAGTTCAGTTGAATTATATGCACACATCTTTTGTAATAACATTTTCATTTTTATTTATTTATTAAACCTGTAGAATAGAATAGAACAGAATAGAATAGAATTGAATTGAATAGAAACTTGCATTACAGTTGAACCCCCAACTTATGAAATAATGGCTTCACCCTGATCACAGCACACAAATAAATATTAAAATTAATATAGTTGTACACTTTGTGTGTTAGGATATTACACTCAAATATGTTATTTGTATTATATGTATTGAAAATGTTAAATATTACTTCATATTAATATTGGGTAGCACTTTATTTTACAGTGTTCTTGTTATTCATGTTACATTACATTAATATACTGTAGTAAAAACAGTAAATTATGCATAAATTCAAGCAACTAATCCTATAAGAAGTACATGTTGTCCATTAATATTACTCAATACTTATTTGTATAATGAACTGTATAAAATCAACAACACATTTGAAAACTCTCTTTATAATCATTAAAAATTGTCACTCATCTCAGTTCATGCAAGCTCTTTTTGGCTATAAAACATAAAAACTTGCACATTTCAGGTACATTAAACACAGGTTTATCCATATCAAATTTTCACATCTGTTTAAGTACGATGTTCAGAATTTTTCCAAAAATCATGGTTCATCTGATATAGCCTAATGTACCTAAAGTAGTCTGCTTTCACAATCTGTTCTGTTTGGAGTAGAGTGCACAGATAGAGAAGCATTTTATTGGCTGCAGTCTGCAGGTATTATAGCCAATCACAAAAGCCGACATTGCGCAGTTAACCATAGACCAAAATATCCCGCTAAGTTTTCCCCCCTCGAAATTCACTGTCTGGACTCCGTCCCCCCCGCATCCCCCATTTCCAGCCCTGCAAAGCAGTCATAAAATTCATAAAATAAAAATATTGCTTAAAACGTAGACAAAAAAGTTTTATTGAATTTTTTTACATTTTTTATTGTTGGCTTTTCATGTATAAAAAACATATTTTTTTACTACTTTAGATGGTTCAATACGGTTTGATCACTATTAGACAGTTTTGTAAAGAATGCTTAAAATATTGCTGAAATTACTATTAAAAACCTTTTATCAAAAAGGAAAAGCTGGCATGGCAGAATGAGTCTAAAATAGATGACAATAGACATTCTGCTCATATTTTGTCTTTATGTTATGATGCAGTTAAGAAGAGAGTCTGTGGTTTCATGTGCTAAATACAGCACTCTGAAAGACTGCAGAGCTGCTCGGATCCTCTCTGCGGCTGGTGTGTGAACACACACAGGTCAGCCTGCCTTTATCACATGTGATTCTTCACACATCACACATGTCTGCTCTAGGCTGCATCTACACTAAATATGCAGTGTGAAAACAGTTTTGTAGTGATATTTTGGTTAATGCTGTTTTTATCTAGATGTTCTACTCAAGATGAATGTTCAGATACTTCATGGGTTTCCATCCCAAAAAACTCTCTTCAGACGCAGCTGTTTTCTTTTCAGATGACAGAGAATTCTACTATAAAGGTAGACATAAATATCTAAAAGTATTTTCTTAATTATCATTTAGAAAACATTTACAAGACTACTCTTTACCAGCCATTGCCCTCTCTTCACAGATTACTCTACATCTGTCCTTGAGTCTAGAGAGCACAGGAAATCCTGCTTTCTCATGTGTCTTCACTAAAGAAAGTGTAAACCTGTGTGACGGGTCTGATCCTCCTGCAGTTTTCCCAAACTGCTCCTGTAGTTTTTCTGACCAGATGCTCTATACTGGAGGTTGGTTCTCCTTCAAAGAAGTTGTACATGTACTATTATGCTATTAGTTTATTTACATTTACATTTTACATTTATGCATTTAGCAGACGCTTTTATCCAAAGCGACTTACATTGCATTCAAGTTACAGTTTTTACATTTTATCAGCTCTTGCTTTCCCTGGGAATCGAACCCATGATCTTGGCGTTGCTAGCGCCATGCTCTACTATTTGAGCTACAGGAAAGTTTATGTAGTCAGAATATGATTATTTATAATCATAAACATTTGTTGGTAATCTGTTCAGGTTTAAAAGTCTCTGCTACAGTTGCCATTGAGGATCAGAAGATCACAGAGATGCTGACGCTGAGAAACTGCTCCAGTATCACAGAAAATTCTTCTTACACACAGTGAGAAAATTAAATGCAGTGAGAAAAATATCACAATGCAGAAATGATAACACAGAGCTTATCATCTTCATATGTGTATTTATGCAGGTGCGTTCAGTGTGTCTCATCTGGGTGTCACTGGTCCTCTTCCTCTCAGCATTGTGAATGGACACATGGAAGTGGGCCGCAGTTACACATACAGGTGAGACAATCAGACAAAAACAGGTGAGACAAAAACCTACAATTCAGTGCCTCAGTACATGTGTATTGGTAAACTGCACAATTTTCATAAAGAGTTAAGATAATATTAATGTATTGTTGGTAGCTGAAATATTGCGTTAGCTGAAGTGAATTCAGTAATTAAATACATAACTCAGAGTTCTCTCTCTTTCTGTCTTTTTTTAGGATGCATGTAAATATCTACTCTCTGAGATGGTAGGAACGATTTGCTTGTAAACTTCATTTAAAACAACAGTTGTTTTCTCATATATGTCATATCAGCAGCAGATGTGTCACAATCACCTTACTTTTTAAATGATGTATACAATATAATATTCATGAGTAATTACATTGATATTTTATTAATGTATATTTATAATTACATGTTATTATTATTAAGTTACTTTTAAAGTGTATTGTTTATCAAAAATATGGAGTTGATATGGATTTTGTGATGGTTTATGGTGTTTCTTTACTGAGTCAAATTTTTGTGTTTTGTAGGAGCCAGAGATTCTCTCTCTGGAGCCGAACAAGGTTTCTTTCCATGGCAGAAACAACGTTTTACTAAGAGGAAGAAACCTGGAATCTGTTACTAAAATCCGTATTCGAGGGGATCTGGAGTGCATTCCTAAAGAGTGAGACTGTGTTTGTTTAGTGGTATATATGAATGTGTGTATATTCAGATAAATGATACTGTATATCTGTTCATGAATGTTTCTCTTCAGGTCTCCAGTGTTTGATCGCTCCAGTGACACTTTAAGGTTCCACATTCCTCCGAGTGGAACTAAAGGAACAGTGAAAGTGTGTGTTGTTACTCCTGACGACCGTTGTCATGGTAACAGCACCATCACTTACAGTTCTCAACCCAGCTGCACTGGAATGCAGCCCACAGTCAGCTGGAGCAGGTCAGACATTTCAGACCAACTTTCATGCTCATGGTAGTGAATCTTATATCACATAAACCATTTTAGTCATAAAACTTGCAAGATTATTATTTGCATGGAAAAAAATTTAATTTGCAAAATAATGCTCTGCAGACATACCATTAGAACAGATGAGAAACAGTTTGATGGCGAGTCCATTACACGGCTGACTTAGACTAGTCTTTCTTAAAGTTTAGTAAGAGCAAACTGCTTCCTGACAACCAGAACATTGTTAATACTTATGTCAGGTTTCACTTTCACTGGTTGTGGAAGTGTTGTATTGTGTGACTATGAAACTCACATGCACTAAGGTGAGTGGTTGGAATTAAAGCTTTAATACTGTGCTTTAATATTGCTTCATATCATGTATTACTGGCTGAAATTGTTTTCAATCTCTTCATGCAGCGGCGGAAGGAAGATTCATATTCAGGGCAGCAATCTGGAATTAGTGGAGTCAGTTACTGTCCATCCCTCTAATAAAGTACTGAAAACACAATACAGCACAAGCTCAGGAGTAAGATGTGTTTATTACTTCTGCTGTATTGGACACAGATGTCAGCTATTTATAACTTGATTTTTTTAAATGATTTTTGAGTTGTCAGGATGGATTTTGCGGAAAACTGCATACTGTATATACACTGTTTATCCACTGGAGTCAAATCATGCATTTTTTCAGTACACAAAGAAAAGTACCTCCAGCTGTGGGTAGTGTGAAGCTGAAAATTTGTTGCCATAATAAACAAGAAAAAATGGATCATTCAAGACATAAAACCTCCCACGAATCACTGGTTGTAAAAACAAGAAAATGTTGTTTATTTGTTCATCTGCACAACCATAGCACAACCAAAGCATGCAGTTATATATTTTTTAACTACATAGTGTAGCTTTAAAGAAAACTTGATAATGCCTTTAATATTTTTATTTAAAGCTTCACATGTATTAGAATCATATTTTCATTGTCTCTCTTTCTCAGGATGTGTGGTTTCACTCCCACCCTTATGATGGCAGTGGTCAGTTTAGATTGTTGTTAAATGTTCAGAACTCTGCTGTGGGCTGTTTGGGTTATTTCTCCTACGAGCCTGATCCAGAATTCACTGAATTCACCACCTTACAGGTGGCCAACCATCTACAGGTGAACATTCAGGTAAAAAACCTCTTTAGACGAGCAAGATCTGCTCCTTAGAATTTGTTCTGGCAACTGTGCATTGATGGGACTAATTATTCTTTTGGGTCTCTGTTTCTCAGAAAAAGGCAGATATGCTGAATTTGAGTATGAATGAGGTGACTGTGACGGGTCTACAGGGAGATCAGCTGTATCAGTGTGTTCTGGAGAAGATTGAGTCCAATGCTGTTATCTGTAAGATTAAAGGAGAATCAGGAGCCGTCACTGCAGTGGACTCACTCACTGTAAGTCTGTTTTTTGATACTGTTAATTCTTTGCTAAGTCTATAGATTATATGGAAATTCACAATTTGACTTGATTATACTGCTGTGTTAAGTTTAATGTAAATGTTAACTTTGTAAAGTTAAGATTTACATTAAGAAAATAATCTACTTTCATTGTCATTTCAGATCACGGTTGGCAATTATGTTCTTGGGATGAGTAGTACAAACTATCTGTTCTGCCTCAGTCCACAGAATGTAACTGGCCATGTGTGGAGGAGCAATGGAAGCATAAATGATTCTCAGCATCTTCCAGACTGAAAAACTATGATTTTCTATTCCAAATACTAGAGAGTTCTATAAATTTTAGTTCTAGGTTTTTATGCAATTATACATTTGAGCAGAAGTTTGTTTTTTCTGTTGAATTTGATATACTATTGTATTTTTAATTAACAGTTCAGCTTTAATTAACACAATATGTCATGATCTCTTACTAGTCACTGTTTCAGACACATGCAAACATACAAACTTTCTAATAAAAAATATGATATAATGTTTACATCTACAATAAGTCAGCACAAGAGATCACCAGTCAAACATCTCCAGAGTCATTCTGTTGATGATCAGCAGGTGGCGTTGTCTACTCATTTATTATAGACTGCACAAACAGCACAAGGTTCCTACAGAGGACAGGTCTGTTATTAGTACTGCAGTACAATTATTTTGTTGTCAAAGACTTTGGTTATAATTTTTTTCCCACTGTACACCTATGATTATATTTTGCTGTTTATATTTAACTGTTATCCATATACTGCATTAAATAGCATATTTATTAATAAAAATGGCAAATCTAATCTATAGTCTGGTCTGTATTTAAATGGACAAACACATAAACACATAACATTCTCTCACACAAACGTGCCTCTTAGTTCTGCAAGTCATCAGAGCACACATTTCAGAGAACACATCACAATGTGTGCTGCATTATTAATCAGAAGGTCTAAATTTTTATATGGCTAAAGTCCTGTTCTGATTATTACTGCAGTTACATGACTATTAGCCCGTTCAAGCACAGAATTCCATGTAAAGGCATAAATGGTAATAAACAACAAAATATTAATAAGCAATCTACGGCTCAAGGTCCATTTTGTGATTTTATTTTATTTTTTTAATATAATAAATGTTACCTCACATACAGAAATGTTGTGTGCAAAAACTGACCTACTTCAGCAGTGAAACAACATCTACACTAAAAGCTCCTGTGCGCTAGGCTATATCAGTTTCTACAAAACTGACTAACTATCCTACCTCAAAATTTCACAAAATGGAAATATTCTGAAAATGCGAATAAAAGAAATTAGGGGCAGAGCCTGCCCTAAATCTAACAAGGTCACATGATTAATTTGATGTTAGACATTATTCTGCTATTATTCAGCTAATCTGAAACAGCTTCAAAGAACTAAATTCACCATGATTGTTCTGGAAGAAACGCTCTACTAGTGCACTGAGACAAATACACAGAGATGCACACTAATAAAGTTAAAGATCATGCTTTGAGACACAATCCATCAGACAGTGATAAAAATACAAATATGGAAAGACGGTTGCAAAACTGTTTGGCACAGGCTACTCTCTGTGTCTGCGAAGCAAATATTTTTTGTACATAGTACTTACAGGCTTTGTGTTAGGCAGTAGGGTTTTTTTCCTGCGGAAATATTCTCTGTACTTTGTAGACCTCTTCCCTCATCTCAATAGATTTGCGCGGAAGTCATCTACATCATCTGCGGATTTCATTTTGATTCACTTCACGAGTGGACGCGTCTGAGAGCAGCTGATCACTGTGACAAGATCTCTAACCTTCAGCTGCTCATCACATATGCAGGATGAGAGGATACTCACTGGGAATACTTGTACTTTTGAAATACTGCATTTGCGATGATGTGGAGAACTTTGATGGAGACATTAAGGACTTTGTAGTTGGTAACAGTAAGTTATTTGTTCTTACTGACCATCGACTACATCAGATGAGACACGATCTGTATGAGGAGAAGAGGAAAGACATCACTGATGCCCCTCACCATAACAGAGTCAACATCCTGGTGCCTTTTGAAGCCAACGGCACCCTGATAACGTGTGGGACTTTTAAAGATGGATATTGTGAAGTTCTTGATATAAATGACATAACAAACAGTATTTACTATGAAAGTAATATATTGGTAGGACCACGACTGAATGAAAAATCTGTTGCCTTCATAGCCGGTAGCTACCTTTTGGTTGGGAAAAAGGACGATGATGCAAAAGCTCAAGATGCCATGTATTCTGTTGTTACCTTGCTGAGCACTTTACAGTCTCAACCAGGAGGGATTTTCACAAGAACAGCAGAAGGATCAGATGCCATCATTCAGAGCACAGTGAGAGATGTGGAGTTTGTTGACGGATTCCAGAGAGTTTCACGCTCAGAATCCTATTTATTTCTCAACGCAAAGACTGACTCCGAGAGGAAAGTGCTCGTCCTGTGGATGAACAGCTCTAAAGTAAAAAAGATAGACATAATCAGATCCCTACAGGCTGCAACGATACGATGCTGCAGTGATAAAGTTCGTCCAGTGCTCGTCGCCTCCACCGTTATTCCCTCAGTGAACGGTGTTATTTGGGCAGGTGTGTTCAGTGCGCAGAATCAGCAGGATCCGGAGAACAGCGCGCTGGCTCTGTACGACATCAGTAATGTTCAAGGCCGAGTGAAGGGCTTCTGCGCTATTGGTGAAAAGCCTTGTGGATCTGAGGTTGGAAATTGCATTCATATGCTTTTTAAAAATGATAACTATTTTACCTTATTGAGATATGGATAAAATACAGAGTTTAATTTTGTTGTTTGTGTTTCAGAGTGGAAGTGAACTTCAGCCGCTCTCTGTGGTGTTTAAGTACAGCTCAATGTCAGCAGCTGCAGCAATGAGGATTGAATCCTGGATTGTGCTGTTCATAGGAACCAGTGATGGACAACTCATAAAGGTCTGCTTCACCTCTCTCTCTCATACACAAATACCTTTTTTTTTTCTCACTAGACTCAGTGGTGGGCCGTCAGGGGCAGCAGGGCCTTCTCTGCTGGCCCTATAAAAAAATTACTATTGTGTGAAAAATGTTTTTATTGATTATTTAGGTATCATTTTCATTTGTGTAATGTCCACAAAATTGCCTACGATTAGTTTAGTTGAGGTTGAGCTGGAATATCCTACATGAGAGAAGTCTGAGGCCAGCACTACAGATAGTGCTACCCTTTTGTTGAAAGACGTCACATTTGATTTGTTACGAGCATTAGTGACAGAATCATCAGCCAATCAAATTTTGACGTTCAGTGACAGCCCGCCCTCTGGGTCTAGCGACGTGCCCAGCGTGAAACCGCCCCTTCAGGGATTTCCAAGGAAGGAAAGTGCAACTCATTAAAAGAAAATGACGCCCGCAGTCATCGGCGCCTACACCAGACCTTTTTGCCGATCTACTAAAAACGTCTTTTGCAAACAAAAGAGAATAACTGAGAAAGGAAGACCTACACTGAATTCGCTAACAAAGCCCAGCAAAGCTTTTATGCGCCATTTCAAAGATTGCAACTATGAGTGCTAACAGCTAGCACCGAGCACAAGTTATTTTGTTGACCGTGTTTACTTTTTAATACGAGTAAAGGGACGGAATGACAGACCCATGGACTTTATTTACAAGTGACAGGCAGTGGTGTAGTGGAGGGTATACGCAGGTATACGGCGTATACCCACTTCTTTATCAGTCGAGATTCTGTATACCCACTTCTAAATCCTGGTGCGCGTCCTGCACTAGCCAAATCATGACAGTCCAGCATATGAGTAACTAATACAATCGTATGTGAATAAATGCAAATATTCTCTAAAACATCCAGTAAAGACAGTGATGCGGTCAGGAACGAGACGTAAACACTCTCATGCAGTGTATGTTTCATTTATAGGCTACTCGAAGCCGGATGGCACTCGCGCAGAAAGTCCAAATCGGCCTCGTAGAAGTAGCTACTAACTTACGAGTCACGACGTGCAAGAATCCAGCTATCGCTGTAGCCAAAGATATCTCTACTGTTGCAAAGCTGAATAAAAGAAACGTTAAGAATGTAAACACATGATTGCAACTATATGGTTTATGTGTGTTTTCAAGTCATCTCCAGGTAATAAAAAGCATCTGATTCTGAATAATGCAGTGCTAATTGATAGCATTTATTACACTTGGCAATAGATAGGCTACTAGGCTACAAAATATATATTCTGCCTTATTCTGTGATAAACATGGGGAAAAATGTAGTATATAGGCTAAACAAATCATAAAATTGTCATTAGGAAAATACAGGAAAAATATTATAAATTATATAATATTATATAACTATATAATAGTCAAGCAGTGTATTTGATTTCTCAGCCAATTAAAAGCAAGAGGGAATAATAATAATAATAATTGTAATAAAACCTGTCAATTAGACAAAAAAGTTATCATATTTGACATTTCTGTCCCCCTCACTTCTGAAATGATTGAGAATCACGATTGTTTTGTTTGTTTCAAATGGAGATCATAATTCTCCCACAATTCTGAACAGACAACTAAACAAAATAGCATGCAATTTACTAGAGGTTCTGACAAAATGTCAGTTGCTGCAGTCTATTTATATTTGTTTATTTATTTTAATTATTTATTGCTAAATCTGCACCTCTTCTGTGGATAATATTATTTTCATATGATCCTTACTCAAGCAGCAGAAGTTAAGTGACAGTGTGCAAATATTACAATAGTGAACTAAATATGCAAAACTAGTTTTACATGTCACTGTTTATGACACAGGTCGGTTCATCCTTTGCGGGTCATTTGAAAAAAAAAAAATTGGGGGCATATATTAAGAGTATACCCACTTTTCCAGGCACCACTACACCACTGGTGACAGGTGAGTGCTTTATTATTTGATGAGTATTGTATCATGCACATTGTTATGGAGGTGTATCCGGTGCGTTGATAATACTGCGGTCAAGCCAGCCGCTTTGAAAATACACGGTCAAGCCAGCCCACTTTTTTTTTGTTGCGCATGTAATCGCGCACTTTCGGGTGCTAAGAACAGTCAAAATGCATGTAAAGAAGCTATTATGCCGGCGTTTCCTTTATACCTGAACTTATTTAAAATGTTTCATTTTTTGTTGTAATGTTTGTAAATACATTAAAGTTGTACATAAACGTTTGTAGTGTACATTAATTATTATAAAACATTTATTAATGTTAATAAATGTTAACATTAATGTTTTATTCATTCTTATTTTATTATTTTAAAGTGTGTGTGTACACACACACACACACATTAAAATAAGAATGAATAAAAACATTAATGTTTTATATATATATATATCCCATTTTTAAACACTCATAAAAAGCTTTGCTTTACAGATTTGCTCATTCTTTCAATTAGTATTTGTTCAAAGTGATCCTGACTATCAGTGTATTTATTTTCAAGTTATTTTACTGTACAGTTTCAGAGAAAATTAAAGGCAAAATCACCCCAGACATTCTTGCACTTAGATTATTTGTATATATTCAAACACTCATAAAAAGCTTTTCTTCATAGCTTAGCTCATTCTTCCTATTGATATTCATTTAGAGTGACCCTGACTATCACTATCTTAATTTTCAAGGCATTTTACTGTATAGTTTTGGAAAATAATAAAAGCAAAATCACACCAAACATCAAAATCCATTGTTACATGCATTATCTCCGCATATTCCAACACTTAGTCATCGCAAATTCACCCCTAACATCAAAGTCCATTCTTGCACTTACACCATTCCTCATTTTCATGCACTCAGAAAAATCTTTCCTTTTAGAGGTTTGTTCTTTCTGTCAATTGAATTTATTCAGAATGACCCTGACTGTCTTCATTTTCAAGCCATTTTACTGTATAGCTTTGATGAAAATGTAAGACAAACTCACCCCAAAAAACAAAGTCCATTCAAGCACATACACCATGCCTCATTTTCAAGCACTATACACACAATGACTTCTTACATTTTACGTTTTACTGTCATTTAATTTAGTGAATACCTTCTTTTTAACCATAAGAACTGATTATGTTCATAATCCATTTGAGAAGTAGTTATTTGTGTCCATGGTTACTAATTCCTCACCTTCAGTTTAATTTCTTATATCTACGTTTTTATTGCCCTGTCAGTTTCGTTTTTGGTTTGAAACGCCACATTGGATGTGTAAGAATCTATAGTCTGCCTCGACCCAGCTTCCACTCCACAATATGTTTGATCATGCTCATTTCCCAAAATGGCTTAATTATTATAGAGAAGAAGAAAGTCAACAGTTATTGTTGTTTGTAGACCATTTGAGATGATCACATCCTGAGCAAATGGTGACCAATTGTAGAATGGGTGCAGGTGTGGGAGACTGAGAACCACCTCAGACAAAGGGGTGTCAGAACTTTATTAACATACAGACTACAGCTGTTACAACAGGAGCAACTCCATTTACATGAAGGGTAGTAAACTGAAAATGTATAAAAGGTTTAAACATAGGATGTTCTGGGTTCATTCCGACTCCGCTGAACCCAAGGTACTACATGTGCTTTGTCACTGCTATGCTGCAATAAACATCTTCATCGAGATCTTCAACGTCCTCATCACTTTTTCTTACAGATGGAACACCGAAAGAGTGCAATAAGAAGAAAGCTTTATTTAAAAAAAAAAAAAAAATGTATGTTAGAATAATTGTAAATTATTTGAATATTCAATTAAAACGACATTGCTGTATTTGAAATTTTAATTTGATTAGTTTTTAATTTTTTAATTTTTTTAATATAAAAAGTTAATTGTGTAAATATTAAAGTACAGTGTCAACAGTGAAATCCAAATGTCTATTTATTTATGTTCTCTCAAAAAAGAAAGAAAAAAAATGTTTGTAACCATGCAACATTATGCAAATTATCTTGCTTTTTCATGAAAAAAATACAGTGTAAGAATGCACTTTTTGGGGTGAGTTTGCCTTTAATTTTCTCCAAAACTGAATACAGTGATAGTCAGGGTCACTCTGAATATAGAGTGAATATATAATATATGAAAATGGGACATAGTCCAAGTGCCAGGATGCATTTTGATGTTTTGGGTGAATTTGCTTTTAGTTTTCTCCAAAACTATACAGTAAAATGACTTAAAAATGACCACAGTGTGATAGTCAGGGTCACTCTGAATATATATCAATTGAAAGAATGAGCTGACCTATAAAGGAACACTTTTTATGAGTGTTGGAAAATGGGACATAGTGCAAGTGCTAGGACGCATTTTGTTGTGTGTGGCGAGTTTGCTTTTAGTTTTCTCCAAAACTATACAGTAAAATGCCTAGAAAATTAATACAGTAATAGTCAGGGTCACTCTGAATATATATCAATTGAAAGAATGAGCTAACCTATTAAGAAAAGCTTTTTATGAGTGTTTGAAAATTATATATATATATATATATATATATATATATATATATATAATACATAATACACATATACTGTACATACACACTCACAAACATTAAAATTAAAAAATAACAATGAATAAACAACATTAATATTAACATTTATTAACATTAATATGATAATTAATGTACAATACAAACGTTTATGTACAAAAATAATGTATTTGCAAACATTAACATAAAAATAAACGTAAAAGGAAACGCCGGTATGACAGCCTCTTTACATCTATTTAGACCGCTCTCAGCACCCGTACCGTAAGTGCATGATTAGACGCGCATGCAAAAAAAAAAGTGAGGCTGGTTTGACCGTCCATTTCAAAGCGCGGCTGGCTTGACCGCAGTGTGGTGTGGTGTGTGGATGTCCAGCGTTTGTACAGTTTTGCTGCTTTGGGCGCGTCGTCATTTTAGAGTGACGTGAATGTGCATGGCGGATTACTTTTACTGATCCATGGAGGGAAATTTACTCTGCATTTAACCCACCCTAATCTAGCCTACCGTTGAAATTGTTGATCAGCTGTCATTGTTGTTGAAAGCCTGTGTACGGCATAATATGTGCATTATATGCATATGGCTGCGTTAGCTGTAACAGAGATGTGTGCATCAAGTTTACAGTTGCTTACTGAAGGCCCTGACTGAAACCCCACGGTACGCCACTGTGAATACCTAACAACCACTTTCACTACACCTATAGCTCTAAGTTTTTGTTTGATTCTGCATTTGAAATAGCGGCCATAATTCATAATTTGTATTTCTGTTCTATTTGTTTTTCTAGATAGTGTTGGATGATAAATTCACTCCAGGCTGTCCAACAGTGCTGTACAAATCTGATGATGAACGAGCAGTGCTTCCCAGAATGCACTTTGATCCAGTAGATTTCAAACATATCTACATTGCTCTGAAGAAACAGGTGAGGTTTAACAATGTGCTTTTAACAAATGATTAAAATATATATATATATATATATATATATATATATATAGTACATATACTACTAATATATTAGTCTTGAAAATATTGAAAAATGTTTCTGTATATAAAATTTTAATTTGCCAAAAATTACTTTTAAAGTGTTCTAAAATGTGTATGTAAAAAGTGATTCTGCTTTTCAGAAGCAACATGAAAGCCTTATACTTTTGTTGATCCAAGACAATGTTTTAATCCACAAAAAATATTCTCCCATAACCCGCGGTTAGAGAACCACTAAGTAGAAATTACTAAATCAGGCAGTATGTGATAGTTTACTGTGTGTTAGATCAAATCATAATTTCTGTCTCTTTCTGCTCATGTTTTCGGTGCAGTTAAGAAGAGTGTCCATTGTTCAGTGTGGTAATTACAAAACTGTGAAAGACTGCAGAGCTGCTCTGGATCCTCTCTGCGGCTGGTGTTTGAACACACACAGGTCAGCCTGCCTTTATTACATGAAATATTTCACACATCACACATGATATCTGCTCCAGGCTGCATCTACATTAAATATGGCTAATTGTAGAACAGCATGTTAACTTCTTATCATCCACTGTATATAGACACGATGAGCAGTGTGTAGACAGTTCTGTGATGTATTTAATGCTGTTTTTATCTAGATGTTCTACTCAAGATGAATGTTCAGATACTTCATGGGTTTCCATCCCAAAAAACTCTCTTCAGACGCAGCTGTTTTCTTTTCAGATGACAGAGAATTCTTCTAGAAAGGTAGACATAAATATCTAAAAGTATTTTCTTAAATATAATTTAGAAAACATTTACAAAGCTACTCTTTACCAGCCATTGCCCTCTCTTCACAGATTACTCTACATCTCGCCTTGAGTCTGGAGAGCACAGGAAATCCTGCTTTCTCATGTGCCTTCACTAAAGAAAGTGTAAACCTGTGTGACGGGTCTGATCCTCCTGCAGTTTTCCCAAACTGCTCCTGTAGTTTTTCTGACCAGATGCTCTATACTGGAGGTTGGTTCTCCTTCAAAGAAGTTCTATATTTTCTAATATACAGTGCATTTTCTGTATGTAGTCAGAATCTGATTATTTATAATAATAAACATCTGTTCAGGTTTAAAAGTCTCTGCTACAGTTGCTATTCAGGAGGATCAGAAGGTCACAGAGATGCTGACGCTGAGAAATTGCTCCAGTATCACAGATAATTCACCAAAAGCTTCTTATACACAGTGAGAAATGCACAGTCTAAAATACTTTTGAAAGACTTCTTTGAACGTTTATTTCAAAAATATTAAAAATATGAATTAAATGCAGGTGTGTTCAGTGTATCTCATCTGGGTGTCACTGGTCCTCTTCTTCCAAGCGTTGTGATTGGACACCTGGACCTGGACCACAGTTAAACATACAGGTGAGAAGACGTGTAACCTATAATCCAGAGATTCAGTATACGTGTATTGGGAAATAGCGTACCTTAAGAAATTGATAGTAACTCATTGTTGACAGCTGAACTATCATTGACTGAAGTGAACTCAGAAAGTACATGAACTGCTCTTTCTCTACTCTTTAGGATGCATGTAAACATCTTCTCTCTGAGATGGTCTACGATGTAAGTGTCATACTGATTATGTGCCCAACTTTACAGAATAGGAATATTGTTTTTCTGTATGTTCCTATTTCAAAAGAATATGACTTTACAAGAGGCCAAGGATTTTGTTTCCCCATGTGAGGAACAATTTGTCATAATCATCATTCTTTTAAAATGATGTATATTATATTATTTGTTGATATTTACAATATATTTAATCAATGGTTATTTATGGTAATAATAATAATATTTAATTATTATTATATTAAATTATATAATAAGTTGTGAAATTCATTTTAACTTCTGTTATTTTGTTTAAATTCAGTTTTGTTTTGTAACTGGGTGCAACCTTTGGTATCCTGTAGGAGCCAGAGTTTCTCTCTCTGGAGCCCAACAAGGTTTCTTTCCATGGCAGAAACAATGTTTTACTAAGAGGAAGGAACCTGGAATCTGTCACTAAAATCCGTATTCAAGGGGATCTGGAGTGCATTCCTAAAGAGTGAGACTGTTTGTTTGTGTTTAGTCATGGACTGTATATGAATGTGTGTATATTCAGATAAATGATACTGTAAATCTGTTCATGAATGTTTTTCTTCAGATCTCCAGTGTTTGATCGCTTCAGTGACACTTTAAGGTTCCACATTCCTCCGAGTGGAACTAAAGGAACAGTGAAAGTGTGTGTTGTTACTCCTGACGACCGTTGTCATGGTAACAGCATCGTCACTTACCGTTCTCAGCCCAGCTGCACTGGAATACAGCCCACAGTCACCTGGAGCAGGTCAGACCATTACAGACCACTGTCTGATCAGCTTCCACACACACATACAGTACATGTTTCTTTTAAGTTACAAATCTAAAGTCTGCTTTTGATTAAATTGTGTTTCTTACCTTTTCATTTAGTGGTGGAAGGAAGATTCATGTTCAGGGCAGCAATCTGGAATTAGTGGAGTCAGTTACTGTCCTTCCCTCTAATAAAGTGCTGAAAACACAATACAGCACAAGCTCAGGGGTAAGATGTGTTTATTACTTCTGCAGTAGCTAAAATTTGGTGTTAACCTCAAACAGGAACCAGTCTAGCAGCTCAGAGCACTTTATCATAATTCACACGTTCACACATGCATTGCATGAGTTCTCATTTGTCAGATTTGATCATTACTTTGCTCATATAATTGTTACATTCTGACTGATATTTAATTAAGTAACAAAACATTATTTATTGTATTTATGGCTAACATCATGTAGCTTTCTGAGCATGTCAGATTTATTTATAAGTCCTATTTTCATTATCTCTCTTTCTCAGGACATGTGGTTTCACTCACCCCCCTATGATGGTGGTGGTCAGTTTAGCTTGTTGCTGAATGTTGAGAACTCCACTGTGGACTGTGGGTATTATTTGTCCTACCAGCCTGATCCAAAGTTCATCCGATTTACTACCTTTCCAGTGGCCAACGATCTACAGGTGAACATTCAGGTAAAGAGTGACTAAATTGGATTTACTGTTTGAAGTTCTGCCCCTTTCATGCTATTTAATAAAATATATATGGAAATAATTAAAGAACTTGATCTGGCAGCTGTGCAGAGATAGCACTAATTGTTTTCTCTCTTTCTCAGAAAAAGACAGATATGCTGAATTTGAATATGAGTGAGGTGACAGTGACGGGTGTACATGGAGATCAGCTGTATCAGTGTGTTTTGCAGATTATTGAGTCTAATGCAATCATCTGTAAGATTAAAGGAGAATCAGGAACTGTCACTGCAGTGGACTCACTCACTGTAAGTATGATTTATTTTCTTATCATAACTGTAATGTTGAATCTCAAAAGATTATGGGAAGGAGAAGTCCACAGTTTGACTTGATAATTGCTGCTAAATCTTAGTCAACTTTATGCATAGGACATGTTTTTCACTGTCTTTTCAGATTGGATTTGGGGATTATGTTCTCAGGATGGGAGAAAGTACAAACTATTTCTGCATCAATCCACAGAAACTATCTGGCCTAGTATGAAGGAGCAATAAAAACTCCCAGAGGAAAAAAAATAAATCCCAGTTTCTCACTGCAAAAATCTGAAAAAAAAGGCTGGGAAAGCATGATTTGCTAAGACTAGACAGTTCTAGCTTTTATATCTATGTATTGTCATAAAGATGAGCAAGTGTTTTTCTACAGTATAAAGACCCCTGTGGTGTTTTTAACGTTGTTTACATGTCTATCTGGTGTTTTCAATATGCTTCAAAACAAACCATGTGCAAATTCATCAGTCAACACCACTGCATTTTCTCCTTAAAACTGCAGTGTACCAAATACAGTCTTAAAAACACTACTTAAAAACTGCCCCTGTTTCCTTCTGTCACAAACTAATCCAATCAACCTGCAGGATGTGGCTTTTCATATGACTAGCAAAACATTTCTAGCTAAGGATGTTGATTTTTTTTTTTAAGAAGGTAGCTGTCTGAGAAGGTGAACAGGAACATGGTTTGTTTAACAGCAACACATTATTAGCTGTTTAATAACATACAGTTGTCAAGCCAAAGGCTAATGATATCAATTACTATCATGTGTCCAATGCTTTGGAGCAATACATAAAAAGCTTTATTCTTATATCAATTTGTAGATGACCCTGTTTTCTTTTTCTTTGGAATCAGTTTCTGGTTTAAACCTATATGGCTGAATTATTTCCAATAGTGATACTCGCCATTCTGTAGTGATTACTACTTCATCTAACTGAGTGAAAGTAGAGCAGGAAGTCCAATCTGGTTGAGTGGGGGGAGGGACTAATTTGTATATTCATGAATCCATGTATACTAAATGAAGTATGGGTGTAAAGTTATATTCAAGCCATTTCAGGGCATGAAGAAATTTTCATGGGTTAAAATGTTTAAGCTTTAAAGGGAAATTGGTTTCTGCAGGGGACTTTAATTATATATTCATATTCATGTAATTCTTATTCTTGTACGCAGTATACTTACAAATAAACATACCAAAAATATGAAATCTATTGGAAAGAGTCTGGTCTGTACTTAAAAGTCTTTAAAAATCTATTAAGCTATCGACCATTTCAGACATGTTTTAAAATATTAAATATTATTGGCATGAACAGGTAATAAACCATCATAAATTAGCCCTAAAATGGGGGCTAGGGTTTAAGGGCCATTTTAGCTGTAAGAAATAGTTCACCCAAAAACTAAAATTCTGTCGTCATTTACTCGCCTTCAAGTTGTTCCAAAGTTTTATGAATTTCTTTTTCTGTTGAACACAAAAGAATGAATTGAATTGAAGAATATGAGTAGCCAAACAGCTGATTTATCCCATTGACTTCCAAAGTATGGAAAAATAAAATAAAAATACTACAGAAGAATCAACTGTTGGGTTGCATACTTTCTTCAATATCTTCTTTTGTCTTCAACTGAAAAAGAAATTCATACAGGTTTGGAACAACATGAGGGCAAGTAAATTCTGACATAATTTTAATTTTGGGGTGAACTATCCCTTTAGCTCTAAAAGTACTACTTAAAGTACTAATATATATTTAGGTACTAAAAAGGCTTTATAATTTGACATACAGATCAGAATATATGTATCACATATAATGCCTTGTTTGCCCTAATTTTATCAAACACAGAATGCTTACCACGTTTTTGCTGTGTGATGGGATATTTCCTGCATATGCACAGCGGTTAATGCAGCAGCCACATTTTACCAATATTTATAGTGGTTGCTGTGCATATAGTTGTAATATTTTATAGTAGTGTCATTATTTTACATCTATACCAAAACTTCCTATACCAAATACTTTTTCAGTGCTGTAAGCAACAATAAATATTAATCTAGGTTTGTGAGGCTAACAATCCATCAGACAGTGATAAAAATAAAAGTATCTTCTAAAATAAAAAAAATAAAAGACTGCTATTTATAGCCATGCATTTTTGCCATGTGTTACATGAACTGAAAAGTTAAATCATTTTCATGGTAATTAATTTAGCTTCATATAACATCAACAATAAATGAAGTAGTAGTATGTCCCAAAACTAATAGCCTAAATTGTTTTTACATATAAGCTACAGATGTATGCTTTTGCCCTCGTCTGCGAAGTTAATTATTTTTTTAGAGGATGGGTGGCAGGTTTTATGGTATTTTCATCAGGACAATAAGCAATATGAATATTATTATTAAACAAGTTGATATACATACTTCGTACTCCGTAAAAATCTTATTCCCTTGATGTCAAAATTTTAATTTTAAATGTTTAGGTGTACTTTTTAATTTTTATTTTGTGTATTTTATTAGTATTTTTATTAATTTTAACATTCACTCAATTAACTCTTTGGAAAGGTTGTCTTCGTTTTAGAAATCAAAATGTCTCTGTTGTTGCTAGACCTCCGCCCTCATCTCAGAGAGCTACTTCACATCCACCCACTTCACCCTTATACTCATCTGAGCGCAGCTGATCTCGTCATCAAATACACTAGTAGGCCTATCCAACTGCTTATCCAACTACTTATTTAATAAGATGGGAAGATACTTACTTGGAATACTTTTACTTTTGAAATACTGCATTTGCGATGATGTGGTGAACTTTGATGGAGACATTAAGGACTTTGTAGTTGGTAACAGTAAGTTATTTGTTCTTACTGACCATCGACTACATCAGATGAGACACGATCTGAATGAGGAGAAGAGGAAAGACATCACTGATGCCCCTCACCATAACAGAGTCAACATTCTGGTGCCTTTTGAAGCCAACGGCTCCCTGATAACGTGTGGGACTTTTAAAGATGGATATTGTGAAGTTCTTGATATAAATGACATAACAAACAGTATTTACAATGAAAGTAATATATTGGTAGGACCACAACAGAATGAAAAATCTGTTGCCTTCATAGCCGGTAGCTACCTTTTGGTTGGGAAAAAGGACGATGATGCAAAACCTCAAGATGCCAGGTATTCTGTTGCTATCTTGTGGAGCACTTCAGAGTCTCAAACAGGAGGGATTTTCTCAAGAATAGCGGAAGGGACAGATGCCACCATTCAGAGCACAGTGAGAGATGTGGAGTTTGTTGACGGATTCCAGAGAGTTTCGCCCTCAGAATCCTATTTATTTCTCAACGCAAAGACTGACTCCGAGAGGAAAGTGCTCGTCCTGTGGATGAACAGCTCTAAAGTAAAAAAGACAGAAATCATCAGATCCCTACAGGCTGCAACGATACGATGCTGCAGTGATAAAGTTCGTCCAGTGCTCGTCGCCTCCACCGTTATTCCCTCAGTGAACGGTGTTATTTGGGCAGGTGTGTTCAGTGCGCAGAATCAGCAGGATCCGGAGAACAGCGCGCTGGCTCTGTACGACATCAGTAATGTTCAAGGCCGAGTGAAGGGCTTCTGCGCTATTGGTGAAAAGCCTTGTGGATCTGAGGTTGGAAAGTGTATTCAATATACACGCTTTTTAAAAATGAGAATAGTATAAAATTTGTAATAATGTACCCTGAATCTGTTGCATGAAAACGCTGTACTAGGCTACTCACTGAAGTCATATGAAGTTTAATTTTGTTGTTTGTGTTTCAGAGTGGAAGTGAACTTCAGCCGCTCTCTGTGGTGTTTAAGTACAGCTCAATGTCAGCAGTGACAGCAATGAGGATTGAATCCTGGATTGTGCTGTTCATTGGAACCAGTGATGGACAACTCATAAAGGTCTGCTTCACCTCTCTCTCTCATACACAAATACCTTTTTTTCACTAGACTTCATTTCTGAATACCTAACAACCACTTTCACTTACACCTATCCAGGGCTGGACTGGGACAAAAATCAGCCCTGGCATTTTTTTGATCCAGGCGGCCCACCACCACATATATATACTAAGAACAGTACGACTTTTTTTTTTTAAAACTCTTCTGCTCACCAACCCTGCATTTATTTGATCCAAAATACAGCAAAAGCAGTAATATTGTGAAATATTTTTACTATTTAAAATAACTGTTTTCTATTTGAATATGTTTTAAAATGTAATTTATTCCTGTGATCAAAGCTGAATTTTCAGCGTCATTACTCCAGCCATGTTCGTTCAGAAATCATTCTAATATTCTAATTTGCTGCTCAAAATACATTTATTATTATTATGTTGAAAACAGCTGAGTATAATTTTCTTCTGGTTTCTTTGATGAATAGAAAGTTCAGAAGAACAGCATTTATCTGAAATAGAAATCTTTTGTAACATTATAAATGTCTTTATAATAATTTTTGATCAATTTAAAGCACCCTTGCTAAATAAAAGTGTTAATTTCCATAATTTCTTTCCCCAAAAAACAAAACGAAAATTATACTGACTCCAGTCTTTTGAATGGTATAATGTTACAAAAGCTTTTTTATTTCAGATAAATGCTGATCTTTGGATCTTTCTATTCATCAAAGAATCCAGAAAAAAGTACTCAACTGTTTTAAATATTGATAATAATTATAATAATTATAGTAATAAATGTTTCTTGAGCAGCAAATCAGCATATTAGAATGATTTCTGAAGGATCATGTGACACTGAAGACTGAAAATGATGCTGAAATGATGCTGAAAATTCAACTTTGATCACAGAAATAATTTTAAAATATATTAAAATAGAAAGCAGTTATTTTAAATAGTAAAAATATTTCACAATATTACTGTTTTTTTTTTTTACTATGCAAACAAACATACTATTTACAGGTAACAAATCAAATACAAAATAACCAAGGTCAACAAAACATACATGACAGCCAACATGATTTGTGTGAGTGTGTGTGTGTGTGTGTGTGTGTGTGTGTGTGTTTGTGTGTGTGGGTGTGTCTGCGTAAGTGTGACTGGGTATATAAATAAAAGAGAGTACAACAGACATGACAATAGCAAAAAAACTAAACAAAAAAAAAACAATAATAATGATAGCATTAATAACAAAAATTAGAGGATGGAGGATGAGGAAGGTTATAAGTAATAATAGTAATAGTAGCAGCAATATTACTGCTTTTGCTTTATTTTGGATCAAATATATGCAGCCTTGGTGAGCAGAAGAGAATTCTTTAAAAAAACAAGTCTTACTGTTCAAAAACTTTTGACTGGTAGTGTAGATATGTATCATATGGGTAATTCTAGAATTGGGGGTACATTTCGCATCTCCCAGGTAAACCTTCTGTTATTTTTCAAAAACAAAAACTTCACTGAATCAGTTTTGAATAATAACACAAATTATATTAATCGACCACCAAAACAATGCTTTTATGTATATTAAGGGACATTTTGTCTTGAAAATAATAACTGAAAGACTGCCACTACACCTATTATTGACTGTCTTTGCCTCCTGATTCATACATTCAGCTTGAATTATCATTAAATGATTAAGTCTGATTTTCATTTTTGTGTTTACACTATTAAGTTAGCCTACATAAACAATTGCATAAAATATCTAATTTTTGTAATATTTGTAATTTCATTAATAATAATAATAAAACAAATTTTGTGTCTGTCACTACGTTCTGGTCAACTCTGTTACCTCGGTTATAAAAAGGCATAAATATCTTTAAAGCATTCATACACTGTAAAACCCGACAAGTTAGGGTAACTCAAACCGTTTGAGTAAACCGATTGCCTTAAAACATTTAAGTTTTTAAAACTAACAATAATGAGTGCTCTGAACATATTTCAGTTGAGTTCAGTTAAGTGATTAATTAAGTGCTGATTGAGCATTAGTGATGAACACCTGCTGTTAACAAACAGAATCACTGACAGAAAGAGAAACACAAGAACAACAGCTGACTTCAGCCATAGCCTTAGATGAAATCAACTGAAATAAAATACATTAAATCTCTCAAAACCTGATTAAACAACCCCACAAACAGCATCACCAGCTCCACTTATTAATAACCAGACTGACTTTATTTCTGTCAGTCAGACATCTACAGAAGATCATACTGAGAATTAACTAAGGTTTAGATGTTGATTTGTTTCAATTGAAGTAACCATGTTAGAGATCAGTGTCTGCTTTAGTTGGGCTCTTGACCCTTGACTTCTGTGTTAGTTGTTTTTTTTTTTCTCTGGATGTTGTAATCATGTGTTCCTCGAGCATATTTGTTACAACTCAAAAGCCCAGAGGAAGTGATCGGTAGTTGGTTGTTATATATTTGTAATGACGATCATCTGTAAGTGAGCTAATCTCATTGAGAGTGAAGATAGACTCATTGTGTGTCTAGTCTCTGATTAAATGGATGTTGTATTGATGATAGTAAAAGTGATTCTAAGAGCCTGTGGTTCTGTGACAGTCAGTTAATATAAAGGACTTTCTAAACAGTTTGTCCACAAAAAGTTTGAATCTATGGCAGAAATTAGACGCACACAGACATCAAGAATCAGCTTATGAACCTCAACAATGGTGACCATTAAAAAAAAATTCATGCTGCAATGCATGCTGGGAGCCATGGATGAGTTTTGTACTATGATAGTACCCAGCATGTATTGCAGCATGATTTTTAAATTTTTTAATGGTCACCATTGTTGAGGTTCATAAGCTGATTCTTGATGTCTGTGTGAATCTAATTGGTACCATAGATTAAAACTTTTTGTGGACAAACTGTTTAGAAAGTCCTTTATATTAATTGACTGTCACGGAACCACAGGCTCTTAGAATCGCTTTTACTATAATTAATACAACATCCATTTAATCAGAGACTAGACACACAACGAGCCTATCTTCACTCTCAATTAGATCAGCTCACTTACAGATGATCGTCATTATAAATATATAACAACCACCTATCAATAATTTTCTCTGGACTTTTGAGTTGCAACAAATATGTTTGAGGAACACATGATTACAACAGCCAGAGAAAAAGAAAAAAAAAACTACTAACACAGAAGTCAAGGGTCAAGAACCCAACAAAAGCAGACACTGATCTCTAACATGGTTACTTCAAATGAAACAAATCAACATCTAAACCTTAGTTAATTCTCAATAAGATCTTCTGTAGATGTCTGACAGAAATAAAGTGGAGCTGGTGATGCTTTTTGTGGGGTTGTTTAATCAGATCTTGAGATTTAATGTATTTTATTTCAGTTGATTTCATCTAAAGCAATGGCTGAAGTCAGCTGTTGTTCTTGTGTTTCTCTTTTCTTCAGTGATTCTGTTTGTTAACAGCTCAATCAGCTCTAATGCTCAATCAGCACTTAATTAATCACTTAACTGAACTCAACTGAAATAAGTTCAGTGCACTCATAATTGTTAGATTTAAAAACTTAAATGTTTTAAGGCAATAAGTTTCATCAAATGGTTTGAGTTATCCTAACTTGGGTTTTTAAGGCAATTGGTTTACTCAAACGGTTTGAGTTACCGTGACTTGTTGGGCATATATCTTATTTAGTGAACTCAACTGAAATAAGTTCAGAGTACTCATAACTATTAGTTTTAAAAAACTTAAATATTTTAAGACAATAAGTTTCATCAAACGGTTTGAGTTAACCTAACTTTTCAGGTTTTTAATGCAATCGGTTTACTCAAATGGTCTGAGTTACCCTAACTGTTGGGTTTTACAGTGACATGTAACTTGCTCCAAGTGATGTCACTTCCTTTGGTGGGAATCTTTGAAGGCATTGATGTATGTCTTTATTCTTTATTCTCATTAATTTGCACAACATGTTTAGGATACACCAATAGTAGATTAATTATTTGTCAAATCTGTTATTGTGATTTTGCAGTGAATCTCTCATTCACTTTTTAAAAACAATAATATGATGGAAATCTATAAAATTCTGTTTTAGACATGTCATGTGGTATCTGGTTTGAGGGTTAGCATCTTGAGCTAAAGCACAAAATGGTGGAAAATGTCAACTCTGTTATTGTCAACTCTGTTAGTGGTTTAAAATAGAGGTCGACCGATAGTGGATTTTACCGATAGCTAGGTTGGACCACACTGGCCGATACCGATTAATCAACCGATAGTTTTCAGAATGGATACCGAAAGAGAGCTAGTGCTTTACTATTTTTTAAAAAAAAGCAACAACAGTACAAAGTATGGTTCAGTAAATGAATAAAAATAATATTATTTACTATATTGATCATTAAAGTTATTTCATAGTTTGCTAATGTTAAAAGAAACTTTAAAATTTAAAAATGTAGCCTATTAGTAGCTAATAGTGAATGTTGAAATGAAAACACTAACAAGGAACAATACTTCTACAGTTTTCATTAATGCTACGAATGGACTCTTATTGTTAAGTGTTACCATTTCATTTCAGCAGTCATGCTTAAAGATGGCCATCTTTAAATATCTACACAAGGCCATAGCATTAAAAGTACATACATATGGATATTGTATGTGTACTCACACACTTTATTTGCTTCCATTTAACACTTGATAATTATCTAATCAAAAAAAAAAAATTATAATAATAATTTAGTCACACATCGGGCAAAAGCGCAGCGCTGCGTCTATGAGAACTCAGAGGTATCAGAAACACACACACACACACACACCAGACGCTTTGTGTTCAAATCAAGTGGCGGTCTAAAACAATTTATTTAAATCACCAAACGGACATAAGTTTGCTTCAAGAATGAACAATGTGGCATAAATGAGTTTGAAGTTCGGTGTTTAAAAAAACAGAGCAAGAGGAAAGAGAGCGCGATCTGTATTACAGCCCTCTATATGAAGCATACAGACTTTATTAGAGCCACAGAAAGACAAACGTTTTGCTAAAAAATGCACAATACATAATTTATAGCCTAGGGTGAAGTCATTATGTACGTTAACAACGATTTGGGAGAATATAATGTAATTTAATAGAAAACTATGTGAATGGCGCTCTTTTCCGCGGCAGGCTTTTCTGTCGGCTGTATTTAAATGCGAGTCTGGAGTTTCCCGCTCTGTGCAGCGCGCAGTGTCACGTGTCACAATAAACAACACGTGCTGTCAGTGATTTCCGCCTCTAGAAGCGCTCTCGTACTGTATAATGACAGCGGACCCTTCTCAGCCACCCCAGCAACGGTTGCAAACCGGAAAACTATCGGCATGGATTTTTGCAACTGATAGTTGTGGCAATCAACTATCGGTGCCGATTAATCGGCAAAACCGATGAATCCGTCGACCTCTAGTTTAAAAAGTTTAATGATAACAGAGTAACAGAGTCAAATGTTCCCAATCACATTTAAGTATTTTGCATTATTATTATGTTTATTTTGGATTCTGGGTCATTTTACTGTAAATGATACATTTGTTTTATATCATTACAGGTTAAAGAAATTGAATTACAGGTAAATGAAACTCTCAGCAGCAGAAAGGCAAGGGCAACAGAGGGCACAGCGACATGCTGACCCTGTAAGGAAGGCAGAAAATAGACAGAGATAGACGGCACAAAAGGAAAAAAGCACCACTACTCAAAATACAAGCTTGTCTTGCTCTAATGTTTATAAATACTAATGTAAACATATGGCTTCAAAGTAAATCTAAAATTCTTGCAAACTGCTATTCCTTAAATCAAGAGCTCTGTCTTTTATTATGTCTATAAAAAACTTGCATAGTGCACATTTAAATACTAAATAAAGACATATGGGCAGAAATGGCCAATAACTGATTTGCATGGGATGAGGGTGAGGGAGCAGCTATGTCGTTTTATTTTCCAGATCTTCGGACACATGAAGTTAATTTTCAGTTATATGAAAGATCTGTAATTCACATGTATTTTGTGAAATTAAATAGTTGTTACATTTAAAATTGTTTCAGTTTCAGAATCTGGCAGAAAGTGTTTTTTTAACTACAGGTGCTCAACTCTGTTTTCTGATGTCGACTCTGTTACCATCAATGCCAACTCTGTTTGTTTAAAGTTTTGCTTTAAAAATGATAATTATATGTGTTTTATTGTTAACAAATTGATCAGAAGCTAATTAGCCTAAATAGTACTAAGAATAAAACGTCAGGTCCGACAATAGTCTTTTCGTCTTTTCGAATTGAAATCTAGATTTATTCGGATTGGTCCATGGAAAAAAAATGGCCATGGCCAAAAATTTGCGGGGAAAGAATTTACATTTTATTAAAAAGTGTTTATGTATTCTACACTCATGGCACGCGCAGAGGCACGGGAAGGTGGGGTGCTGCAGCACCCCCTGTTTTTTTCTGTGGGCAACTGTTTAACTGTTGGGAATGAAAAAAAATAAAAAATCGGAGTGTCTATTTAAGTGCAAATAGCCCGGTTGTTGGCAGAGGCTATTTTCACTCACTCCACCCACAAACGTATGATTGGGATAGTAAAATCACTAAAACATACTGCTATTTTCACTTAGTGTAAATAGCCTCTATCGCAACTCTTAAATGTGCATTGAAAATTGCCAGCTGATAAAACCTGTGCTGCAGGTACTATTCAGGAAAAATGAAGCTCTTAACTGGCTGAGTTAGATGATTAACACAGTGGAAAATCAGTCCAGTCTCCCCAGCTGTAAATGTGTTGCTTATAATAAATTGGCATGTTGATATTGCATAAGCAGTCTTTCAGAATGCTGTCAGTTACATGTAGATGCTGTACACATTAGTGAGTGGTGCTTATGGGGTGTCGCTTTGGGAGTATGCTCACAGTATGCTCACTACAAAAAACTAGACTACACCACTGCCGATTACCAATCCAGCCCTGCCTATAGCTTTAAGTTGTTGTTTGATTCTGCATTTGAAATGCTACAGTGGCCATAATTTATCATTTGTATTTCTGTTCTATTTGTTTTTCTAGTTAGTGTTGGATGATAAATTCACACCAGGCTGTCCAACAGTGCTGTACAAATCTGATGATGAACGAGCAGTGCTTCCCAGAATGCACTTTGATCCAGTAGATTTCAAACATATCTACATCGCTCTGAGGAAACAGGTGAAATTTAACAGTGTGCATTTAACAAACGATAAAAATATATGCAGTATATATATACTACTAATGTAGTAATCTCGAAAATATAGAAAAATTTTAATTTGCCAAGAATTACTTTTAAAGTGTTCTAAAATGTGTAAATGTGTAAAAATGTGTAAAAAGTGATTCTGCTTTTCAGAAGCAACATGAAAGACTTATACTTTTGTTGATCCAAGACAATGTTTTAATCCACAAAAAATATTCTCGCATAACCCACGGTTAGAGAACCACTAAATTAAACTATTATATGTAGAAATTACTAAATCAGGCAGTATGTGATAGTTTACTGTGTGTTAGATCGAATGATCAAACTTGTCTCTTTTGCTCATGTCTTTGATGCAGTTAAGAAGAGTGTCTGTGGTTTCATGTGCTAAATACAGCACTCTGAAAGACTGCAGAGCTGCTCTGGATCCTCTCTGCGGCTGGTGTTTGAACACACACAGGTCAGCCTGCCTTTATCACATGAAATATTTCACACATCACACATGATATCTGCTCCAGGCTGTATCTACATTACATATGTCTAATTGTAGAACAGCATGTTAACTTCTTATCATCCACTGTATATAGACACGATGAGCAGTGTGTAGACAGTTCTGTGATGTATTTAATGCTGTTTTTATCTAGATGTTCTACTCAAGATGAATGTTCAGATACTTCATGGGTTTCCATCCCAAAAAACTCTCTTCAGACGCAGCTGTTTTCTTTTCAGATGACAGAGAATTCTTCTAGAAAGGTAGACATAAATATCTAAAAGTATTTTCTTAAATATTATTTAGAAAACATTTACAAGACTACTCTTTACCAGCCATTGCTCTCTTCTGTACAGATTACTCTACATCTGTCCTTGAGTCTGGAGAGCACAGGAAATCCTGCTTTCTCATGTGTCTTCACTAAAGAATGTGTAAACCTGTGTGACGGGTCTGATCCTCCTGCAGTTTTCCCAAACTGCTCCTGTACTTTTCTGACCAGCTACTATATATTGGAGGTCATCTTTAAATAAGTTGTACAGTATATGTGAAAAATACTGGATTTATGTAATCAGAATATGATTGTTTATAATCATGCACATTTGTGGTAATCTGTTCAGGTTTAAAAGTCTCTGTTTTCAAAATTTCAAAGGGCAGAAATTTAACACAGAGAAAAAATGACATGTATGTTTTTATGCAGGTGTGTTCAGTGTGTCTCATCTGGGTGTCACTGGTCATCTTCCTGTCAGCGTTGTGAATGGACACATGGAAGTGGGCCGCAGTTACACATACAGGTGAGACAATGTGTAACCTATAATCCAGTGTATGTGTATTGGGAAACACTGTAACTTTCATAAAGTGTCAAGACGATATTAATGCATTATTGATAGCTGAAATATCATTGCATTGGCTAATGTCAATCCAAGTAAGTAAACTGCTCAGAGTTCTCTCTCTTCCTTTAGGATGCATGTAAAGATCTACACTCTGAGATGGTAGGAACAATTTGCTTATAAACTTCATTTAAAACTTCTGTTGTTCATTAAATACTGTGTTCTTATGGATTGGATTGGGTATGGGTTTTGTTCTGCTTCATGGCCTTTCTTTACTGAGCACAACCTTTTGTGTTTTGTAGAAGCCAGAGATTCTCTCTTTGGAGCCCAACAAGTTTTTTTTACATGGCAGAAACAATGTTTTACTAAGAGGAAGGAGCCTGGAATCTGTTACTAAAATTCGTATTCAAGGGGATCTGGACTGCATTCCTAAAGAGTGAGACTGTGTTTGTTTATGAATGTGTGTATATTCAGATAAATGATACTGTATATCTGTTCATGAATGTTTCTCTTCAGATCTCCAGTGTTTGATCGCTCCAGTGACACTTTAAGGTTCCACATTCCTCCGAGTGGAACTAAAGGAACAGTGAAAGTGTGTGTTGTTACTCCTGACAACCGTTGTCATGGTAACAACATCATCACTTACAGTTCCCAGCCCAGCTGCACTGGAATACAGCCCACAGTCACCTGGAGCAGGTCAGACCATTACAGACCACTGTCTGATCAGCTGCCACATCCTATCCGCACCTCAAGATAACAACTGCACATTTTAATTATTAAATGTAATGCCATAAAGTTAATTTTAGTCATGAAATTTCCAAAAATGTTGTTTATATGGAAAAATACGATTTGCAAAGTAATGATCAAAATAATAGAAGGCGGAGAAGGCGAGAAGTCACCAGAAGAGACAGACGGCAGTGCGTAAGTGTTTTAATACTCATTCTTAGCTCTGTTGTTTAAATTAATTCCTTGTTGCTAGGAAAGAATAGTTCGTTTCCTACCTATTTCTATTCTGCTTTTTCGTTGTGGTTTATATTTTTGATTGCACTTATTGATCATTATAATAACTGCCCTTTAGCTTAAACTCCTTTCCTGCACTTAAGTGCGAAGTGTTAGTTTCGATTTGAGCCATTGCCCTGCGATTGGCTGGTGGTTGTGCTAATTAAAAGCGACCACAGCTTTTTTTCACTCTAGACTGTGTATTTGTTTGAGGTGTGTGCGCTGACGCGGAAGCGTCTGCGGAAGCGTTCAGCCGTCGTGTTCAGCCTCCTCGTGTGGAGACCGAGGAGTGTAAAGACCTGCGACTTTTTCCTGTGCGACTTGAACCGAGCAACGACACCGAGCTACACACTTAAGTATCTTTTTCCTTCCTCACTCTGCTCTCCTATCCTCTTTCCTTCTACCTCTATCATGTGTCTCCAAAACATTCCGGTTCTCTCTCAGCCACGCTCTAACATCACTCGCAGACGGCAACGTAATACTGCTAACCTACGCCCTATCTCTACATCTTCCACTACACCTCTGGCTTTCTCTGTGGGTCTCTGGAATTGTCAGTCAGCCGTCAACAAAGCTGACTTCATTTCTGCCTTTTCTTTAAAATCCACTCTCAGCATCTTGGGCTTGACTGAGACCTGGATTCGTACAGAAGACTCAGCAACCCCAGCTGCTCTCTCTACTAATTTCTCTTTCTCTCATACTTGGCGTCAAGTTGGTCGGGTGGGGTACTGGCCTGCTCGTTTCACACAATTGGAAATACTCAACCCACTCTACCCTTTGCAATTACAACTCATTTGAATGTCATGCCATTACTGTATCAGCTCCGATAAAACTCCAGATTGTGGTAATCTACCGTCCCCCTGGACAAATTCTAGCCACCTTCCTAGAGGAGCTGGACGGGTTGTTGTCCTCTTTGTGGAGGATGGCATTCCACTCTTAGTCTTTGGTGATTTCAACATTCACCTAGACAAGCCTTATGCTACAGACTTCCACTCGCTACTAGCTTCATTTGATCTCAATCGCCTTACCACTACTAGCACGCACAAATCAGGCAACCAACTTGATTTAATTTACACACGCAATTGTACTGCAGATAACATTCTGGTACAACCGCTACATATCTCGGACCATTTCTTCATTACATTTACACTACATTTTGCTACCCGTGTGCCACCAACCCCTACCGGTTACTTTTAGACGAAACCTGCGCTCCCTTTCTCCTTCCCATCTTTCCTCTGTGGTATCCTCCTCTCTTCCCTCACCTACCCATTTCTCATCTCTGGATGTAAACGCAGCTACTGAAACTTTATGCTCTACCTTAACTTCTTGTCTAGACGACATTTGTCCTCTCTCCTCTAGGTCAGCACGGACTGCCCCTTCTAACCCCTGGTTATCTGATGTTCTTCGTGAACATCGGACTAAACTCAGAGCGGCAGAGAGAAAATGGCACAAATCAAACAACCCGTCGGACCTGAGTAGGTATCAGTCTCTGCTCTCATCTTTCTCTGCTGATGTCCACACTGCCAAATCCTCACATTTCCACAACAAGATCAACAGCGCTCCAGACATGCGTAATCTCTTCAGAACATTTAATTCTCTCCTCTGTCCCCCTCCACCACCTCCCACCACTTCTATTACAGCTGATGACTTTGCTACTTTTTTTACAGACAAAACTAGATCGATCAGTGATCAGTTCTCACCTCCACGCACACAGGACCCCAACCAACCACATCCACTGCTAAACCTCCCATTTTCTCCTTCTGTCCCCTGACGGAGGCTGAAGTATCCAAACTTCTCCTCTCCAACCATCCTACAACATGTCCTCTTGACCCAATCCCTCGCACCTTCTGCAAGCAATCTCTCCCACGCTCTTACCGACACTCACACACATCATCAACACATCCCTCCTCACAGGCATCTTCCCCACTGCGTTCAAGCAGGCTCGGGTAACCCCACTGCTCAAAAACCTACATTAAACACTTCTCTTATAGAAAACTATAGACCTGTCTCTCTCCTTCCATTCATAGCGAAAACACTTGAACGTGTTGTCTTCAACCAGGTCTCATTGTTTCTTTCACAGAACAACAAACTGGACGCTAAACAGTCAGGTTTCAGGAGTGGCCATTCAACTGAGACTGCACTTCTCTCGGTCACTGAAGCCCTGCGTTGCAAAAGCCCATTCCAAATCATCAGTCCTCATTCTGCTGGATCTATCTGCCGCTTTGACACTGTCAATCATCAGATACTCCTCTCCACTCTCTCATCACTGGGCATCGCTGGAATTCCACTTCACTGGTTTGAATCCTATCTCACTGGTAGGTCTTTCAGGGTGGCCTGGGAGGGAGGTATCCAAAGCACATACACTGGTCACTGGGGTTCCTCAGGGATCGGTTCTTGGACCCTCCTCTTCTCCACATACACTACATCACTGGGTCCCATCATACAGGCACATGGATTCTCCTACCACTGCTATGCTGATGACACACAGCTCTATCTCTTTTCAACCAGATGATCCAACGGTAGCTGCAAGGATCTCAGGTTGCCTGGCGGACATCTCGGCATGGATGAAAGAACATCACCTCCAGCTCAACCTGGCAAAGACTGAGCTTCTTGTCTTCCTGCCGCTCCAACTCTACAGCATGACATCACGATCCAGTTAGGTTCATCAACAATTACCCCATCAACTTCGGTCAGAAATCTTGGTGTAATCTTTGATGACCAGCTGACCTTCAAAGACCACATTGCAAAGACTGCTCGATCTTGCAGGTTTGCACTACACAACATCAGAAAGATCAGGCCCTTTCTGACGGAGCATGCTGCACAACTTCTTGTCCAGGCCCTTGTCATTTCTAGGCTGGACTACTGCAATGCTCTTCTGGCTGGACTTCCATCAAACACAGTCAAACCTCTACAAATGATTCAGAATGCGGCGGCACGACTGGTCTTCAAGGAACCCAAAAGAGCCCATGTTACACCTTTATCTCATTGCATTGGCTACCAATCGCAGCTCGCATCAAGTTCAAGACACTGATGCTTGCTCATAGAACAACCACAGGCTCAGCACCCGCCTACATGCACTCACTATTAAGAATCTACATCCCCTCCAGAAATCTGAGATCTGCTAGTGAGCGACGCCTCGTGGTACCATCACAAAGAGGCTCAAAATCACTCTCCAGAACATTCTCGTTCACCATTCCTGGCTGGTGGAATGATCTTCCCACCCATATTCGAGTACTGGATCCCTGTCAATCTTCAAGCAACAGCTGAAAACTCATCTCTTTCGACAGTACTTGACTTCAACCTACACATAAAAAAAAAAAAAAAAAATCTTTCTCCTTACTTATTCCTTCCCTTGCTAGCTTGTACTTATTTAAACAATGCCTGAGACTTGGTGTTACAAGCACTTCCTTTGTCGAATTGCCTCTTCAAGATGAATCGCTTCATGTGTTCCCCAAATTGTAAGTCGCTTTGGATAAAAGCGTCTGCAAAATGATTAAATGTAAATGTAAAATAATAGCAAGCCCGTTAACAGATGAAACAACACATGTGAGGCAGCAAGAAATAAAAACAGAAGTGAAAATCGTTAGGTCATTTCCAGCATGGTTTTTCATAGTTCTGAGAGTTGCAATTTACTGACTCGCATGTGACCAACCTTTTTTTAGCCACAGCACAGTTTTGGTAAGTAAAAAATCCCACAGCACACCACTAAGCAAAACTGCACAAACATGCATTGCTTCAAATGGCATATTAAAACTGGATATTATATTACAGTTTTTCTCAATTGCTTAAACACACTTCTTGAAAATATGCCTCTTTTTTGTGAAACTCTAACCACAAATCCATAACTTCTAACTCAATTCCACAAACTCCCTATATTCAGGTCAAAATTAAGCTCTCCACTCAAAACAACTCAATCTTGCTGAAAAAACAAACTTTGCTCTCAGATATGACTCACAAACCCTCAAAAGCACACACACTACAACACAGTCTTACACACTGATGAGATAAATTCAAAACAATACTACAAAAACCGGTAAAAAAATGTTTTCTTTTTTAAATGAGTAATTAAACACCATATCATCAGAGTTGGTATTGTGGCAATCAGACACTTACATGTGCCATTATAATATTAACATTTTAAAATCAAGCTTAAATGGAGTTCTGAGGTTCTTGAACACCAAATGACGGCAATATGTGTTTTGTTTGTCATTAGACGGGCAAAACACATATTGCCGTGTCTGTGAAACTCACATGCACAAACATGAGTGGTTGGAATTATAACTTTAATACTGTACGTTAATATTGCTTCATATCATGCATCACTGGCTGAAACTGTTTTTAATCTCTTCATGCAGTGGCGGAAGGAAGATTTACGTTCAGGGCAGCAATCTGGAATTAGTGGAGTCAGTTACTGTCCTTCCCTCTAATAAAGTGCTGAAAACACAATACAGCACAAGCTCAGGGGTAAGATGTACTCATTACTTCTGCAGTTATCAAACACACTTATGCAAATATAAACCACAATCTTATGTCACATTGAGGAGGAACACAAAATGAGTCATTTTAATAGCTTAAGAGTATTACATATAAAATAAATCTTAAAGATCTTATTAAAGCTATACATGTAACTTTTTTAAATTTACATGTATGCATGTAACAGCCATTTTTATCGAAGGCAACTGTTAATTCTTATACAAAAATTTGAAATTCGCCAAAGTAATAATAGTCACAATTATTACACACAATAATACACAAGAGAGAGCGATGGGATTGAGAAAGGTACTTGAATTCAAGTTGCCTGAAGCACAACCATGGTACATGTTGGCATGCTGTCCACAAGGCTATAGACTTTAATGTTGTAATGTAATGTAATGTAAAAAACTGTAATGTTTTTTTAATTTTTTATTAATGATTTATATCTGTGTATTTATATCTGATTTATATCTGTCAGGACAGATTTTGGGGATAATTGCATACACGAGTTATTGACGTGACATGGCATTTTCACTGTCCCACAAGATAAAAATTTATATAATTAATATTGTCCTTATTTAAAATGCAGTAAACGGTTAAACATTTCTTTGTCTTACATGGACCTGTTATAAAAGCTGCAGTGTTATTCGATTTATTTCATTTTTGAGCCAAATCTCAAAATTGTCCTATGGTGTGACTGTCTCAAGCATGGTTCAATAAATTACAACTTTTATAAATGAAAAAGAAAAATATACAAAATGTTAATAAATAATGTTAATAATATTTTTTTCATCCATATATTTCTGAAAGCATAGGAACTTGATACATTTTGTCTCTGAAAACCATGTCCTATGGTGTGACACCATATCCTGATTTTAAATTGGCCAATTCCAGAGAAAACTTTAATTAGTTGAAGGACCTCATTCATTGTTGTGTTACTGAAGCCCCCTGTGAAGCCCATGACATGTGCACATGGTCAATTTTCATCTCAGAATTGTTCAAATATTTTTTGGAACCACTACAAATGTGTTACATTTTGTTGTCCTTTGGTGTGACACCCCTAAATTATATTTTTTAAATTAAAAACTGCATGTTGAACTACATAATCATGGAAAATTATACCGCTAATGACAGGATAGCTTGGAATAGCAAGGTCATTAATTGGCATAAAAAGGCTGAAACGTCCTATGGTGTGACAGAAAATGTCCTCCGGTGTGATGCCTGTACTGTCAAACCAAAGGACAAGGTCTTTTTAAAACGCATTTTAAATAATTAAATAAGATTTATTTAACTCCTTTTTATTCTTTTTTGATCATTTTCAGTGTTCTTAAATAGAAGAGTTTCAGTAACATACTGATTGACTAAGAGAGAGAATTATGTTGATAAATTATTTTTAGTTTTGTTTAAAAAACATGTTGATATTGTTTGTATCAAAATTAAACTTTCTTTCTCCTTTGACATTTAAAATTAAATAGAAATGATTTAATAACTACCATTTCTGTCCTTTAGTGTGACGTAATGTCCTATGGTGTGACACACATAAAAGAACCACAGATTTGTTTTTATCTCAAAATATCTTAAAAAAAATAGTTGAGTATTACAATAGGGGAGATACAAATATCACTCAACTTAAAATGGTAAAATTTTCAGCAGTTTTGAACGGATGACCGCAAAGTTTGTCTTGTTGTCAAATTTGTCTTGAAATTGTCCCAACAAGTCATGGGGTAAAAAATAATGTTAATTATAATTTCATATTAAATAAATAGCACTATATGAAAATAAGTGTCTAACAAAGAAGTTAAATCTCTCTCATGCTATTTATGTATTATTAAGAGGTTTTTATTATTAAGAGGTTTTTTTTACTTTCTTAATTTTTGCTATGTCACACCATAGGACAAATTTATGGGACAGGTCAGTAAAAATGTTTAAAAAAGCAGTGAAAGAATTGACAAAGTTAGTGACCCTTTATATTTTCTGAAAGATCAGACTTCACACTACATAAATATATGCATTTCTTTTTTTTTAAAAAAAGGTATTTTACAAAAAAAGCATTTTTTTACTGCCTATTTGTCAACTACCCTGGGTGTCATGTCACGTGATATACTTTTCCTCTATAAAGAGAAAAGTTGCTGCAACTGTGAACAATCAGTGTTGTCACAACGAACAAGAAAAAAATGATCACGGATCTTCCAAAAATCAAAACCTATGGCGAATCACCAGTTGAACTTTTTTTTTTTTATTGTTCATCCATGTAGAGGAGCAGAGCTGAAGCACAACTAAAGCATGCAGTTTTATTTCTTTACCACTACATACTAAAACTTTAAGGAAAATTTGATTCCTTATATCATGACCACTTTAATATTTATATTTAAAAGTTCACATCTATTAAAGTCATAATTTCATTGTCTCTCTTTCTCAGGATGTGTGGTTTCAGTCACCTCCTTTTGATGGCCATGGTCTGTTTAGATTGTTGTTAAATGTTGGGAACTTCACTGTGGACTGTAGGTATTTGTTCTTTGAGTCTGATCCAAAATTCACTGGATTCACCACCTTACAAGTGGCCAATGATCTACAGGTGAACATTCAGGTAAAAAAAAAAAAAAAAAAAACTAAATTCTTTAGACAAGCAAGATCTGCCCCTCAGAATTTGTTCTGGCAACTGTGCATTGATGGGACTAATTATTCTTGTGGATCTCTGTTCCTCAGAAAAATGCAGATATGCTGAATTTGCGTATGAATGAGGTTACTGTGATGGGTGTACATGGAGATCAGCTGTATCAGTGTGTTCTGGAGAAGATTGAGTCCTATTCTGTTATCTGTAAGATTAAAGGAGAATCAGGAGCCGTCACTGCAGTGGACTCACTCACTGTAAGTCTATTTTTGATATTTTCAGTTCTTTGGTAATTCCATGAAATCTATGGAAGTTACTGATTTGACTTGATAACACTGCTGTGTTAAGTAATGTAAATCTTACTTAATTTTGAAATGATGAAAAGAAATTGCTTTCATTGTCATTTCAGATCACGGTGGGGAATTATGTTCTCGGGATGAGTAGTACACACTCTCTGTTCTGCCTCAGTCCACAGAATACACCTGACCATGTCTAAAAAAATAAGTAAATAAAACAAATGATTCTCAATATTCTCCAACGGAAAAAAGGATAGGCTGAAAAACTATGATTTCCTATTCCAAAGACTAGAGTAACGAGTTCTATACTTTTATATCTATGTTTTTATGCAATTATAAATTTGAACAAATGTTTTTTTTTGCATTTTTTACTTTTTATATATTACATTTAATTGATTGTTCAGCTTTAATTAACACAATATGTTTCATCTGCTCTTACTATTCAACAGCCACTGTGATTCAGACACATGCAAACATTTATATGCTAACTTTATCAGCAAAAATATGATATAATGCTATTTACATCTACAGTGAGTCTGCATAAGAGATCACCAGAGTCAAACATTTCCTGTCACGAGTCATTCACTATCTACTCATTTATTATAGACTGTATAAACAGAATAGTCTATTGCGTTAAACAGCATATTTACTAATAAGCATGGCAAATATACAGCATGAAATTCATTATAGTTTGGTCTGTAGTTAAATAAATCAACACACATAA